>NW_027469088.1:0-617500 GCF_051020765.1 Lasioglossum baleicum | reverse complement strand
GACAAGCATATGTCTACTGGCAGGATCAACCAGGGAGCTTCGACAATTTTTGTCGTTTTTTCAATATATAATAAATATGTGTCTTTTCGTCGCCAGCTCTTTCAGGGACAGGTCGACGACACTCTCTTAGTTTTGTATAAAAATTCCTTTTTACTCGTTCGAATTCTCAGAGAACCTTTCGAACGAGTTTATATCATATTCCTCCCATCCTCTTCTCTTATAGTTTTGTATAAATTCATTTTTACTCGTTCGAATTCTCAGAGAACCTTTCGAACGAGTTCATATCATATTCCTCCTCTCTCTTAAATTTTGTATAAATTCATTTTTACTCGTTCGAATTCTCAGAGAACCTTTCGAACGAGTTTATATCATATTGCCACCTTCCTTCTTTCCTTTCCTTCTTAACCTCGAACAAATTCCTTTGCCAGATATTCCTGCGTTCTCGGTTTATATTTTTCTCATAACATCACAAATCATAAAGTGCATGAAATTCATTTTTAATATTTCCCTTTTGCGTTTCTCTCGAGAACAAATTCCTTTTCAATATATTTCCTTGTGTTCTCAGGTTGAGCTAACATCAGTAGCACGAGTATCCCACGTAGCACGTAACCACGGGCGCTGGACAATCGACACAAGTGCCGAGGAAGCGCGGACAGGACGCATGCTGGACTTTGGGTGTAACAATGCCCCTCCGAAAGCCAACCTCATTATATTTACTTTACGTTTCTCTGCAAACATTTAGTTTGACTTCTGTCTAGTTTTAGTTTCTCTCAAAACTCTTTCCATAACTATCACAAACTTTTAGCTCGGATAGAAGAGTTGATGCTCAGTTAGTACGAGTATACACATCAGTGCATACAAGTCACCAACCTCCTCGATGGGAAGCTCGCCACATAAGGGCCATTCGGTCTTAGACACCGACCCGTGGCAATGCTGTGTAGAGAAAAGTTCGAAACGAAGTACGGAACGAAACAGTCGAGACCGAAGTCTCGAGGCGCCGTGAACTGCTTCTCGACCGAGATCGTAGAATAGCCCCAAGCGCGCGCTGAACCGCCCGACTCGCCGAACCGTCGAATCTCTTAAGGACACCGAACGGCCGGCAACGCGCGCTTATGGGCGCAAACCGCCGCGGCAACAGCCCAGCCCAGGGCTGTTGGGACTTAGAAAATAGATTTGTACAACACAATAAATATTTATATTTCCAGGATATTTAACACAAAATATTCAACTTTTCATATACTATCTCGGCACTTTGAACATTTTTCAAGACCAACCGCCAAGAGTAAACTTATCTTTCTATCGTATCTAGACCATTATAAATATTAGATCATTGTATAATAAAGCATTTTAACAATAAATATCAAGTATCAAAGCTCTAGGATGAATAATGATCGAATAAACTCAGCATAATGTTCCGGGCGCATTACGTACAACTCCGACCGAGCGAAATTTTTCTAAGTCCAACCGCCAAGAGTAAACTGTTCCCCCCACGCTCCCGCACCACTTTAATAGTTATATACCGCGTTTCATTAATATTTCTCGAGTTCCAAAGCTCTCGGACGCGTTATGCGTTATGCGTTATGCATTATACGTTATGCGTTATGCGTTATGCGTTATGACTTTTGCATGATGCGTTATGCGTTATGCGTTATGCGTTATGCGTTATGCGTTACCCGTTATGCGTTATCCGTTATGCGTTATGCGTTATGCGTTAAGCGTTATGCGTTATTCGTTATTCGTTATGCGTTATGCGTTACGCGTTATACGTTATGCGCGATGCGTTATGCGTTATGCGTTATGGGCTATGCGTTAAGCGTTATGCGTTATGCATTATGCGTTATGCGTTATGCGTTATGCGTTATGCGTTATGCGTTATGCGTTATGCCTTATGCGTTATGCGTTATGCGTTATGCGTTATGCGTTATGCGTTATCCGTTATGCGTTATGCGTCATGCGTTATCCGTTATGCGTTATGCGTTATGCGTTAAGCGTTATGCGTTATGCGTTATGCGATATGCGTTATCCGTTATGCGTTATGCGTTATGCGTTAAGCGTTATGCGTTATTCGTTATTCGTTATGCGTTATGCGTTACGCGTTATACATTATGCGCGATGCGTTATGCGTTATGCGTTATGGGCTATGCGTTAAGCGTTATGCGTTATGCATTATGCGTTATGCGTTATGCGTTATGCGTTATGCGTTATGCCTTATGCGTTATACGTTATGCGTTATGCGTTATGCGTTATGCGTTATCCGTTATGCGTTATGCGTTATGCGTTAAGCGTTATGCGTTATGCGTTATGCGTTATCCGTTATGCGTTATGCGTTATGCGTTATGCGTTAAGCGTTAAGCGTTATGCGTTATGCGTTATGCGATATGTGTTATGCGTTATGCGTTATGCGTTATGCGTTATGCGTTATCCGTTATGCGTTATGCGTTATGCGTTATGCGTTAAGCGTTATGCGTTATGCGTTATGCGATATGCGTTATGCGTTATGCGTTATGCGTTAAGCGTTATGCGTTATGCGTTATGCGTTATGCGTTATGCGTTATGCGTTATGCGTTATGCGTTATGCGTTATGCGTTATGCGTTAAGCGTTATGCGTTATGCGTTATGCGATATGTGTTATGCGTTATGCGTCAAGCGTTATGCGTTATGCGTTATGCGTTATGCTTTATGCGTTATGCGTTATGCGTCATGCGTTATCCGTTATGCGTTATGCGTTTTGCGTTATGAGTAATGCTTTATGCGTTAAGCGTTATGCGTTAAGCGTTATGCGTTATGCGTTATGCGTTATGCGTTATCCGTTATGCGTTATGCGTTATGCGTTATCCGTTATGCGTTATGCGTTATGCGTTATGCGTTATGCGTTATGCGTTAAGTGTTATGCGTTATGCGTTATGCGTTATGCGTTATGCGTTATGCGTTATGCGTTATGCGTTATGCGTTATGCGTTATGCGTTATGCGTTATGCGTTACGCGTTATGCGTTATGCGTTACGCGTTACGCGTTATACGTTATGCGTTATGCGTTATCCGTTATGCGTTATCCGTTATGCGTTATGCGTTATGCGTTATGCGTTATGCGTTATGCGATATGGGTTATGCGTTATACGTTATGCGTTATGCGTTATGCGTTATGCGTTATGCGTTATGCGTTATGCGTCATGCGTTATCCGTTATGCGTTATGCGTTATGCGTTATGCGTTATGCGTTATGCGTTATGCGTTATGCGTTATGCGTTATGCGTTACGCGTTATACGTTATGCGCGATGCGTTATGCGTTATGCGTTATGGGCTATGCGTTAAGCGTTATGCGTTATGCATTATGCGTTATGCGTTATGCGTTATGCGTTATGCGTTATGCGTTATGCGTTATGCCTTATGCGTTATGCGTTATGCGTTATGCGTTATGCGTTATGCGTTATCCGTTATGCGTTATGCGTCATGCGTTATCCGTTATGCGTTATGCGTTATGCGTTAAGCGTTATGCGTTATGCGTTATGCGATATGCGTTATCCGTTATGCGTTATGCGTTATGCGTTAAGCGTTATGCGTTATTCGTTATTCGTTATGCGTTATGCGTTACGCGTTATACATTATGCGCGATGCGTTATGCGTTATGCGTTATGGGCTATGCGTTAAGCGTTATGCGTTATGCATTATGCGTTATGCGTTATGCGTTATGCGTTATGCGTTATGCCTTATGCGTTATACGTTATGCGTTATGCGTTATGCGTTATGCGTTATCCGTTATGCGTTATGCGTTATGCGTTATCCGTTATGCGTTATGCGTTATGCGTTATGCGTTAAGCGTTAAGCGTTATGCGTTATGCGTTATGCGATATGTGTTATGCGTTATGCGTTATGCGTTATGCGTTATGCGTTATCCGTTATGCGTTATGCGTTATGCGTTATGCGTTAAGCGTTATGCGTTATGCGTTATGCGATATGCGTTATGCGTTATGCGTTATGCGTTAAGCGTTATGCGTTATGCGTTATGCGTTATGCGTTATGCGTTATGCGTTATGCGTTATGCGTTATGCGTTATGCGTTATGCGTTATGCGTTAAGCGTTATGCGTTATGCGTTATGCGATATGTGTTATGCGTTATGCGTCAAGCGTTATGCGTTATGCGTTATGCGTTATGCTTTATGCGTTATGCGTTATGCGTCATGCGTTATCCGTTATGCGTTATGCGTTTTGCGTTATGAGTAATGCTTTATGCGTTAAGCGTTATGCGTTAAGCGTTATGCGTTATGCGTTATGCGTTATGCGTTATCCGTTATGCGTTATGCGTTATGCGTTATCCGTTATGCGTTATGCGTTATGCGTTATGCGTTATGCGTTATGCGTTAAGTGTTATGCGTTATGCGTTATGCGTTATGCGTTATGCGTTATGCGTTATGCGTTATGCGTTATGCGTTATGCGTTATGCGTTATGCGTTATGCGTTATGCGTTATGCGTTATGCGTTACGCGTTATGCGTTATGCGTTACGCGTTACGCGTTATACGTTATGCGTTATGCGTTATCCGTTATGCGTTATCCGTTATGCGTTATGCGTTATGCGTTATGCGTTATGCGTTATGCGTTATGCGATATGGGTTATGCGTTATACGTTATGCGTTATGCGTTATGCGTTATGCGTTATGCGTTATGCGTTATGCGTCATGCGTTATCCGTTATGCGTTATGCGTTATGCGTTATGCGTTATGCGTTATGCGTTATGCGTTATGCGTTATGCGTTATGCGTTATGCGTTATGCGTTATGCGTTATGCGTTATGCGTTATGCGTTATGCGTTATGCGTTATGCGTTATGCGTTATGCGTTATGCGTTATGCGTTATGCGTTATGCGTTATGCGTTATGCGTTATGCGTTATGCGTTATGCGTTATGCGTTATGCGTTATGCGTTATGCGTTATGCGTTATGCGTTATGCGTTATGCGTTATGCGTTATGCGTTATGCGTTATGCGTTATGCGTTATGCGTTATGCGTTATGCGTTATGCGTTATGCGTTATGCGTTATGCGTTATGCGTTATGCGTTATGCGTTATGCGTTATGCGTTATGCGTTATGCGTTATGCGTTATGCGTTATGCGTTATGCGTTATGCGTTATGCGTTATGCGTTATGCGTTATGCGTTATGCGTTATGCGTTATGCGTTATGCGTTATGCGTTATGCGTTATGCGTTATGCGTTATGCGTTATGCGTTATGCGTTATGCGTTATGCGTTATGCGTTATGCGTTATGCGTTATGCGTTATGCGTTATGCGTTATGCGTTATGCATTATGCGTTATGCGTTATGCGTTATGCGTTATGCGTTATGCGTCATGCGTTATCCGTTATGCGTTATGCGTTATGCGATATGCGTTATGCGTTATGCGTTATACGTCATGTGTTATCCGTTATCCGTTATGCGTTATGCGTTATGCGTTATGCGTTATGGGTTATCCGTTATGTGTTATGCGTTGTGCTTTACGGGTTATGCGATATGCGTTATGCGTTATGACTTTCTCATTGAACGTTATGCGTTATGTGTTATGCGTTATGCGATATGCGTTATGCGTTATGCGTCATGCGTTATCCGTTATGCGTTATGCGTTATGCGTTATGCGTTATGCGTTATGCGTCATGCGTTATGCGTTATGCGTTAAGCGTTATGCGTTATGCGTTATTCGTTATGCGTTATGCGTTATGCGCGATGCGTTATGCGTTATGCGTTATGGGCTATGCGTTAAGAGTTATGCGTTATGCGTTATGCGTTATGCGTTATGCGTTATGCGTTAAGCGTTATGCGTTATGCGTTATGCGTTATGCGTTATGCGTTATGCGTTATGCGTTATGCGTTATGCGTTATGCGTTAAGCGTTATGCGTTATGCGTTATGCGATATGTGTTATGCGTTATGCGTCAAGCGTTATGCGTTATGCGTTATGCGTTATGCGTTATGCGTTATGCGTTATGCGTTATGCGTCATGCGTTATCCGTTATGCGTTATGCGTTTTGCGTTATGAGTAATGCTTTATGCGTTAAGCGTTATGCGTTAAGCGTTATGCGTTATGCGTTATGCGTTATGCGTTATCCGTTATGCGTTATGCGTTATGCGTTATCCGTTATGCGTTATGCGTTATGCGTTATGCGTTATGCGTTATGCGTTAAGTGTTATGCGTTATGCGTTATGCGTTATGCGTTATGCGTTATGCGTTATGCGTTATGCGTTATGCGTTATGCGTTACGCGTTATGCGTTATGCGTTACGCGTTATACGTTATGCGTTATGCGTTATCCGTTATGCGTTATCCGTTATGCGTTATGCGTTATGCGTTAAGCGTTATGCGTTATTCGTTATGCGTTATGCGTTACGCGTTATACGTTATGCGTTATGCGCGATGCGTTATGCGTTATGCGTTATGCGTTATGGGCTATGCGTTAAGCGTTATGCGTTATGCGTTATGCGTTATGCGTTATGCGTTATGCGTTATGCGTTATGCGTTATGCGTTATGCGTTATGCGTTATGCGTTATGCGTTATGCGTTATGCGTTATGCGTTATGCGTTATGCGTTATGCGTTATGCGTTATGCGTTATGCGTTATGCGTTATGCGTTATGCGTTATGCGTTATGCGTTATGCGTTATGCGTTATGCGTTATGCGTTATGCGTTATGCGTTATGCGTTATGCCTTATGCGTTATGCGTTATGCGTTATGCGTTATGCGTTATGCGTTATGCGTTATCCGTTATGCGTTATGCGTCATGCGTTATCCGTTATGCGTTATGCGTTATGCGTTAAGCGTTATGCGTTATGCGTTATGCGATATGCGTTATCCGTTATGCGTTATGCGTTATGCGTTAAGCGTTATGCGTTATTCGTTATTCGTTATGCGTTATGCGTTACGCGTTATACATTATGCGCGATGCGTTATGCGTTATGCGTTATGGGCTATGCGTTAAGCGTTATGCGTTATGCATTATGCGTTATGCGTTATGCGTTATGCGTTATGCGTTATGCCTTATGCGTTATACGTTATGCGTTATGCGTTATGCGTTATGCGTTATCCGTTATGCGTTATGCGTTATGCGTTAAGCGTTATGCGTTATGCGTTATGCGTTATGCGTTATCCGTTATGCGTTATGCGTTATGCGTTATGCGTTAAGCGTTAAGCGTTATGCGTTATGCGTTATGCGATATGTGTTATGCGTTATGCGTTATGCGTTATGCGTTATGCGTTATCCGTTATGCGTTATGCGTTATGCGTTATGCGTTAAGCGTTATGCGTTATGCGTTATGCGATATGCGTTATGCGTTATGCGTTATGCGTTAAGCGTTATGCGTTATGCGTTATGCGTTATGCGTTATGCGTTATGCGTTATGCGTTATGCGTTATGCGTTATGCGTTATGCGTTATGCGTTATGCGTTAAGCGTTATGCGTTATGCGTTATGCGATATGTGTTATGCGTTATGCGTCAAGCGTTATGCGTTATGCGTTATGCGTTATGCTTTATGCGTTATGCGTTATGCGTCATGCGTTATCCGTTATGCGTTATGCGTTTTGCGTTATGAGTAATGCTTTATGCGTTAAGCGTTATGCGTTAAGCGTTATGCGTTATGCGTTATGCGTTATGCGTTATCCGTTATGCGTTATGCGTTATGCGTTATCCGTTATGCGTTATGCGTTATGCGTTATGCGTTATGCGTTATGCGTTAAGTGTTATGCGTTATGCGTTATGCGTTATGCGTTATGCGTTATGCGTTATGCGTTATGCGTTATGCGTTATGCGTTATGCGTTACGCGTTATGCGTTATGCGTTACGCGTTACGCGTTATACGTTATGCGTTATGCGTTATCCGTTATGCGTTATCCGTTATGCGTTATGCGTTATGTGTTATGCGTTATGCGTTATGCGATATGGGTTATGCGTTATACGTTATGCGTTATGCGTTATGCGTTATGCGTTATGCGTTATGCGTTATGCGTCATGCGTTATCCGTTATGCGTTATGCGTTATGCGTTATGCGTTATGCGTTATGCGTTATGCGTTATGCGTTATGCGTTACGCGTTATACGTTATGCGCGATGCGTTATGCGTTATGCGTTATGGGCTATGCGTTAAGCGTTATGCGTTATGCATTATGCGTTATGCGTTATGCGTTATGCGTTATGCGTTATGCCTTATGCGTTATGCGTTATGCGTTATGCGTTATGCGTTATGCGTTATCCGTTATGCGTTATGCGTCATGCGTTATCCGTTATGCGTTATGCGTTATGCGTTAAGCGTTATGCGTTATGCGTTATGCGATATGCGTTATCCGTTATGCGTTATGCGTTATGCGTTAAGCGTTATGCGTTATTCGTTATTCGTTATGCGTTATGCGTTACGCGTTATACATTATGCGCGATGCGTTATGCGTTATGCGTTATGGGCTATGCGTTAAGCGTTATGCGTTATGCATTATGCGTTATGCGTTATGCGTTATGCGTTATGCGTTATGCCTTATGCGTTATACGTTATGCGTTATGCGTTATGCGTTATCCGTTATGCGTTATGCGTTATGCGTTATCCGTTATGCGTTATGCGTTATGCGTTATGCGTTAAGCGTTAAGCGTTATGCGTTATGCGTTATGCGATATGTGTTATGCGTTATGCGTTATGCGTTATGCGTTATGCGTTATCCGTTATGCGTTATGCGTTATGCGTTATGCGTTAAGCGTTATGCGTTATGCGTTATGCGATATGCGTTATGCGTTATGCGTTATGCGTTAAGCGTTATGCGTTATGCGTTATGCGTTATGCGTTATGCGTTATGCGTTATGCGTTATGCGTTATGCGTTATGCGTTATGCGTTAAGCGTTATGCGTTATGCGTTATGCGATATGTGTTATGCGTTATGCGTCAAGCGTTATGCGTTATGCGTTATGCGTTATGCTTTATGCGTTATGCGTTATGCGTCATGCGTTATCCGTTATGCGTTATGCGTTTTGCGTTATGAGTAATGCTTTATGCGTTAAGCGTTATGCGTTAAGCGTTATGCGTTATGCGTTATGCGTTATGCGTTATCCGTTATGCGTTATGCGTTATGCGTTATCCGTTATGCGTTATGCGTTATGCGTTATGCGTTATGCGTTATGCGTTAAGTGTTATGCGTTATGCGTTATGCGTTATGCGTTATGCGTTATGCGTTATGCGTTATGCGTTATGCGTTATGCGTTATCCGTTATGCGTTATGCGTTATGCGATATGCGTTATGCGTTATGCGTTATACGTCATGCGTTATCCGTTATCCGTTATGCGTTATGCGTTATGCGTTATGCGTTATGGGTTATCCGTTATGTGTTATGCGTTGTGCTTTACGGGTTATGCGATATGCGTTATGCGTTATGACTTTCTCATTGAACGTTATGCGTTATGTGTTATGCGTTATGCGATATGCGTTATGCGTTATGCGTCATGCGTTATCCGTTATGCGTTATGCGTTATGCGTTATGCGTTATGCGTTATGCGTCATGCGTTATGCGTTATGCGTTAAGCGTTATGCGTTATGCGTTATTCGTTATGCGTTATGCGTTATGCGCGATGCGTTATGCGTTATGCGTTATGGGCTATGCGTTAAGAGTTATGCGTTATGCGTTATGCGTTATGCGTTATGCGTTATGCGTTAAGCGTTATGCGTTATGCGTTATGCGTTATGCGTTATGCGTTATGCGTTATGCGTTATGCGTTATGCGTTATGCGTTATGCGTTATGCGTTAAGCGTTATGCGTTATGCGTTATGCGATATGTGTTATGCGTTATGCGTCAAGCGTTATGCGTTATGCGTTATGCGTTATGCGTTATGCGTTATGCGTTATGCGTCATGCGTCATGCGTTATCCGTTATGCGTTATGCGTTTTGCGTTATGAGTAATGCTTTATGCGTTAAGCGTTATGCGTTAAGCGTTATGCGTTATGCGTTATGCGTTATGCGTTATCCGTTATGCGTTATGCGTTATGCGTTATCCGTTATGCGTTATGCGTTATGCGTTATGCGTTATGCGTTATGCGTTAAGTGTTATGCGTTATGCGTTATGCGTTATGCGTTATGCGTTATGCGTTATGCGTTATGCGTTATGCGTTATGCGTTATGCGTTACGCGTTATGCGTTATGCGTTACGCGTTATACGTTATGCGTTATGCGTTATCCGTTATGCGTTATCCGTTATGCGTTATGCGTTATGCGTTAAGCGTTATGCGTTATTCGTTATGCGTTATGCGTTACGCGTTATACGTTATGCGTTATGCGCGATGCGTTATGCGTTATGCGTTATGCGTTATGGGCTATGCGTTAAGCGTTATGCGTTATGCGTTATGCGTTATGCGTTATGCGTTATGCGTTATGCGTTATGCGTTATGCGTTATGCGTTATGCGTTATGCGTTATGCGTTATGCGTTATGCGTTATGCGTTATGCGTTATGCGTTATGCGTTATGCGTTATGCGTTATGCGTTATGCGTTATGCGTTATGCGTTATGCGTTATGCGTTATGCGTTATGCGTTATGCGTTATGCGTTATGCGTTATGCGTTATGCGTTATGCGTTATGCGTTATGCGTTATGCGTTATGCGTTATGCGTTATGCGTTATGCGTTATGCGTTATGCGTTATGCGTTATGCGTTATGCGTTATGCGTTATGCGTTATGCGTTATGCGTTATGCGTTATGCGTTATGCGTTATGCGTTATGCGTTATGCGTTATGCGTTATGCGTTATGCGTTATGCGTCTTGCGTTGTGCGTTGTGCGTTGTGCATTGTGCGTTATGCGTTATGCGTTATGCGTTATGCGTTATGCGTTATGCGTTATGCGTTATGCGTTATGCGTTATGCGTTATGCGTTATGCGTTATGCGTTATGCGTTATGCGTTATGCGTTATGCGTTATGCGTTATGCGTTATGCGTTATGCGTTAAGCGTTATGCGTTATTCGTTATGCGTTATGCGTTACGCGTTATACGTTATGCGTTATGCGCGATGCGTTATGCGTTATGCGTTATGGGCTATGTGTTGAGCGTTATGAGTTATGCATTATGCGTTATGCGTTATGCGTTATGCGTTATGCGTTATGCGTTAAGCGTTATGCGTTATGCGTTATGCGTTATGCGTTATGCGTTATGCGTTATGGGCTATGCGTTAAGCGTTATGCGTTATGCATTATGCGTTATGCGTTATGCGTTAAGCGTTATGCGTTATGCGTTATGCGTTATGCGTTATGCGTTATGCGTTATGCGTTATGCGTCATGCGTTATGCGTTAAGCGTTATGCGTTATTCGTTATGCGTTATGCGTTACGCGTTATACGTTATGCGTTATGCGTTATGCGTTATGCGTTATGCGTTATGCGTTATGCGTTATGCGTTATGCGTTATGCGTTATGGGCTATGCGTTAAGCGTTATGCGTTATGCATTATGCGTTATGCGTTATGCGTTATGCGTTAAGCGTTATGCGTTATGCGTTATGCGTTATGCGTTATGCGTTATGCGTCATGCGTTATCCGTTATGCGTTATGCGTTATGCGTTAAGCGTTATGCGTTATGCGTTATGCGATATGCGTTATCCGTTATGCGTTATGCGTTATGCGTTAAGCGTTATGCGTTATTCGTTATTCGTTATGCGTTATGCGTTACGCGTTATACATTATGCGCGATGCGTTATGCGTTATGCGTTATGGGCTATGCGTTAAGCGTTATGCGTTATGCATTATGCGTTATGCGTTATGCGTTATGCGTTATGCCTTATGCGTTATACGTTATGCGTTATGCGTTATGCGTTATGCGTTATCCGTTATGCGTTATGCGTTATGCGTTATCCGTTATGCGTTATGCGTTATGCGTTATGCGTTAAGCGTTAAGCGTTATGCGTTATGCGTTATGCGATATGTGTTATGCGTTATGCGTTATGCGTTATGCGTTATCCGTTATGCGTTATGCGTTATGCGTTATGCGTTATGCGTTAAGCGTTATGCGTTATGCGTTATGCGATATGTGTTATGCGTTATGCGTTATGCGTTAAGCGTTATGCGTTATGCATTATGCGTTATGCGTTATGCGTTATGCGTTATGCGTTATGCGTTATGCGTTATGAGTTATGCGTTATGCGTTATGCGTTATCCGTTATGCGTTATGCGTTATGCGTTATGCGTTATGCGTTATGCGTTATCCGTTATGCGTTATGCGTTATGCGTTATGCGTTAAGCGTTATGCGTTATGCGTTATGCGATATGTGTTATGCGTTATGCGTTATGCGTTATGCGTTATGCGTTATGCGTTATGCGTTATGCGTTATGCGTTATGCGTTATGCGTTATGCGTTATGCGTTATGCGTTATGCGTTATGCGTTATGCGTTATGCGTTATGCGTTATGCGTTATGCGTTATGCGTTATGCGTTATGCGTTATGCGTTATGCGTTATGCGTTATGCGTTATGCGTTATGCGTTATGCGTTATGCGTTATGCGTTATGCGTTATGCGTTATGCGTTATGCGTTATGCGTTATGCGTTATGCGTTATGCGTTATGCGTTATGCGTTATGCGTTATGCGTTATGCGTTATGCGTTATGCGTTATGCGTTATGCGTTATGCGTTATGCGTTATGCGTTATGCGTTATGCGTTATGCGTTATGCGTTATGCGTTATGCGTTATGCGTTATGCGTTATGCGTTATGCGTTATGCGCTATGCGTTATGCGTTATGCGTTATGCGTTATGCGTTATGCGTTATGCGTTATGCGTTATGCGTTATGCGTTATGCGTTATGCGTTATGCGTTATGCGTTATGCGTTATGCGTTATGCGTTATGCGTTATGCGTTATGCGTTATGCGTTATGCGTTATGCGTTATGCGTTATGCGTTATGCGTTATGCGTTATGCGTTATGCGTTATGCGTTAAGCGTTATGCGTTATTCGTTATGCGTTATGCGTTACGCGTTATACGTTATGCGTTATGCGCGATGCGTTATGCGTTATGCGTTATGGGCTATGCGTTAAGCGTTATGCGTTATGCGTTATGCGTTATGCGTTATGCGTTATGCGTTATGCGTTATGCGTTATGCGTTATGCGTTATGCGTTATGCGTTATGCGTTATTCGTTATGCGTTATGCGTTACGCGTTATACGTTATGCGTTATGCGCGATGCGTTATGCGTTATGCGTTATGGGCTATGTGTTGAGCGTTATGAGTTATGCATTATGCGTTATGCGTTATGCGTTATGCGTTATGCGTTATGCGTTATGCGTTAAGCGTTATGCGTTATGCGTTATGCGTTATGTGTTATGCGTTATGCGATATGCGTTATGCGTTATGCGTTATACGTCATGCGTTATGCGTTATGGGCTATGCGTTAAGAGTTATGCGTTATGCGTTATGCGTTATGCGTTATGCGTTATGCGTTAAGCGTTATGCGTTATGCGTTATGCGTTATGCGTTATGCGTTATGCGTTATGCGTTATGCGTTATGCGTTATGCGTTATGCGTTATGCGTTATGCGTTATGCGTTATGCGTTATGCGTTATGCGTCATGCGTTATCCGTTATGCGTTATGCGTTTTGCGTTATGAGTAATGCTTTATGCGTTAAGCGTTATGCGTTAAGCGTTATGCGTTATGCGTTATGCGTTATGCGTTATCCGTTATGCGTTATGCGTTATGCGTTATCCGTTATGCGTTATGCGTTATGCGTTATGCGTTATGCGTTAAGTGTTATGCGTTATGCGTTATGCGTTATGCGTTATGCGTTATGCGTTATGCGTTATGCGTTATGCGTTATGCGTTATGCGTTAAGCGTTATGCGTTATTCGTTATGCGTTATGCGTTACGCGTTATACGTTATGCGTTATGCGCGATGCGTTATGCGTTATGCGTTATGGGCTATGCGTTAAGCGTTATGCGTTATGCGTTATGCGTTATGCGTTATGCGTTATGCGTTATGCGTTATGCGTTAAGCGTTATGCGTTATGCGTTATGCGTTATGTGTTATGCGTTATGCGATATGCGTTATGCGTTATGCGTTATGCGTTATGCGTTATGCGTTATGGGCTATGCGTTAAGAGTTATGCGTTATGCGTTATGCGTTATGCGTTATGCGTTATGCGTTATGCGTTATGCGTTATGCGTTATGCGTTATGCGTTATGCGTCATGCGTTATCCGTTATGCGTTATGCGTTTTGCGTTATGAGTAATGCTTTATGCGTTATGCGTTATGCGTTATGCGTTATGCGTTATGCGTTATGCGTTATGCGTTATCCGTTATGCGTTATGCGTTATGCGTTATCCGTTATGCGTTATGCGTTATGCGTTATGCGTTATGCGTTAAGTGTTATGCGTTATGCGTTATGCGTTATGCGTTATGCGTTATGCGTTATGCGTTATGCGTTATGCGTTATGCGTTATGCGTTAAGCGTTATGCGTTATTCGTTATGCGTTATGCGTTACGCGTTATACGTTATGCGTTATGCGCGATGCGTTATGCGTTATGCGTTATGGGCTATGCGTTAAGCGTTATGCGTTATGCGTTATGCGTTATGCGTTATGCGTTATGCGTTATGCGTTATGCGTTAAGCGTTATGCGTTATGCGTTATGCGTTATGTGTTATGCGTTATGCGATATGCGTTATGCGTTATGCGTTATGCGTTATGCGTTATGCGTTATGCGTTATGGGCTATGCGTTAAGAGTTATGCGTTATGCGTTATGCGTTATGCGTTATGCGTTATGCGTTAAGCGTTATGCGTTATGCGTTATGCGTTATGCGTTATGCGTTATGCGTTATGCGTTATGCGTTATGCGTTATGCGTTATGCGTTATGCGTTATGCGTTATGCGTCATGCGTTATCCGTTATGCGTTATGCGTTTTGCGTTATGAGTAATGCTTTATGCGTTAAGCGTTATGCGTTAAGCGTTATGCGTTATGCGTTATGCGTTATGCGTTATCCGTTATGCGTTATGCGTTATGCGTTATCCGTTATGCGTTATGCGTTATGCGTTATGCGTTATGCGTTAAGTGTTATGCGTTATGCGTTATGCGTTATGCGTTATGCGTTATGCGTTATGCGTTATGCGTTATGCGTTATGCGTTATGCGTTAAGCGTTATGCGTTATTCGTTATGCGTTATGCGTTACGCGTTATACGTTATGCGTTATGCGCGATGCGTTATGCGTTATGCGTTATGGGCTATGCGTTAAGCGTTATGCGTTATGCGTTATGCGTTATGCGTTATGCGTTATGCGTTATGCGTTATGCGTTATGCGTTATGCGTTATGCGTTATGCGTTATGCGTTATGCGTTATGCGTTATGCGTTATGCGTTATGCGTTATGCGTTATGCGTTATGGGCTATGCGTTAAGCGTTATGCGTTATGCATTATGCGTTATGCGTTATGCGTTATGCGTTATGCCTTATGCGTTATACGTTATGCGTTATGCGTTATGCGTTATGCGTTATCCGTTATGCGTTATGCGTTATGCGTTATCCGTTATGCGTTATGCGTTATGCGTTATGCGTTAAGCGTTAAGCGTTATGCGTTATGCGTTATGCGATATGTGTTATGCGTTATGCGTTATGCGTTATGCGTTATCCGTTATGCGTTATGCGTTATGCGTTATGCGTTATGCGTTAAGCGTTATGCGTTATGCGTTATGCGATATGTGTTATGCGTTATGCGTTATGCGTTAAGCGTTATGCGTTATGCATTATGCGTTATGCGTTATGCGTTATGCGTTATGCGTTATGCGTTATGCGTTATGAGTTATGCGTTATGCGTTATGCGTTATCCGTTATGCGTTATGCGTTATGCGTTATGCGTTATGCGTTATGCGTTATCCGTTATGCGTTATGCGTTATGCGTTATGCGTTAAGCGTTATGCGTTATGCGTTATGCGATATGTGTTATGCGTTATGCGTTATGCGTTATGCGTTATGCGTTATGCGTTATGCGTTATGCGTTATGCGTTATGCGTTATGCGTTATGCGTTATGCGTTATGCGTTATGCGTTATGCGTTATGCGTTATGCGTTATGCGTTATGCGTTATGCGTTATGCGTTATGCGTTATGCGTTATGCGTTATGCGTTATGCGTTATGCGTTATGCGTTATGCGTTATGCGTTATGCGTTATGCGTTATGCGTTATGCGTTATGCGTTATGCGTTATGCGTTTTGCGTAATGAGTAATGCTTTATGCGTTATGCGTTATGCGTTATGCGTTATGCGTTATGCGTTATGCGTTATGCGTTATCCGTTATGCGTTATGCGTTATGCGTTATCCGTTATGCGTTATGCGTTATGCGTTATGCGTTATGCGTTAAGTGTTATGCGTTATGCGTTATGCGTTATGCGTTATGCGTTATGCGTTATGCGTTATGCGTTATGCGTTATGCGTTATGCGTTAAGCGTTATGCGTTATTCGTTATGCGTTATGCGTTACGCGTTATACGTTATGCGTTATGCGCGATGCGTTATGCGTTATGCGTTATGGGCTATGCGTTAAGCGTTATGCGTTATGCGTTATGCGTTATGCGTTATGCGTTATGCGTTATGCGTTATGCGTTAAGCGTTATGCGTTATGCGTTATGCGTTATGTGTTATGCGTTATGCGATATGCGTTATGCGTTATGCGTTATGCGTTATGCGTTATGCGTTATGCGTTATGGGCTATGCGTTAAGAGTTATGCGTTATGCGTTATGCGTTATGCGTTATGCGTTATGCGTTAAGCGTTATGCGTTATGCGTTATGCGTTATGCGTTATGCGTTATGCGTTATGCGTTATGCGTTATGCGTTATGCGTTATGCGTTATGCGTTATGCGTCATGCGTTATCCGTTATGCGTTATGCGTTTTGCGTTATGAGTAATGCTTTATGCGTTAAGCGTTATGCGTTAAGCGTTATGCGTTATGCGTTATGCGTTATGCGTTATCCGTTATGCGTTATGCGTTATGCGTTATCCGTTATGCGTTATGCGTTATGCGTTATGCGTTATGCGTTAAGTGTTATGCGTTATGCGTTATGCGTTATGCGTTATGCGTTATGCGTTATGCGTTATGCGTTATGCGTTATGCGTTATGCGTTAAGCGTTATGCGTTATTCGTTATGCGTTATGCGTTACGCGTTATACGTTATGCGTTATGCGCGATGCGTTATGCGTTATGCGTTATGGGCTATGCGTTATGCGTTATGCGTTATGCGTTATGCGTTATGCGTTATGCGTTATGCGTTATGCGTTATGCGTTATGCGTTATGCGTTATGCGTTATGCGTTATGCGTTATGCGTTATGCGTTATGCGTTATGCGTTATGCGTTATGCGTTATGCGTTATGCGTTATGCGTTATGCGTTATGCGTTATGCGTTATGCGTTATGCGTTATGCGTTATGCGTTATGCGTTATGCGTTATGCGTTATGCGTTATGCGTTATGCGTTATGCGTTATGCGTCTTGCGTTGTGCGTTGTGCGTTGTGCGTTGTGCGTTGTGCGTTGTGCGTTCTGCGTTATGCGTTATGCGTTATGCGTTATGCGTTATGCGTTATGCGTTATGCGTTATGCGTTATGCGTTATGCGTTATGCGTTATGCGTTATGCGTTATGCGTTAAGCGTTATGCGTTATTCGTTATGCGTTATGCGTTACGCGTTATACGTTATGCGTTATGCGCGATGCGTTATGCGTTATGCGTTATGGGCTATGTGTTGAGCGTTATGAGTTATGCATTATGCGTTATGCGTTATGCGTTATGCGTTATGCGTTATGCGTTATGCGTTAAGCGTTATGCGTTATGCGTTATGCGTTATGTGTTATGCGTTATGCGATATGCGTTATGCGTTATGCGTTATACGTCATGCGTTATCCGTTATGCGTTATGCGTTATGCGTTATGCGTTATGCGTTATGGGTTATCCGTTATGTGTTATGCGTTGTGCTTTACGGGTTATGCGATATGCGTTATGCGTTATGACTTTTTCATTGAACGTTATGCGTTATGTGTTATGCGTTATGCGATATGCGTTATGCGTTATGCGTCATGCGTTATCCGTTATGCGTTATGCGTTATGCGTTATGCGTTATGCGTTATGCGTCATGCGTTATGCGTTATGCGTTAAGCGTTATGCGTTATGCGTTATTCGTTATGCGTTATGCGTTATGCGCGATGCGTTATGCGTTATGCGTTATGGGCTATGCGTTATGCGTTATGCGTTAAGCGTTATGCGTTATGCGTTATGCGTTATGCGTTAAGCGTTATGCGTTATGCGTTATGCGTTATGCGTTATGCGTTATGCGTTATGCGTTATGCGTTATGCGTTATGCGTTATGCGTTATGCGTTATGCGTTATGCCTTATGCGTTATGCGTTATGCGTTATGCGTTATGCGTTATGCGTTATGCGTTATGCGTTATGCGTTATGCGTTATGCGTTATGCGTTATGCGTTATGCGTTATGCGTTATGCGTTATGCGTTATGCGTTATGCGTTAAGCGTTATGCGTTATTCGTTATGCGTTATGCGTTACGCGTTATACGTTATGCGTTATGCGCGATGCGTTATGCGTTATGCGTTATGGGCTATGTGTTGAGCGTTATGAGTTATGCATTATGCGTTATGCGTTATGCGTTATGCGTTATGCGTTATGCGTTATGCGTTATGCGTTATGCGTTATGCGTTATGCGTTATGCGTCTTGCGTTGTGCGTTGTGCGTTGTGCGTTGTGCGTTGTGCGTTGTGCGTTCTGCGTTATGCGTTATGCGTTATGCGTTATGCGTTATGCGTTATGCGTTATGCGTTATGCGTTATGCGTTATGCGTTATGCGTTATGCGTTATGCGTTATGCGTTATGCGTTAAGCGTTATGCGTTATTCGTTATGCGTTATGCGTTACGCGTTATACGTTATGCGTTATGCGCGATGCGTTATGCGTTATGCGTTATGGGCTATGTGTTGAGCGTTATGAGTTATGCATTATGCGTTATGCGTTATGCGTTATGCGTTATGCGTTATGCGTTATGCGTTAAGCGTTATGCGTTATGCGTTATGCGTTATGTGTTATGCGTTATGCGATATGCGTTATGCGTTATGCGTTATACGTCATGCGTTATCCGTTATGCGTTATGCGTTATGCGTTATGCGTTATGCGTTATGGGTTATCCGTTATGTGTTATGCGTTGTGCTTTGCGGGTTATGCGATATGCGTTATGCGTTATGACTTTTTCATTGAACGTTATGCGTTATGTGTTATGCGTTATGCGATATGCGTTATGCGTTATGCGTCATGCGTTATCCGTTATGCGTTATGCGTTATGCGTTATGCGTTATGCGTTATGCGTCATGCGTTATGCGTTATGCGTTAAGCGTTATGCGTTATGCGTTATTCGTTATGCGTTATGCGTTATGCGCGATGCGTTATGCGTTATGCGTTATGGGCTATGCGTTATGCGTTATGCGTTAAGCGTTATGCGTTATGCGTTATGCGTTATGCGTTAAGCGTTATGCGTTATGCGTTATGCGTTATGCGTTATGCGTTATGCGTTATGCGTTATGCGTTATGCGTTATGCGTTATGCGTTATGCGTTATGCGTTATGCCTTATGCGTTATGCGTTATGCGTTATGCGTTATGCGTTATGCGTTATGCGTTATGCGTTATGCGTTATGCGTTATGCGTTATGCGTTATGCGTTATGCGTTATGCGTTATGCGTTATGCGTTATGCGTTATGCGTTATGCGTTATGCGTTATGCGTTATGCGTTATGCGTTATGCGTTATGCGTTATGCGTTATGCGTTATGCGTTATGCGTTATGCGTTATGCGTTATGCGTTATGCGTTATGCGTCATGCGTTATCCGTTATGCGTTATGCGTTTTGCGTTATGAGTAATGCTTTATGCGTTAAGCGTTATGCGTTAAGCGTTATGCGTTATGCGTTATGCGTTATGCGTTATCCGTTATGCGTTATGCGTTATGCGTTATCCGTTATGCGTTATGCGTTATGCGTTATACGTTATGCGTTAAGTGTTATGCGTTATGCGTTATGCGTTATGCGTTATGCGTTATGCGTTATGCGTTATGCGTTATGCGTTATGCGTTATGCGTTATGCGTTATGCGTTATGCGTTACGCGTTATGCGTTATGCGTTATGCGTTACGCGTTATACGTTATGCGTTATGCGTTATCCGTTATGCGTTATCCGTTATGCGTTATGCGTTATGCGTTAAGTGTTATGCGTTATTCGTTATGCGTTATGCGTTACGCGTTATACGTTATGCGTTATGCGCGATGCGTTATGCGTTATGCGTTATGGGCTATGCGTTAAGCGTTATGCGTTATGCGTTATGCGTTATGCGTTATGCGTTATGCGTTATGCGTTATGCGTTATGCGTTATGCGTTATGCGTTATGCGTTATGCGTCTTGCGTTGTGCGTTGTGCGTTGTGCGTTGTGCGTTGTGCGTTATGCGTTATGCGTTATGCGTTATGCGTTATGCGTTATGCGTTATGCGTTATGCGTTATGCGTTATGCGTTATGCGTTATGCGTTATGCGTTATGCGTTATGCGTTAAGCGTTATGCGTTATTCGTTATGCGTTATGCGTTACGCGTTACGCGTTATACGTTATGCGTTATGCGCGATGCGTTATGCGTTATGCGTTATGGGCTATGTGTTGAGCGTTATGAGTTATGCATTATGCATTATGCGTTATGCGTTATGCGTTATGCGTTATGCGTTAAGCGTTATGCGTTATGCGTTATGCGTTATGTGTTATGCGTTATGCGTTATGCGTTATGCGTTATGCGTTATCCGTTATGCGTTATGCGTTATGCGTTATACGTTATGCGTTAAGTGTTATGCGTTATGCGTTATGCGTTATGCGTTATGCGTTATGCGTTATGCGTTATGCGTTATGCGTTATGCGTTATGCGTTATGCGTTATGCGTTATGCGTTATGCGTTATGCGTTATGCGTTACGCGTTATGCGTTATGCGTTATGCGTTACGCGTTATACGTTATTCGTTATGCGTTATCCGTTATGCGTTATCCGTTATGCGTTATGCGTTATGCGTTAAGTGTTATGCGTTATTCGTTATGCGTTATGCGTTACGCGTTATACGTTATGCGTTATGCGCGATGCGTTATGCGTTATGCGTTATGGGCTATGCGTTAAGCGTTATGCGTTATGCGTTATGTGTTATGCGTTATGCGTTATGCGTTATGCGTTATGCGTTATGCGTTATGCGTTATGCGTTATGCGTCTTGCGTTGTGCGTTGTGCGTTGTGCGTTGTGCGTTGTGCGTTATGCGTTATGCGTTATGCGTTATGCGTTATGCGTTATGCGTTATGCGTTATGCGTTATGCGTTATGCGTTATGCGTTATGCGTTATGCGTTATGCGTTATGCGTTATGCGTTATGCGTTAAGCGTTATGCGTTATTCGTTATGCGTTATGCGTTACGCGTTACGCGTTATACGTTATGCGTTATGCGCGATGCGTTATGCGTTATGCGTTATGGGCTATGTGTTGAGCGTTATGAGTTATGCATTATGCATTATGCGTTATGCTTTATGCGTTATGCGTTATGCGTTAAGCGTTATGCGTTATGCGTTATGCGTTATGTGTTATGCGTTATGCGTTATGCGTTATGCGTTATGCGTTATGCGTTATGCGTTATGCGTTATGCGTTATGCGTTATGCGTTATGCGTTATGCGTTATGGGCTATGCGTTAAGCGTTATGCGTTATGCATTATGCGTTATGCGTTATGCGTTAAGCGTTATGCGTTATGCGTTATGCGTCATGCGTTATCCGTTATGCGTTATGCGTTTTGCGTTATGAGTAATGCTTTATGCGTTAAGCGTTATGCGTTAAGCGTTATGCGTTATGCGTTATGCGTTATGCGTTATCCGTTATGCGTTATGCGTTATGCGTTATCCGTTATGCGTTATGCGTTATGCGTTATACGTTATGCGTTAAGTGTTATGCGTTATGCGTTATGCGTTATGCGTTATGCGTTATGCGTTATGCGTTATGCGTTATGCGTTATGCGTTATGCGTTATGCGTTATGCGTTATGCGTTACGCGTTATGCGTTATGCGTTATGCGTTACGCGTTATACGTTATGCGTTATGCGTTATCCGTTATGCGTTATCCGTTATGCGTTATGCGTTATGCGTTAAGTGTTATGCGTTATTCGTTATGCGTTATGCGTTACGCGTTATACGTTATGCGTTATGCGCGATGCGTTATGCGTTATGCGTTATGGGCTATGCGTTAAGCGTTATGCGTTATGCGTTATGCGTTATGCGTTATGCGTTATGCGTTATGCGTTATGCGTTATGCGTTATGCGTTATGCGTTATGCGTTATGCGTCTTGCGTTGTGCGTTGTGCGTTGTGCGTTGTGCGTTGTGCGTTATGCGTTATGCGTTATGCGTTATGCGTTATGCGTTATGCGTTATGCGTTATGCGTTATGCGTTATGCGTTATGCGTTATGCGTTATGCGTTATGCGTTATGCGTTAAGCGTTATGCGTTATTCGTTATGCGTTATGCGTTACGCGTTACGCGTTATACGTTATGCGTTATGCGCGATGCGTTATGCGTTATGCGTTATGGGCTATGTGTTGAGCGTTATGAGTTATGCATTATGCATTATGCGTTATGCGTTATGCGTTATGCGTTATGCGTTAAGCGTTATGCGTTATGCGTTATGCGTTATGTGTTATGCGTTATGCGTTATGCGTTATGCGTTATGCGTTATCCGTTATGCGTTATGCGTTATGCGTTATACGTTATGCGTTAAGTGTTATGCGTTATGCGTTATGCGTTATGCGTTATGCGTTATGCGTTATGCGTTATGCGTTATGCGTTATGCGTTATGCGTTATGCGTTATGCGTTATGCGTTATGCGTTATGCGTTACGCGTTATGCGTTATGCGTTATGCGTTACGCGTTATACGTTATTCGTTATGCGTTATCCGTTATGCGTTATCCGTTATGCGTTATGCGTTATGCGTTAAGTGTTATGCGTTATTCGTTATGCGTTATGCGTTACGCGTTATACGTTATGCGTTATGCGCGATGCGTTATGCGTTATGCGTTATGGGCTATGCGTTAAGCGTTATGCGTTATGCGTTATGTGTTATGCGTTATGCGTTATGCGTTATGCGTTATGCGTTATGCGTTATGCGTTATGCGTTATGCGTCTTGCGTTGTGCGTTGTGCGTTGTGCGTTGTGCGTTGTGCGTTATGCGTTATGCGTTATGCGTTATGCGTTATGCGTTATGCGTTATGCGTTATGCGTTATGCGTTATGCGTTATGCGTTATGCGTTATGCGTTATGCGTTATGCGTTATGCGTTATGCGTTATGCGTTAAGCGTTATGCGTTATTCGTTATGCGTTATGCGTTACGCGTTACGCGTTATACGTTATGCGTTATGCGCGATGCGTTATGCGTTATGCGTTATGGGCTATGTGTTGAGCGTTATGAGTTATGCATTATGCATTATGCGTTATGCGTTATGCGTTATGCGTTATGCGTTAAGCGTTATGCGTTATGCGTTATGCGTTATGTGTTATGCGTTATGCGTTATGCGTTATGCGTTATGCGTTATGCGTTATGCGTTATGCGTTATGCGTTATGCGTTATGCGTTATGCGTTATGCGTTATGGGCTATGCGTTAAGCGTTATGCGTTATGCATTATGCGTTATGCGTTATGCGTTAAGCGTTATGCGTTATGCGTTATGCGTTATGCGTTATGCGTTATGCGCTATGCGTTATGCGTCATGCGTTATGCGTCATGCGTTATGCGTTAAGCGTTATGCGTTATGCGTTATGCGTTATGCGTTATCCGTTATGCGTTATGCGTTATGCGTTATCCGTTATGCGTTATGCGTTATGCGTTATACGTTATGCGTTAAGTGTTATGCGTTATGCGTTATGCGTTATGCGTTATGCGTTATGCGTTATGCGTTATGCGTTATGCGTTATGCGTTATGCGTTATGCGTTATGCGTTATGCGTTACGCGTTATGCGTTATGCGTTATGCGTTACGCGTTATACGTTATGCGTTATGCGTTATCCGTTATGCGTTATCCGTTATGCGTTATGCGTTATGCGCGATGCGTTATGCGTTATGCGTTATGGGCTATGCGTTAAGCGTTATGCGTTATGCGTTATGCGTTATGCGTTATGCGTTATGCGTTATGCGTTATGCGTTATGCGTTATGCGTTATGCGTTATGCGTTATGCGTTATGCGTTATGCGTCTTGCGTTGTGCGTTGTGCGTTGTGCGTTGTGCGTTGTGCGTTATGCGTTATGCGTTATGCGTTATGCGTTATGCGTTATGCGTTATGCGTTATGCGTTATGCGTTATGCGTTATGCGTTATGCGTTATGCGTTATGCGTTATGCGTTATGCGTTAAGCGTTATGCGTTATTCGTTATGCGTTATGCGTTACGCGTTACGCGTTATACGTTATGCGTTATGCGCGATGCGTTATGCGTTATGCGTTATGGGCTATGTGTTGAGCGTTATGAGTTATGCATTATGCATTATGCGTTATGCGTTATGCGTTATGCGTTATGCGTTAAGCGTTATGCGTTATGCGTTATGTGTTATGCGTTATGCGTTATGCGTTATGCGTTATGCGTTATCCGTTATGCGTTATGCGTTATGCGTTATACGTTATGCGTTAAGTGTTATGCGTTATGCGTTATGCGTTATGCGTTATGCGTTATGCGTTATGCGTTATGCGTTATGCGTTATGCGTTATGCGTTATGCGTTATGCGTTATGCGTTATGCGTTATGCGTTATGCGTTACGCGTTATGCGTTATGCGTTATGCGTTACGCGTTATACGTTATTCGTTATGCGTTATCCGTTATGCGTTATCCGTTATGCGTTATGCGTTATGCGTTAAGTGTTATGCGTTATTCGTTATGCGTTATGCGTTACGCGTTATACGTTATGCGTTATGCGCGATGCGTTATGCGTTATGCGTTATGGGCTATGCGTTAAGCGTTATGCGTTATGCGTTATGTGTTATGCGTTATGCGTTATGCGTTATGCGTTATGCGTTATGCGTTATGCGTTATGCGTTATGCGTCTTGCGTTGTGCGTTGTGCGTTGTGCGTTGTGCGTTGTGCGTTATGCGTTATGCGTTATGCGTTATGCGTTATGCGTTATGCGTTATGCGTTATGCGTTATGCGTTATGCGTTATGCGTTATGCGTTATGCGTTATGCGTTATGCGTTATGCGTTATGCGTTAAGCGTTATGCGTTATTCGTTATGCGTTATGCGTTACGCGTTACGCGTTATACGTTATGCGTTATGCGCGATGCGTTATGCGTTATGCGTTATGGGCTATGTGTTGAGCGTTATGAGTTATGCATTATGCATTATGCGTTATGCGTTATGCGTTATGCGTTATGCGTTAAGCGTTATGCGTTATGCGTTATGCGTTATGTGTTATGCGTTATGCGTTATGCGTTATGCGTTATGCGTTATGCGTTATGCGTTATGCGTTATGCGTTATGCGTTATGCGTTATGCGTTATGGGCTATGCGTTAAGCGTTATGCGTTATGCATTATGCGTTATGCGTTATGCGTTAAGCGTTATGCGTTATGCGTTATGCGTTATGCGTTATGCGTTATGCGCTATGCGTTATGCGTCATGCGTTATGCGTCATGCGTTATGCGTTATGCGTTATGCGTTATGCGTTATGCGTTATGCGTTATGCGTTATGCGTTATGCGTTATGCGTTATGCGTTATGCGTTATGCGTTATGCGTTATGCGTTATGCGTTATGCGTTAAGCGTTATGCGTTATTCGTTATGCGTTATGCGTTACGCGTTATACGTTATGCGTTATGCGTTATGCGTTATGCGTTATGCGTTATGCGTTATGCGTTATGCGTTATGCGTTATGGGCTATGCGTTAAGCGTTATGCGTTATGCATTATGCGTTATGCGTTATGCGTTATGCGTTAAGCGTTATGCGTTATGCGTTATGCGTTATGCGTTATGCGTTATGCGTCATGCGTTATCCGTTATGCGTTATGCGTTATGCGTTAAGCGTTATGCGTTATGCGTTATGCGATATGCGTTATCCGTTATGCGTTATGCGTTATGCGTTAAGCGTTATGCGTTATTCGTTATTCGTTATGCGTTATGCGTTACGCGTTATACATTATGCGCGATGCGTTATGCGTTATGCGTTATGGGCTATGCGTTAAGTGTTATGCGTTATGCATTATGCGTTATGCGTTATGCGTTATGCGTTATGCCTTATGCGTTATACGTTATGCGTTATGCGTTATGCGTTATGCGTTATCCGTTATGCGTTATGCGTTATGCGTTATCCGTTATGCGTTATGCGTTATGCGTTATGCGTTAAGCGTTAAGCGTTATGCGTTATGCGTTATGCGATATGTGTTATGCGTTATGCGTTATGCGTTATGCGTTATCCGTTATGCGTTATGCGTTATGCGTTATGCGTTAAGCGTTATGCGTTATGCGTTATGCGATATGTGTTATGCGTTATGCGTTATGCGTTAAGCGTTATGCGTTATGCATTATGCGTTATGCGTTATGCGTTATGCGTTATGCGTTATGCGTTATGAGTTATGCGTTATGCGTTATGCGTTATCCGTTATGCGTTATGCGTTATGCGTTATGCGTTATGCGTTATCCGTTATGCGTTATGCGTTATGCGTTATGCGTTAAGCGTTATGCGTTATGCGTTATGCGATATGTGTTATGCGTTATACGTTATGCGTTATGCGTTATGCGTTATGCGTTATGCGTTATGCGTTATGCGTTATGCGTTATGCGTCATGCGTTATCCGTTATGCGTTATGCGTTATGCGTTATGCGTTATGCGTTATGCGTTATGCGTTATGCGTTATGCGTTATGCGTTATGCGTTATGCGTTATGCGTTATGCGTTATGCGTTATGCGTTATGCGTTATGCGTTATGCGTTATGCGTTATGCGTTATGCGTTATGCGTTATGCGTTATGCGTTATGCGTTATGCGTTATGCGTTATGCGTTATGCGTTATGCGTTATGCGTTATGCGTTATGCGTTATGCGTTATGCGTTATGCGTTATGCGTTATGCGTTATGCGTTATGCGTTATGCGTTATGCGTTATGCGTTATGCGTTATGCGTTATGCGTTATGCGTTATGCGTTATGCGTTATGCGTTATGCGTTATGCGTTATGCGTTATGCGTTATGCGTTATGCGTTATGCGTTATGCGTTATGCGTTATGCGTTATGCGTTATGCGTTATGCGTTATGCGTTATGCGTTATGCGTTATGCGTTATGCGTTATGCGTTATGCGTTATGCGTTATGCGTTATGCGTTATGCGTTATGCGTTATGCGTTATGCGTTATGCGTTATGCGTTATGCGTTATGCGATATGGGTTATGCGTTATGCGTTATGCGTTATGCGTTATGCGTTATGCGTTATGCGTTATGCGTTATGCGTTATGCGTTATGCGTTATGCGTTATGCGTTATGCGTTATGCGTTATGCGTTATGCGTTATGCGTTATGCGTTATGCGTTATGCGTTATGCGTTATGCGTTATGCGTTATGCGTTATGCGTTATGCGTTATGCGTTATGCGTTATGCGTTATGCGTTATGCGTTATGCGTTATGCGTTATGCGTTATGCGTTATGCGTTATGCGTTATGCGTTATGCGTTATGCGTTATGCGTTATGCGTTATGCGTTATGCGTTATGCGTTATGCGTTATGCGTTATGAGTTATGCGTTATGCGTTATGCGTTATGCGTTATGCGTTATGCGTTATGCGCTATGCGTTATGCGTTATGCGTTATGCGTTATGCGTTATGCGTTATGCGTTATGCGTTATGCGTTATGCGTTATGCGTTATGCGTTATGCGTTATGCGTTATGCGTAATACGTTATGCGTCATGCGTTATCCGTTATGCGTTATGCGTTATGCGTTATGCGTTATGCGTTATGCGTCATGCGTTATCCGTTATGCGTTATGCGTTATGCGATATGCGTTATGCGTTATGCGTTATACGTCATGCGTTATCCGTTATGCGTTATGCGTTATGCGTTATGCGTTATGGGTTATCCGTTATGTGTTATGCGTTGTGCTTTACGGGTTATGCGATATGCGTTATGCGTTATGACTTTTTCATTGAACGTTATGCGTTATGTGTTATGCGTTATGCGATATGCGTTATGCGTTATGCGTCATGCGTTATCCGTTATGCGTTATGCGTTATGCGTTATGCGTTATGCGTTATGCGTCATGCGTTATGCGTTATGCGTTAAGCGTTATGCGTTATGCGTTATTCGTTATGCGTTATGCGTTATGCGCGATGCGTTATGCGTTATGCGTTATGGGCTATGCGTTAAGAGTTATGCGTTATGCGTTATGCGTTATGCGTTATGCGTTAAGCGTTATGCGTTATGCGTTATGCGTTATGCGTTATGCGTTATGCGTTATGCGTTATGCGTTATGCGTTATGCGTTATGCGTTATGCGTCATGCGTTATCCGTTATGCGTTATGCGTTTTGCGTTATGAGTAATGCTTTATGCGTTAAGCGTTATGCGTTAAGCGTTATGCGTTATGCGTTATGCGTTATGCGTTATCCGTTATGCGTTATGCGTTATGCGTTATCCGTTATGCGTTATGCGTTATGCGTTATGCGTTATGCGTTAAGTGTTATGCGTTATGCGTTATGCGTTATGCGTTATGCGTTATGCGTTATGCGTTATGCGTTATGCGTTATGCGTTATGCGTTATGTGTTATGCGTTAAGCGTTATGCGTTATTCGTTATGCGTTATGCGTTACGCGTTATACGTTATGCGTTATGCGCGATGCGTTATGCGTTATGCGTTATGGGCTATGCGTTAAGCGTTATGCGTTATGCGTTATGCGTTATGCGTTATGCGTTATGCGTTATGCGTTATGCGTTATGCGTTATGCGTTATGCGTTATGCGTTATGCGTTATGCGTTATGCGTTATGCGTTATGCGTTATGCGTTATGCGTTATGCGTTATGCGTTATGCGTTATGCGTTATGCGTTATGCGTTATGCGTTATGCGTTATGCGTTATGCGTTATGCGTTATGCGTTATGCGTTATGCGTTATGCGTTATGCGTTATGCGTTATGCGTTATGCGTTATGCGTTATGCGTTATGCGTTATGCGTTATGCGTTATGCGTTATGCGTTATGCGTTATGCGTTATGAGTTATGCGTTATGCGTTATGCGTTATGCGTTATGCGTTATGCGTTATGCGCTATGCGTTATGCGTTATGCGTTATGCGTTATGCGTTATGCGTTATGCGTTATGCGTTATGCGTTATGCGTTATGCGTTATGCGTTATGCGTTATGCGTTATGCGTAATACGTTATGCGTCATGCGTTATCCGTTATGCGTTATGCATTATGCGTTATGCGTTATGCGTTATGCGTTATGCGTTATGCGTCATGCGTTATCCGTTATGCGTTATGCGTTATGCGATATGCGTTATGCGTTATGCGTTATACGTCATGCGTTATCCGTTATGCGTTATGCGTTATGCGTTATGCGTTATGCGTTATGGGTTATCCGTTATGTGTTATGCGTTGTGCTTTACGGGTTATGCGATATGCGTTATGCGTTATGACTTTTTCATTGAACGTTATGCGTTATGTGTTATGCGTTATGCGATATGCGTTATGCGTTATGCGTCATGCGTTATCCGTTATGCGTTATGCGTTATGCGTTATGCGTTATGCGTTATGCGTCATGCGTTATGCGTTATGCGTTAAGCGTTATGCGTTATGCGTTATTCGTTATGCGTTATGCGTTATGCGCGATGCGTTATGCGTTATGCGTTATGGGCTATGCGTTAAGAGTTATGCGTTATGCGTTATGCGTTATGCGTTATGCGTTAAGCGTTATGCGTTATGCGTTATGCGTTATGCGTTATGCGTTATGCGTTATGCGTTATGCGTTATGCGTTATGCGTTATGCGTTATGCGTTATGCGTCATGCGTTATCCGTTATGCGTTATGCGTTTTGCGTTATGAGTAATGCTTTATGCGTTAAGCGTTATGCGTTAAGCGTTATGCGTTATGCGTTATGCGTTATGCGTTATCCGTTATGCGTTATGCGTTATGCGTTATCCGTTATGCGTTATGCGTTATGCGTTATGCGTTATGCGTTATGCGTTATGCGTTATGCGTTATGCGTTATGCGTTATGCGTTATGCGTTATGCGTTATGCGTTATGCGTTATGCGTTATGCGTTATGCGCTATGCGTTATGCGTTATGCGTTATGCGTTATGCGTTATGCGTTATGCGTTATGCGTTATGCGTTATGCGTTATGCGTTATGCGTTATGCGTTATGCGTTATGCGTTATGCGTAATACGTTATGCGTCATGCGTTATCCGTTATGCGTTATGCATTATGCGTTATGCGTTATGCGTTATGCGTTATGCGTTACGCGTCATGCGTTATCCGTTATGCGTTATGCGTTATGCGATATGCGTTATGCGTTATGCGTTATACGTCATGCGTTATCCGTTATGCGTTATGCGTTATGCGTTATGCGTTATGCGTTATGCGTTATGGGTTATCCGTTATGTGTTATGCGTTGTGCTTTACGGGTTATGCGATATGCGTTATGCGTTATGACTTTTTCATGGAACGTTATGCGTTATGTGTTATGCGTTATGCGATATGCGTTATGCGTTATGCGTCATGCGTTATCCGTTATGCGTTATGCGTTATGCGTTATGCGTTATGCGTTATGCGTCATGCGTTATGCGTTATGCGTTAAGCGTTATGCGTTATGCGTTATTCGTTATGCGTTATGCGTTATGCGCGATGCGTTATGCGTTATGCGTTATGGGCTATGCGTTAAGAGTTATGCGTTATGCGTTATGCGTTATGCGTTATGCGTTATGCGTTAAGCGTTATGCGTTATGCGTTATGCGTTATGCGTTATGCGTTATGCGTTATGCGTTATGCGTTATGCGTTATGCGTTATGCGTTATGCGTTATGCGTTATGCGTTATGCGTTATGCGTCATGCGTTATCCGTTATGCGTTATGCGTTTTGCGTTATGAGTAATGCTTTATGCGTTAAGCGTTATGCGTTAAGCGTTATGCGTTATGCGTTATGCGTTATGCGTTATCCGTTATGCGTTATGCGTTATGCGTTATCCGTTATGCGTTATGCGTTATGCGTTATGCGTTATGCGTTAAGTGTTATGCGTTATGCGTTATGCGTTATGCGTTATGCGTTATGCGTTATGCGTTATGCGTTATGCGTTACGCGTTATACGTTATGCGTTATGCGCGATGCGTTATGCGTTATGCGTTATGCGTTATGGGCTATGCGTTAAGCGTTATGCGTTATGCGTTATGCGTTATGCGTTATGCGTTATGCGTTATGCGTTATGCGTTATGCGTTATGCGTTATGCGTTATGCGTTATGCGTTATGCGTTATGCGTTATGCGTTATGCGTTATGCGTTATGCGTTATGCGTTATGCGTTATGCGTTATGCGTTATGCGTTATGCGTTATGCGTTATGCGTTATGCGTTATGCGTTATGCGTTATGCGTTATGCGTTATGCGTTATGCGTTATGCGTTATGCGTTATGCGTTATGCGTTATGCGTTATGCGTTATGCGTTATGCGTTATGCGTCTTGCGTTGTGCGTTGTGCGTTGTGCGTTGTGCGTTGTGCGTTGTGCGTTCTGCGTTATGCGTTATGCGTTATGCGTTATGCGTTATGCGTTATGCGTTATGCGTTATGCGTTATGCGTTATGCGTTATGCGTTATGCGTTATGCGTTATGCGTTAAGCGTTATGCGTTATTCGTTATGCGTTATGCGTTACGCGTTATACGTTATGCGTTATGCGCGATGCGTTATGCGTTATGCGTTATGGGCTATGTGTTGAGCGTTATGAGTTATGCATTATGCGTTATGCGTTATGCGTTATGCGTTATGCGTTATGCGTTATGCGTTAAGCGTTATGCGTTATGCGTTATGCGTTATGTGTTATGCGTTATGCGATATGCGTTATGCGTTATGCGTTATACGTCATGCGTTATCCGTTATGCGTTATGCGTTATGCGTTATGCGTTATGCGTTATGGGTTATCCGTTATGTGTTATGCGTTGTGCTTTACGGGTTATGCGATATGCGTTATGCGTTATGACTTTTTCATTGAACGTTATGCGTTATGTGTTATGCGTTATGCGATATGCGTTATGCGTTATGCGTCATGCGTTATCCGTTATGCGTTATGCGTTATGCGTTATGCGTTATGCGTTATGCGTCATGCGTTATGCGTTATGCGTTAAGCGTTATGCGTTATGCGTTATTCGTTATGCGTTATGCGTTATGCGCGATGCGTTATGCGTTATGCGTTATGGGCTATGCGTTATGCGTTATGCGTTAAGCGTTATGCGTTATGCGTTATGCGTTATGCGTTAAGCGTTATGCGTTATGCGTTATGCGTTATGCGTTATGCGTTATGCGTTATGCGTTATGCGTTATGCGTTATGCGTTATGCGTTATGCGTTATGCGTTATGCGTTATGCGTTATGCGTTATGCGTTATGCGTTATGCGTTATGCGTTATGCGTTATGCGTTATGCGTTATGCGTTATGCGTTATGCGTTATGCGTTATGCGTTATGCGTTATGCGTTATGCGTTATGCGTTATGCGTTATGCGTTATGCGTTATGCGTTATGCGTTATGCGTTATGCGTTATGCGTTATGCGTCATGCGTTATCCGTTATGCGTTATGCGTTTTGCGTTATGAGTAATGCTTTATGCGTTAAGCGTTATGCGTTAAGCGTTATGCGTTATGCGTTATGCGTTATGCGTTATCCGTTATGCGTTATGCGTTATGCGTTATCCGTTATGCGTTATGCGTTATGCGTTATACGTTATGCGTTAAGTGTTATGCGTTATGCGTTATGCGTTATGCGTTATGCGTTATGCGTTATGCGTTATGCGTTATGCGTTATGCGTTATGCGTTATGCGTTATGCGTTATGCGTTATGCGTTACGCGTTATGCGTTATGCGTTATGCGTTACGCGTTATACGTTATGCGTTATGCGTTATCCGTTATGCGTTATCCGTTATGCGTTATGCGTTATGCGTTAAGTGTTATGCGTTATTCGTTATGCGTTATGCGTTACGCGTTATACGTTATGCGTTATGCGCGATGCGTTATGCGTTATGCGTTATGGGCTATGCGTTAAGCGTTATGCGTTATGCGTTATGCGTTATGCGTTATGCGTTATGCGTTATGCGTTATGCGTTATGCGTTATGCGTTATGCGTTATGCGTTATGCGTTAAGCGTTATGCGTTATGCGTTATGCGTTATGTGTTATGCGTTATGCGATATGCGTTATGCGTTATGCGTTATACGTCACGCGTTATCCGTTATGCGTTATGCGTTATGCGTTATGCGTTATGCGTTATGGGTTATCCGTTATGTGTTATGCGTTGTGCTTTACGGGTTATGCGATATGCGTTATGCGTTATGACTTTTTCATTGAACGTTATGCGTTATGTGTTATGCGTTATGCGATATGCGTTATGCGTTATGCGTCATGCGTTATCCGTTATGCGTTATGCGTTATGCGTTATGCGTTATGCGTCATGCGTTATGCGTTATGCGTTAAGCGTTATGCGTTATGCGTTATTCGTTATGCGTTATGCGTTATGCGCGATGCGTTATGCGTTATGCGTTATGGGCTATGCGTTATGCGTTATGCGTTAAGCGTTATGCGTTATGCGTTATGCGTTATGCGTTATGCGTTATGCGTTATGCGTTATGCGTTATGCGTTATGCGTTATGCGTTATGCGTTATGCGTTATGCGTTATGCGTTATGCGTTATGCGTTATGCGTTATGCGTTATGCGTTATGCGTTATGCGTTATGCGTTATGCGTTATGCGTTATGCGTTATGCGTTATGCGTTATGCGTTATGCGTTATGCGTTATGCGTTATGCGTTATGCGTTATGCGTTATGCGTTATGCGTTATGCGTTATGCGTTATGCGTTATGCGTTATGCGTCATGCGTTATCCGTTATGCGTTATGCGTTTTGCGTTATGAGTAATGCTTTATGCGTTAAGCGTTATGCGTTAAGCGTTATGCGTTATGCGTTATGCGTTATGCGTTATCCGTTATGCGTTATGCGTTATGCGTTATCCGTTATGCGTTATGCGTTATGCGTTATACGTTATGCGTTAAGTGTTATGCGTTATGCGTTATGCGTTATGCGTTATGCGTTATGCGTTATGCGTTATGCGTTATGCGTTATGCGTTATGCGTTATGCGTTATGCGTTATGCGTTACGCGTTATGCGTTATGCGTTATGCGTTACGCGTTATACGTTATGCGTTATGCGTTATCCGTTATGCGTTATCCGTTATGCGTTATGCGTTATGCGTTAAGTGTTATGCGTTATTCGTTATGCGTTATGCGTTACGCGTTATACGTTATGCGTTATGCGCGATGCGTTATGCGTTATGCGTTATGGGCTATGCGTTAAGCGTTATGCGTTATGCGTTATGCGTTATGCGTTATGCGTTATGCGTTATGCGTTATGCGTTATGCGTTATGCGTTATGCGTTATGCGTCTTGCGTTGTGCGTTGTGCGTTGTGCGTTGTGCGTTGTGCGTTATGCGTTATGCGTTATGCGTTATGCGTTATGCGTTATGCGTTATGCGTTATGCGTTATGCGTTATGCGTTAAGCGTTATGCGTTATTCGTTATGCGTTATGCGTTACGCGTTACGCGTTATACGTTATGCGTTATGCGCGATGCGTTATGCGTTATGCGTTATGGGCTATGTGTTGAGCGTTATGAGTTATGCATTATGCATTATGCGTTATGCGTTATGCGTTATGCGTTATGCGTTAAGCGTTATGCGTTATGCGTTATGCGTTATGTGTTATGCGTTATGCGTTATGCGTTATGCGTTATGCGTTATGCGTTATGCGTTATGCGTTATGCGTTATGCGTTATGCGTTATGCGTTATGCGTTATGCGTTATGCGTTATGCGTTATGGGCTATGCGTTAAGCGTTATGCGTTATGCATTATGCGTTATGCGTTATGCGTTAAGCGTTATGCGTTATGCGTTATGCGTTATGCGTTATGCGTTATGCGCTATGCGTTATGCGTCATGCGTTATGCGTCATGCGTTATGCGTTATGCGTTATGCGTTATGCGTTATGCGTTATGCGTTATGCGTTATGCGTTATGCGTTATGCGTTATGCGTTATGCGTTATGCGTTAAGCGTTATGCGTTATTCGTTATGCGTTATGCGTTACGCGTTATACGTTATGCGTTATGCGTTATGCGTTATGCGTTATGCGTTATGCGTTATGCGTTATGCGTTATGCGTTATGGGCTATGCGTTAAGCGTTATGCGTTATGCATTATGCGTTATGCGTTATGCGTTATGCGTTAAGCGTTATGCGTTATGCGTTATGCGTTATGCGTTATGCGTTATGCGTCATGCGTTATCCGTTATGCGTTATGCGTTATGCGTTAAGCGTTATGCGTTATGCGTTATGCGATATGCGTTATCCGTTATGCGTTATGCGTTATGCGTTAAGCGTTATGCGTTATTCGTTATTCGTTATGCGTTATGCGTTACGCGTTATACATTATGCGCGATGCGTTATGCGTTATGCGTTATGGGCTATGCGTTAAGTGTTATGCGTTATGCATTATGCGTTACGCGTTATACGTTATGCGTTATGCGCGATGCGTTATGCGTTATGCGTTATGGGCTATGTGTTGAGCGTTATGAGTTATGCATTATGCGTTATGCGTTATGCGTTATGCGTTATGCGTTATGCGTTATGCGTTAAGCGTTATGCGTTATGCGTTATGCGTTATGTGTTATGCGTTATGCGATATGCGTTATGCGTTATGCGTTATACGTCATGCGTTATCCGTTATGCGTTATGCGTTATGCGTTATGCGTTATGCGTTATGGGTTATCCGTTATGTGTTATGCGTTGTGCTTTACGGGTTATGCGATATGCGTTATGCGTTATGACTTTTTCATTGAACGTTATGCGTTATGTGTTATGCGTTATGCGATATGCGTTATGCGTTATGCGTCATGCGTTATCCGTTATGCGTTATGCGTTATGCGTTATGCGTTATGCGTTATGCGTCATGCGTTATGCGTTATGCGTTAAGCGTTATGCGTTATGCGTTATTCGTTATGCGTTATGCGTTATGCGCGATGCGTTATGCGTTATGCGTTATGGGCTATGCGTTATGCGTTATGCGTTAAGCGTTATGCGTTATGCGTTATGCGTTATGCGTTAAGCGTTATGCGTTATGCGTTATGCGTTATGCGTTATGCGTTATGCGTTATGCGTTATGCGTTATGCGTTATGCGTTATGCGTTATGCGTTATGCGTTATGCGTTATGCGTTATGCGTTATGCGTTATGCGTTATGCGTTATGCGTTATGCGTTATGCGTTATGCGTTATGCGTTATGCGTTATGCGTTATGCGTTATGCGTTATGCGTTATGCGTTATGCGTTATGCGTTATGCGTTATGCGTTATGCGTTATGCGTTATGCGTTATGCGTTATGCGTTATGCGTTATGCGTCATGCGTTATCCGTTATGCGTTATGCGTTTTGCGTTATGAGTAATGCTTTATGCGTTAAGCGTTATGCGTTAAGCGTTATGCGTTATGCGTTATGCGTTATGCGTTATCCGTTATGCGTTATGCGTTATGCGTTATCCGTTATGCGTTATGCGTTATGCGTTATACGTTATGCGTTAAGTGTTATGCGTTATGCGTTATGCGTTATGCGTTATGCGTTATGCGTTATGCGTTATGCGTTATGCGTTATGCGTTATGCGTTATGCGTTATGCGTTATGCGTTATGCGTTACGCGTTATGCGTTATGCGTTATGCGTTACGCGTTATACGTTATGCGTTATGCGTTATCCGTTATGCGTTATCCGTTATGCGTTATGCGTTATGCGTTAAGTGTTATGCGTTATTCGTTATGCGTTATGCGTTACGCGTTATACGTTATGCGTTATGCGCGATGCGTTATGCGTTATGCGTTATGGGCTATGCGTTAAGCGTTATGCGTTATGCGTTATGCGTTATGCGTTATGCGTTATGCGTTATGCGTTATGCGTTATGCGTTATGCGTTATGCGTTATGCGTTATGCGTTAAGCGTTATGCGTTATGCGTTATGCGTTATGTGTTATGCGTTATGCGATATGCGTTATGCGTTATGCGTTATACGTCACGCGTTATCCGTTATGCGTTATGCGTTATGCGTTATGCGTTATGCGTTATGGGTTATCCGTTATGTGTTATGCGTTGTGCTTTACGGGTTATGCGATATGCGTTATGCGTTATGACTTTTTCATTGAACGTTATGCGTTATGTGTTATGCGTTATGCGATATGCGTTATGCGTTATGCGTCATGCGTTATCCGTTATGCGTTATGCGTTATGCGTTATGCGTTATGCGTCATGCGTTATGCGTTATGCGTTAAGCGTTATGCGTTATGCGTTATTCGTTATGCGTTATGCGTTATGCGCGATGCGTTATGCGTTATGCGTTATGGGCTATGCGTTATGCGTTATGCGTTAAGCGTTATGCGTTATGCGTTATGCGTTATGCGTTATGCGTTATGCGTTATGCGTTATGCGTTATGCGTTATGCGTTATGCGTTATGCGTTATGCGTTATGCGTTATGCGTTATGCGTTATGCGTTATGCGTTATGCGTTATGCGTTATGCGTTATGCGTTATGCGTTATGCGTTATGCGTTATGCGTTATGCGTTATGCGTTATGCGTTATGCGTTATGCGTTATGCGTTATGCGTTATGCGTTATGCGTTATGCGTTATGCGTTATGCGTTATGCGTTATGCGTTATGCGTTATGCGTTATGCGTCATGCGTTATCCGTTATGCGTTATGCGTTTTGCGTTATGAGTAATGCTTTATGCGTTAAGCGTTATGCGTTAAGCGTTATGCGTTATGCGTTATGCGTTATGCGTTATCCGTTATGCGTTATGCGTTATGCGTTATCCGTTATGCGTTATGCGTTATGCGTTATACGTTATGCGTTAAGTGTTATGCGTTATGCGTTATGCGTTATGCGTTATGCGTTATGCGTTATGCGTTATGCGTTATGCGTTATGCGTTATGCGTTATGCGTTATGCGTTACGCGTTATGCGTTATGCGTTATGCGTTACGCGTTATACGTTATGCGTTATGCGTTATCCGTTATGCGTTATCCGTTATGCGTTATGCGTTATGCGTTAAGTGTTATGCGTTATTCGTTATGCGTTATGCGTTACGCGTTATACGTTATGCGTTATGCGCGATGCGTTATGCGTTATGCGTTATGGGCTATGCGTTAAGCGTTATGCGTTATGCGTTATGCGTTATGCGTTATGCGTTATGCGTTATGCGTTATGCGTTATGCGTTATGCGTTATGCGTTATGCGTTTTGCGTTGTGCGTTGTGCGTTGTGCGTTGTGCGTTGTGCGTTATGCGTTATGCGTTATGCGTTATGCGTTATGCGTTATGCGTTATGCGTTATGCGTTATGCGTTATGCGTTAAGCGTTATGCGTTATTCGTTATGCGTTATGCGTTACGCGTTACGCGTTATACGTTATGCGTTATGCGCGATGCGTTATGCGTTATGCGTTATGGGCTATGTGTTGAGCGTTATGAGTTATGCATTATGCATTATGCGTTATGCGTTATGCGTTATGCGTTATGCGTTAAGCGTTATGCGTTATGCGTTATGCGTTATGTGTTATGCGTTATGCGTTATGCGTTATGCGTTATGCGTTATGCGTTATGCGTTATGCGTTATGCGTTATGCGTTATGCGTTATGCGTTATGCGTTATGCGTTATGCGTTATGGGCTATGCGTTAAGCGTTATGCGTTATGCATTATGCGTTATGCGTTATGCGTTAAGCGTTATGCGTTATGCGTTATGCGTTATGCGTTATGCGTTATGCGCTATGCGTTATGCGTCATGCGTTATGCGTCATGCGTTATGCGTTATGCGTTATGCGTTATGCGTTATGCGTTATGCGTTATGCGTTATGCGTTATGCGTTATGCGTTATGCGTTATGCGTTATGCGTTAAGCGTTATGCGTTATTCGTTATGCGTTATGCGTTACGCGTTATACGTTATGCGTTATGCGTTATGCGTTATGCGTTATGCGTTATGCGTTATGCGTTATGCGTTATGCGTTATGGGCTATGCGTTAAGCGTTATGCGTTATGCATTATGCGTTATGCGTTATGCGTTATGCGTTAAGCGTTATGCGTTATGCGTTATGCGTTATGCGTTATGCGTTATGCGTCATGCGTTATCCGTTATGCGTTATGCGTTATGCGTTAAGCGTTATGCGTTATGCGTTATGCGATATGCGTTATCCGTTATGCGTTATGCGTTATGCGTTAAGCGTTATGCGTTATTCGTTATTCGTTATGCGTTATGCGTTACGCGTTATACATTATGCGCGATGCGTTATGCGTTATGCGTTATGGGCTATGCGTTAAGTGTTATGCGTTATGCATTATGCGTTATGCGTTATGCGTTATGCGTTATGCCTTATGCGTTATACGTTATGCGTTATGCGTTATGCGTTATGCGTTATCCGTTATGCGTTATGCGTTATGCGTTATCCGTTATGCGTTATGCGTTATGCGTTATGCGTTAAGCGTTAAGCGTTATGCGTTATGCGTTATGCGATATGTGTTATGCGTTATGCGTTATGCGTTATGCGTTATCCGTTATGCGTTATGCGTTATGCGTTATGCGTTATGCGTTAAGCGTTATGCGTTATGCGTTATGCGATATGTGTTATGCGTTATGCGTTATGCGTTAAGCGTTATGCGTTATGCATTATGCGTTATGCGTTATGCGTTATGCGTTATGCGTTATGCGTTATGCGTTATGAGTTATGCGTTATGCGTTATGCGTTATCCGTTATGCGTTATGCGTTATGCGTTATGCGTTATGCGTTATCCGTTATGCGTTATGCGTTATGCGTTATGCGTTAAGCGTTATGCGTTATGCGTTATGTGTTATGCGTTGTGCTTTACGGGTTATGCGATATGCGTTATGCGTTATGACTTTTTCATTGAACGTTATGCGTTATGTGTTATGCGTTATGCGATATGCGTTATGCGTTATGCGTCATGCGTTATCCGTTATGCGTTATGCATTATGCGTTATGCGTTATGCGTTATGCGTCATGCGTTATGCGTTATGCGTTAAGCGTTATGCGTTATGCGTTATTCGTTATGCGTTATGCGTTATGCGCGATGCGTTATGCGTTATGCGTTATGGGCTATGCGTTAAGAGTTATGCGTTATGCGTTATGCGTTATGCGTTATGCGTTAAGCGTTATGCGTTATGCGTTATGCGTTATGCGTTATGCGTTATGCGTTATGCGTTATGCGTTATGCGTTATGCGTTATGCGTTATGCGTTATGCGTCATGCGTTATCCGTTATGCGTTATGCGTTTTGCGTTATGAGTAATGCTTTATGCGTTAAGCGTTATGCGTTAAGCGTTATGCGTTATGCGTTATGCGTTATGCGTTATCCGTTATGCGTTATGCGTTATGCGTTATCCGTTATGCGTTATGCGTTATGCGTTATGCGTTATGCGTTAAGTGTTATGCGTTATGCGTTATGCGTTATGCGTTATGCGTTATGCGTTATGCGTTATGCGTTATGCGTTATGCGTTATGCGTTATGCGTTATGCGTTATGCGTTAAGCGTTATGCGTTATTCGTTATGCGTTATGCGTTACGCGTTATACGTTATGCGTTATGCGCGATGCGTTATGCGTTATGCGTTATGGGCTATGCGTTAAGCGTTATGCGTTATGCGTTATGCGTTATGCGTTATGCGTTATGCGTTATGCGTTATGCGTTATGCGTTATGCGTTATGCGTTATGCGTTATGCGTTATGCGTTATGCGTTATGCGTTATGCGTTATGCGTTATGCGTTATGCGTTATGCGTTATGCGTTATGCGTTATGCGTTATGCGTTATGCGTTATGCGTTATGCGTTATGCGTTATGCGTTATGCGTTATGCGTTATGCGTTATGCGTTATGCGTTATGCGTTATGCGTTATGCGTTATGCGTTATGAGTTATGCGTTATGCGTTATGCGTTATGCGTTATGCGTTATGCGTTATGCGTTATGCGCTATGCGTTATGCGTTATGCGTTATGCGTTATGCGTTATGCGTTATGCGTTATGCGTTATGCGTTATGCGTTATGCGTTATGCGTTATGCGTTATGCGTTATGCGTTATGCGTAATACGTTATGCGTCATGCGTTATCCGTTATGCGTTATGCATTATGCGTTATGCGTTATGCGTTATGCGTTATGCGTTATGCGTCATGCGTTATCCGTTATGCGTTATGCGTTATGCGATATGCGTTATGCGTTATGCGTTATACGTCATGCGTTATCCGTTATGCGTTATGCGTTATGCGTTATGCGTTATGCGTTATGGGTTATCCGTTATGTGTTATGCGTTGTGCTTTACGGGTTATGCGATATGCGTTATGCGTTATGACTTTTTCATTGAACGTTATGCGTTATGTGTTATGCGTTATGCGATATGCGTTATGCGTTATGCGTCATGCGTTATCCGTTATGCGTTATGCGTTATGCGTTATGCGTTATGCGTTATGCGTCATGCGTTATGCGTTATGCGTTAAGCGTTATGCGTTATGCGTTATTCGTTATGCGTTATGCGTTATGCGCGATGCGTTATGCGTTATGCGTTATGGGCTATGCGTTAAGAGTTATGCGTTATGCGTTATGCGTTATGCGTTAAGCGTTATGCGTTATGCGTTATGCGTTATGCGTTATGCGTTATGCGTTATGCGTTATGCGTTATGCGTTATGCGTTATGCGTCATGCGTTATCCGTTATGCGTTATGCGTTTTGCGTTATGAGTAATGCTTTATGCGTTAAGCGTTATGCGTTAAGCGTTATGCGTTATGCGTTATGCGTTATGCGTTATCCGTTATGCGTTATGCGTTATGCGTTATCCGTTATGCGTTATGCGTTATGCGTTATGCGTTATGCGATAAGTGTTATGCGTTATGCGTTATGCGTTATGCGTTATGCGTTATGCGTTATGCGTTATGCGTTATGCGTTATGCGTTATGCGTTATGCGTTAAGCGTTATGCGTTATTCGTTATGCGTTATGCGTTACGCGTTATACGTTATGCGTTATGCGCGATGCGTTATGCGTTATGCGTTATGGGCTATGCGTTAAGCGTTATGCGTTATGCGTTATGCGTTATGCGTTATGCGTTATGCGTTATGCGTTATGCGTTATGCGTTATGCGTTATGCGTTATGCGTTATGCGTTATGCGTTATGCGTTATGCGTTATGCGTTATGCGTTATGCGTTATGCGTTATGCGTTATGCGTTATGCGTTATGCGTTATGCGTTATGCGTTATGCGTTATGCGTTATGCGTTATGCGTTATGCGTTATGCGTTATGCGTTATGCGTTATGCGTTATGCGTTATGCGTTATGCGTTATGCGTTATGCGTTATGCGTTATGCGTTATGCGTTATGCGTTATGCGTTATGCGTTATGCGTCATGCGTTATCCGTTATGCGTTATGCGTTTTGCGTTATGAGTAATGCTTTATGCGTTAAGCGTTATGCGTTAAGCGTTATGCGTTATGCGTTATGCGTTATGCGTTATCCGTTATGCGTTATGCGTTATGCGTTATCCGTTATGCGTTATGCGTTATGCGTTATGCGTTAAGTGTTATGCGTTATGCGTTATGCGTTATGCGTTATGCGTTATGCGTTATGCGTTATGCGTTATGCGTTATGCGTTATGCGTTATGCGTTATGCGTTATGCGTTAAGCGTTATGCGTTATTCGTTATGCGTTATGCGTTACGCGTTATACGTTATGCGTTATGCGCGATGCGTTATGCGTTATGCGTTATGGGCTATGCGTTAAGCGTTATGCGTTATGCGTTATGCGTTATGCGTTATGCGTTATGCGTTATGCGTTATGCGTTATGCGTTATGCGTTATGCGTTATGCGTTATGCGTTATGCGTTATGCGTTATGCGTTATGCGTTATGCGTTATGCGTTATGCGTTATGCGTTATGCGTTATGCGTTATGCGTTATGCGTTATGCGTTATGCGTTATGCGTTATGCGTTATGCGTTATGCGTTATGCGTTATGCGTTATGCGTAATACGTTATGCGTCATGCGTTATCCGTTATGCGTTATGCATTATGCGTTATGCGTTATGCGTTATGCGTTATGCGTTATGCGTCATGCGTTATCCGTTATGCGTTATGCGTTATGCGATATGCGTTATGCGTTATGCGTTATACGTCATGCGTTATCCGTTATGCGTTATGCGTTATGCGTTATGCGTTATGCGTTATGGGTTATCCGTTATGTGTTATGCGTTGTGCTTTACGGGTTATGCGATATGCGTTATGCGTTATGACTTTTTCATTGAACGTTATGCGTTATGTGTTATGCGTTATGCGATATGCGTTATGCGTTATGCGTCATGCGTTATCCGTTATGCGTTATGCGTTATGCGTTATGCGTTATGCGTTATGCGTCATGCGTTATGCGTTATGCGTTAAGCGTTATGCGTTATGCGTTATTCGTTATGCGTTATGCGTTATGCGCGATGCGTTATGCGTTATGCGTTATGGGCTATGCGTTAAGAGTTATGCGTTATGCGTTATGCGTTATGCGTTATGCGTTAAGCGTTATGCGTTATGCGTTATGCGTTATGCGTTATGCGTTATGCGTTATGCGTTATGCGTTATGCGTTATGCGTTATGCGTTATGCGTTATGCGTCATGCGTTATCCGTTATGCGTTATGCGTTTTGCGTTATGAGTAATGCTTTATGCGTTAAGCGTTATGCGTTAAGCGTTATGCGTTAAGCGTTATGCGTTATGCGTTATGCGTTATGCGTTATCCGTTATGCGTTATGCGTTATGCGTTATCCGTTATGCGTTATGCGTTATGCGTTATGCGTTATGCGTTATGCGTTATGCGTTATGCGTTATGCGTTATGCGTTATGCGTTATGCGTTATGCGTTATGCGTTATGCGTTATGCGTTAAGCGTTATGCGTTATTCGTTATGCGTTATGCGTTACGCGTTATACGTTATGCGTTATGCGCGATGCGTTATGCGTTATGCGTTATGGGCTATGTGTTGAGCGTTATGAGTTATGCATTATGCGTTATGCGTTATGCGTTATGCGTTATGCGTTATGCGTTATGCGTTAAGCGTTATGCGTTATGCGTTATGCGTTATGTGTTATGCGTCATGCGATATGCGTTATGCGTTATGCGTTATACGTCATGCGTTATCCGTTATGCGTTATGCGTTATGCGTTATGCGTTATGCGTTATGGGTTATCCGTTATGTGTTATGCGTTGTGCTTTACGGGTTATGCGATATGCGTTATGCGTTATGACTTTTTCATTGAACGTTATGCGTTATGTGTTATGCGTTATGCGATATGCGTTATGCGTTATGCGTCATGCGTTATCCGTTATGCGTTATGCGTTATGCGTTATGCGTTATGCGTTATGCGTCATGCGTTATGCGTTATGCGTTAAGCGTTATGCGTTATGCGTTATTCGTTATGCGTTATGCGTTATGCGCGATGCGTTATGCGTTATGCGTTATGGGCTATGCGTTATGCGTTATGCGTTAAGCGTTATGCGTTATGCGTTATGCGTTATGCGTTAAGCGTTATGCGTTATGCGTTATGCGTTATGCGTTATGCGTTATGCGTTATGCGTTATGCGTTATGCGTTATGCGTTATGCGTTATGCGTTATGCGTTATGCGTTATGCGTTATGCGTTATGCGTTATGCGTTATGCGTTATGCGTTATGCGTTATGCGTTATGCGTTATGCGTTATGCGTTATGCGTTATGCGTTATGCGTTATGCGTTATGCGTTATGCGTTATGCGTTATGCGTTATGCGTTATGCGTTATGCGTTATGCGTTATGCGTTATGCGTTATGCGTTATGCGTTATGCGTTATGCGTTATGCGTTATGCGTTATGCGTCATGCGTTATCCGTTATGCGTTATGCGTTTTGCGTTATGAGTAATGCTTTATGCGTTAAGCGTTATGCGTTAAGCGTTATGCGTTATGCGTTATGCGTTATGCGTTATCCGTTATGCGTTATGCGTTATGCGTTATGCGTTATGCGTTATGCGTTATGCGTTATGCGTTATGCGTTATGCGTTATGCGTTATGCGTTATGCGTTACGCGTTATGCGTTATGCGTTATGCGTTACGCGTTATACGTTATGCGTTATGCGTTATCCGTTATGCGTTATCCGTTATGCGTTATGCGTTATGCGTTAAGTGTTATGCGTTATTCGTTATGCGTTATGCGTTACGCGTTATACGTTATGCGTTATGCGCGATGCGTTATGCGTTATGCGTTATGGGCTATGCGTTAAGCGTTATGCGTTATGCGTTATGCGTTATGCGTTATGCGTTATGCGTTATGCGTTATGCGTTATGCGTTATGCGTCTTGCGTTGTGCGTTGTGCGTTGTGCGTTGTGCGTTGTGCGTTATGCGTTATGCGTTATGCGTTATGCGTTATGCGTTATGCGTTATGCGTTATGCGTTATGCGTTATGCGTTATGCGTTATGCGTTATGCGTTATGCGTTAAGCGTTATGCGTTATTCGTTATGCGTTATGCGTTACGCGTTACGCGTTATACGTTATGCGTTATGCGCGATGCGTTATGCGTTATGCGTTATGGGCTATGTGTTGAGCGTTATGAGTTATGCATTATGCATTATGCGTTATGCGTTATGCGTTATGCGTTATGCGTTATGCGTTATGCGTTATGCGTTATGCGTTATGCGATATGTGTTATGCGTTATACGTTATGCGTTATGCGTTATGCGTTATGCGTTATGCGTTATGCGTTATGCGTTATGCGTTATGCGTTATGCGTTATGCGTTATGCGTTATGCGTCATGCGTCATGCGTTATCCGTTATGCGTTATGCGTTATGCGTTATGCGTTATGCGTTATGCGTTATGCGTTATGCGTTATGCGTTATGCGTTATGCGTTATGCGTTATGCGTTATGCGTTATGCGTTATGCGTTATGCGTTATGCGTTATGCGTTATGCGTTATGCGTTATGCGTTATGCGTTATGCGTTATGCGTTATGCGTTATGCGTTATGCGTTATGCGTCATGCGTTATCCGTTATGCATTATGCGTTATGCGATATGCGTTATGCGTTATGCGTTATACGTCATGCGTTATCCGTTATGCGTTATGCGTTATGCGTTATGCGTTATGCGTTATGGGTTATCCGTTATGTGTTATGCGTTGTGCTTTACGGGTTATGCGATATGCGTTATGCGTTATGACTTTTTCATTGAACGTTATGCGTTATGTGTTATGCGTTATGCGATATGCGTTATGCGTTATGCGTCATGCGTTATCCGTTATGCGTTATGCGTCATGCGTTATGCGTTATGCGTTAAGCGTTATGCGTTATGCGTTATTCGTTATGCGTTATGCGTTATGCGCGATGCGTTATGCGTTATGCGTTATGGGCTATGCGTTATGCGTTAAGCGTTATGCGTTATGCGTTATGCGATATGTGTTATGCGTTATGCGTCAAGCGTTATGCGTTATGCGTTATGCGTTATGCGTTATGCGTTATGCGTCATGCGTTATCCGTTATGCGTTATGCGTTTTGCGTTATGAGTAATGCTTTATGCGTTATGCGTTATGCGTTATGCGTTATGCGTTATGCGTTATGCGTTATGCGTTATGCGTTATGCGTTATGCGTTATGCGTTATGCGTTATGCGTTATGCGTTATGCGTTATGCGTTATGCGTTATGCGTTATGCGTTATGCGTTATGCGTTATGCGATATGTGTTATGCGTTATACGTTATGCGTTATGCGTTATGCGTTATGCGTTATGCGTTATGCGTTATGCGTTATGCGTTATGCGTTATGCGTCATGCGTTATCCGTTATGCGTTATGCGTTATGCGTTATGCGTTATGCGTTATGCGTTATGCGTTATGCGTTATGCGTTATGCGTTATGCGTTATGCGTTATGCGTTATGCGTTATGCGTTATGCGTTATGCGTTATGCGTTATGCGTTATGCGTTATGCGTTATGCGTTATGCGTTATGCGTTATGCGTTATGCGTTATGCGTTATGCGTTATGCGTTATGCGTTATGCGTTATGCGTCATGCGTTATCCGTTATGCGTTATGCGTTATGCGATATGCGTTATGCGTTATGCGTTATACGTCATGCGTTATCCGTTATGCGTTATGCGTTATGCGTTATGCGTTATGCGTTATGGGTTATCCGTTATGTGTTATGCGTTGTGCTTTACGGGTTATGCGATATGCGTTATGCGTTATGACTTTTTCATTGAACGTTATGCGTTATGTGTTATGCGTTATGCGATATGCGTTATGCGTTATGCGTCATGCGTTATCCGTTATGCGTTATGCGTCATGCGTTATCCGTTATGCGTTATGCGTCATGCGTTATGCGTTATGCGTTAAGCGTTATGCGTTATGCGTTATTCGTTATGCGTTATGCGTTATGCGCGATGCGTTATGCGTTATGCGTTATGGGCTATGCGTTATGCGTTATGCGTTATGCGTTATACGTTATGCGTTAAGTGTTATGCGTTATGCGTTATGCGTTATGCGTTATGCGTTATGCGTTATGCGTTATGCGTTATGCGTTATGCGTTATGCGTTATGCGTTATGCGTTATGCGTTATGCGTTATGCGTTATGCGTTATGCGTTATGCGTTATGCGTTATGCGTTATGCGTTATGCGTTATGCGTTATGCGTTATGCGTTATGCGTTATGCGTTATGCGTTATGCGTTATGCGTTATGCGTTATGCGTTATGCGTCTTGCGTTATGCGTTATGCGTTATGCGTTATGCGTTGTGCGTTATGCGTTATGCGTTCTGCGTTATGCGTTATGCGTTATGCGTTATGCGTTATGCGTTATGCGTTATGCGTTATGCGTTATGCGTTATGCGTTATGCGTTATGCGTTATGCGTTATGCGTTATGCGTTATGCGTTATGCGTTATGCGTTATGCGTTATGCGTTATGCGTTATGCGTTATGCGTTATGCGTTATGCGTTATGCGTTATGCGTTATGCGTTATGCGTTATGCGTTATGCGTTATGCGTTATGCGTTATGCGTTATGCGTTATGCGTTATGCGTTATGCGTTATGCGTTATGCGTTATGCGTTATGCGTTATGCGTTATGCGTTATGCGTTATGCGTTATGCGTTATGCGTTATGCGTTATGCGTTATGGGCTATGCGTTAAGCGTTATGCGTTATGCGTTATGCGTTAAGCGTTATGCGTTATGCGTTATGCGTTATGCGTTATGCGTTATGCGTTATGCGTTATGCGTTATGCGTCATGCGTTATGCGTTATGCGTTATGCGTTATGCGTTATGCGTTATGCGTTATGCGTTATGCGTTATGCGTTATGCGTTATGCGTTATGCGTTATGCGTTATGCGTTATGCGTTATGCGTTATGCGTTATGCGTTATGCGTTATGCGTTATGCGTTATGCGTTATGCGTTATGCGTCTTGCGTTATGCGTTATGCGTTATGCGTTATGCGTTGTGCGTTATGCGTTATGCGTTCTGCGTTATGCGTTATGCGTTATGCGTTATGCGTTATGCGTTATGCGTTATGCGTTATGCGTTATGCGTTATGCGTTATGCGTTATGCGTTATGCGTTATGCGTTACGCGTTATGCGTTATGCGTTATGCGTTATGCGTTATGCGTTATGCGTTATGCGTTATGCGTTATGCGTTATAAGCTATGCGTTAAGCGTTATGCGTTATGCGTTATGCGTTATGCGTTATGCGTTATGCGTTATGCGTTATGCGTTATGCGTTATGCGTTATGCGTTATGCGTTATGCGTTATGCGTTATGCGTTATGCGTTATGCGTTATGCGTTATGCGTTATGCGTTATGCGTTATGCGTTACGCGTTACGCGTTATGCGTTATGCGTTATGCGTTATGCGTTATGCGTTATGCGTTATGCGTTATGCGTTATAAGCTATGCGTTAAGCGTTATGCGTTATGCGTTATGCGTTATGCGTTATGCGTTATGCGTTATGCGTTATGCGTTATGCGTTATGCGTTATGCGTTATGCGTTATGCGTTATGCGTCTTGCGTTGTGCGTTGTGCGTTGTGCGTTGTGCGTTCTGCGTTATGCGTTATGCGTTATGCGTTATGCGTTATGCGTTATGCGTTATGCGTTATGCGTTATGCGTTATGCGTTATGCGTCTTGCGTTGTGCGTTGTGCGTTGTGCGTTGTGCGTTCTGCGTTATGCGTTATGCGTTATGCGTTATGCGTTATGCGTTATGCGTTATGCGTTATGCGTTATGCGTTATGCGTTATGCGTTATGCGTTAAGCGTTATGCGTTATTCGTTATGCGTTATGCGTTACGCGTTATACGTTATGCGTTATGCGCGATGCGTTATGCGTTATGCGTTATGGGCTATGTGTTGAGCGTTATGAGTTATGCATTATGCGTTATGCGTTATGCGTTATGCGTTATGCGTTATGCGTTATGCGTTAAGCGTTATGCGTTATGCGTTATGCGTTATGTGTTATGCGTTATGCGATATGCGTTATGCGTTATGCGTTATACGTCATGCGTTATCCGTTATGCGTTATGCGTTATGCGTTATGCGTTATGCGTTATGGGTTATCCGTTATGTGTTATGCGTTGTGCTTTACGGGTTATGCGATATGCGTTATGCGTTATGACTTTTTCATTGAACGTTATGCGTTATGTGTTATGCGTTATGCGATATGCGTTATGCGTGATGCGTCATGCGTTATCCGTTATGCGTTATGCGTTATGCGTTATGCGTTATGCGTTATGCGTTATGCGTCATGCGTTATGCGTTATGCGTTAAGCGTTATGCGTTATGCGTTATTCGTTATGCGTTATGCGTTATGCGCGATGCGTTATGCGTTATGCGTTATGGGCTATGCGTTAAGAGTTATGCGTTATGCGTTATGCGTTATGCGTTATGCGTTATGCGTTAAGCGTTATGCGTTATGCGTTATGCGTTATGCGTTATGCGTTATGCGTTATGCGTTATGCGTTATGCGTTATGCGTTATGCGTTAAGCGTTATGCGTTATGCGTTATGCGATATGTGTTATGCGTTATGCGTCAAGCGTTATGCGTTATGCGTTATGCGTTATGCGTTATGCGTTATGCGTTATGCGTTATGCGTTATGCGTTATGCGTTATGCGTTATGCGTCATGCGTTATCCGTTATGCGTTATGCGTTTTGCGTTATGAGTAATGCTTTATGCGTTAAGCGTTATGCGTTAAGCGTTATGCGTTATGCGTTATGCGTTATGCGTTATCCGTTATGCGTTATGCGTTATGCGTTATCCGTTATGCGTTATGCGTTATGCGTTATACGTTATGCGTTAAGTGTTATGCGTTATGCGTTATGCGTTATGCGTTATGCGTTATGCGTTATGCGTTATGCGTTATGCGTTATGCGTTATGCGTTATGCGTTATGCGTTATGCGTTATGCGTTATGCGTTATGCGTTATGCGTTATGCGTTATGCGTTACGCGTTATGCGTTATGCGTTATGCGTCTTGCGTTATGCGTTGTGCGTTGTGCGTTGTGCGTTATGCGTTATGCGTTATGCGTTATGCGTTATGCGTTATGCGTTATGCGTTAAGCGTTATGCGTTATTCGTTATGCGTTATGCGTTACGCGTTATACGTTATGCGTTATGCGCGATGCGTTATGCGTTATGCGTTATGGGCTATGTGTTGAGCGTTATGAGTTATGCATTATGCGTTATGCGTTATGCGTTATGCGTTATGCGTTATGCGTTATGCGTTATGCGTTAAGCGTTATGCGTTATGCGTTATGCGTTATGTGTTATGCGTTATGCGATATGCGTTATGCGTTATGCGTTATACGTCATGCGTTATCCGTTATGCGTTATGCGTTATGCGTTATGCGTTATGCGTTATGGGTTATCCGTTATGTGTTATGCGTTGTGCTTTACGGGTTATGCGATATGCGTTATGCGTTATGACTTTTTCATTGAACGTTATGCGTTATGTGTTATGCGTTATGCGATATGCGTTATGCGTTATGCGTCATGCGTTATCCGTTATGCGTTATGCGTTATGCGTTATGCGTTATGCGTTATGCGTTATGCGTCATGCGTTATGCGTTATGCGTTAAGCGTTATGCGTTATGCGTTATTCGTTATGCGTTATGCGTTATGCGCGATGCGTTATGCGTTATGCGTTATGCGTTATGGGCTATGCGTTAAGAGTTATGCGTTATGCGTTATGCGTTATGCGTTATGCGTTAAGCGTTATGCGTTATGCGTTATGCGTTATGCGTTATGCGTTATGCGTTATGCGTTATGCGTTATGCGTTATGCGTTATGCGTTAAGCGTTATGCGTTATGCGTTATGCGATATGTGTTATGCGTTATGCGTCAAGCGTTATGCGTTATGCGTTATGCGTTATGCGTTATGCGTTATGCGTTATGCGTTATGCGTTATGCGTTATGCGTCATGCGTTATCCGTTATGCGTTATGCGTTTTGCGTTATGAGTAATGCTTTATGCGTTAAGCGTTATGCGTTAAGCGTTATGCGTTATGCGTTATGCGTTATGCGTTATCCGTTATGCGTTATGCGTTATGCGTTATCCGTTATGCGTTATGCGTTATGCGTTATACGTTATGCGTTAAGTGTTATGCGTTATGCGTTATGCGTTATGCGTTATGCGTTATGCGTTATGCGTTATGCGTTATGCGTTATGCGTTATGCGTTATGCGTTATGCGTTATGCGTTATGCGTTATGCGTTATGCGTTATGCGTTATGCGTTATGCGTTACGCGTTATGCGTTATGCGTTATGCGTCTTGCGTTATGCGTTGTGCGTTGTGCGTTGTGCGTTATGCGTTATGCGTTATGCGTTATGCGTTATGCGTTATGCGTTATGCGTTATGCGTTATGCGTTATGCGTTATGCGTTATGCGTTATGCGTCATGCGTTATGCGTTATGCGTTATGCGTTATGCGTTATGCGTTATGCGTTATGCGTTAAGCGTTATGCGTTATTCGTTATGCGTTATGCGTTACGCGTTATACGTTATGCGTTATGCGCGATGCGTTATGCGTTATGCGTTATGGGCTATGTGTTAAGCGTTATGAGTTATGCATTATGCGTTATGCGTTATGCGTTATGCGTTATGCGTTATGCGTTATGCGTTATGCGTTATGCGTTATGCGTTATGCGTTATGCGTTAAGCGTTATGCGTTATGCGTTATGCGTTATGCGTTATGCGTTATGCGTTATGCGTTATGCGTTATGCGTTATGCGTTATGCGTTATGGGCTATGTGTTAAGCGTTATGAGTTATGCATTATGCGTTATGCGTTATGCGTTATGCGTTATGCGTTATGCGTTATGCGTTATGCGTTATGCGTTAAGCGTTATGCGTTATGCGTTATGCGTTATGCGTTATGCGTTATGCGTTATGCGTTATGCGTTATGCGTTAAGCGTTATGCGTTATTCGTTATGCGTTATGCGTTATGCGTTACGCGTTATACGTTATGCGTTATGCGCGATGCGTTATGCGTTATGCGTTATGGGCTATGTGTTAAGCGTTATGAGTTATGCATTATGCGTTATGCGTTATGCGTTATGCGTTATGCGTTATGCGTTAAGCGTTATGCGTTATGCGTTATGCGTTATGCGTTATGCGTTATGCGTCATGCGTTATCCGTTATGCGTTATGCGTTATGCGTTATGCGTTATGCGTTATGCGTTATGGGTTATCCGTTATGTGTTATGCGTTGTGCTTTACGGGTTATGCGATATGCGTTATGCGTTATGACTTTTTCATTGAACGTTATGCGTTATGTGTTATGCGTTATGCGATATGCGTTATCCGTTATGCGTTATGCGTTATGCGTTATGCGTTATGCGTTATGCGTTATGCGTTATGCGTTATGCGTTAAGCGTTAAGCGTTATGCGTTATGCGTTATGCGTTATGCGTTATGCGTTATGCGTTATGCGTTATGCGTTATGCGTTATGCGTTATGCGTTATGCGTTATGCGTTATGCGTCATGCGTTATGCGTTATGCGTTATGCGTCATGCGTTATGCGTTATGCGTTATGCGTTATGCGTTATGCGTTATGCGTTATGCGTTATGCGTTATGCGTTATGCGTTATGCGTTATGCGTTATGCGTTATGCGTTATGCGTTATGCGTTATGCGTTATGCGTTATGCGTTATGCGTTATGCGTTATGCGTTATGCGTTATGCGTTATGCGTTATGCGTTATGCGTTATGCGTTATGCGTTATGCGTTATGCGTTATGCGTTATGCGTTATGCGTTATGCGTTATGCGTTATGCGTTATGCGTTATGCGTTATGCGTTATGCGTTATGCGTTATGCGTTATGCGTTATGGGCTATGCGTTAAGCGTTATGCGTTATGCGTTATGCGTTAAGCGTTATGCGTTATGCGTTATGCGTTATGCGTTATGCGTTATGCGTTATGCGTTATGCGTCATGCGTTATGCGTTATGCGTTATGCGTTATGCGTTATGCGTTATGCGTTATGCGTTATGCGTTATGCGTTATGCGTTATGCGTTATGCGTTATGCGTTATGCGTTATGCGTTATGCGTTATGCGTTATGCGTTATGCGTTATGCGTTATGCGTTATGCGTTATGCGTTATGCGTTATGCGTTATGCGTTATAAGCTATGCGTTAAGCGTTATGCGTTATGCGTTATGCGTTATGCGTTATGCGTTATGCGTTATGCGTTATGCGTTATGCGTTATGCGTTATGCGTTATGCGTTATGCGTTATGCGTTATGCGTTATGCGTTATGCGTTATGCGTTATGCGTTATGCGTTATGCGTTAGGCGTTATGCGTTACGCGTTACGCGTTACGCGTTATGCGTTATGCGTTATGCGTTATGCGTTATGCGTTATGCGTTATGCGTTATAAGCTATGCGTTAAGCGTTATGCGTTATGCGTTATGCGTTATGCGTTATGCGTTATGCGTTATGCGTTATGCGTTATGCGTTATGCGTTATGCGTTATGCGTTATGCGTTATGCGTTATGCGTTATGCGTTATGCGTTATGCGTTATGCGTTATGCGTTATGCGTTATGCGTTATGCGTTATGCGTTATGCGTTATGCGTTATGCGTTATGCGTTATGCGTTATGCGTTATGCGTTATGCGTTATGCGTTATGCGTTATGCGTTATGCGTTATGCGTTATGCGTTATGCGTTATGCGTTATGCGTTATGCGTTATGCGTTATGCGTTATGCGTTATGCGTTATGCGTTATGCGTTATGCGTTATGCGTTATGCGTTATGCGTTATGCGTTATGCGTTATGCGTTATGCGTTATGCGTTATGCGTTATGCGTTATGCGTTATGCGTTATGCGTTATGCGTTATGCGTTATGCGTTATGCGTTAAGCGTTATGCGTTATTCGTTATGCGTTATGCGTTACGCGTTATACGTTATGCGTTATGCGCGATGCGTTATGCGTTATGCGTTATGGGCTATGTGTTGAGCGTTATGAGTTATGCATTATGCGTTATGCGTTATGCGTTATGCGTTATGCGTTATGCGTTATGCGTTAAGCGTTATGCGTTATGCGTTATGCGTTATGTGTTATGCGTTATGCGATATGCGTTATGCGTTATGCGTTATACGTCATGCGTTATCCGTTATGCGTTATGCGTTATGCGTTATGCGTTATGCGTTATGGGTTATCCGTTATGTGTTATGCGTTGTGCTTTACGGGTTATGCGATATGCGTTATGCGTTATGACTTTTTCATTGAACGTTATGCGTTATGTGTTATGCGTTATGCGATATGCGTTATGCGTTATGCGTCATGCGTTATCCGTTATGCGTTATGCGTTATGCGTTATGCGTTATGCGTTATGCGTTATGCGTTATGCGTCATGCGTTATGCGTTATGCGTTAAGCGTTATGCGTTATGCGTTATTCGTTATGCGTTATGCGTTATGCGCGATGCGTTATGCGTTATGCGTTATGGGCTATGCGTTAAGAGTTATGCGTTATGCGTTATGCGTTATGCGTTATGCGTTATGCGTTAAGCGTTATGCGTTATGCGTTATGCGTTATGCGTTATGCGTTATGCGTTATGCGTTATGCGTTATGCGTTAAGCGTTATGCGTTATGCGTTATGCGATATGTGTTATGCGTTATGCGTCAAGCGTTATGCGTTATGCGTTATGCGTTATGCGTTATGCGTTATGCGTTATGCGTTATGCGTTATGCGTTATGCGTTATGCGTCATGCGTTATCCGTTATGCGTTATGCGTTTTGCGTTATGAGTAATGCTTTATGCGTTAAGCGTTATGCGTTAAGCGTTATGCGTTATGCGTTATGCGTTATGCGTTATCCGTTATGCGTTATGCGTTATGCGTTATCCGTTATGCGTTATGCGTTATGCGTTATACGTTATGCGTTAAGTGTTATGCGTTATGCGTTATGCGTTATGCGTTATGCGTTATGCGTTATGCGTTATGCGTTATGCGTTATGCGTTATGCGTTATGCGTTATGCGTTATGCGTTATGCGTTATGCGTTATGCGTTATGCGTTATGCGTTATGCGTTATGCGTTATGCGTTATGCGTTATGCGTTATGCGTTATGCGTTATGCGTTATGCGTTATGCGTTATGCGTTATGCGTTATGCGTTATGCGTTATGCGTTATGCGTTATGCGTTATGCGTTATGCGTTATGCGTTATGCGTTATGCGTTATGCGTTATGCGTTATGCGTTATGCGTTATGGGCTATGCGTTAAGCGTTATGCGTTATGCGTTATGCGTTAAGCGTTATGCGTTATGCGTTATGCGTTATGCGTTATGCGTTATGCGTTATGCGTTATGCGTTATGCGTCATGCGTTATGCGTTATGCGTTATGCGTTATGCGTTATGCGTTATGCGTTATGCGTTATGCGTTATGCGTTATGCGTTATGCGTTATGCGTTATGCGTTATGCGTTATGCGTTATGCGTTATGCGTTATGCGTTATGCGTTATGCGTTATGCGTTATGCGTTATGCGTTATGCGTTATGCGTTATGCGTTATGCGTTATGCGTTATGCGTTATGCGTTATGCGTTATGCGTCTTGCGTTATGCGTTATGCGTTATGCGTTATGCGTTGTGCGTTATGCGTTATGCGTTCTGCGTTATGCGTTATGCGTTATGCGTTATGCGTTATGCGTTATGCGTTATGCGTTATGCGTTATGCGTTATGCGTTATGCGTTATGCGTTATGCGTTATGCGTTATGCGTTACGCGTTACGCGTTACGCGTTATGCGTTATGCGTTATGCGTTATGCGTTATGCGTTATGCGTTATGCGTTATAAGCTATGCGTTAAGCGTTATGCGTTATGCGTTATGCGTTATGCGTTATGCGTTATGCGTTATGCGTTATGCGTTATGCGTTATGCGTTATGCGTTATGCGTTATGCGTTATGCGTTATGCGTTATGCGTTATGCGTTATGCGTTATGCGTTATGCGTTATGCGTTATGCGTTATGCGTTATGCGTTATGCGTTATGCGTTATGCGTTATGCGTTATGCGTTATGCGTTATGCGTTATGCGTTATGCGTTATGCGTTATGCGTTATGCGTCTTGCGTTATGCGTTGTCCGTTGTCCGTTGTGCGTTGTGCGTTGTGCGTTCTGCGTTATGCGTTCTGCGTTATGCGTTATGCGTTATGCGTTATGCGTTATGCGTTATGCGTTATGCGTTATGCGTTATGCGTTATGCGTTATGCGTTATGCGTTATGCGTTATGCGTTATGCGTTATGCGTTATGCGTTATGCGTTATGCGATATGCGTTATGGGCTATGCGTTAAGAGTTATGCGTTATGCGTTATGCGTTATGCGTTATGCGTTAAGCGTTATGCGTTATGCGTTATGCGTTATGCGTTATGCGTTATGCGTTATGCGTTATGCGTTATGCGTTAAGCGTTATGCGTTATGCGTTATGCGATATGTGTTATGCGTTATGCGTCAAGCGTTATGCGTTATGCGTTATGCGTTATGCGTTATGCGTTATGCGTTATGCGTTATGCGTTATGCGTTATGCGTTATGCGTCATGCGTTATCCGTTATGCGTTATGCGTTTTGCGTTATGAGTAATGCTTTATGCGTTAAGCGTTATGCGTTAAGCGTTATGCGTTATGCGTTATGCGTTATGCGTTATCCGTTATGCGTTATGCGTTATGCGTTATCCGTTATGCGTTATGCGTTATGCGTTATACGTTATGCGTTAAGTGTTATGCGTTATGCGTTATGCGTTATGCGTTATGCGTTATGCGTTATGCGTTATGCGTTATGCGTTATGCGTTATGCGTTATGCGTTATGCGTTATGCGTTATGCGTTATGCGTTATGCGTTATGCGTTATGCGTTATGCGTTATGCGTTATGCGTTATGCGTTATGCGTTATGCGTTATGCGTTATGCGTTATGCGTTATGCGTTATGCGTTATGCGTTATGCGTTATGCGTTATGCGTTATGCGTTATGCGTTATGCGTTATGCGTTATGCGTTATGCGTTATGCGTTATGCGTTATGGGCTATGCGTTAAGCGTTATGCGTTATGCGTTATGCGTTAAGCGTTATGCGTTATGCGTTATGCGTTATGCGTTATGCGTTATGCGTTATGCGTTATGCGTTATGCGTCATGCGTTATGCGTTATGCGTTATGCGTTATGCGTTATGCGTTATGCGTTATGCGTTATGCGTTATGCGTTATGCGTTATGCGTTATGCGTTATGCGTTATGCGTTATGCGTTATGCGTTATGCGTTATGCGTTATGCGTTATGCGTTATGCGTTATGCGTTATGCGTTATGCGTTATGCGTTATGCGTTATGCGTTATGCGTTATGCGTTATGCGTTATGCGTTATGCGTTATGCGTTATGCGTCTTGCGTTATGCGTTATGCGTTATGCGTTATGCGTTGTGCGTTATGCGTTATGCGTTCTGCGTTATGCGTTATGCGTTATGCGTTATGCGTTATGCGTTATGCGTTATGCGTTATGCGTTATGCGTTATGCGTTATGCGTTATGCGTTATGCGTTACGCGTTACGCGTTACGCGTTATGCGTTATGCGTTATGCGTTATGCGTTATGCGTTATGCGTTATGCGTTATAAGCTATGCGTTAAGCGTTATGCGTTATGCGTTATGCGTTATGCGTTATGCGTTATGCGTTATGCGTTATGCGTTATGCGTTATGCGTTATGCGTTATGCGTTATGCGTTATGCGTTATGCGTTATGCGTTATGCGTTATGCGTTATGCGTTATGCGTTATGCGTTATGCGTTATGCGTTATGCGTTATGCGTTATGCGTTATGCGTTATGCGTTATGCGTTATGCGTTATGCGTTATGCGTTATGCGTTATGCGTTATGCGTTATGCGTTATGCGTTATGCGTCTTGCGTTATGCGTTGTCCGTTGTCCGTTGTGCGTTGTGCGTTGTGCGTTCTGCGTTATGCGTTCTGCGTTATGCGTTATGCGTTATGCGTTATGCGTTATGCGTTATGCGTTATGCGTTATGCGTTATGCGTTATGCGTTATGCGTTATGCGTTATGCGTTATGCGTTATGCGTTATGCGTTATGCGTTATGCGTTATGCGTTATGCGATATGCGTTATGCGTTATGCGTTATGCGTTATGCGTTATGCGTTATGCGTTACGCGTTATGCGTTATGCGTTACGCGTTATACGTTATGCGTTATGCGTTATGCGTTATGCGTTATCCGTTATGCGTTATCCGTTATGCGTTATGCGTTATGCGTTAAGCGTTATGCGTTATTCGTTATGCGTTATGCGTTACGCGTTATACGTTATGCGTTATGCGCGATGCGTTATGCGTTATGCGTTATGGGCTATGCGTTAAGCGTTATGCGTTATGCGTTATGCGTTATGCGTTATGCGTTATGCGTTATGCGTTATGCGTTATGCGTTATACGTTATGCGTTATGCGTTATGCGTTATGCGTTATGGGTTATGCGTTATCCGTTATGCGTTATGCGTTATGCGATATGCGTTATGCGTTATCCGTTATGCGTTATGCGTTTAGCGTTATGCGTTATGCGATATGCGTTATGCGTTATGCGTCATGCGTTATCCGTTATGCGTTATGCGTTATGCGTTATGCGTTATGCGTTATGCGTTATGCGTTATGCGTCATGCGTTATCCGTTATGCGTTATGCGTTATGCGTTAAGCGTTATGCGTTATGCGTTATGCGATATGCGTTATCCGTTATGCGTTATGCGTTATGCGTTAAGCGTTATGCGTTATTCGTTATTCGTTATGCGTTATGCGTTACGCGTTATACATTATGCGCGATGCGTTATGCGTTATGCGTTATGGGCTATGCGTTAAGCGTTATGCGTTATGCATTATGCGTTATGCGTTATGCGTTATGCGTTATGCGTTATGCCTTATGCGTTATACGTTATGCGTTATGCGTTATGCGTTATGCGTTATCCGTTATGCGTTATGCGTTATCCGTTATGCGTTATGCGTTATGCGTTATGCGTTAAGCGTTAAGCGTTATGCGTTATGCGTTATGCGATATGTGTTATGCGTTATGCGTTATGCGTTATGCGTTATCCGTTATGCGTTATGCGTTATGCGTTATGCGTTAAGCGTTATGCGTTATGCGTTATGCGATATGTGTTATGCGTTATGCGTTATGCGTTAAGCGTTATGCGTTATGCATTATGCGTTATGCGTTATGCGTTATGCGTTATGCGTTATGCGTTATGCGTTATGAGTTATGCGTTATGCGTTATGCGTTATCCGTTATGCGTTATGCGTTATGCGTTATGCGTTATGCGTTATCCGTTATGCGTTATGCGTTATGCGTTATGCGTTAAGCGTTATGCGTTATGCGTTATGCGATATGTGTTATGCGTTATACGTTATGCGTTATGCGTTATGCGTTATGCGTTATGCGTTATGCGTTATGCGTTATGCGTTATGCGTTATGCGTTATGCGTCATGCGTTATCCGTTATGCGTTATGCGTTATGCGTTATGCGTTATGCGTTATGCGTTATGCGTTATGCGTTATGCGTTATGCGTTATGCGTTATGCGTTATGCGTTATGCGTTATGCGTTATGCGTTATGCGTTATGCGTTATGCGTTATGCGTTATGCGTTATGCGTTATGCGTTATGCGTTATGCGTTATGCGTTATGCGTTATGCGTTATGCGTTATGCGTTATGCGTTATGCGTTATGCGTTATGCGTTATGCGTTATGCGTTATGCGTTATGCGTTATGCGTTATGCGTTATGCGTTATGCGTTATGCGTTATGCGTTATGCGTTATGCGTTACGCGTTATGCGTTATGCGTTACGCGTTATACGTTATGCGTTATGCGTTATCCGTTATGCGTTATCCGTTGTGCGTTATGCGTTATGCGTTAAGCGTTATGCGTTATTCGTTATGCGTTATGCGTTACGCGTTATACGTTATGCGTTATGCGCGATGCGTTATGCGTTATGCGTTATGGGCTATGCGTTAAGCGTTATGCGTTATGCGTTATGCGTTATGCGTTATGCGTTATGCGTTATGCGTTATGCGTTATGCGTTATGCGTTATGCGTTATGCATTATGCGTTATGCGTTATGCGTTATGCGTTATGCGTTATGCGTTATGCGTTATGAGTTATGCGTTATGCGTTATGCGTTATCCGTTATGCGTTATGCGTTATGCGTTATGCGTTATGCGTTATCCGTTATGCGTTATGCGTTATGCGTTATGCGTTAAGCGTTATGCGTTATGCGTTATGCGATATGTGTTATGCGTTATACGTTATGCGTTATGCGTTATGCGTTATGCGTTATGCGTTATGCGTTATGCGTTATGCGTTATGCGTTATGCGTTATGCGTCATGCGTTATCCGTTATGCGTTATGCGTTATGCGTTATGCGTTATGCGTTATGCGTTATGCGTTATGCGTTATGCGTTATGCGTTATGCGTTATGCGTTATGCGTTATGCGTTATGCGTTATGCGTTATGCGTTATGCGTTATGCGTTATGCGTTATGCGTTATGCGTTATGCGTTATGCGTTATGCGTTATGCGTTATGCGTTATGCGTTATGCGTTATGCGTTATGCGTTATGCGTTATGCGTTATGCGTTATGCGTTATGCGTTATGCGTTATGCGTTATGCGTTATGCGTTATGCGTTATGCGTTATGCGTTACGCGTTATGCGTTATGCGTTACGCGTTATACGTTATGCGTTATGCGTTATCCGTTATGCGTTATCCGTTGTGCGTTATGCGTTATGCGTTAAGCGTTATGCGTTATTCGTTATGCGTTATGCGTTACGCGTTATACGTTATGCGTTATGCGCGATGCGTTATGCGTTATGCGTTATGGGCTATGCGTTAAGCGTTATGCGTTATGCGTTATGCGTTATGCGTTATGCGTTATGCGTTATGCGTTATGCGTTATGCGTTATGCGTTATGCGTTATGCGTTATGCGTTATGCGTTATGCGTTATGCGTTATGCGTTATGCGTTATGCGTTATGCGTTATGCGTTATGCGTTATGCGTTATGCGTTATGCGTTATGCGTTATGCGTTATGCGTTATGCGTTATGCGTTATGCGTTATGCGTTATGCGTTATGCGTTATGCGTTATGCGTTATGCGTTATGCGTTATGCGTTATGCGTTATGCGTTATGCGTTATGCGTTATGCGTTATGCGTTATGCGTTATGCGTTATGCGTTATGCGTTATGCGTTATGCGTCTTGCGTTGTGCGTTCTGCGTTCTGCGTTATGCGTTATGCGTTATGCGTTATGCGTTATGCGTTATGCGTTATGCGTTATGCGTTATGCGTTATGCGTTATGCGTTATGCGTTATGCGTTATGCGTTAAGCGTTATGCGTTATTCGTTATGCGTTATGCGTTACGCGTTATACGTTATGCGTTATGCTCGATGCGTTATGCGTTATGCGTTATGGGCTATGTGTTGAGCGTTATGAGTTATGCATTATGCGTTATGCGTTATGCGTTATGCGTTATGCGTTATGCGTTATGCGTTAAGCGTTATGCGTTATGCGTTATGCGTTATGTGTTATGCGTTATGCGATATGCGTTATGCGTTATGCGTTATGCGTTATGCGTTATACGTCATGCGTTATCCGTTATGCGTTATGGGTTATCCGTTATGTGTTATGCGTTGTGCTTTACGGGTTATGCGATATGCGTTATGCGTTATGACTTTTTCATTGAACGTTATGCGTTATGTGTTATGCGTTATGCGATATGCGTTATGCGTTATGCGTCATGCGTTATCCGTTATGCGTTATGCGTTAAGCGTTATGCGTTATGCGTTATTCGTTATGCGTTATGCGTTATGCGCGATGCGTTATGCGTTATGCGTTATGGGCTATGCGTTAAGAGTAATGCGTTATGCGTTATGCGTTATGCGTTATGCGTTATGCGTTAAGCGTTATGCGTTATGCGTTATGCGTTATGCGTTATGCGTTATGCGTTATGCGTTATGCGTTATGCGTTATGCGTTATGCGTTATGCGTTATGCGTTAAGCGTTATGCGTTATGCGTTATGCGATATGTGTTATGCGTTATGCGTCAAGCGTTATGCGTTATGCGTTATGCGTTATGCGTTATGCGTTATGCGTTATGCGTTATGCGTTATGCGTTATGCGTTATGCGTCATGCGTTATCCGTTATGCGTTATGCGTTTTGCGTTATGAGTAATGCTTTATGCGTTAAGCGTTATGCGTTAAGCGTTATGCGTTATGCGTTATGCGTTATGCGTTATCCGTTATGCGTTATGCGTTATGCGTTATCCGTTATGCGTTATGCGTTATGCGTTATACGTTATGCGTTAAGTGTTATGCGTTATGCGTTATGCGTTATGCGTTATGCGTTATGCGTTATGCGTTATGCGTTATGCGTTACGCGTTATGCGTTATGCGTTATGCGTTACGCGTTATACGTTATGCGTTATGCGTTATCCGTTATGCGTTATCCGTTATGCGTTATGCGTTATGCGTTAAGCGTTATGCGTTATTCGTTATGCGTTATGCGTTACGCGTTATACGTTATGCGTTATGCGCGATGCGTTATGCGTTATGCGTTATGGGCTATGCGTTAAGCGTTATGCGTTATGCGTTATGCGTTATGCGTTATGCGTTATGCGTTATGCGTTATGCGTTATCCGTTATGCGTTATGCGTTATGCGTTATACGTTATGCGTTATGCGTTATGCGTTATGCGTTATGCGTTATGCGTTATGCGTTATGCGTTATGCGTTATGCGTTATGCGTTATGCGTTATGCGTTATGCGTTATGCGTTATGCGTTATGCGTTATGCGTTATGCGTTATGCGTTATGCGTTATGCGTTATGCGTTATGCGTTATGCGTTATGCGTTATGCGTTATGCGTTATGCGTTATGCGTTATGCGTTATGCGTTATGCGTTATGCGTTATGCGTTATGCGTTATGCGTTATGCGTTATGCGTTATGCGTTATGCGTTATGCGTTATGCGTTATGCGTTATGCGTTATGCGTTATGCGTTATGCGTTATGCGTTATGCGTTATGCGTTATGCGTTATGCGTTATGCGTTATGCGTTATGCGTTATGCGTAATACGTTATGCGTCATGCGTTATCCGTTATCCGTTATGCGTTATGCATTATGCGTTATGCGTTATGCGTTATGCGTTATGCGTTATGCGTTATGCGTTATGCGTCATGCGTTATCCGTTATGCGTTATGCGTTATGCGATATGCGTTATGCGTTATGCGTTATACGTCATGCGTTATCCGTTATGCGTTATGCGTTATGCGTTATGCGTTATGGGTTATCCGTTATGTGTTATGCGTTGTGCTTTACGGGTTATGCGATATGCGTTATGCGTTATGACTTTTTCATTGAACGTTATGCGTTATGTGTTATGCGTTATGCGATATGCGTTATGCGTTATGCGTCATGCGTTATCCGTTATGCGTTATGCGTTATGCGTTATGCGTTATGCGTTATGCGTCATGCGTTATGCGTTATGCGTTAAGCGTTATGCGTTATGCGTTATTCGTTATGCGTTATGCGTTATGCGCGATGCGTTATGCGTTATGCGTTATGGGCTATGCGTTAAGAGTTATGCGTTATGCGTTATGCGTTATGCGTTATGCGTTATGCGTTAAGCGTTATGCGTTATGCGTTATGCGTTATGCGTTATGCGTTATGCGTTATGCGTTATGCGTTATGCGTTATGCGTTATGCGTCTTGCGTTATCCGTTATGCGTTATGCGTTTTGCGTTATGAGTAATGCTTTATGCGTTAAGCGTTATGCGTTAAGCGTTATGCGTTATGCGTTATGCGTTATGCGTTATGCGATATCCGTTATGCGTTATGCGTTATGCGTTATCCGTTATGCGTTATGCGTTATGCGTTATGCGTTATGCGTTAAGTGTTATGCGTTATGCGTTATGCGTTATGCGTTATGCGTTATGCGTTATGCGTTATGCGTTATGTGTTATGCGTTACGCGTTATGCGTTATGCGTTACGCGTTATACGTTATGCGTTATGCGTTATCCGTTATGCGTTATCCGTTGTGCGTTATGCGTTATGCGTTAAGCGTTATACGTTATTCGTTATGCGTTATGCGTTACGCGTTATACGTTATGCGTTATGCGCGATGCGTTATGCGTTATGCGTTATGGGCTATGCGTTAAGCGTTATGCGTTATGCGTTATGCGTTATGCGTTATGCGTTATGCGTTATGCGTTATGCGTTATGCGTTATGCGTTATGCGTTATGCGTTATGCGTTATGCGTTATGCGTTATGCGTTATGCGTTATGCGTTATGCGTTATGCGTTATGCGTTATGCGTTATGCGTTATGCGTTATGCGTTATGCGTTATGCGTTATGCGTTAAGCGTTATGCGTTATGCGTTATGCGTTATGCGTTATCCGTTATGCGTTATGCGTTATGCGTTATCCGTTATGCGTTATGCGTTATGCGTTATACGTTATGCGTTAAGTGTTATGCGTTATGCGTTATGCGTTATGCGTTATGCGTTATGCGTTATGCGTTATGCGTTATGCGTTACGCGTTATGCGTTATGCGTTATGCGTTACGCGTTATACGTTATGCGTTATGCGTTATCCGTTATGCGTTATCCGTTATGCGTTATGCGTTATGCGTTAAGCGTTATGCGTTATTCGTTATGCGTTATGCGTTACGCGTTATACGTTATGCGTTATGCGCGATGCGTTATGCGTTATGCGTTATGGGCTATGCGTTAACCGTTATGCGTTATGCGTTATGCGTTATGCGTTATGCGTTATGCGTTATGCGTTATGCGTTATGCGTTATCCGTTATGCGTTATGCGTTATGCGTTATACGTTATGCGTTATGCGTTATGCGTTATGCGTTATGCGTTATGCGTTATGCGTTATGCGTTATGCGTTATGCGTTATGCGTTATGCGTTATGCGTTATGCGTTATGCGTTATGCGTTATGCGTTATGCGTTATGCGTTATGCGTTATGCGTTATGCGTTATGCGTTATGCGTTATGCGTTATGCGTTATGCGTTATGCGTTATGCGTTATGCGTTATGCGTTATGCGTTATGCGTTATGCGTTATGCGTTATGCGTTATGCGTTATGCGTTATGCGTTATGCGTTATGCGTTATGCGTTATGCGTTATGCGTTATGCGTTATGCGTTATGCGTTATGCGTTATGCGTTATGCGTTATGCGTTATGCGTTATGCGTTATGCGTTATGCGTTATGCGTTATGCGTTATGCGTTATGCGTTATGCGTAATACGTTATGCGTCATGCGTTATCCGTTATCCGTTATGCGTTATGCATTATGCGTTATGCGTTATGCGTTATGCGTTATGCGTTATGCGTTATGCGTTATGCGTCATGCGTTATCCGTTATGCGTTATGCGTTATGCGATATGCGTTATGCGTTATGCGTTATACGTCATGCGTTATCCGTTATGCGTTATGCGTTATGCGTTATGCGTTATGGGTTATCCGTTATGTGTTATGCGTTGTGCTTTACGGGTTATGCGTTATGCGTTATGCGTTATGCGTTATGCGTTATGCGTTATGCGTTATGCGTTATGCGTTATGCGTTATGCGTTATGCGTTATGCGTTATGCGTAATACGTTATGCGTCATGCGTTATCCGTTATCCGTTATGCGTTATGCATTATGCGTTATGCGTTATGCGTTATGCGTTATGCGTTATGCGTTATGCGTTATGCGTCATGCGTTATCCGTTATGCGTTATGCGTTATGCGATATGCGTTATGCGTTATGCGTTATACGTCATGCGTTATCCGTTATGCGTTATGCGTTATGCGTTATGCGTTATGGGTTATCCGTTATGTGTTATGCGTTGTGCTTTACGGGTTATGCGATATGCGTTATGCGTTATGACTTTTTCATTGAACGTTATGCGTTATGTGTTATGCGTTATGCGCGATGCGTTATGCGTTATGCGTTATCCGTTATGCGTTATGCGTTATGCGTTATGCGTTATGCGTTATGCGTCATGCGTTATGCGTTATGCGTTAAGCGTTATGCGTTATGCGTTATTCGTTATGCGTTATGCGTTATGCGCGATGCGTTATGCGTTATGCGTTATGGGCTATGCGTTAAGAGTTATGCGTTATGCGTTATGCGTTATGCGTTATGCGTTATGCGTTAAGCGTTATGCGTTATGCGTTATGCGTTATGCGTTATGCGTTATGCGTTATGCGTTATGCGTTATGCGTTATGCGTCTTGCGTTATCCGTTATGCGTTATGCGTTTTGCGTTATGAGTAATGCTTTATGCGTTAAGCGTTATGCGTTAAGCGTTATGCGTTATGCGTTATGCGTTATGCGTTATGCGATATCCGTTATGCGTTATGCGTTATGCGTTATCCGTTATGCGTTATGCGTTATGCGTTATGCGTTATGCGTTAAGTGTTATGCGTTATGCGTTATGCGTTATGCGTTATGCGTTATGCGTTATGCGTTATGCGTTATGTGTTATGCGTTACGCGTTATGCGTTATGCGTTACGCGTTATACGTTATGCGTTATGCGTTATCCGTTATGCGTTATCCGTTGTGCGTTATGCGTTATGCGTTAAGCGTTATACGTTATTCGTTATGCGTTATGCGTTACGCGTTATACGTTATGCGTTATGCGCGATGCGTTATGCGTTATGCGTTATGGGCTATGCGTTAAGCGTTATGCGTTATGCGTTATGCGTTATGCGTTATGCGTTATGCGTTATGCGTTATGCGTTATGCGTTATGCGTTATGCGTTATGCGTTATGCGTTATGCGTTATGCGTTATGCGTTATGCGTTATGCGTTATGCGTTATGCGTTATGCGTTATGCGTTATGCGTTATGCGTTAAGCGTTATGCGTTATGCGTTATGCGTTATGCGTTATCCGTTATGCGTTATGCGTTATGCGTTATCCGTTATGCGTTATGCGTTATGCGTTATACGTTATGCGTTAAGTGTTATGCGTTATGCGTTATGCGTTATGCGTTATGCGTTATGCGTTATGCGTTATGCGTTATGCGTTACGCGTTATGCGTTATGCGTTATGCGTTACGCGTTATACGTTATGCGTTATGCGTTATCCGTTATGCGTTATCCGTTATGCGTTATGCGTTATGCGTTAAGCGTTATGCGTTATTCGTTATGCGTTATGCGTTACGCGTTATACGTTATGCGTTATGCGCGATGCGTTATGCGTTATGCGTTATGGGCTATGCGTTAACCGTTATGCGTTATGCGTTATGCGTTATGCGTTATGCGTTATGCGTTATGCGTTATCCGTTATGCGTTATGCGTTATGCGTTATACGTTATGCGTTATGCGTTATGCGTTATGCGTTATGCGTTATGCGTTATGCGTTATGCGTTATGCGTTATGCGTTATGCGTTATGCGTTATGCGTTATGCGTTATGCGTTATGCGTTATGCGTTATGCGTTATGCGTTATGCGTTATGCGTTATGCGTTATGCGTTATGCGTTATGCGTTATGCGTTATGCGTTATGCGTTATGCGTTATGCGTTATGCGTTATGCGTTATGCGTTATGCGTTATGCGTTATGCGTTATGGGTTATGCGTTATGCGTTATGCGTTATGCGTTATGCGTTATGCGTTATGCGTTATGCGTTATGCGTTATGCGTTATGCGTTATGCGTTATGCGTTATGCGTTATGCGTTATGCGTTATGCGTTATGCGTTATGCGTTATGCGTTATGCGTTATGCGTAATACGTTATGCGTCATGCGTTATCCGTTATCCGTTATGCGTTATGCATTATGCGTTATGCGTTATGCGTTATGCGTTATGCGTTATGCGTTATGCGTTATGCGTCATGCGTTATCCGTTATGCGTTATGCGTTATGCGATATGCGTTATGCGTTATGCGTTATACGTCATGCGTTATCCGTTATGCGTTATGCGTTATGCGTTATGCGTTATGGGTTATCCGTTATGTGTTATGCGTTGTGCTTTACGGGTTATGCGATATGCGTTATGCGTTATGACTTTTTCATTGAACGTTATGCGTTATGTGTTATGCGTTATGCGATATGCGTTATGCGTTATGCGTCATGCGTTATCCGTTATGCGTTATGCGTTATGCGTTATGCGTTATGCGTTATGCGTCATGCGTTATGCGTTATGCGTTAAGCGTTATGCGTTATGCGTTATTCGTTATGCGTTATGCGTTATGCGCGATGCGTTATGCGTTATGCGTTATGGGCTATGCGTTAAGAGTTATGCGTTATGCGTTATGCGTTATGCGTTATGCGTTATGCGTTAAGCGTTATGCGTTATGCGTTATGCGTTATGCGTTATGCGTTATGCGTTATGCGTTATGCGTTATGCGTTATGCGTTATGCGTTATGCGTCTTGCGTTATCCGTTATGCGTTATGCGTTTTGCGTTATGAGTAATGCTTTATGCGTTAAGCGTTATGCGTTAAGCGTTATGCGTTATGCGTTATGCGTTATGCGTTATGCGATATCCGTTATGCGTTATGCGTTATGCGTTATCCGTTATGCGTTATGCGTTATGCGTTATGCGTTAAGTGTTATGCGTTATGCGTTATGCGTTATGCGTTATGCGTTATGCGTTATGCGTTATGCGTTATGTGTTATGCGTTACGCGTTATGCGTTATGCGTTACGCGTTATACGTTATGCGTTATGCGTTATCCGTTATGCGTTATCCGTTGTGCGTTATGCGTTATGCGTTAAGCGTTATACGTTATTCGTTATGCGTTATGCGTTACGCGTTATACGTTATGCGTTATGCGCGATGCGTTATGCGTTATGCGTTATGGGCTATGCGTTAAGCGTTATGCGTTATGCGTTATGCGTTATGCGTTATGCGTTATGCGTTATGCGTTATGCGTTATGCGTTATGCGTTATGCGTTATGCGTTATGCGTTATGCGTTATGCGTTATGCGTTATGCGTTATGCGTTATGCGTTATGCGTTATGCGTTATGCGTTATGCGTTATGCGTTATGCGTTATGCGTTATGCGTTATGCGTTATGCGTTATGCGTTATGCGTTATGCGTTATGCGTTATGCGTTATGCGTTATGCGTTATGCGTTATGCGTTATGCGTTATGCGTTATGCGTTATGCGTTATGCGTTATGCGTTATGCGTTATGCGTTATGCGTTATGCGTTATGCGTTATGCGTTATGCGTTATGCGTTATGCGTTATGCGTTATGCGTCTTGCGTTGTGCGTTGTGCGTTCTGCGTTCTGCGTTATGCGTTATGCGTTATGCGTTATGCGTTATGCGTTATGCGTTATGCGTTATGCGTTATGCGTTATGCGTTATGCGTTATGCGTTATGCGTTATGCGTTATGCGTTATGCGTTATGCGTTATGCGTTATGCGTTATGCGTTATGCGTTATGCGTTATGCGTTATGCGTTAAGCGTTATGCGTTATTCGTTATGCGTTATGCGTTACGCGTTATACGTTATGCGTTATGCGCGATGCGTTATGCGTTATGCGTTATGGGCTATGTGTTGAGCGTTATGAGTTATGCATTATGCGTTATGCGTTATGCGTTATGCGTTATGCGTTATGCGTTATGCGTTATGCGTTAAGCGTTATGCGTTATGCGTTATGCGTTATGTGTTATGCGTTATGCGATATGCGTTATGCGTTATGCGTTATACGTCATGCGTTATCCGTTATGCGTTATGCGTTATGCGTTATGCGTTATGGGTTATCCGTTATGTGTTATGCGTTGTGCTTTACGGGTTATGCGATATGCGTTATGCGTTATGACTTTTTCATTGAACGTTATGCGTTATGTGTTATGCGTTATGCGATATGCGTTATGCGTTATGCGTCATGCGTTATCCGTTATGCGTTATGCGTTATGCGTTATGCGTTATGCGTTATGCGTTATGCGTTATGCGTCATGCGTTATGCGTTATGCGTTAAGCGTTATGCGTTATGCGTTATTCGTTATGCGTTATGCGTTATGCGCGATGCTTTATGCGTTATGCGTTATGGGCTATGCGTTAAGAGTTATGCGTTATGCGTTATGCGTTATGCGTTATGCGTTATGCGTTAAGCGTTATGCGTTATGCGTTATGCGTTATGCGTTATGCGTTATGCGTTATGCGTTATGCGTTATGCGTTATGCGTTAAGCGTTATGCGTTATGCGTTATGCGATATGTGTTATGCGTTATGCGTCAAGCGTTATGCGTTATGCGTTATGCGTTATGCGTTATGCGTTATGCGTTATGCGTTATGCGTTATGCGTTATGCGTCATGCGTTATCCGTTATGCGTTATGCGTTTTGCGTTATGAGTAATGCTTTATGCGTTAAGCGTTATGCGTTAAGCGTTATGCGTTATGCGTTATGCGTTATGCGTTATCCGTTATGCGTTATGCGTTATGCGTTATCCGTTATGCGTTATGCGTTATGCGTTATACGTTATGCGTTAAGTGTTATGCGTTATGCGTTATGCGTTATGCGTTATGCGTTATGCGTTATGCGTTATGCGTTATGCGTTATGCGTTATGCGTTATGCGTTATGCGTTATGCGTTACGCGTTATGCGTTATGCGTTATGCGTTACGCGTTATACGTTATGCGTTATGCGTTATCCGTTATGCGTTATCCGTTATGCGTTATGCGTTATGCGTTAAGCGTTATGCGTTATTCGTTATGCGTTATGCGTTACGCGTTATACGTTATGCGTTATGCGCGATGCGTTATGCGTTATGCGTTATGGGCTATGCGTTAAGCGTTATGCGTTATGCTTTATGCGTTATGCGTTATGCGTTATGCGTTATGCGTTATGCGTTATGCGTTATGCGTTATGCGTTATGCGTTATGCGTTATGCGTTATGCGTTATGCGTCTTGCGTTGTGCGTTGTGCGTTGTGCGTTGTGCGTTGTGCGTTATGCGTTATGCGTTATGCGTTATGCGTTATGCGTTATGCGTTATGCGTTATGCGTTATGCGTTATGCGTTATGCGTTATGCGTTATGCGTTAAGCGTTATGCGTTATTCGTTATGCGTTATGCGTTACGCGTTACGCGTTATACGTTATGCGTTATGCGCGATGCGTTATGCGTTATGCGTTATGGGCTATGTGTTGAGCGTTATGAGTTATGCATTATGCGTTATGCGTTATGCGTTATGCGTTATGCGTTATGCGATATGTGTTATGCGTTATGCGTTATGCGTTATGCGTTATGCGTTATGCGTTATCCGTTATGCGTTATGCGTTATGCGTTATGCGTTAAGCGTTATGCGTTATGCGTTATGCGTTATGCGATATGTGTTATGCGTTATGCGTTATGCGTTAAGCGTTATGCGTTATGCATTATGCATTATGCGTTATGCGTTATGCGTTATGCGTTATGCGTTATGCGTTATGAGTTATGCGTTATGCGTTATGCGTTATCCGTTATGCGTTATGCGTTATGCGTTATGCGTTATGCGTTATGCGTTATGCGTTATGCGTTATGCGTTATGCGTTATGCGTTATGCGTTATGCGTTATGCGTTATGCGTTATGCGTTATGCGTTATGCGTTATGCGTTATGCGATATGTGTTATGCGTTATACGTTATGCGTTATGCGTTATGCGTTATGCGTTATGCGTTATGCGTTATGCGTCATGCGTTATCCGTTATGCGTTATGCGTTATGCGTTATGCGTTATGCGTTATGCGTTATGCGTTATGCGTTATGCGTTATGCGTTATGCGTTATGCGTTATGCGTTATGCGTTATGCGTTATGCGTTATGCGTTATGCGTTATGCGTTATGCGTTATGCGTTATGCGTTATGCGTTATGCGTTATGCGTTATGGGTTATGCGTTATGCGTTATGCGTTATGCGTTATGCGTTATGCGTCATGCGTTATCCGTTATGCGTTATGCGTTATGCGATATGCGTTATGCGTTATGCGTTATACGTCATGCGTTATCCGTTATGCGTTATGCGTTATGCGTTATGCGTTATGCGTTATGGGTTATCCGTTATGTGTTATGCGTTGTGCTTTACGGGTTATGCGATATGCGTTATGCGTTATGACTTTTTCATTGAACGTTATGCGTTATGTGTTATGCGTTATGCGATATGCGTTATGCGTTATGCGTCATGCGTTATCCGTTATGCGTTATGCGTCATGCGTTATCCGTTATGCGTTATGCGTCATGCGTTATGCGTTATGCGTTAAGCGTTATGCGTTATGCGTTATTCGTTATGCGTTATGCGTTATGCGCGATGCGTTATGCGTTATGCGTTATGGGCTATGCGTTATGCGTTAAGCGTTATGCGTTATGCGTTATGCGATATGTGTTATGCGTTATGCGTCAAGCGTTATGCGTTATGCGTTATGCGTTATGCGTTATGCGTTATGCGTTATGCGTTATGCGTTATGCGTCATGCGTTATCCGTTATGCGTTATGCGTTTTGCGTTATGAGTAATGCTTTATGCGTTATGCGTTATGCGTTATGCGTTATGCGTTATGCGTTATGCGTTATGCGTCATGCGTTATCCGTTATGCGTTATGCGTTATGCGTTATGCGTTATGCGTTATGCGTTATGCGTTATGCGTTATGCGTTATGCGTTATGCGTCTTGCGTTGTGCGTTGTGCGTTGTGCGTTCTGCGTTCTGCGTTATGCGTTATGCGTTATGCGTTATGCGTTATGCGTTATGCGTTATGCGTTATGCGTTCTGCGTTATGCGTTATGCGTTATGCGTTATGCGTTATGCGTTATGCGTTATGCGTTATGCGTTATGCGTTATGCGTTATGCGTTATGCGTTATGCGTTATGCTTTATGCGTTATGCGTTATGCGTTATGCGTTATGCGTTATGCGTTATGCGTTATGCGTTATGCGTTATGCGTTATGCGTTATGCGTTATGCGTTATGCGTTATGCGTTATCCGTTATGCGTTATGCGTTATGCGTTATCCGTTATGCGTTATGCGTTATGCGTTATACGTTATGCGTTAAGTGTTATGCGTTATGCGTTATGCGTTATGCGTTATGCGTTATGCGTTATGCGTTATGCGTTATGCGTTACGCGTTATGCGTTATGCGTTATGCGTTACGCGTTATACGTTATGCGTTATGCGTTATCCGTTATGCGTTATCCGTTATGCGTTATGCGTTATGCGTTATGCGTTAAGCGTTATGCGTTATTCGTTATGCGTTATGCGTTACGCGTTATACGTTATGCGTTATGCGCGATGCGTTATGCGTTATGCGTTATGGGCTATGCGTTAAGCGTTATGCGTTATGCGTTATGCGTTATGCGTTATGCGTTATGCGTTATGCGTTATGCGTTATGCGTTATCCGTTATGCGTTATGCGTTATGCGTTATACGTTATGCGTTAAGTGTTATGCGTTATGCGTTATGCGTTATGCGTTATGCGTTATGCGTTATGCGTTATGCGTTATGCGTTATGCGTTATGCGTTATGCGTTATGCGTTATGCGTTATGCGTTATGCGTTATGCGTTATGCGTTATGCGTTATGCGTTATGCGTTATGCGTTATGCGTTATGCGTTATGCGTTATGCGTTATGCGTTATGCGTTATGCGTTATGCGTTATGCGTTATGCGTTATGCGTTATGCGTTATGCGTTATGCGTTATGCGTTATGCGTTATGCGTTATGCGTTATGCGTTATGCGTAATACGTTATGCGTCATGCGTTATCCGTTATCCGTTATGCGTTATGCATTATGCGTTATGCGTTATGCGTTATGCGTTATGCGTTATGCGTTATGCGTTATGCGTCATGCGTTATCCGTTATGCGTTATGCGTTATGCGATATGCGTTATGCGTTATGCGTTATACGTCATGCGTTATCCGTTATGCGTTATGCGTTATGCGTTATGCGTTATGGGTTATCCGTTATGTGTTATGCGTTGTGCTTTACGGGTTATGCGATATGCGTTATGCGTTATGACTTTTTCATTGAACGTTATGCGTTATGTGTTATGCGTTATGCGATATGCGTTATGCGTTATGCGTCATGCGTTATCCGTTATGCGTTATGCGTTATGCGTTATGCGTTATGCGTTATGCGTCATGCGTTATGCGTTATGCGTTAAGCGTTATGCGTTATGCGTTATTCGTTATGCGTTATGCGTTATGCGCGATGCGTTATGCGTTATGCGTTATGGGCTATGCGTTAAGAGTTATGCGTTATGCGTTATGCGTTATGCGTTATGCGTTATGCGTTAAGCGTTATGCGTTATGCGTTATGCGTTATGCGTTATGCGTTATGCGTTATGCGTTATGCGTTATGCGTTATGCGTTATGCGTTATGCGTTATGCGTCTTGCGTTATCCGTTATGCGTTATGCGTTTTGCGTTATGAGTAATGCTTTATGCGTTAAGCGTTATGCGTTAAGCGTTATGCGTTATGCGTTATGCGTTATGCGTTATGCGATATCCGTTATGCGTTATGCGTTATGCGTTATCCGTTATGCGTTATGCGTTATGCGTTATGCGTTATGCGTTAAGTGTTATGCGTTATGCGTTATGCGTTATGCGTTATGCGTTATGCGTTATGCGTTATGCGTTATGTGTTATGCGTTACGCGTTATGCGTTATGCGTTACGCGTTATACGTTATGCGTTATGAGTTATCCGTTATGCGTTATCCGTTGTGCGTTATGCGTTATGCGTTAAGCGTTATACGTTATTCGTTATGCGTTATGCGTTACGCGTTATACGTTATGCGTTATGCGCGATGCGTTATGCGTTATGCGTTATGGGCTATGCGTTAAGCGTTATGCGTTATGCGTTATGCGTTATGCGTTATGCGTTATGCGTTATGCGTTATGCGTTATGCGTTATGCGTTATGCGTTATGCGTTATGCGTTATGCGTTATGCGTTATGCGTTATGCGTTATGCGTTATGCGTTATGCGTTATGCGTTATGCGTTATGCGTTATGCGTTATGCGTTATGCGTTATGCGTTATGCGTTATGCGTTATGCGTTATGCGTTATGCGTTATGCGTTATGCGTTATGCGTTATGCGTTATGCGTTATGCGTTATGCGTTATGCGTTATGCGTTATGCGTTATGCGTTATGCGTTATGCGTTATGCGTTATGCGTTATGCGTTATGCGTTATGCGTTATGCGTTATGCGTTATGCGTTATGCGTTATGCGTTATGCGTTATGCGTTATGCGTTATGCGTTATGCGTTATGCGTTATGCGTCTTGCGTTGTGCGTTGTGCGTTATGCGTTATGCGTTATGCGTTATGCGTTATGCGTTATGCGTTATGCGTTATGCGTTATGCGTTATGCGTTATGCGTTATGCGTTATGCGTTATGCGTTATGCGTTATGCGTTATGCGTTATGCGTTATGCGTTATGCGTTATGCGTTATGCGTTAAGCGTTATGCGTTATTCGTTATGCGTTATGCGTTACGCGTTATACGTTATGCGTTATGCGCGATGCGTTATGCGTTATGCGTTATGGGCTATGTGTTGAGCGTTATGAGTTATGCATTATGCGTTATGCGTTATGCGTTATGCGTTATGCGTTATGCGTTATGCGTTATGCGTTAAGCGTTATGCGTTATGCGTTATGCGTTATGTGTTATGCGTTATGCGATATGCGTTATGCGTTATGCGTTATACGTCATGCGTTATCCGTTATGCGTTATGCGTTATGCGTTATGCGTTATGCGTTATGGGTTATCCGTTATGTGTTATGCGTTGTGCTTTACGGGTTATGCGATATGCGTTATGCGTTATGACTTTTTCATTGAACGTTATGCGTTATGTGTTATGCGTTATGCGATATGCGTTATGCGTTATGCGTCATGCGTTATCCGTTATGCGTTATGCGTTATGCGTTATGCGTTATGCGTTATGCGTTATGCGTCATGCGTTATGCGTTATGCGTTAAGCGTTATGCGTTATGCGTTATTCGTTATGCGTTATGCGTTATGCGCGATGCTTTATGCGTTATGCGTTATGGGCTATGCGTTAAGAGTTATGCGTTATGCGTTATGCGTTATGCGTTATGCGTTATGCGTTAAGCGTTATGCGTTATGCGTTATGCGTTATGCGTTATGCGTTATGCGTTATGCGTTATGCGTTAAGCGTTATGCGTTATGCGTTATGCGATATGTGTTATGCGTTATGCGTCAAGCGTTATGCGTTATGCGTTATGCGTTATGCGTTATGCGTTATGCGTTATGCGTTATGCGTTATGCGTTATGCGTTATGCGTTATGCGTTATGCGTTATGCGTTATGCGTTATGCGTTATGCGTTATGCGTTATGCGTTATGCGTTATGCGTTATGCGTTATGCGTTATGCGTTATGCGTTATGCGTTATGCGTTATGCGTTATGCGTTATGCGTTATGCGTTATGCGTTATGCGTTATGCGTTATGCGTCTTGCGTTGTGCGTTGTGCGTTATGCGTTATGCGTTATGCGTTATGCGTTATGCGTTATGCGTTATGCGTTATGCGTTATGCGTTATGCGTTATGCGTTATGCGTTATGCGTTATGCGTTATGCGTTATGCGTTATGCGTTATGCGTTATGCGTTATGCGTTATGCGTTAAGCGTTATGCGTTATTCGTTATGCGTTATGCGTTACGCGTTATACGTTATGCGTTATGCGCGATGCGTTATGCGTTATGCGTTATGGGCTATGTGTTGAGCGTTATGAGTTATGCATTATGCGTTATGCGTTATGCGTTATGCGTTATGCGTTATGCGTTATGCGTTATGCGTTAAGCGTTATGCGTTATGCGTTATGCGTTATGTGTTATGCGTTATGCGATATGCGTTATGCGTTATGCGTTATACGTCATGCGTTATCCGTTATGCGTTATGCGTTATGCGTTATGCGTTATGCGTTATGGGTTATCCGTTATGTGTTATGCGTTGTGCTTTACGGGTTATGCGATATGCGTTATGCGTTATGACTTTTTCATTGAACGTTATGCGTTATGTGTTATGCGTTATGCGATATGCGTTATGCGTTATGCGTCATGCGTTATCCGTTATGCGTTATGCGTTATGCGTTATGCGTTATGCGTTATGCGTTATGCGTCATGCGTTATGCGTTATGCGTTAAGCGTTATGCGTTATGCGTTATTCGTTATGCGTTATGCGTTATGCGCGATGCTTTATGCGTTATGCGTTATGGGCTATGCGTTAAGAGTTATGCGTTATGCGTTATGCGTTATGCGTTATGCGTTATGCGTTAAGCGTTATGCGTTATGCGTTATGCGTTATGCGTTATGCGTTATGCGTTATGCGTTATGCGTTAAGCGTTATGCGTTATGCGTTATGCGATATGTGTTATGCGTTATGCGTCAAGCGTTATGCGTTATGCGTTATGCGTTATGCGTTATGCGTTATGCGTTATGCGTTATGCGTTATGCGTTATGCGTTATGCGTCATGCGTTATCCGTTATGCGTTATGCGTTTTGCGTTATGAGTAATGCTTTATGCGTTAAGCGTTATGCGTTAAGCGTTATGCGTTATGCGTTATGCGTTATGCGTTATCCGTTATGCGTTATGCGTTATGCGTTATCCGTTATGCGTTATGCGTTATGCGTTATACGTTATGCGTTAAGTGTTATGCGTTATGCGTTATGCGTTATGCGTTATGCGTTATGCGTTATGCGTTATGCGTTATGCGTTATGCGTTATGCGTTATGCGTTATGCGTTATGCGTTACGCGTTATGCGTTATGCGTTATGCGTTACGCGTTATACGTTATGCGTTATGCGTTATCCGTTATGCGTTATCCGTTATGCGTTATGCGTTATGCGTTAAGCGTTATGCGTTATTCGTTATGCGTTATGCGTTACGCGTTATACGTTATGCGTTATGCGCGATGCGTTATGCGTTATGCGTTATGGGCTATGCGTTAAGCGTTATGCGTTATGCTTTATGCGTTATGCGTTATGCGTTATGCGTTATGCGTTATGCGTTATGCGTTATGCGTTATGCGTTATGCGTTATGCGTTATGCGTTATGCGTTATGCGTTATGCGTTATGCGTCTTGCGTTGTGCGTTGTGCGTTGTGCGTTGTGCGTTGTGCGTTATGCGTTATGCGTTATGCGTTATGCGTTATGCGTTATGCGTTATGCGTTATGCGTTATGCGTTATGCGTTATGCGTTATGCGTTATGCGTTATGCGTTAAGCGTTATGCGTTATTCGTTATGCGTTATGCGTTACGCGTTACGCGTTATACGTTATGCGTTATGCGCGATGCGTTATGCGTTATGCGTTATGGGCTATGTGTTGAGCGTTATGAGTTATGCATTATGCGTTATGCGTTATGCGTTATGCGTTATGCGTTATGCGTTATGCGATATGTGTTATGCGTTATGCGTTATGCGTTATGCGTTATGCGTTATCCGTTATGCGTTATGCGTTATGCGTTATGCGTTAAGCGTTATGCGTTATGCGTTATGCGTTATGCGATATGTGTTATGCGTTATGCGTTATGCGTTAAGCGTTATGCGTTATGCATTATGCATTATGCGTTATGCGTTATGCGTTATGCGTTATGCGTTATGCGTTATGAGTTATGCGTTATGCGTTATGCGTTATCCGTTATGCGTTATGCGTTATGCGTTATGCGTTATGCGTTATGCGTTATGCGTTATGCGTTATGCGTTATGCGTTATGCGTTATGCGTTATGCGTTATGCGTTATGCGTTATGCGATATGTGTTATGCGTTATACGTTATGCGTTATGCGTTATGCGTTATGCGTTATGCGTTATGCGTTATGCGTTATGCGTTATGCGTTATGCGTCATGCGTTATCCGTTATGCGTTATGCGTTATGCGTTATGCGTTATGCGTTATGCGTTATGGGTTATCCGTTATGTGTTATGCGTTGTGCTTTACGGGTTATGCGATATGCGTTATGCGTTATGACTTTTTCATTGAACGTTATGCGTTATGTGTTATGCGTTATGCGATATGCGTTATGCGTTATGCGTCATGCGTTATCCGTTATGCGTTATGCGTCATGCGTTATCCGTTATGCGTTATGCGTCATGCGTTATGCGTTATGCGTTAAGCGTTATGCGTTATGCGTTATTCGTTATGCGTTATGCGTTATGCGCGATGCGTTATGCGTTATGCGTTATGGGCTATGCGTTATGCGTTAAGCGTTATGCGTTATGCGTTATGCGATATGTGTTATGCGTTATGCGTCAAGCGTTATGCGTTATGCGTTATGCGTTATGCGTTATGCGTTATGCGTTATGCGTCATGCGTTATCCGTTATGCGTTATGCGTTTTGCGTTATGAGTAATGCTTTATGCGTTATGCGTTATGCGTTATGCGTTATGCGTTATGCGTTATGCGTCATGCGTTATCCGTTATGCGTTATGCGTTATGCGTTATGCGTTATGCGTTATGCGTTATGCGTTATGCGTTATGCGTTATGCGTTATGCGTCTTGCGTTGTGCGTTGTGCGTTGTGCGTTCTGCGTTCTGCGTTATGCGTTATGCGTTATGCGTTATGCGTTATGCGTTATGCGTTATGCGTTATGCGTTATGCGTTATGCGTTATGCGTTATGCGTTATGCGTTATGCGTTATGCGTTATGCGTTATGCGTTATGCGTTATGCGTTATGCGTTATGCGTTATGCGTTATGCGTTATGCGTTATGCGTTATGCGTTATGCGTTATGCGTTATGCGTTATGCGTTATGCGTTATCCGTTATGCGTTATGCGTTATGCGTCTTGCGTTGTGCGTTGTGCGTTGTGCGTTGTGCGTTCTGCGTTATGCGTTATGCGTTATGCGTTATGCGTTATGCGTTATGCGTTATGCGTTATGCGTTATGCGTTATGCGTTATGCGTTATGCGTTATGCGTTATGCGTTATGCGTTATGCGTTAAGCGTTATGCGTTATTCGTTATGCGTTATGCGTTACGCGTTATACGTTATGCGTTATGCGCGATGCGTTATGCGTTATGCGTTATGGGCTATGTGTTGAGCGTTATGAGTTATGCATTATGCGTTATGCGTTATGCGTTATGCGTTATGCGTTATGCGTTATGCGTTAAGCGTTATGCGTTATGCGTTTTGCGTTATGTGTTATGCGTTATGCGATATGCGTTATGCGTTATGCGTTATACGTCATGCGTTATCCGTTATGCGTTATGCGTTATGCGTTATGCGTTATGCGTTATGGGTTATCCGTTATGTGTTATGCGTTGTGCTTTACGGGTTATGCGATATGCGTTATGCGTTATGACTTTTTCATTGAACGTTATGCGTTATGTGTTATGCGTTATGCGATATGCGTTATGCGTTATGCGTTATGCGTCATGCGTTATCCGTTATGCGTTATGCGTTATGCGTTATGCGTTATGCGTCATGCGTTATGCGTTATGCGTTAAGCGTTATGCGTTATGCGTTATTCGTTATGCGTTATGCGCGATGCGTTATGCGTTATGCGTTATGGGCTATGCGTTAAGAGTTATGCGTTATGCGTTATGCGTTATGCGTTATGCGTTAAGCGTTATGCGTTATGCGTTATGCGTTATGCGTTATGCGTTATGCGTTATGCGTTATGCGTTATGCGTTATGCGTTATGCGTTATGCGTTATGCGTTATGCGTTATGCGTTATGCGTTATGCGTTATGCGTTATGCGTTATGCGTTATGCGTTATGCGTTATGCGTTATGCGTTATGCGTTATGCGTTATGCGTTATGCGATATGTGTTATGCGTTATGCGTTATGCGTTAAGCGTTATGCGTTATGCATTATGCATTATGCGTTATGCGTTATGCGTTATACGTTATGCGTTTTGCGTTATGAGTTATGCGTTATGCGTTATGCGTTATCCGTTATGCGTTATGCGTTATGCGTTATGCGTTATGCGTTATGCGTTATGCGTTATGCGTTATGCGTTATGCGTTATGCGTTATGCGTTATGCGTTATGCGATATGTGTTATGCGTTATACGTTATGCGTTATGCGTTATGCGTTATGCGTTATGCGTTATGCGTTATGCGTTATGCGTTATGCGTTATGCTTCATGCGTTATCCGTTATGCGTTATGCGTTATGCGTTATGCGTTATGCGTTATGCGTTATGCGTTATGCGTTATGCGTTATGCGTTATGCGTTATGCGTTATGCGTTATGCGTTATGCGTTATGCGTTATGCGTTATGCGTTATGCGTTATGCGTTATGCGTTATGCGTTATGCGTTATGCGTTATGCGTTATGCGTTATGCGTTATGCGTTATGCGTTATGCGTTATGCGTTATGCGTTATGCGTCATGCGTTATCCGTTATGCGTTATGCGTTATGCGATATGCGTTATGCGTTATGCGTTATACGTCATGCGTTATCCGTTATGCGTTATGCGTTATGCGTTATGCGTTATGCGTTATGGGTTATCCGTTATGTGTTATGCGTTGTGCTTTACGGGATATGCGATATGCGTTATGCGTTATGACTTTTTCATTGAACGTTATGCGTTATGTGTTATGCGTTATGCGATATGCGTTATGCGTTATCCGTTATGCGTTATGCGTCATGCGTTATCCGTTATGCGTTATGCGTCATGCGTTATGCGTTATGCGTTAAGCGTTATGCGTTATGCGTTATTCGTTATGCGTTATGCGTTATGCGCGATGCGTTATGCGTTATGCGTTATGGGCTATGCGTTATGCGTTAAGCGTTATGCGTTATGCGTTATGCGATATGTGTTATGCGTTATGCGTCAAGCGTTATGCGTTATGCGTTATGCGTTATGCGTTATGCGTTATGCGTTATGCGTCATGCGTTATCCGTTATGCGTTATGCGTTTTGCGTTATGAGTAATGCTTTATGCGTTATGCGTTATGCGTTATGCGTTATGCGTTATGCGTTATTCGTTATGCGTTATGCATTATGCATTATGCGTTATGCGTTATGCGTTATGCGTTATGCGTTTTGCGTTATGAGTTATGCGTTATGCGTTATGCGTTATGCGTTATGCGTTATGCGTTATGCGTTATGCGTTATGCGTTATGCGTTATGCGTTATGCGTTATGCGTTATGCGTTATGCGTCATGCGTTATCCGTTATGCGTTATGCGTTATGCGATATGCGTTATGCGTTATGCGTTATACGTCATGCGTTATCCGTTATGCGTTATGCGTTATGCGTTATGCGTTATGCGTTATGGGTTATCCGTTATGTGTTATGCGTTGTGCTTTACGGGTTATGCGATATGCGTTATGCGTTATGACTTTTTCATTGAACGTTATGCGTTATGTGTTATGCGTTATGCGATATGCGTTATGCGTCATGCGTTATCCGTTATGCGTTATGCGTCATGCGTTATCCGTTATGCGTCATGCGTTATGCGTTATGCGTTAAGCGTTATGCGTTATGCGTTATTCGTTATGCGTTATGCGTTATGCGCGATGCGTTATGCGTTATGCGTTATGGGCTATGCGTTATGCGTTAAGCGTTATGCGTTATGCGTTATGCGATATGTGTTATGCGTTATGCGTCAAGCGTTATGCGTCATGCGTTATCCGTTATGCGTTATGCGTTTTGCGTTATGAGTAATGCTTTATGCGTTAAGCGTTATGCGTTAAGCGTTATGCGTTATGCGTTATGCGTTATGCGTTATCCGTTATGCGTTATGCGTTATGCGTTATCCGTTATGCGTTATGCGTTATGCGTTATACGTTATGCGTTAAGTGTTATGCGTTATGCGTTATGCGTTATGCGTTATGCGTTATGCGTTATGCGTTATGCGTTATGCGTTATGCGTTATGCGTTATGCGTTATGCGTTATGCGTTATGCGGTATGCGTTATGCGTTATGCGTTATGCGTTATGCGTTATGCGTTATGCGTTATGCGTTATGCGTTATGCGTTATGCGTTATGCGTTATGCGTTATGCGTTATGCGTTATGCGTTATGCGTTATGCGTTATGCGTTATGCGTTATGCGGTATGCGTTATGCGTTATGCGTTATGCGTTATGCGTTATGCGTTATGCGTTATGCGATATGCGTTATGCGTTATCCGTTATGCGTTATGCGTTATGCGTTATGCGATATGCGTTATGCGTTATGCGTTATGCGTTATGCGTTATGCGTTATGCGTTATGCGTTATGCGTTATGCGTTATGCGTTAGGCGTTATGCGTTATGCGTTATGCGTTATGCGTTATGCGTTATGCGTTACGCGTTATGCGTTATGCGTTATGCGTCTTGCGTTGTGCGTTGTGCGTTGTGCGTTGTGCGTTATGCGTTATGCGTTATGCGTTATGCGTTATGCGTTATGCGTTATGCGTTATGCGTTATGCGTTATGCGTTATGCGTTATGCGTTATGCGTTATGCGTTATGCGTTATGCGTTATGCGTTATGCGTTATGCGTTATGCGTTATGCGTTATGCGTCATGCGTTATCCGTTATGCGTTATGCGTTATGCGATATGCGTTATGCGTTATGCGTTATACGTCATGCGTTATCCGTTATGCGTTATGCGTTATGAATTATGCGTTATGCGTTATGGGTTATCCGTTATGTGTTATGCGTTGTGCTTTACGGGTTATGCGATATGCGTTATGCGTTATGACTTTTTCATTGAACGTTATGCGTTATGTGTTATGCGTTATGCGATATGCGTTATGCGTCATGCGTTATCCGTTATGCGTTATGCGTTATGCGTTATCCGTTATGCGTCATGCGTTATGCGTTATGCGTTAAGCGTTATGCGTTATGCGTTATTCGTTATGCGTCATGCGTTATGCGTCATGCGTTATGCGTTATGCGTTATGCGTTATGCGTTATGCGTTATGCGTTATGCGTTATGCGTTATGCGTTATGCGTTATGCGATATGTGTTATGCGTTATGCGTTATGCGTTATCCGTTATGCGTTATCCGTTATGCGTTATGCGTTATGCGTTATGCGTTAAGCGTTATGCGTTATGCGTTATGCGATATGTGTTATGCGTTATGCGTTATGCGTTAAGCGTTATGCGTTATGCATTATGCATTATGCGTTATGCGTTATGCGTTATGCGTTATGCGTTTTGCGTTATGAGTTATGCGTTATGCGTTATGCGTTATCCGTTATGCGTTATGCGTTATGCGTTATGCGTTATGCGTTATGCGTTATGCGTTATGCGTTATGCGTTATGCGTTATGCGTTATGCGTTATGCGTTATGCGTTATGCGTTATGCGTTATGCGTTATGCGTTATGCGATATGTGTTATGCGTTATACGTTATGCGTTATGCGTTATGCGTTATGCGTTATGCGTTATGCGTTATGCGTTATGCGTTATGCGTTATGCTTCATGCGTTATCCGTTATGCGTTATGCGTTATGCGTTATGCGTTATGCGTTATGCGTTATGCGTTATGCGTTATGCGTTATGCGTTATGCGTTATGCGTTATGCGTTATGCGTTATGCGTTATGCGTTATGCGTTATGCGTTATGCGTTATGCGTTATGCGTTATGCGTTATGCGTTATGCGTTATGCGTTATGCGTTATGCGTTATGCGTTATGCGTTATGCGTTATGCGTCATGCGTTATCCGTTATGCGTTATGCGTTATGCGATATGCGTTATGCGTTATGCGTTATACGTCATGCGTTATCCGTTATGCGTTATGCGTTATGCGTTATGCGTTATGCGTTATGGGTTATCCGTTATGTGTTATGCGTTGTGCTTTACGGGATATGCGATATGCGTTATGCGTTATGACTTTTTCATTGAACGTTATGCGTTATGTGTTATGCGTTATGCGATATGCGTTATGCGTTATCCGTTATGCGTTATGCGTCATGCATTATCCGTTATGCGTTATGCGTCATGCGTTATGCGTTATGCGTTAAGCGTTATGCGTTATGCGTTATTCGTTATGCGTTATGCGTTATGCGCGATGCGTTATGCGTTATGCGTTATGGGCTATGCGTTATGCGTTAAGCGTTATGCGTTATGCGTTATGCGATATGTGTTATGCGTTATGCGTCAAGCGTTATGCGTTATGCGTTATGCGTTATGCGTTATGCGTTATGCGTTATGCGTCATGCGTTATCCGTTATGCGTTATGCGTTTTGCGTTATGAGTAATGCTTTATGCGTTATGCGTTATGCGTTATGCGTTATGCGTTATGCGTTATTCGTTATGCGTTATGCATTATGCATTATGCGTTATGCGTTATGCGTTATGCGTTATGCGTTTTGCGTTATGAGTTATGCGTTATGCGTTATGCGTTATGCGTTATGCGTTATGCGTTATGCGTTATGCGTTATGCGTTATGCGTTATGCGTTATGCGTTATGCGTTATGCGTTATGCGTCATGCGTTATCCGTTATGCGTTATGCGTTATGCGATATGCGTTATGCGTTATGCGTTATACGTCATGCGTTATCCGTTATGCGTTATGCGTTATGCGTTATGCGTTATGCGTTATGGGTTATCCGTTATGTGTTATGCGTTGTGCTTTACGGGTTATGCGATATGCGTTATGCGTTATGACTTTTTCATTGAACGTTATGCGTTATGTGTTATGCGTTATGCGATATGCGTTATGCGTCATGCGTTATCCGTTATGCGTTATGCGTCATGCGTTATCCGTTATGCGTCATGCGTTATGCGTTATGCGTTAAGCGTTATGCGTTATGCGTTATTCGTTATGCGTTATGCGTTATGCGCGATGCGTTATGCGTTATGCGTTATGGGCTATGCGTTATGCGTTAAGCGTTATGCGTTATGCGTTATGCGTTATGTTTTATGCGTTATGCGTTATGCGTTATGCGTTATGCGTTATGCGTTATGCGTTATGCGTTATGCGTTATGCGTTATGCGTTATGCGTTATGCGTTATGCGTTATGCGTTATGCGTTATGCGTTATGCGATATGTGTTATGCGTTATGCGTTATGCGTTATCCGTTATGCGTTATCCGTTATGCGTTATGCGTTATGCGTTATGCGTTAAGCGTTATGCGTTATGCGTTATGCGATATGTGTTATGCGTTATGCGTTATGCGTTAAGCGTTATGCGTTATGCATTATGCATTATGCGTTATGCGTTATGCGTTATGCGTTATGCGTTTTGCGTTATGAGTTATGCGTTATGCGTTATGCGTTATCCGTTATGCGTTATGCGTTATGCGTTATGCGTTATGCGTTATGCGTTATGCGTTATGCGTTATGCGTTATGCGTTATGCGTTATGCGTTATGCGTTATGCGTTATGCGTTATGCGTTATGCGTTATGCGTTATGCGATATGTGTTATGCGTTATACGTTATGCGTTATGCGTTATGCGTTATGCGTTATGCGTTATGCGTTATGCGTTATGCGTTATGCGTTATGCTTCATGCGTTATCCGTTATGCGTTATGCGTTATGCGTTATGCGTTATGCGTTATGCGTTATGCGTTATGCGTTATGCGTTATGCGTTATGCGTTATGCGTTATGCGTTATGCGTTATGCGTTATGCGTTATGCGTTATGCGTTATGCGTTATGCGTTATGCGTTATGCGTTATGCGTTATGCGTTATGCGTTATGCGTTATGCGTTATGCGTTATGCGTTATGCGTTATGCGTTATGCGTTATGCGTTATGCGTTATGCGTCATGCGTTATCCGTTATGCGTTATGCGTTATGCGATATGCGTTATGCGTTATGCGTTATACGTCATGCGTTATCCGTTATGCGTTATGCGTTATGCGTTATGCGTTATGCGTTATGGGTTATCCGTTATGTGTTATGCGTTGTGCTTTACGGGTTATGCGATATGCGTTATGCGTTATGACTTTTTCATTGAACGTTATGCGTTATGCGTTATGCGTTATGCGATATGTGTTATGCGTTATGCGTTATGCGTTATGCGTTATGCGTTATGCGGTATGCGTTATGCGTTATGCGTTATGCGTTATGCGTTATGCGTTATGCGTTATGCGTTATGCGTTATGCGTTATGCGTTATGCGTTATGCGTTATGCGTTATGCGTTATGCGTTATGCGTTATGCGTTATGCGTTATGCGTTATGCGTTATGCGTTATGCGTTATGCGTTATGCGTTATGCGTTATGCGTTATGCGTTATGCGTTATGCGTTATGCGTTATGCGTTATGCGTTATGCGTTATGCGATATGCGTTATGCGTTATCCGTTATGCGTTATGCGTTATGCGTTATGCGATATGCGTTATGCGTTATGCGTTATGCGTTATGCGTTATGCGTTATGCGTTATGCGTTATGCGTTATGCGTTATGCGTTATGCGTTAGGCGTTATGCGTTATGCGTTATGCGTTATGCGTTATGCGTTATGCGTTACGCGTTATGCGTTATGCGTTATGCGTCTTGCGTTGTGCGTTGTGCGTTGTGCGTTGTGCGTTATGCGTTATGCGTTATGCGTTATGCGTTATGCGTTATGCGTTATGCGTTATGCGTTATGCGTTATGCGTTATGCGTTATGCGTTATGCGTTATGCGTTATGCGTTATGCGTTATGCGTTATGCGTTATGCGTTATGCGTTATGCGTTATGCGTTATGCGTTATGCGTTATGCGTTATGCGTTATGGGCTATGTGTTGAGCGTTATGAGTTATGCATTATGCGTTATGCGTTATGCGTTATGCGTTATGCGTTATGCGTTAAGCGTTATGCGTTATGCGTTATGCGTTATGTGTTATGCGTTATGCGTTATGCGTTATGCGTTATGCGTTATGCGTTATGCGTTATGCGTTATGCGTTATGCGTTATGCGTTATGCGTTATGCGTTATGCGTTATGCGTTATGCGTTATGCGTTATGCGTTATGCGTTATGCGTTATGCGTTATGCGTTATGCGTTATGGGCTATGCGTTAAGCGTTATGCGTTATGCATTATGCGTTATGCGTTATGCGTTAAGCGTTATGCGTTATGCGTTATGCGTTATGCGTTATGCGTTATGCGTTATGCGTTATGCGCTATGCGTTATGCGTCATGCGTTATGCGTCATGCGTTATGCGTTATGCGTTATGCGTTATGCGTTATGCGTTATGCGTTATGCGTTATGCGATATGTGTTATGCGTTATGCGTTATGCGTTATCCGTTATGCGTTATCCGTTATGCGTTATGCGTTATGCGTTATGCGTTAAGCGTTATGCGTTATGCGTTATGCGATATGTGTTATGCGTTATGCGTTATGCGTTAAGCGTTATGCGTTATGCATTATGCATTATGCGTTATGCGTTATGCGTTATGCGTTATGCGTTTTGCGTTATGAGTTATGCGTTATGCGTTATGCGTTATCCGTTATGCGTTATGCGTTATGCGTTATGCGTTATGCGTTATGCGTTATGCGTTATGCGTTATGCGTTATGCGTTATGCGTTATGCGTTATGCGTTATGCGTTATGCGATATGTGTTATGCGTTATACGTTATGCGTTATGCGTTATGCGTTATGCGTTATGCGTTATGCGTTATGCGTTATGCGTTATGCGTTATGCGTTATGCTTCATGCGTTATCCGTTATGCGTTATGCGTTATGCGTTATGCGTTATGCGTTATGCGTTATGCGTTATGCGTTATGCGTTATGCGTTATGCGTTATGCGTTATGCGTTATGCGTTATGCGTTATGCGTTATGCGTTATGCGTTATGCGTTATGCGTTATGCGTTATGCGTTATGCGTTATGCGTTATGCGTTATGCGTTATGCGTTATGCGTTATGCGTTATGCGTTATGCGTTATGCGTTATGCGTTATGCGTTATGCGTTATGCGTTATGCGTTATGCGTTATGCGTTATGCGTTATGCGTCATGCGTTATCCGTTATGCGTTATGCGTTATGCGATATGCGTTATGCGTTATGCGTTATACGTCATGCGTTATCCGTTATGCGTTATGCGTTATGCGTTATGCGTTATGCGTTATGCGTTATGGGTTATCCGTTATGTGTTATGCGTTGTGCTTTACGGGTTATGCGATATGCGTTATGCGTTATGACTTTTTCATTGAACGTTATGCGTTATGTGTTATGCGTTATGCGATATGCGTTATGCGTTATGCGTCATGCGTTATCCGTTATGCGTTATGCGTCATGCGTTATCCGTTATGCGTTATGCGTCATGCGTTATGCGTTATGCGTTAAGCGTTATGCGTTATGCGTTATGCGTTATTCGTTATGCGTTATGCGTTATGCGCGATGCGTTATGCGTTATGCGTTATGGGCTATGCGTTATGCGTTAAGCGTTATGCGTTATGCGTTATGCGATATGTGTTATGCGTTATGCGTCAAGCGTTATGCGTTATGCGTTATGCGTTATGCGTTATGCGTTATGCGTTATGCGTTATGCGTTATGCGTCATGCGTTATCCGTTATGCGTTATGCGTTTTGCGTTATGAGTAATGCGTTATGCGTTATGCGTTATGCGTTATGCGTTATGCGTTATGCGTTATGCGTTATCCGTTATGCGTTATGCGTTATGCGTTATGCGTTATGCGTTATGCGTTATGCGTTATGCGTTATGCGTTATGCGTTATGCGTTATGCGTTATGCGTTATGCGTTATGCGTTATGCGTTATGCGTTATGCGTTATGCGTTATGCGTTATGCGTTATGCGTTATGCGTTATGCGTTATGCGATATGGGTTATGCGTTATACGTTATGCGTTATGCGTTATGCGTTATGCGTTATGCGTTATGCGTTATGCGTTATGCGTTATGCGTTATGCGTCATGCGTTATCCGTTATGCGTTATGCGTTATGCGTTATGCGTTATGCGTTATGCGTTATGCGTTATGCGTTATGCGTTATGCGTTATGCGTTATGCGTTATGCGTTATGCGTTATGCGTTATGCGTTATGCGTTATGCGTTATGCGTTATGCGTTATGCGTTATGCGTTATGCGTTATGCGTTATGCGTTATGCGTTATGCGTTATGCGTTATGCGTTATGCGTTATGCGTTATGCGTTATGCGTTATGCGTTATGCGTTATGCGTTATGCGTTATGCGTTATGCGTTATGCGTTATGCGTTATGCGTTATGCGTTATGCGTTATGCGTTATGCGTTATGCGTTATGCGTTATGCGTTATGCGTTATGCGTTATGCGTTATGCGTTATGCGTTATGCGTTATGCGTTATGCGTTATGCGTTATGCGTTATGCGTCATGCGTTATCCGTTATGCGTTATGCGTTATGCGATATGCGTTATGCGTTATGCGTTATACGTCATGCGTTATCCGTTATGCGTTATGCGTTATGCGTTATGCGTTATGCGTTATGGGTTATCCGTTATGTGTTATGCGTTGTGCTTTACGGGTTATGCGATATGCGTTATGCGTTATGACTTTTTCATTGAACGTTATGCGTTATGTGTTATGCGTTATGCGATATGCGTTATGCGTCATGCGTTATCCGTTATGCGTTATGCGTCATGCGTTATCCGTTATGCGTTATGCGTCATGCGTTATGCGTTATGCGTTAAGCGTTATGCGTTATGCGTTATTCGTTATGCGTTATGCGTTATGCGCGATGCGTTATGCGTTATGCGTTATGGGCTATGCGTTATGCGTTAAGCGTTATGCGTTATGCGTTATGCGTTATGCGATATGTGTTATGCGTTATGCGTCAAGCGTTATGCGTCATGCGTTATCCGTTATGCGTTATGCGTTTTGCGTTATGAGTAATGCTGTTTTGCGTTAAGCGTTATGCGTTAAGCGTTATGCGTTATGCGTTATGCGTTATGCGTTATCCGTTATGCGTTATGCGTTATGCGTTATCCGTTATGCGTTATGCGTTATGCGTTATGCGTTATGCGTTATGCGTTATGCGTTATGCGTTATGCGTTATGCGTTATGCGTTATGCGTTATGCGTTATGCGTTATGCGTTATGCGTTATGCGTTATGCGTTATGCGTTATGCGTTATGCGTTATGCGTTATGCGTTATGCGTTATGCGTTATGCGTTATGCGTTATGCGTTATGCGTTATGCGTTATGCGTTATGCGTTATGCGTTATGCGTTATGCGTTATGCGTTATGCGTTATGCGTCATGCGTTATCCGTTATGCGTTATGCGTTATGCGATATGCGTTATGCGTTATGCGTTATACGTCATGCGTTATCCGTTATGCGTTATGCGTTATGCGTTATGCGTTATGCGTTATGGGTTATCCGTTATGTGTTATGCGTTGTGCTTTACGGGTTATGCGATATGCGTTATGCGTTATGACTTTTTCATTGAACGTTATGCGTTATGTGTTATGCGTTATGCGATATGCGTTATGCGTCATGCGTTATCCGTTATGCGTTATGCGTCATGCGTTATCCGTTATGCGTTATGCGTCATGCGTTATGCGTTATGCGTTAAGCGTTATGCGTTATGCGTTATTCGTTATGCGTTATGCGTTATGCGCGATGCGTTATGCGTTATGCGTTATGGGCTATGCGTTATGCGTTAAGCGTTATGCGTTATGCGTTATGCGATATGTGTTATGCGTTATGCGTCAAGCGTTATGCGTCATGCGTTATCCGTTATGCGTTATGCGTTTTGCGTTATGAGTAATGCTTTATGCGTTAAGCGTTATGCGTTAAGCGTTATGCGTTATGCGTTATGCGTTATGCGTTATCCGTTATGCGTTATGCGTTATGCGTTATCCGTTATGCGTTATGCGTTATGCGTTATACGTTATGCGTTAAGTGTTATGCGTTATGCGTTATGCGTTATGCGTTATGCGTTATGCGTTATGCGTTATGCGTTATGCGTTATGCGTTATGCGTTATGCGTTATGCGTTATGCGTTATGCGTTATGCGTTATGCGTTATGCGTTATGCGTTATGCGTTATGCGTTATGCGTTATGCGTTATGCGTTATGCGTTATGCGTTATGCGTTATGCGTTATGCGTTATGCGTTATGCGTTATGCGTTATGCGTTATGCGTTATGCGTTATGCGTTATGCGTTATGCGTTATGCGTTATGCGTTATGCGTTATGCGTTATGCGTTATGCGTTATGCGTTATGCGTTATGCGTTATGCGTCTTGCGTTATGCGTTGTGCGTTGTGCGTTGTGCGTTATGCGTTATGCGTTATGCGTTATGCGTTATGCGTTATGCGTTATGCGTTATGCGTTATGCGTTATGCGTTATGCGTTATGCGTTATGCGTTATGCGTTATGCGTTAAGTGTTATGCGTTATGCGTTATGCGTTATGCGTTATGCGTTATGCGTTATGCGTTATGCGTTATGCGTTATGCGTTATGCGTTATGCGTTATGCGTTATGCGTTATGCGTTATGCGTTATGCGTTATGCGTTATGCGTTATGCGTTATGCGTTATGCGTTATGCGTTATGCGTTATGCGTTAAGCGTTATGCGTTATGCGTTATGCGTTATGCGTTATGCGTTAGGCGTTATGCGTTATGCGTTATGCGTTATGCGTTATGCGTTATGCGTTACGCGTTATGCGTTATGCGTTATGCGTCTTGCGTTATGCGTTGTGCGTTGTGCGTTGTGCGTTATGCGTTATGCGTTATGCGTTATGCGTTATGCGTTATGCGTTATGCGTTATGCGTTATGCGTTATGCGTTATGCGTTATGCGTTATGCGTTATGCGTTATGCGTTATGCGTTATGCGTTATGCGTTATGCGTTATGCGTTATGCGTTATGCGTTATGCGTTAAGCGTTATGCGTTATTCGTTATGCGTTATGCGTTACGCGTTATACGTTATGCGTTATGCGTTATGCGCGATGCGTTATGCGTTATGCGTTATGGGCTATGTGTTAAGCGTTATGAGTTATGCATTATGCGTTATGCGTTATGCGTTATGCGTTATGCGTTATGCGTTAAGCGTTATGCGTTATGCGTTGTGCGTTGTGCGTTGTGCGTTATGCGTTATGCGTTATGCGTTATGCGTTATGCGTTATGCGTTATGCGTTATGCGTTATGCGTTATGCGTTATGCGTTATGCGTTATGCGTTATGCGTTATGCGTTATGCGTTATGCGTTATGCGTTATGCGTTATGCGTTATGCGTTATGCGTTATGCGTTATGCGTTAAGCGTTATGCGTTATTCGTTATGCGTTATGCGTTACGCGTTATACGTTATGCGTTATGCGTTATGCGCGATGCGTTATGCGTTATGCGTTATGGGCTATGTGTTAAGCGTTATGAGTTATGCATTATGCGTTATGCGTTATGCGTTATGCGTTATGCGTTATGCGTTAAGCGTTATGCGTTATGCGTTATGCGTTATGCGTTATGCGTTATGCGTTATGCGTTATGCGTTATGCCTTATGCGTTATGCGTTATGCGTTATGCGTTATGCGTTATGCGTTATGCGTTATGCGTTATGCGTTATGCGTTATGCGTTATGCGTTATGCGTTATGCGTTATGCGTTATGCGTTATGCGTTATGCGTTATGCGTTATGCGTTATGGGCTATGCGTTAAGCGTTATGCGTTATGCGTTATGCGTTAAGCGTTATGCGTTATGCGTTATGCGTTATGCGTTATGCGTTATGCGTTATGCGTTATGCGTTATGCGTTATGCGTTATGCGTTATGCGTTATGCGTTATGCGTTATGCGTTATGCGTTATGCGTTATGCGTTATGCGTCTTGCGTTATGCGTTGTGCGTTATGCGTTATGCGTTATGCGTTATGCGTTATGCGTTATGCGTTATGCGTTATGCGTTATGCGTTATGCGTTATGCGTTATGCGTTATGCGTTATGCGTTATGCGTTATGCGTTATGCGTTATGCGTTATGCGTTATGCGTTATGCGTTATGCGTTATGCGTTATGCGTTATGCGTTATGCGTTATGCGTTATGCGTTATGCGTTATGCGTTATGCGTTATGCGTTATGCGTTATGCGTTATGCGTTATGCGTTATGCGTTATGCGTTATGCGTTATGCGTTATGCGTTATGCGTTATGCGTTATGCGTTATGCGTTATGCGTTATGCGTTATGCGTTATGCGTTATGCGTTATGCGTTATGCGTTATGCGTTATGCGTTATGCGTTATGCGTTATGCGTTATGCGTTATGCGTTATGCGTTATGCGTCATGCGTTATCCGTTATGCGTTATGCGTTATGCGATATGCGTTATGCGTTATGCGTTATACGTCATGCGTTATCCGTTATGCGTTATGCGTTATGCGTTATGCGTTATGCGTTATGGGTTATCCGTTATGTGTTATGCGTTGTGCTTTACGGGTTATGCGATATGCGTTATGCGTTATGACTTTTTCATTGAACGTTATGCGTTATGTGTTATGCGTTATGCGATATGCGTTATGCGTCATGCGTTATCCGTTATGCGTTATGCGTCATGCGTTATCCGTTATGCGTTATGCGTCATGCGTTATGCGTTATGCGTTAAGCGTTATGCGTTATGCGATATTCGTTATGCGTTATGCGTTATGCGCGATGCGTTATGCGTTATGCGTTATGGGCTATGCGTTATGCGTTAAGCGTTATGCGTTATGCGTTATGCGATATGTGTTATGCGTTATGCGTCAAGCGTTATGCGTCATGCGTTATCCGTTATGCGTTATGCGTTTTGCGTTATGAGTAATGCTTTATGCGTTAAGCGTTATGCGTTAAGCGTTATGCGTTATGCGTTATGCGTTATGCGTTATCCGTTATGCGTTATGCGTTATGCGTTATCCGTTATGCGTTATGCGTTATGCGTTATACGTTATGCGTTAAGTGTTATGCGTTATGCGTTATGCGTTATGCGTTATGCGTTATGCGTTATGCGTTATGCGTTATGCGTTATGCGTTATGCGTTATGCGTTATGCGTTATGCGTTATGCGTTATGCGTTATGCGTTATGCGTTATGCGTTATGCGTTATGCGTTATGCGTTATGCGTTATGCGTTATGCGTTATGCGTTATGCGTTATGCGTTATGCGTTATGCGTTATGCGTTATGCGTTATGCGTTATGCGTTATGCGTTATGCGTTATGCGTTATGCGTTATGCGTTATGCGTTATGCGTTATGCGTTATGCGTTATGCGTTATGCGTTATGCGTTATGCGTTATGCGTTATGCGTTATGCGTTATGCGATATGCGTTATGCGTTATCCGTTATGCGTTATGCGTTATGCGTTATGCGATATGCGTTATGCGTTATGCGTTATGCGTTATGCGTTATGCGTTATGCGTTATGCGTTATGCGTTATGCGTTATGCGTTATGCGTTATGCGTTAGGCGTTATGCGTTATGCGTTATGCGTTATGCGTTATGCGTTATGCATTACGCGTTATGCGTTATGCGTTATGCGTCTTGCGTTATGCGTTGTGCGTTGTGCGTTGTGCGTTATGCGTTATGCGTTATGCGTTATGCGTTATGCGTTATGCGTTATGCGTTATGCGTTATGCGTTATGCGTTATGCGTTATGCGTTATGCGTTATGCGTTATGCGTTATGCGTTATGCGTTATGCGTTATGCGTTATGCGTTATGCGTTATGCGTTATGCGTTATGGGCTATGTGTTGAGCGTTATGAGTTATGCATTATGCGTTATGCGTTAAGCGTTATGCGTTATGCGTTATGCGTTAAGCGTTATGCGTTATGCGTTATGCGTTATGCGTTATGCGTTAGGCGTTATGCGTTATGCGTTATGCGTTATGCGTTATGCGTTATGCGTTATGCGTTATGCGTTACGCGTTATGCGTTATGCGTTATGCGTCTTGCGTTATGCGTTGTGCGTTGTGCGTTGTGCGTTATGCGTTATGCGTTATGCGTTATGCGTTATGCGTTATGCGTTATGCGTTATGCGTTATGCGTTATGCGTTATGCGTTATGCGTTATGCGTTATGCGTTATGCGTTATGCGTTATGCGTTATGCGTTATGCGTTATGCGTTATGCGTTATGCGTTATGCGTTATGCGTTATGCGTTATGCGTTATGCGTTATGCGTTATGCGTTATGCGTTATGCGTTATGCGTTATGCGTTATGCGTTATGCGTTATGCGTTATGCGTTATGCGTTATGCGTTATGCGTTATGCGTTATGCGTTATGCGTTATGCGTTATGCGTTATGCGATATGTGTTATGCGTTATGCGTTATGCGTTATCCGTTATGCGTTATCCGTTATGCGTTATGCGTTATGCGTTATGCGTTAAGCGTTATGCGTTATGCGTTATGCGATATGTGTTATGCGTTATGCGTTATGCGTTAAGCGTTATGCGTTATGCATTATGCATTATGCGTTATGCGTTATGCGTTATGCGTTATGCGTTTTGCGTTATGAGTTATGCGTTATGCGTTATGCGTTATCCGTTATGCGTTATGCGTTGTGCGTTGTGCGTTGTGCGTTATGCGTTATGCGTTATGCGTTATGCGTTATGCGTTATGCGTTATGCGTTATGCGTTATGCGTTATGCGTTATGCGTTATGCGCTATGCGTTATGCGTCATGCGTTATGCGTCATGCGTTATGCGTTATGCGTTATGCGTTATGCGTTATGCGTTATGCGTTATGCGTTATGCGTTATGCGTTATGCGTTATGCGTTATGCGTTATGCGTTATGCGTTATGCGTTATGCGTTATGCGTTATGCGTTATGCGTTATGCGTTATGCGTTATGCGTTATGCGTTATGCGTTATGCGTTATGCGTTATGCGATATGTGTTATGCGTTATGCGTTATGCGTTATCCGTTATGCGTTATCCGTTATGCGTTATGCGTTATGCGTTATGCGTTAAGCGTTATGCGTTATGCGTTATGCGATATGTGTTATGCGTTATGCGTTATGCGTTAAGCGTTATGCGTTATGCATTATGCATTATGCGTTATGCGTTATGCGTTATGCGTTATGCGTTTTGCGTTATGAGTTATGCGTTATGCGTTATGCGTTATCCGTTATGCGTTATGCGTTATGCGTTATGCGTTATGCGTTATGCGTTATGCGTTATGCGTTATGCGTTATGCGTTATGCGATATGTGTTATGCGTTATACGTTATGCGTTATGCGTTATGCGTTATGCGTTATGCGTTATGCGTTATGCGTTATGCGTTATGCGTTATGCGTTATGCTTCATGCGTTATCCGTTATGCGTTATGCGTTATGCGTTATGCGTTATGCGTTATGCGTTATGCGTTATGCGTTATGCGTTATGCGTTATGCGTTATGCGTTATGCGTTATGCGTTATGCGTTATGCGTTATGCGTTATGCGTTATGCGTTATGCGTTATGCGTTATGCGTTATGCGTTATGCGTTATGCGTTATGCGTTATGCGTTATGCGTTATGCGTTATGCGTTATGCGTTATGCGTTATGCGTTATGCGTTATGCGTTATGCGTTATGCGTTATGCGTCATGCGTTATCCGTTATGCGTTATGCGTTATGCGATATGCGTTATGCGTTATGCGTTATACGTCATGCGTTATCCGTTATGCGTTATGCGTTATGCGTTATGCGTTATGCGTTATGGGTTATCCGTTATGTGTTATGCGTTGTGCTTTACGGGTTATGCGATATGCGTTATGCGTTATGACTTTTTCATTGAACGTTATGCGTTATGTGTTATGCGTTATGCGATATGCGTTATGCGTTATGCGTCATGCGTTATCCGTTATGCGTTATGCGTCATGCGTTATCCGTTATGCGTTATGCGTCATGCGTTATGCGTTATGCGTTAAGCGTTATGCGTTATGCGTTATGCGTTATTCGTTATGCGTTATGCGTTATGCGCGATGCGTTATGCGTTATGCGTTATGGGCTATGCGTTATGCGTTAAGCGTTATGCGTTATGCGTTATGCGATATGTGTTATGCGTTATGCGTCAAGCGTTATGCGTTATGCGTTATGCGTTATGCGTTATGCGTTATGCGTTATGCGTTATGCGTCATGCGTTATCCGTTATGCGTTATGCGTTTTGCGTTATGAGTAATGCGTTATGCGTTATGCGTTATGCGTTATGCGTTATGCGTTATGCGTTATGCGTTATGCGTTATCCGTTATGCGTTATGCGTTATGCGTTATGCGTTATGCGTTATGCGTTATGCGTTATGCGTTATGCGTTATGCGTTATGCGTTATGCGTTATGCGTTATGCGTTATGCGTTATGCGTTATGCGTTATGCGTTATGCGTTATGCGTTATGCGTTATGCGTTATGCGTTATGCGATATGGGTTATGCGTTATACGTTATGCGTTATGCGTTATGCGTTATGCGTTATGCGTTATGCGTTATGCGTTATGCGTTATGCGTTATGCGTCATGCGTTATCCGTTATGCGTTATGCGTTATGCGTTATGCGTTATGCGTTATGCGTTATGCGTTATGCGTTATGCGTTATGCGTTATGCGTTATGCGTTATGCGTTATGCGTTATGCGTTATGCGTTATGCGTTATGCGTTATGCGTTATGCGTTATGCGTTATGCGTTATGCGTTATGCGTTATGCGTTATGCGTTATGCGTTATGCGTTATGCGTTATGCGTTATGCGTTATGCGTTATGCGTTATGCGTTATGCGTTATGCGTTATGCGTTATGCGTTATGCGTTATGCGTTATGCGTTATGCGTTATGCGTTATGCGTTATGCGTTATGCGTTATGCGTTATGCGTTATGCGTTATGCGTTATGCGTTATGCGTTATGCGTTATGCGTTATGCGTTATGCGTTATGCGTTATGCGTTATGCGTCATGCGTTATCCGTTATGCGTTATGCGTTATGCGATATGCGTTATGCGTTATGCGTTATACGTCATGCGTTATCCGTTATGCGTTATGCGTTATGCGTTATGCGTTATGCGTTATGGGTTATCCGTTATGTGTTATGCGTTGTGCTTTACGGGTTATGCGATATGCGTTATGCGTTATGACTTTTTCATTGAACGTTATGCGTTATGTGTTATGCGTTATGCGATATGCGTTATGCGTCATGCGTTATCCGTTATGCGTTATGCGTCATGCGTTATCCGTTATGCGTTATGCGTCATGCGTTATGCGTTATGCGTTAAGCGTTATGCGTTATGCGTTATTCGTTATGCGTTATGCGTTATGCGCGATGCGTTATGCGTTATGCGTTATGGGCTATGCGTTATGCGTTAAGCGTTATGCGTTATGCGTTATGCGATATGTGTTATGCGTTATGCGTCAAGCGTTATGCGTCATGCGTTATCCGTTATGCGTTATGCGTTTTGCGTTATGAGTAATGCTGTTTTGCGTTAAGCGTTATGCGTTAAGCGTTATGCGTTATGCGTTATGCGTTATGCGTTATCCGTTATGCGTTATGCGTTATGCGTTATCCGTTATGCGTTATGCGTTATGCGTTATGCGTTATGCGTTATGCGTTATGCGTTATGCGTTATGCGTTATGCGTTATGCGTTATGCGTTATGCGTTATGCGTTATGCGTTATGCGTTATGCGTTATGCGTTATGCGTTATGCGTTATGCGTTATGCGTTATGCGTTATGCGTTATGCGTTATGCGTTATGCGTTATGCGTTATGCGTTATGCGTTATGCGTTATGCGTTATGCGTTATGCGTTATGCGTTATGCGTTATGCGTTATGCGTTATGCGTTATGCGTTATGCGTTATGCGTCATGCGTTATCCGTTATGCGTTATGCGTTATGCGATATGCGTTATGCGTTATGCGTTATACGTCATGCGTTATCCGTTATGCGTTATGCGTTATGCGTTATGCGTTATGCGTTATGGGTTATCCGTTATGTGTTATGCGTTGTGCTTTACGGGTTATGCGATATGCGTTATGCGTTATGACTTTTTCATTGAACGTTATGCGTTATGTGTTATGCGTTATGCGATATGCGTTATGCGTCATGCGTTATCCGTTATGCGTTATGCGTCATGCGTTATCCGTTATGCGTTATGCGTCATGCGTTATGCGTTATGCGTTAAGCGTTATGCGTTATGCGTTATTCGTTATGCGTTATGCGTTATGCGCGATGCGTTATGCGTTATGCGTTATGGGCTATGCGTTATGCGTTAAGCGTTATGCGTTATGCGTTATGCGATATGTGTTATGCGTTATGCGTCAAGCGTTATGCGTCATGCGTTATCCGTTATGCGTTATGCGTTTTGCGTTATGAGTAATGCTTTATGCGTTAAGCGTTATGCGTTAAGCGTTATGCGTTATGCGTTATGCGTTATGCGTTATCCGTTATGCGTTATGCGTTATGCGTTATCCGTTATGCGTTATGCGTTATGCGTTATACGTTATGCGTTAAGTGTTATGCGTTATGCGTTATGCGTTATGCGTTATGCGTTGTGCGTTATGCGTTATGCGTTATGGGCTATGTGTTAAGCGTTATGAGTTATGCATTATGCGTTATGCGTTATGCGTTATGCGTTATGCGTTATGCGTTATGCGTTATGCGTTATGCGTTATGCGTTATGCGTTATGCGTTATGCGTTATGCGTTATGCGTTATGCGTTATGCGTTATGCGTTATGCGTTATGCGTTATGCGTTATGCGTTATGCGTTATGCGTTATGCGTTATGCGTTATGCGTTATGCGTTATGCGTTATGCGTTATGCGTTATGCGTTATGCGTTATGCGTTATGCGTTATGCGTTATGCGTTATGCGTTATGCGTTATGCGTTATGCGTTATGCGTTATGCGTTATGCGTTATGCGTTATGCGTTATGCGATATGCGTTATGCGTTATCCGTTATGCGTTATGCGTTATGCGTTATGCGATATGCGTTATGCGTTATGCGTTATGCGTTATGCGTTATGCGTTATGCGTTATGCGTTATGCGTTATGCGTTATGCGTTAGGCGTTATGCGTTATGCGTTATGCGTTATGCGTTATGCGTTATGCATTACGCGTTATGCGTTATGCGTTATGCGTCTTGCGTTATGCGTTGTGCGTTGTGCGTTGTGCGTTATGCGTTATGCGTTATGCGTTATGCGTTATGCGTTATGCGTTATGCGTTATGCGTTATGCGTTATGCGTTATGCGTTATGCGTTATGCGTTATGCGTTATGCGTTATGCGTTATGCGTTATGCGTTATGCGTTATGCGTTATGCGTTATGCGTTATGCGTTATGCGTTATGCGTTATGCGTTATGGGCTATGTGTTGAGCGTTATGAGTTATGCATTATGCGTTATGCGTTAAGCGTTATGCGTTATGCGTTATGCGTTAAGCGTTATGCGTTATGCGTTATGCGTTATGCGTTATGCGTTAGGCGTTATGCGTTATGCGTTATGCGTTATGCGTTATGCGTTATGCGTTATGCGTTACGCGTTATGCGTTATGCGTTATGCGTCTTGCGTTATGCGTTGTGCGTTGTGCGTTGTGCGTTATGCGTTATGCGTTATGCGTTATGCGTTATGCGTTATGCGTTATGCGTTATGCGTTATGCGTTATGCGTTATGCGTTATGCGTTATGCGTTATGCGTTATGCGTTATGCGTTATGCGTTATGCGTTATGCGTTATGCGTTATGCGTTATGCGTTATGCGTTATGCGTTATGCGTTAAGCGTTATGCGTTATTCGTTATGCGTTATGCGTTACGCGTTATACGTTATGCGTTATGCGTTATGCGCGATGCGTTATGCGTTATGCGTTATGGGCTATGTGTTAAGCGTTATGAGTTATGCATTATGCGTTATGCGTTATGCGTTATGCGTTATGCGTTATGCGTTAAGCGTTATGCGTTATGCGTTATGCGTTATGCGTTATGCGTTATGCGTTATGCGTTATGCGTTATGCGTTATGCGTTATGCGTTATGCGTTATGCGTTATGCGTTATGCGTTATGCGTTATGCGTTATGCGTTATGCGTTATGCGTTATGCGTTATGCGTTATGCGTTATGCGTTATGCGTTATGCGTTATGCGTTATGCGTTATGCGTTATGCGTTATGCGTTATGCGTTATGCGTTATGCGTTATGCGTTATGCGTTATGCGTTATGCGTTATGCGTTATGCGTTATGCGTTATGCGTTATGCGTTATGCGTTATGCGTCATGCGTTATCCGTTATGCGTTATGCGTTATGCGATATGCGTTATGCGTTATGCGTTATACGTCATGCGTTATCCGTTATGCGTTATGCGTTATGCGTTATGCGTTATGCGTTATGGGTTATCCGTTATGTGTTATGCGTTGTGCTTTACGGGTTATGCGATATGCGTTATGCGTTATGACTTTTTCATTGAACGTTATGCGTTATGTGTTATGCGTTATGCGATATGCGTTATGCGTCATGCGTTATCCGTTATGCGTTATGCGTCATGCGTTATCCGTTATGCGTTATGCGTCATGCGTTATGCGTTATGCGTTAAGCGTTATGCGTTATGCGTTATTCGTTATGCGTTATGCGTTATGCGCGATGCGTTATGCGTTATGCGTTATGGGCTATGCGTTATGCGTTAAGCGTTATGCGTTATGCGTTATGCGTTATGCGTTATGCGTTATGCGTTATGCGTTATGCGTTATGCGTTATGCGTTATGCGTTATGCGTTATGCGTTATGGGCTATGTGTTGAGCGTTATGAGTTATGCATTATGCGTTATGCGTTATGCGTTATGCGTTATGCGTTATGCGTTAAGCGTTATGCGTTATGCGTTATGCGTTATGCGTTATGCGTTATGCGTTATGCGTTATGCGTTATGCGTTATGCGTTATGCGTTATGCGTTATGCGTTATGCGTTATGCGTTATGCGATATGCGTTATGCGTTATCCGTTATGCGTTATGCGTTATGCGTTATGCGATATGCGTTATGCGTTATGCGTTATGCGTTATGCGTTATGCGTTATGCGTTATGCGTTATGCGTTATGCGTTATGCGTTATGCGTTATGCGTTAGGCGTTATGCGTTATGCGTTATGCGTTATGCGTTATGCGTTATGCATTACGCGTTATGCGTTATGCGTTATGCGTCTTGCGTTATGCGTTGTGCGTTGTGCGTTGTGCGTTATGCGTTATGCGTTATGCGTTATGCGTTATGCGTTATGCGTTATGCGTTATGCGTTATGCGTTATGCGTTATGCGTTATGCGTTATGCGTTATGCGTTATGCGTTATGCGTTATGCGTTATGCGTTATGCGTTATGCGTTATGCGTTATGCGTTATGCGTTATGCGTTATGCGTTATGCGTTATGCGTTATGCGTTATGCGTTATGCGTTATGGGCTATGTGTTGAGCGTTATGAGTTATGCATTATGCGTTATGCGTTAAGCGTTATGCGTTATGCGTTATGCGTTAAGCGTTATGCGTTATGCGTTATGCGTTATGCGTTATGCGTTAGGCGTTATGCGTTATGCGTTATGCGTTATGCGTTATGCGTTATGCGTTATGCGTTACGCGTTATGCGTTATGCGTTATGCGTCTTGCGTTATGCGTTGTGCGTTGTGCGTTGTGCGTTATGCGTTATGCGTTATGCGTTATGCGTTATGCGTTATGCGTTATGCGTTATGCGTTATGCGTTATGCGTTATGCGTTATGCGTTATGCGTTATGCGTTATGCGTTATGCGTTATGCGTTATGCGTTATGCGTTATGCGTTATGCGTTATGCGTTATGCGTTATGCGTTATGCGTTATGCGTTAAGCGTTATGCGTTATTCGTTATGCGTTATGCGTTACGCGTTATACGTTATGCGTTATGCGTTATGCGCGATGCGTTATGCGTTATGCGTTATGGGCTATGTGTTAAGCGTTATGAGTTATGCATTATGCGTTATGCGTTATGCGTTATGCGTTATGCGTTATGCGTTAAGCGTTATGCGTTATGCGTTATGCGTTATGCGTTATGCGTTATGCGTTATGCGTTATGCGTTATGCGTTATGCGTTATGCGTTATGCGTTATGCGTTATGCGTTATGCGTTATGCGTTATGCGTTATGCGTTATGCGTTATGCGTTATGCGTTATGCGTTATGCGTTATGCGTTATGCGTTATGCGTTATGCGTTATGCGTTATGCGTTATGCGTTATGCGTTATGCGTTATGCGTTATGCGTTATGCGTTATGCGTTATGCGTTATGCGTTATGCGTTATGCGTTATGCGTTATGCGTTATGCGTTATGCGTTATGCGTTATGCGTTATGCGTTATGCGTTATGCGTCATGCGTTATCCGTTATGCGTTATGCGTTATGCGATATGCGTTATGCGTTATGCGTTATACGTCATGCGTTATCCGTTATGCGTTATGCGTTATGCGTTATGCGTTATGCGTTATGGGTTATCCGTTATGTGTTATGCGTTGTGCTTTACGGGTTATGCGATATGCGTTATGCGTTATGACTTTTTCATTGAACGTTATGCGTTATGTGTTATGCGTTATGCGATATGCGTTATGCGTCATGCGTTATCCGTTATGCGTTATGCGTCATGCGTTATCCGTTATGCGTTATGCGTCATGCGTTATGCGTTATGCGTTAAGCGTTATGCGTTATGCGTTATTCGTTATGCGTTATGCGTTATGCGCGATGCGTTATGCGTTATGCGTTATGGGCTATGCGTTATGCGTTAAGCGTTATGCGTTATGCGTTATGCGTTATGCGTTATGCGTTATGCGTTATGCGTTATGCGTTATGCGTTATGCGTTATGGGCTATGTGTTGAGCGTTATGAGTTATGCATTATGCGTTATGCGTTATGCGTTATGCGTTATGCGTTATGCGTTAAGCGTTATGCGTTATGCGTTATGCGTTATGCGTTATGCGTTAGGCGTTATGCGTTATGCGTTATGCGTTATGCGTTATGCGTTATGCGTTACGCGTTATGCGTTATGCGTTATGCGTCTTGCGTTATGCGTTGTGCGTTGTGCGTAGTGCGTTATGCGTTATGCGTTATGCGTTATGCGTTATGCGTTATGCGTTATGCGTTATGCGTTATGCGTTATGCGTTATGCGTTATGCGTTATGCGTTATGCGTTATGCGTTATGCGTTATGCGTTATGCGTTATGCGTTATGCGTTATGCGTTATGCGTTATGCGTTATGCGTTATGCGTTATGCGTTATGCGTTATGCGTTATGCGTTATGCGTTATGCGTTATGCGTTATGCGTTATGCGTTATGCGTTATGCGTTATGCGTTATGCGTTATGCGTTATGCGTTATGCGTTATGCGTTATGCGTTATGGGCTATGCGTTAAGCGTTATGCGTTATGCGTTATGCGTTAAGCGTTATGCGTTATGCGTTATGCGTTATGCGTTATGCGTTATGCGTTATGCGTTATGCGTTATGCGTTATGCGTTATGCGTTATGCGTTATGCGTTATGCGTTATGCGTTATGCGTTATGCGTTATGCGTTATGCGTTATGCGTTATGCGTTATGCGTTATGCGTTATGCGTTATGCGTTATGCGTTATGCGTTATGCGTTATGCGTTATGCGTTATGCGTTATGCGTTATGCGTTATGCGTTATGCGTTATGCGTTATGCGTTATGCGTTATGCGTTATGCGTTATGCGATATGCGTTATGCGTTATCCGTTATGCGTTATGCGTTATGCGTTATGCGATATGCGTTATGCGTTATGCGTTATGCGTTATGCGTTATGCGTTATGCGTTATGCGTTATGCGTTAGGCGTTATGCGTTATGCGTTATGCGTTATGCGTTATGCGTTATGCGTTACGCGTTATGCGTTATGCGTTATGCGTCTTGCGTTATGCGTTGTGCGTTGTGAGTTGTGCGTTATGCGTTATGCGTTATGCGTTATGCGTTATGCGTTATGCGTTATGCGTTATGCGTTATGCGTTATGCGTTATGCGTTATGCGTTATGCGTTATGCGTTATGCGTTATGCGTTATGCGTTATGCGTTATGCGTTATGCGTTATGCGTTATGCGTTATGCGTTATGCGTTATGCGTTATGCGTTATGCGTTATGCGTTAAGCGTTATGCGTTATTCGTTATGCGTTATGCGTTACGCGTTATACGTTATGCGTTATGCGTTATGCGCGATGCGTTATGCGTTATGCGTTATGGGCTATGTGTTAAGCGTTATGAGTTATGCATTATGCGTTATGCGTTATGCGTTATGCGTTATGCGTTATGCGTTAAGCGTTATGCGTTATGCGTTATGCGTTATGCGTTATGCGTTATGCGTTATGCGTTATGCGTTATGCGTTATGCGTTATGCGTTATGCGTTATGCGTTATGCGTTATGCGTTATGCGTTATGCGTTATGCGTTATGCGTTATGCGTTATGCGTTATGCGTTATGCGTTATGCGTTATGCGTTATGCGTTATGCGTTATGCGTTATGCGTTATGCGTTATGCGTTATGCGTTATGCGTTATGCGTCTTGCGTTATGCGTTATGCGTTATGCGTTATGCGTTGTGCGTTATGCGTTATGCGTTCTGCGTTATGCGTTATGCGTTATGCGTTATGCGTTATGCGTTATGCGTTATGCGTTATGCGTTATGCGTTATGCGTTATGCGTTACGCGTTATGCGTTATGCGTTATGCGTTATGCGTTATGCGTTATGCGTTATGCGTTATGCGTTATGCGTTATGCGTTATGCGTTATGCGTTATGCGTTATGCGTTATGCGTTATGCGTTATGCGTTATGCGTTATGCGTTATGCGTTATGCGTTATGCGTTATGCGTTATGCGTTATGCGTTATGCGTTATGCGTTATGCGTTATGCGTTATGCGTTATGCGTTATGCGTTATGCGTTATGCGTTATGCGTTATGCGTTATGCGTTATGCGTTATGCGTTATGCGTTATGCGTTATGCGTTATGCGTTATGCGTTATGCGTTATGCGTTATGCGTTATGCGTTATGCGTTATGCGTTATGCGTTATGCGTTATGCGTTATGCGTTATGCGTTATGCGTCTTGCGTTATGCGTTGTCCGTTGTCCGTTGTCCGTTGTGCGTTGTGCGTTGTGCGTTCTGCGTTGTGCGTTATGCGTTATGCGTTATGCGTTATGCGTTATGCGTTATGCGTTATGCGTTATGCGTTATGCGTTATGCGTTATGCGTTATGCGTTATGCGTTATGCGTTATGCGTTATGCGTTATGCGTTATGCGTTATGCGTTATGCGTTATGCGATATGCGTTATGCGTTATGCGTCATGCGTTATCCGTTATGCGTTATGCGTTATCCGTTATGCGTTATGCGTTATGCGTTATGCGTTATGCGTTATGCGTTATGCGTCATGCGTTATCCGTTATGCGTTATGCGTTATGCGTTATGCGTTATGCATTATGCATTATGCGTTATGCGTTATGCGTTATGCGTTATGCGTTAAGCGTTATGCGTTATGCGTTATGCGTTATGCGGTATGCGTTATGCGTAATGCGTTATGCGTTATGCGTCATGCGTTATCCGTTATGCGTTATGCGTTATGCGTTATGCGTTATGCGTTATGCGTTATGCGTTATGCGTTATGCGTTATGCGTTATGCGTTATGCGTTATGCGTTATGCGTTATGCGTTATGCGTTATGCGTTATCCGTTATGTGTTATGCGTTGTGCTTTACGGGTTATGCGATATGCGTTATGCGTTATGACTTTTTCATTGACCGTTATGCGTTATGTGTTATGCGTTATGCGTTATGCGTTATGCGTTATGCGTTATGCGTTATGCGTTATGCGTTATGCGTTATGCGTTATGCGTTATGCGTTATGCGTTATGCGTTATGCGTTATGCGTTATGCGTTATCCGTTATGCGTTATCCGTTGTGCGTTATGCGTTATGCGTTAAGCGTTATGCGTTATTCGTTATGCGTTATGCGTTATGCGCGATGCGTTATGCGTTATGCGTTATGCGTTAAGCGTTATGCGTTATGCATTATGCGTTATGCGTTATGCGTTAAGCGTTATGCGTTATGCGTTATGCGTTATGCGTTATGTGTTATGCGTTATGCGTTATGCGTTATGCGTTATGCGTTATGCGTTATGCGTTATCCGTTATGCGTTATCCGTTGTGCGTTATGCGTTATGCGTTATGCGTTATGCGTTATGCGTTATGCGTTATGCGTTATGCGTTATGCGTTATGCGTTATGCGTTATGCGATATGCGTTATGCGTTATGCGTTATCCGTTATGCGTTATGCGTTATGCGTTATGCGTTATGCGTTATGCGTTAAGCGTTATGCGTTATGCGATATGTGTTATGCGTTATGCGTTATGCGTTATGCGTTATGCGTTATGCGTTATGCGTTATGCGTTACGCGTTATACGTTATGCGTTATGCGTTATCCGTTATGCGTTATCCGTTATGCGTTATGCGTTATGCGTTAAGCGTTATGCGTTATTCGTTATGCGTTATGCGTTACGCGTTATACGTTATGCGTTATGCGCGATGCGTTATGCGTTATGCGTTATGGGCTATGCGTTAAGCGTTATGCGTTATGCAATATGCGTTATGCGTTATGCGTTATGCGTTAAGCGTTATGCGTTATGCGTTATGCGTTATGCGTTATGCGTTATGCGTTATGCGTTATGCGTTATGCGTCATGCGTTATCCGTTATGCGTTATGCGTTATGCGTTATGCGATATGCGTTATGCGTTATGCGTTATGCGTTATGCGTTATGCGTTATGCGTCTTGCGTTATCCGTTATGCGTTATGCGTTATGCGTTATGCGTTATGCGTTATGCGTTATGCGTTATGCGTTATGCGTTATCCGTTATGCGTTATCCGTTGTGCGTTATGCGTTATGCGTTAAGCGTTATGCGTTATTCGTTATGCGTTATGCGTTATGCGCGATGCGTTATGCGTTATGCGTTATGCGTTAAGCGTTATGCGTTATGCATTATGCGTTATGCGTTATGCGTTAAGCGTTATGCGTTATGCGTTATGCGTTATGCGTTATGTGTTATGCGTTATGCGTTATGCGTTATGCGTTATGCGTTATGCGTTATGCGTTATCCGTTATGCGTTATCCGTTGTGCGTTATGCGTTATGCGTTATGCGTTATGCGTTATGCGTTATGCGTTATGCGTTATGCGTTATGCGTTATGCGTTATGCGTTATGCGTTATGCGTTATGCGTTATGCGTTATGCGATATGCGTTATGCGTTATGCGTTATCCGTTATGCGTTATGCGTTATGCGTTATGCGTTATGCGTTATGCGTTAAGCGTTATGCGTTATGCGATATGTGTTATGCGTTATGCGTTATGCGTTATGCGTTATGCGTTATGCGTTATGCGTTATGCGTTATGCGTTACGCGTTATACGTTATGCGTTATGCGTTATCCGTTATGCGTTATCCGTTATGCGTTATGCGTTATGCGTTAAGCGTTATGCGTTATTCGTTATGCGTTATGCGTTACGCGTTATACGTTATGCGTTATGCGCGATGCGTTATGCGTTATGCGTTATGGGCTATGCGTTAAGCGTTATGCGTTATGCAATATGCGTTATGCGTTATGCGTTATGCGTTAAGCGTTATGCGTTATGCGTTATGCGTTATGCGTTATGCGTTATGCGTTATGCGTTATGCGTTATGCGTCATGCGTTATCCGTTATGCGTTATGCGTTATGCGTTATGCGATATGCGTTATGCGTTATGCGTTATGCGTTATGCGTTATGCGTTATGCGTCTTGCGTTATCCGTTATGCGTTATGCGTTATGCGTTATGCGTTATGCGTTATGCGTTATGCCTTATGCGTTATGCGTTATGCGTTATGCGTTATGCGTTATGCGTTATGCGTTATGCGTTATGCGTTATGCGTTATGCGTTATGCGTTATGCGTTATGCGTTATGCGTTATGCGTTATGCGTTATGCGTTATGCGTTATGCGTTATGCGTTATGCGTTATGCGTTATGCGTTATGCGTTATGCGTTATGCGTTATGCGTTATGCGTTATGCGTTATGCGTTATGCGTTATGCGTTATGCGTTATGCGTTATGCGTTATGCGTTATGCGTCATGCGTTATCCGTTATGCGTTATGCGTTATGCGTTATGCGTTATGCGTTATGCGTTATGCGTTATGCGTTATGCGTTATGCGTTATGCGTTATGCGTTATGCGTTATGCGTTATGCGTTATGCGTTATGCGTTATCCGTTATGTGTTATGCGTTGTGCTTTACGGGTTATGCGATATGCGTTATGCGTTATGACTTATTCATTGACCGTTATGCGTTATGTGTTATGCGTTATGCGTTATGCGTTATGCGTTATGCGTTATGCGTTATGCGTTATGCGTTATGCGTTATGCGTTATGCGTTATGCGTTATGCGTTATGCGTTATGCGTTATCCGTTATGCGTTATCCGTTGTGCGTTATGCGTTATGCGTTAAGCGTTATGCGTTATTCGTTATGCGTTATGCGTTATGCGCGATGCGTTATGCGTTATGCGTTATGCGTTAAGCGTTATGCGTTATGCATTATGCGTTATGCGTTATGCGTTAAGCGTTATGCGTTATGCGTTATGCGTTATGCGTTATGTGTTATGCGTTATGCGTTATGCGTTATGCGTTATGCGTTATGCGTTATGCGTTATCCGTTATGCGTTATCCGTTGTGCGTTATGCGTTATGCGTTATGCGTTATGCGTTATGCGTTATGCGTTATGCGTTATGCGTTATGCGTTATGCGTTATGCGTTATGCGTTATGCGTTATGCGATATGCGTTATGCGTTATGCGTTATCCGTTATGCGTTATGCGTTATGCGTTATGCGTTATGCGTTATGCGTTAAGCGTTATGCGTTATGCGATATGTGTTATGCGTTATGCGTTATGCGTTATGCGTTATGCGTTATGCGTTATGCGTTATGCGTTACGCGTTATACGTTATGCGTTATGCGTTATCCGTTATGCGTTATCCGTTATGCGTTATGCGTTATGCGTTAAGCGTTATGCGTTATTCGTTATGCGTTATGCGTTACGCGTTATACGTTATGCGTTATGCGCGATGCGTTATGCGTTATGCGTTATGGGCTATGCGTTAAGCGTTATGCGTTATGCAATATGCGTTATGCGTTATGCGTTATGCGTTAAGCGTTATGCGTTATGCGTTATGCGTTATGCGTTATGCGTTATGCGTTATGCGTTATGCGTTATGCGTCATGCGTTATCCGTTATGCGTTATGCGTTATGCGTTATGCGATATGCGTTATGCGTTATGCGTTATGCGTTATGCGTTATGCGTTATGCGTCTTGCGTTATCCGTTATGCGTTATGCGTTATGCGTTATGCGTTATGCGTTATGCGTTATGCCTTATGCGTTATGCGTTATGCGTTATGCGTTATGCGTTATGCGTTATGCGTTATGCGTTATGCGTTATGCGTTATGCGTTATGCGTTATGCGTTATGCGTTATGCGTTATGCGTTATGCGTTATGCGTTATGCGTTATGCGTTATGCGTTATGCGTTATGCGTTATGCGTTATGCGTTATGCGTTATGCGTTATGCGTTATGCGTTATGCGTTATGCGTTATGCGTTATGCGTTATGCGTTATGCGTTATGCGTTATGCGTTATGCGTTATGCGTTATGCGTTATGCGTTATGCGTTATGCGTTATGCGTTATGCGTTTTGCGTTATGCGTTATGCGTTATGCGTTATGCGTTATGCGTTTTGCGTTATGCGTTATGCGTTATGCGTTATGCGTTATGCGTTATGCGTTATGCGTTATGCGTTAAGCGTTATGCGTTATGCGTTATGCGTTATGCGTTATGCGGTATGCGTTATGCGTAATGCGTTATGCGTTATGCGTCATGCGTTATCCGTTATGCGTTATGCGTTATGCGTTATGCGTTATGCGTTATGCGTTATGCGTTATGCGTTATGCGTTATGCGTTATGCGTTATGCGTTATGCGTTATGCGTTATGCGTTATGCGTTATGCGTTATGCGTTATGCGTTATGCGTTATGCGTTATGCGTTATCCGTTATGTGTTATGCGTTGTGCTTTACGGGTTATGCGATATGCGTTATGCGTTATGACTTTTTCATTGACCGTTATGCGTTATGTGTTATGCGTTATGCGTTATGCGTTATGCGTTATGCGTTATGCGTTATGCGTTATGCGTTATGCGTTATGCGTTATGCGTTATGCGTTATGCGTTATGCGTTATGCGTTATCCGTTATGCGTTATCCGTTGTGCGTTATGCGTTATGCGTTAAGCGTTATGCGTTATTCGTTATGCGTTATGCGTTGTGCTTTACGGGTTATGCGATATGCGTTATGCGTTATGACTTTTTCATTGACCGTTATGCGTTATGTGTTATGCGTTATGCGTTATGCGTTATGCGTTATGCGTTATGCGTTATGCGTTATGCGTTATGCGTTATGCGTTATGCGTTATGCGTTATGCGTTATGCGTTATGCGTTATGCGTTATCCGTTATGCGTTATCCGTTGTGCGTTATGCGTTATGCGTTAAGCGTTATGCGTTATTCGTTATGCGTTATGCGTTATGCGCGATGCGTTATGCGTTATGCGTTATGCGTTAAGCGTTATGCGTTATGCATTATGCGTTATGCGTTATGCGTTAAGCGTTATGCGTTATGCGTTATGCGTTATGCGTTATGTGTTATGCGTTATGCGTTATGCGTTATGCGTTATGCGTTATGCGTTATGCGTTATGCGTTATCCGTTATGCGTTATCCGTTGTGCGTTATGCGTTATGCGTTATGCGTTATGCGTTATGCGTTATGCGTTATGCGTTATGCGTTATGCGTTATGCGTTATGCGTTATGCGATATGCGTTATGCGTTATGCGTTATCCGTTATGCGTTATGCGTTATGCGTTATGCGTTATGCGTTATGCGTTATGCGTTAAGCGTTATGCGTTATGCGATATGTGTTATGCGTTATGCGTTATGCGTTATGCGTTATGCGTTATGCGTTATGCGTTATGCGTTATGCGTTATGCGTTATGCGTTACGCGTTATACGTTATGCGTTATGCGTTATCCGTTATGCGTTATCCGTTATGCGTTATGCGTTATGCGTTAAGCGTTATGCGTTATTCGTTATGCGTTATGCGTTACGCGTTATACGTTATGCGTTATGCGTTATGCGTTATGCGTTATGCGTTATGCGTTATGCGTTAAGCGTTATGCGTTATGCGTTATGCGTTATGCGTTATGCGTTATGCGTTATGCGTTATCCGTTATGCGTTATGCGTTATGCGTTATCCGTTATGTGTTATGCGTTATGCGTTAAGCGTTATGCGTTATGCGTTATGCGATATGCGTTATGCGTTATGCGTTATGCGTTATGCGTTATGCGTTATGCGTTATGCGTTGTGCGTTATGCGTTATGCGTTATGCGTTTTGCGTTATGCGTTATGCGTTATGCGTTATGCGTTATGCGTCATGCGTTATGCGTTATGCGTTATGCGTTATGCGTTATGCGTTATGCGTTATTCGTTAAGCGTTATGCGTTAAGCGTTATGCGTTATGCGTTTTGCGTTATGCGTTATGCGTTATGCGTTATGCGTTATGCGTTATGCGTTATGCGTTATGCGTTATGCGTTATGCGTTATGCGTTATGCGTTATGCGTTATGCGTTATGCGTTATGCGTTATGCGTTATGCGTTATGCGTTATGCGTTATGCGTTATGCGTTATGCGTTATGCGTTATGCGTTATGCGTTATGCGTTATGCGTTATGCGTTATGCGTTATGCGTTATGCGTTATGCGTTATGCGTTATGCGATATGCGTTATGCGTTATGCGTTATGGGCTATGCGTTAAGCGTTATGCGTTATGCATTAGGCGTTACGCGTTATGCGTTAGGCGTTATGCGTTAAGCGTTATGCGTTATGCGTTATGCGTTATGCGTTATGCGTTATGCGTTATGCGTTATGCGTTATGCGTTATGCGTTATGCGTTATGCGTTATGCGTTATGCGTTATGCGTTATGCGTTCTGCGTTATGCGTTATGCGTTATGCGTTATGCGTTATGCGTTATGCGTTATCCGTTATGCGTTATGACTTTTTCATTGAACGTTATGCGTTATGTGTTATGCGTTATGCGTTATGCGTTATGCGTTATGCGTTATGCGTTATGCGTTATGTGTTATGCGTTATGCGTTATGCGTTATGCGTTATGCGTTATGCGTTATGCGTTATGCGTTATGCGTTATGCGTTATGCGTTATGCGTTATGCGTTATGCGTTATGCGTTATGCGTTATGCGTTATGCGTTATGCGTTATGCGTTATGCGTTATGCGTTATGTGTTATGCGTTATGCGTTATCCGTTATGCGTTATCCGTTATGCGTTATGCGTTAAGCGTTATGCGTCATTCGTTATGCGTTATGCGTTACGCGTTATACGTTATGCGTTATGCGCGATGCGTTATGCGTTATGCGTTATGAGCTATGCGTTAAGCGTTATGCGTTATGCATTATGCGTTATGCGTTATGCGTTATGCGTTATGCGTTATGCGTTAAGCGTTATGCGTTATGCGTTATGCGTTATGCGTTATGCGTTATGCGTTATGCGTTATCCGTTATGCGTTATGCGTTATGCGTTATCCGTTATGTGTTATGCGTTATGCGTTAAGCGTTATGCGTTATGCGTTATGCGATATGCGTTATGCGTTATGCGTTATGCGTTATGCGTTATGCGTTATGCGTTGTGCGTTATGCGTTATGCGTTATGCGTTTTGCGTTATGCGTTATGCGTTATGCGTTATGCGTTGCCACGTTAACCTTTTTCCGACGAGCGGTTTGACTCGCGGAAGCCGGTCAACTTCGGGCCTTGCAGGCGCTGAGACCAGGCCGCGTGCAAGCCGAGTACACGCGGTCCGCCCGAGACAAACGAGACTCGAGGATTCGACGATTTCCTCACGACAAACGAAAGGTTCGGGCGCCAGGCACCGCAAGGATGCCACACGAAACGCGGAACAAGGCTCGAGCTCGGAGAAGCCGAGGTCGAGAGTCGAATCTTCGAGATACGCGGATCGAAAACGACGTCGCGACTGGGCCAGATGGCTCGAACACGGGATGACTAGGACAGCCCTCTCGGCAGGACGGATCTCACAGGGAATCGAGTAATTCGACTACGATATGGTCTCGAGCTATTTATTGTAGCAGTCGTTAAATTACAAAATCTGCGGCCACGTGACCGCGACCCGAGAGCCCGCGCTCTTCATACAAGATAGCGAGAAGATGGTCGTTCGCCGCGCGGTTGTCTTACCGATTTTGCTCGCACGATACCGCTGACAATTACCGTGATTTCGTTCGCAACGAACTTCGGAAACGCGAGGCGCAGATGACCGGCGAACTGCGAGACTGTCGCGATGACTTCCGCCCGTGATTCGCCCCGACGCGTACGCTAACAATTACGCGATCGAACGCCGACGAAAACCCTACGATGTTCGGCGAGAGACACAGGATTCGAGAAACACGAAGAGACCGAAAAGATTTACTCTCACGAAACGCGACTCCTCTTAGGACACTCTTTCGCACGTAATTTAGAGACGAAAACTCTCAAAATAATCTCGAAATCTCAAAGCATTCCCGAAACGAACGCGAGCGAATTATCGAGGACGGAATGGGAAGCATTCGTCCTCTCGCGACGAAGGTCGAGCCGTCGCGCAACGAACTACCGAATGGATCACAAGTGCGGCTTACCGTTTCTCGTTTTCGATGCCCTTTTTCGGAACTGCTCTCGATAGAGCGTGAGGCACGGCCGGAGCGTAGGTGGACTTCATCTTAGACACCACGAAAACCTCCAACGGGCACTTCTCGGTTTCCCGACGCTAAGTTACAATTAGTTCGCAACGCGAGTGCAGAACGCACGACATGCGATAACGAGAGCCAGCGCGACAGTGATCCATCGATTTTCGGCAATCTAGCGGATCGAACTCGGTTCCCCCCACTCGACCGCTTTTCCGAATTGCCTATGGCGTGTTTCCACGGCGTAACTCTGCGGCACAGGAGCGTTCCCTCTTCGCGCCCTAGGGCCCCGGGCAATCACGAAATTGGTCAAGGAGCCTATCGCTCGACTTGACCAGCGGAGGGGCTTCCTATTCTTGGCTACGAGGGCACCGACCCCGGGGTAGCTCTCCCTTGCCGGGGCGAGACGGCGTCAGGTCTTCCAGTGCGTCACCTTGGACGAGATGTTTAAGAGAGCTTCTGTCCTGGCGGCGCCTCCGGTTTGTTGGCCGAGTGTCCTCGCACCAAGCTCTAATTTCTCGAAACGGCCATTCGCTTTTCCGTCGGGAGCTTCCTGGCCTTGGGGCGATTGTTCATTTCCCGTGACAATTCGGACGATCGGTGGTTCCTTCTGCGCGTTCCATATACGCCCCTGAAACTTGCCGTTCTCGGCACGCGCGACAGATGTCATTAGGAGGTCCTCGATAATATCGGAATCTCTTAGAGGAGCGCTCTCGAATCCTGTATCGGTAACGTGTCCCGTTAGAGGGCGGTCCGGTCCCTTATCGCTCTCAAATATGCGCGGAATTAACGGAGAAGGGACGTCGCAAAGGTTGCAACGTCACAACTCCCCCCCCCCTTAAAATGGACCGGACCGACACGGTTTCGTCGCCCCCGTGATCCGCGGCTCGACAGGTGAGAGAGCGTTCCTCCCTAAGAGATGTCCTTTACAAAACGGAGCCTTCACCACGAAGTGACAAACACGCCCTACAAATACCCAACTCCTGCAATCGAAAAATCAAATTGTTCAGACCCGGTCTGGGTTTCGGACGAGAGGCGCGAGCGTCAGTTGACCTTTTCAGTTCTCGCAAACGGGACTCGAATGCTCGTGTATCCCGGTCACCAGGGTGTACTCGTCAAGGGTCTACGATATACCCTGAGCGTCACTGCCCTCGTCGGGGGTCGCTTGGCGGTTCTTCTCGCGGCGATAGCGAGTCGGCTGGTCAGCCGTCCTCTCCTGCGGCGGAACCGGGGTTAGGCGGTCGACGGGCAGCTCCGCTGGTTCCTACCCTGTCTCCCCCCCTTGGTGGTAGCGGGGTTTAGCAATCGGTCGTCACCTCCTGCGGCGGTATCGGTGACAGTTACCTTCGACGTCCTTCCCCTCCGGGGCACTCGACTGGTATCCGATCGACGACACTTTTCCGCCGCGGTTTTTCGTGCGGCGGATTTACTACGCTTTGCCGCCTAAGAACGAAATCCCCCTCTAACAGGCGTGTCTCCTTCTGACGGAGGTCGTACCGTTTCGTTTTTCACCCCCCGAGAGGTGTTGCCGTAAGGTCAACTGGCGGGTCTCGATTCGCATAGCGGCCCCGTGCCGGGCTCGGTTCTCGTCCGAAGTTCAAAACGCGAGCGAAGCTTGCAGTATTGTATGGTACGCGGTATTGTATGCGCAACGAAATGCGCCGTAACACCGGATTGACCAAGTGGCCGAAAACGCACGCCATTTCCGCATGCCCTCGTACGCCGATGTTGGTCTGAAATAATAGTCCGGAGGAGGATCGTTTTCCGTCGTTACCGTATCTGGTCTTCTTAATTTCGGGGGTGTTAGTCCCGTCGATACTTGCAAGGTCTCTACGTTTGGATCGGTAGGAGGGGTCAGGGTCGGTTGTTAGGCCGGACCCATCGTCCTCCACCCCCGGGTCCGTTTCGTAGGCGCTGTTATTCGACCCGTCCTCCTCCGACTGCGTCGACTTATCAATTTCTGCGACACCCGTTATGTCGGCCTGAATTTCGAATTTGTTTTCGCTAACGAGACGTTACTACGAGACTTCTCGACCCCAAGGTCTCTCGACCGCGCGGTGTTTACGCCGGGCGTCCGAGCGCTACCTTCCCCCCAATGTTTCGCTACTGTACGAAAACTGTTACTGGAAAGGCCAAACCGTCGTTGTCAACCGTAAATATTTTACCTACGCGGTATTTATCGTTCGCGACTTTGATTCGTACCATACAATACAGAAGTCGCGGAATGCCAACAATACGGCTGCCATTTCGGAGAGCGATCGCGCTCCCGTTCGAACACAAACGGAATTACCTCCGAAAAAAAAAATTTCCAAAATCAATCTGACCTTCCGATGAGGAACAGGGTAACGATTACTCGGTTGAAATTACCAACGGTCACCAACGTTTGAAATTCCCGAGAAAATGTTTCCGAAACCGGAAGACGTACTTCCTGAATTGAATATAACCAATTCTACCATCTTAGATAATCTCAAACAATACAACACCACAACCGCTACTATCATGCTGGCTCGCCGGAATCTTCCTCTTTTACGAAGAACGCACGGAAAGCACGCAAAGCAACGGAACGTGGTTGTCCGTGGCCTCCGTTCGCTACGTTCGTGAGAGCAATCTCGCGCTTCGTTTTAATTTTCCCTTAATCGCTTATCCTGTGTCTCGCAATTCCCGTCGATTTTTATAATCCCGCTCGAGCGATCACGGCGTGCCGGAAGATCGGACCGCGATCGGCCCTGTGAGAGTCTTTCGTCAACCCGTGCCTCTCTCCGTGTTCAGGGAAAACCCTTTCGAGAGAGAGGTCCCTGTTCGGGCGCCAATTTGCCACGTTAACCTTTTTCCGACGAGCGGTTTGACTCGCGGAAGCCGGTCAACTTCGGGCCTTGCAGGCGCTGAGACCAGGCCGCGTGCAAGCCGAGTACACGCGGTCCGCCCGAGACAAACGAGACTCGAGGATTCGACGATTTCCTCACGACAAACGAAAGGTTCGGGCGCCAGGCACCGCAAGGATGCCACACGAAACGCGGAACAAGGCTCGAGCTCGGAGAAGCCGAGGTCGAGAGTCGAATCTTCGAGATACGCGGATCGAAAACGACGTCGCGACTGGGCCAGATGGCTCGAACACGGGATGACTAGGACAGCCCTCTCGGCAGGACGGATCTCACAGGGAATCGAGTAATTCGACTACGATATGGTCTCGAGCTATTTATTGTAGCAGTCGTTAAATTACAAAATCTGCGGCCACGTGACCGCGACCCGAGAGCCCGCGCTCTTCATACAAGATAGCGAGAAGATGGTCGTTCGCCGCGCGGTTGTCTTACCGATTTTGCTCGCACGATACCGCTGACAATTACCGTGATTTCGTTCGCAACGAACTTCGGAAACGCGAGGCGCAGATGACCGGCGAACTGCGAGACTGTCGCGATGACTTCCGCCCGTGATTCGCCCCGACGCGTACGCTAACAATTACGCGATCGAACGCCGACGAAAACCCTACGATGTTCGGCGAGAGACACAGGATTCGAGAAACACGAAGAGACCGAAAAGATTTACTCTCACGAAACGCGACTCCTCTTAGGACACTCTTTCGCACGTAATTTAGAGACGAAAACTCTCAAAATAATCTCGAAATCTCAAAGCATTCCCGAAACGAACGCGAGCGAATTATCGAGGACGGAATGGGAAGCATTCGTCCTCTCGCGACGAAGGTCGAGCCGTCGCGCAACGAACTACCGAATGGATCACAAGTGCGGCTTACCGTTTCTCGTTTTCGATGCCCTTTTTCGGAACTGCTCTCGATAGAGCGTGAGGCACGGCCGGAGCGTAGGTGGACTTCATCTTAGACACCACGAAAACCTCCAACGGGCACTTCTCGGTTTCCCGACGCTAAGTTACAATTAGTTCGCAACGCGAGTGCAGAACGCACGACATGCGATAACGAGAGCCAGCGCGACAGTGATCCATCGATTTTCGGCAATCTAGCGGATCGAACTCGGTTCCCCCCACTCGACCGCTTTTCCGAATTGCCTATGGCGTGTTTCCACGGCGTAACTCTGCGGCACAGGAGCGTTCCCTCTTCGCGCCCTAGGGCCCCGGGCAATCACGAAATTGGTCAAGGAGCCTATCGCTCGACTTGACCAGCGGAGGGGCTTCCTATTCTTGGCTACGAGGGCACCGACCCCGGGGTAGCTCTCCCTTGCCGGGGCGAGACGGCGTCAGGTCTTCCAGTGCGTCACCTTGGACGAGATGTTTAAGAGAGCTTCTGTCCTGGCGGCGCCTCCGGTTTGTTGGCCGAGTGTCCTCGCACCAAGCTCTAATTTCTCGAAACGGCCATTCGCTTTTCCGTCGGGAGCTTCCTGGCCTTGGGGCGATTGTTCATTTCCCGTGACAATTCGGACGATCGGTGGTTCCTTCTGCGCGTTCCATATACGCCCCTGAAACTTGCCGTTCTCGGCACGCGCGACAGATGTCATTAGGAGGTCCTCGATAATATCGGAATCTCTTAGAGGAGCGCTCTCGAATCCTGTATCGGTAACGTGTCCCGTTAGAGGGCGGTCCGGTCCCTTATCGCTCTCAAATATGCGCGGAATTAACGGAGAAGGGACGTCGCAAAGGTTGCAACGTCACAACTCCCCCCCCCCTTAAAATGGACCGGACCGACACGGTTTCGTCGCCCCCGTGATCCGCGGCTCGACAGGTGAGAGAGCGTTCCTCCCTAAGAGATGTCCTTTACAAAACGGAGCCTTCACCACGAAGTGACAAACACGCCCTACAAATACCCAACTCCTGCAATCGAAAAATCAAATTGTTCAGACCCGGTCTGGGTTTCGGACGAGAGGCGCGAGCGTCAGTTGACCTTTTCAGTTCTCGCAAACGGGACTCGAATGCTCGTGTATCCCGGTCACCAGGGTGTACTCGTCAAGGGTCTACGATATACCCTGAGCGTCACTGCCCTCGTCGGGGGTCGCTTGGCGGTTCTTCTCGCGGCGATAGCGAGTCGGCTGGTCAGCCGTCCTCTCCTGCGGCGGAACCGGGGTTAGGCGGTCGACGGGCAGCTCCGCTGGTTCCTACCCTGTCTCCCCCCCTTGGTGGTAGCGGGGTTTAGCAATCGGTCGTCACCTCCTGCGGCGGTATCGGTGACAGTTACCTTCGACGTCCTTCCCCTCCGGGGCACTCGACTGGTATCCGATCGACGACACTTTTCCGCCGCGGTTTTTCGTGCGGCGGATTTACTACGCTTTGCCGCCTAAGAACGAAATCCCCCTCTAACAGGCGTGTCTCCTTCTGACGGAGGTCGTACCGTTTCGTTTTTCACCCCCCGAGAGGTGTTGCCGTAAGGTCAACTGGCGGGTCTCGATTCGCATAGCGGCCCCGTGCCGGGCTCGGTTCTCGTCCGAAGTTCAAAACGCGAGCGAAGCTTGCAGTATTGTATGGTACGCGGTATTGTATGCGCAACGAAATGCGCCGTAACACCGGATTGACCAAGTGGCCGAAAACGCACGCCATTTCCGCATGCCCTCGTACGCCGATGTTGGTCTGAAATAATAGTCCGGAGGAGGATCGTTTTCCGTCGTTACCGTATCTGGTCTTCTTAATTTCGGGGGTGTTAGTCCCGTCGATACTTGCAAGGTCTCTACGTTTGGATCGGTAGGAGGGGTCAGGGTCGGTTGTTAGGCCGGACCCATCGTCCTCCACCCCCGGGTCCGTTTCGTAGGCGCTGTTATTCGACCCGTCCTCCTCCGACTGCGTCGACTTATCAATTTCTGCGACACCCGTTATGTCGGCCTGAATTTCGAATTTGTTTTCGCTAACGAGACGTTACTACGAGACTTCTCGACCCCAAGGTCTCTCGACCGCGCGGTGTTTACGCCGGGCGTCCGAGCGCTACCTTCCCCCCAATGTTTCGCTACTGTACGAAAACTGTTACTGGAAAGGCCAAACCGTCGTTGTCAACCGTAAATATTTTACCTACGCGGTATTTATCGTTCGCGACTTTGATTCGTACCATACAATACAGAAGTCGCGGAATGCCAACAATACGGCTGCCATTTCGGAGAGCGATCGCGCTCCCGTTCGAACACAAACGGAATTACCTCCGAAAAAAAAAATTTCCAAAATCAATCTGACCTTCCGATGAGGAACAGGGTAACGATTACTCGGTTGAAATTACCAACGGTCACCAACGTTTGAAATTCCCGAGAAAATGTTTCCGAAACCGGAAGACGTACTTCCTGAATTGAATATAACCAATTCTACCATCTTAGATAATCTCAAACAATACAACACCACAACCGCTACTATCATGCTGGCTCGCCGGAATCTTCCTCTTTTACGAAGAACGCACGGAAAGCACGCAAAGCAACGGAACGTGGTTGTCCGTGGCCTCCGTTCGCTACGTTCGTGAGAGCAATCTCGCGCTTCGTTTTAATTTTCCCTTAATCGCTTATCCTGTGTCTCGCAATTCCCGTCGATTTTTATAATCCCGCTCGAGCGATCACGGCGTGCCGGAAGATCGGACCGCGATCGGCCCTGTGAGAGTCTTTCGTCAACCCGTGCCTCTCTCCGTGTTCAGGGAAAACCCTTTCGAGAGAGAGGTCCCTGTTCGGGCGCCAATTTGCCACGTTAACCTTTTTCCGACGAGCGGTTTGACTCGCGGAAGCCGGTCAACTTCGGGCCTTGCAGGCGCTGAGACCAGGCCGCGTGCAAGCCGAGTACACGCGGTCCGCCCGAGACAAACGAGACTCGAGGATTCGACGATTTCCTCACGACAAACGAAAGGTTCGGGCGCCAGGCACCGCAAGGATGCCACACGAAACGCGGAACAAGGCTCGAGCTCGGAGAAGCCGAGGTCGAGAGTCGAATCTTCGAGATACGCGGATCGAAAACGACGTCGCGACTGGGCCAGATGGCTCGAACACGGGATGACTAGGACAGCCCTCTCGGCAGGACGGATCTCACAGGGAATCGAGTAATTCGACTACGATATGGTCTCGAGCTATTTATTGTAGCAGTCGTTAAATTACAAAATCTGCGGCCACGTGACCGCGACCCGAGAGCCCGCGCTCTTCATACAAGATAGCGAGAAGATGGTCGTTCGCCGCGCGGTTGTCTTACCGATTTTGCTCGCACGATACCGCTGACAATTACCGTGATTTCGTTCGCAACGAACTTCGGAAACGCGAGGCGCAGATGACCGGCGAACTGCGAGACTGTCGCGATGACTTCCGCCCGTGATTCGCCCCGACGCGTACGCTAACAATTACGCGATCGAACGCCGACGAAAACCCTACGATGTTCGGCGAGAGACACAGGATTCGAGAAACACGAAGAGACCGAAAAGATTTACTCTCACGAAACGCGACTCCTCTTAGGACACTCTTTCGCACGTAATTTAGAGACGAAAACTCTCAAAATAATCTCGAAATCTCAAAGCATTCCCGAAACGAACGCGAGCGAATTATCGAGGACGGAATGGGAAGCATTCGTCCTCTCGCGACGAAGGTCGAGCCGTCGCGCAACGAACTACCGAATGGATCACAAGTGCGGCTTACCGTTTCTCGTTTTCGATGCCCTTTTTCGGAACTGCTCTCGATAGAGCGTGAGGCACGGCCGGAGCGTAGGTGGACTTCATCTTAGACACCACGAAAACCTCCAACGGGCACTTCTCGGTTTCCCGACGCTAAGTTACAATTAGTTCGCAACGCGAGTGCAGAACGCACGACATGCGATAACGAGAGCCAGCGCGACAGTGATCCATCGATTTTCGGCAATCTAGCGGATCGAACTCGGTTCCCCCCACTCGACCGCTTTTCCGAATTGCCTATGGCGTGTTTCCACGGCGTAACTCTGCGGCACAGGAGCGTTCCCTCTTCGCGCCCTAGGGCCCCGGGCAATCACGAAATTGGTCAAGGAGCCTATCGCTCGACTTGACCAGCGGAGGGGCTTCCTATTCTTGGCTACGAGGGCACCGACCCCGGGGTAGCTCTCCCTTGCCGGGGCGAGACGGCGTCAGGTCTTCCAGTGCGTCACCTTGGACGAGATGTTTAAGAGAGCTTCTGTCCTGGCGGCGCCTCCGGTTTGTTGGCCGAGTGTCCTCGCACCAAGCTCTAATTTCTCGAAACGGCCATTCGCTTTTCCGTCGGGAGCTTCCTGGCCTTGGGGCGATTGTTCATTTCCCGTGACAATTCGGACGATCGGTGGTTCCTTCTGCGCGTTCCATATACGCCCCTGAAACTTGCCGTTCTCGGCACGCGCGACAGATGTCATTAGGAGGTCCTCGATAATATCGGAATCTCTTAGAGGAGCGCTCTCGAATCCTGTATCGGTAACGTGTCCCGTTAGAGGGCGGTCCGGTCCCTTATCGCTCTCAAATATGCGCGGAATTAACGGAGAAGGGACGTCGCAAAGGTTGCAACGTCACAGCGTTATGCGTTATGCGTCATGCGTTATGCGTTATGCGTTATGCGTTATGCGTTATGCGTTATGCGTTATGCGTTATGCGTTATGCGTTATTCGTTAAGCGTTATGCGTTAAGCGTTATGCGTTATGCGTTTTGCGTTATGCGTTATGCGTTATGCGTTATGCGTTATGCGTTATGCGTTATGCGTTATGCGTTATGCGTTATGCGTTATGCGTTATGCGTTATGCGTTATGCGTTATGCGTTATGCGTTATGCGTTATGCGTTATGCGTTATGCGTTATGCGTTATGCGTTATGCGTTATGCGTTATGCGTTATGCGTTATGCGTTATGCGTTATGCGTTATGCGTTATGCGTTATGCGTTATGCGTTATGCGTTATGCGTTATGCGTTATGCATTAGGCGTTACGCGTTATGCGTTAGGCGTTATGCGTTAAGCGTTATGCGTTATGCGTTATGCGTTATGTGTTATGCGTTATGCGTTATGCGTTATGCGTTATGCGTTATGCGTTATGCGTTATGCGTTATGCGTTATGCGTTATGCGTTATGCGTTATGCGTTATGCGTTATGCGTTATGCGTTATGCGTTATGCGTTATGCGTTATGCGTTATGCGTTATGCGTTATGCGTTATGCGTTATGCGTTATGCGTTATCCGTTATGCGTTATGCGTTATGCGTTATCCGTTATGCGTTATGCGTTATGCGTTAAGCGTTATGCGTTATGCGATATGCGTTATGCGTTATGCGTTATGCGTTATGCGTTATGCGTTGTGCGTTGTGCGTTATGCGTTATGCGTTATGCGTTTTGCGTTATGCGTTATGCGTTATGCGTGATGCGTTATGCGTCATGCGTTATGCGTTATGCGTTATGCGTTATGCGTTATGCGTTATGCGTTATGCGTTATGCGTTATGCGTTATGCGTTATGCGTTATGCGTTATGCGTTATGCGCTATGCGTTATGCGTTATGCGTTATGCGTTATGCGTTATGCGTTATGCGTTATGCGTTATGCGTTATGCGTTATGCGTTATGCGTTATGCGTTATGCGCTATGCGTTATGCGTTATGCGTTATGCGTTATGCGTTATGCGTTATGCGTTATGCGTTATGCGTTATGCGTTATGCGTTATGCGTTATGCGTTATGCGTTATGCGTTATGCGTTATGCGTTATGCGTTAAGCGTTATGCGTTATTCGTTATGCGTTATGCGTTACGCGTTATACGTTATGCGTTATGCGCGATGCGTTATGCGTTATGCGTTATGCGTTATGCGTTATGCGTTATGCGTTATGCGTTAAGCGTTATGCGTTATGCGATATGTGTTATGCGTTATGCGTTATGCGTTATGCGTTATGCGTTATGCGTTATGCGTTACGCGTTATACGTTATGCGTTATGCGTTATCCGTTATGCGTTATCCGTTATGCGTTATGCGTTATGCGTTAAGCGTTATGCGTTATTCGTTATGCGTTATGCGTTACGCGTTATACGTTATGCGTTATGCGCGATGCGTTATGCGTTATGCGTTATGGGCTATGCGTTAAGCGTTATGCGTTATGCATTATGCGTTATGCGTTATGCGTTATGCGTTAAGCGTTATGCGTTATGCGTTATGCGTTATGCGTTATGCGTTATGCGTTATGCGTTATGCGTTATGCGTTATGCGTTATGCGTTATGCGTTATGCGTTATGCGTTATGCGTTATGCGTTATGCGTTATGCGTTATGCGTCATGCGTTATCCGTTATGCGTTATGCGTTATGCGTTATGTGTTATGCGTTATGCGTTATGCGTTATGCGTTATGCGTTATGCGTTATGCGTCTTGCGTTATCCGTTATGCGTTATGCGTTATGCGTTATGCGTTATGCGTTATGCGTTATGCGTTATGCGTTATGCGTTATGCCTTATGCGTTATGCTTTATGCGATATGCGTTATGCGTTATGCGTTATGCGTTATGCGTTATGCGTTATGCGTCTTGCGTTATCCGTTATGCGTTATGCGTTATGCGTTATGCGTTATGCGTTATGCGTTATGCGTTATGCGTTATGCGTTATGCGTTATGCGTTATGCGTTATGCGTTATGCGTTATGCGTTATGCGTTATGCGTTATGCGTTATGCGTTATGCGTTATGCGTTATGCGTTATGCGTTATGCGTTATGCGTTATGCGTTATGCGTTATGCGTTATGCGTTATGCGTTATGCGTTATGCGTTATGCGTTATGCGTTATGCGTTATGCGTTATGCGTTATGCGTTATGCGTTATGCGTTATGCGTTATGCGTTATGCGTTATGCGTTATGCGTTATGCGTTATGCGTTATGCGTTATGCGTTTTGCGTTATGCGTTATGCGTTATGCGTTATGCGTTATGCGTTTTGCGTTATGCGTTATGCGTTATGCGTTATGCGTTATGCGTTATGCGTTATGCGTTATGCGTTATGCGTTATGCGTTATGCGTTATGCGTTATGCGTTATGCGTTATGCGTTATGCGTTATGCGTTATGCGTTATGCGTTATGCGTTATGCGTTATGCGTTATGCGTTATGCGTTATGCGTTATGCGTTATGCGTTATGCGATATGCGTTATGCGTTATGCGTTATCCGTTATGCGTTATGCGTTATGCGTTAAGCGTTATGCGTTATGCGATATGTGTTATGCGTTATGCGTTATGCGTTATGCGTTATGCGTTATGCGTTATGCGTTATGCGTTATGCGTTATGCGTTATGCGTTATGCGTTACGCGTTATACGTTATGCGTTATGCGTTATCCGTTATGCGTTATCCGTTATGCGTTATGCGTTATGCGTTAAGCGTTATGCGTTATTCGTTATGCGTTATGCGTTACGCGTTATACGTTATGCGTTATGCGCGATGCGTTATGCGTTATGCGTTATGGGCTATGCGTTAAGCGTTATGCGTTATGCATTATGCGTTATGCGTTATGCGTTATGCGTTAAGCGTTATGCGTTATGCGTTATGCGTTATGCGTTATGCGTTATGCGTTATGCGTTATGCGTTATGCGTTATGCGTTATGCGTTATGCGTTATGCGTTATGCGTCATGCGTTATCCGTTATGCGTTATGCGTTATGCGATATGCGTTATGTGTTATGCGTTATGCGTTATGCGTTATGCGTTATGCGTTATGCGTTATGCGTTATGCGTCTTGCGTTATCCGTTATGCGTTATGCGTTATGCGTTATGCGTTATGCGTTATGCGTTATGCGTTATGCGTTATGCGTTATGCGTTATGCGTTATGCGTTATGCGTTATGCGTTATGCCTTATGCGTTATGCGTTATGCGATATGCGTTATGCGTTATGCGTTATGCGTTATGCGTTATGCGTTATGCGTCTTGCGTTATGCGTTATGCGTTATGCGTTATGCGTTATGCGTTATGCGTTATGCGTTTTGCGTTATGCGTTATGCGTTATGCGTTATGCGTTATGCGTTATGCGTTATGCGTTATGCGTTATGCGTTATGCGTTATGCGTTATGCGTTATGCGTTATGCGTTATGCGTTATGCGTTATGCGTTATGCGTTATGCGTTATGCGTTATGCGTTATGCGTTATGCGTTATGCGTTATGCGTTATGCGTTATGCGTTATGCGTTATGCGTTATGCGTTATGCGTTATGCGTTATGCGTTATGCGTTATGCGTTATGCGTTATGCGTTATGCGTTATGCGTTATGCGTTATGCGTTATGCGTTATGCGTTATGCGTTATGCGTTATGCGTTATGCGTTATGCGTTATGCGTTATGCGTTATGCGTTATGCGTTATGCGTTATGCGTTATGCGTTATGCGTTATGCGTTATGCGTTATGCGTTATGCGTTATGCGTTATGCGTTATCCGTTATGCGTTATGACTTTTTCATTGAACGTTATGCGTTATGTGTTATGCGTTATGCGTTATGCGTTATGCGTTATGCGTTATGCGTTATGCGTTATGCGTTATGCGTTATGCGTTATGCGTTATGCGTTATGCGTTATGCGTTATGCCTATGCGTTATGTGTTATGCGTTATGCGTTATCCGTTATGCGTTACCCGTTATGCGTTATGCGTTAAGCGTTATGCGTCATTCGTTATGCGTTATGCGTTACGCGTTATACGTTATGCGTTATGCGCGATGCGTTATGCGTTATGCGTTATGAGCTATGCGTTAAGCGTTATGCGTTATGCATTATGCGTTATGCGTTATGCGTTATGCGTTATGCGTTATGCGTTAAGCGTTATGCGTTATGCGTTATGCGTTATGCGTTATGCGTTATGCGTTATGCGTTATGCGTTATGCGTTATCCGTTATGCGTTATGCGTTATGCGTTATCCGTTATGTGTTATGCGTTATGCGTTAAGCGTTATGCGTTATGCGTTATGCGATATGCGTTATGCGTTATGCGTTATGCGTTATGCGTTATGCGTTATGCGTTATGCGTTGTGCGTTATGCGTTATGCGTTATGCGTTTTGCGTTATGCGTTATGCGTTATGCGTTATGCGTTATGCGTCATGCGTTATGCGTTATGCGTTATGCGTTATGCGTTATGCGTTATGCGTTATGCGTTATGCGTTATGCGTTATGCGTTATGCGTTATGCGGCATGCGTTATGCGTTATGCGTTATGCGTTATGCGTTATGCGTTATGCGTTATGCGTTATGCGTTATGCGCTATGCGTTATGCGTTATGCGTTATGCGTTATGCGTTATGCGTTATGCGCTATGCGTTATGCGTTATGCGTTATGCGTTATGCGTTATGCGTTATGCGTTATGCGTTATGCGTTATGCGTTATGCGTTATGCGTTATGCGTTATGCGTTATGCGTTATGCGTTATGCGTTATGCGTTATGCGTTATGCGTTATGCGTTATGCGTTATGCGTTATGCGTTATGCGTTATGCGTTATGCGTTATCCGTTATGCGTTATGACTTTTTCATTGAACGTTATGCGTTATGTGTTATGCGTTATGCGTTATGCGTTATGCGTTATGCGTTATGCGTTATGCGTTATGCGTTATGCGTTATGCGTTATGCGTTATGCGTTATGCGTTATGCGTTATGCCTATGCGTTATGTGTTATGCGTTATGCGTTATCCGTTATGCGTTACCCGTTATGCGTTATGCGTTAAGCGTTATGCGTCATTCGTTATGCGTTATGCGTTACGCGTTATACGTTATGCGTTATGCGCGATGCGTTATGCGTTATGCGTTATGAGCTATGCGTTAAGCGTTATGCGTTATGCATTATGCGTTATGCGTTATGCGTTATGCGTTATGCGTTATGCGTTAAGCGTTATGCGTTATGCGTTATGCGTTATGCGTTATGCGTTATGCGTTATGCGTTATGCGTTATCCGTTATGCGTTATGCGTTATGCGTTATCCGTTATGTGTTATGCGTTATGCGTTAAGCGTTATGCGTTATGCGTTATGCGATATGCGTTATGCGTTATGCGTTATGCGTTATGCGTTATGCGTTATGCGTTATGCGTTGTGCGTTATGCGTTATGCGTTATGCGTTTTGCGTTATGCGTTATGCGTTATGCGTTATGCGTTATGCGTCATGCGTTATGCGTTATGCGTTATGCGTTATGCGTTATGCGTTATGCGTTACGCGTTATGCGTTATGCGTTATGCGTTATGCGGCATGCGTTATGCGTTATGCGTTATGCGTTATGCGTTATGCGTTATGCGTTATGCGTTATGCGTTATGCGTTATGCGTTATGCGTTATGCGTTATGCGTTATGCGCTATGCGTTATGCGTTATGCGTTATGCGTTATGCGTTATGCGTTATGCGCTATGCGTTATGCGTTATGCGTTATGCGTTATGCGTTATGCGTTATGCGTTATGCGTTATGCGTTATGCGTTATGCGTTATGCGTTATGCGTTATGCGTTATGCGTTATGCGTTATGCGGTATGCGTTATGCGTTATGCGTTATGCGTTATGCGTTATGCGTTATGCGTTATGCGTTATGCGTTATGCGTTATGCGTTATGCGTTATGCGTTATGCGTTATGCGTTATGCGTTATGCGTTATGCGTTATGCGTTATGCGTTATGCGTTATGCGTTATGCGTTATGCGTTATGCGTTATGCGTTATGCGTTATGCGTTATGCGTTATGCGTTATGCGTTATGCGTTGTGCGTTGTGCGTTGTGCGTTGTGCGTTGTGCGTTATGCGTTATGCGTTTTGCGTTATGCGTTATGCGTTATGCGTGATGCGTTATGCGTCATGCGTTATGCGTTATGCGTTATGCGTTATGCGTTATGCGTTATGCGTTATGCGTTATGCGTTATGCGTTATGCGATATGCGTTATGCGTTATGCGTTATGCGTTATGCGTTATGCGTTATGCGTTATGCGTTGTGCGTTATGCGTTATGCGTTATGCGTTTTGCGTTATGCGTTATGCGTTATGCGTTATGCGTTATGCGTCATGCGTTATGCGTTATGCGTTATGCGTTATGCGTTATGCGTTATGCGTTATGCGTTATGCGTTATGCGTTATGCGTTATGCGGCATGCGTTATGCGTTATGCGTTATGCGTTATGCGTTATGCGTTATGCGTTATGCGTTATGCGTTATGCGCTATGCGTTATGCGTTATGCGTTATGCGTTATGCGTTATGCGTTATGCGCTATGCGTTATGCGTTATGCGTTATGCGTTATGCGTTATGCGTTATGCGTTATGCGTTATGCGTTATGCGTTATGCGTTATGCGTTATGCGTTATGCGTTATGCGTTATGCGTTATGCGGTATGCGTTATGCGTTATGCGTTATGCGTTATGCGTTATGCGTTATGCGTTATGCGTTATGCGTTATGCGTTATGCGTTGTGCGTTGTGCGTTGTGCGTTGTGCGTTGTGCGTTATGCGTTATGCGTTTTGCGTTATGCGTTATGCGTTATGCGTGATGCGTTATGCGTCATGCGTTATGCGTTATGCGTTATGCGTTATGCGTTATGCGTTATGCGTTATGCGTTATGCGTTATGCGTTATGCGTTATGCGTTATGCGTTATGCGTTATGCGTTATGCGTTATGCGTTATGCGTTATGCGTTATGCGTTATGCGTTATGCGTTATGCGTTGTGCGTTGTGCGTTGTGCGTTGTGCGTTGTGCGTTGTGCGTTATGCGTTTTGCGTTATGCGTTATGCGTTATGCGTGATGCGTTATGCGTCATGCGTTATGCGTTATGCGTTATGCGTTATGCGTTATGCGTTATGCGTTATGCGTTATGCGTTATGCGTTATGCGTTATGCGTTATGCGTTATGCGTTATGCGTTATGCGTTATGCGTTATGCGTTATGCGTTATGCGTTATGCGTTATGCGTTAAGCGTTATGCGTTATTCGTTATGCGTTATGCGTTATGCGTTACGCGTTATACGTTATGCGTTATGCGCGATGCGTTATGCGTTATGCGTTATGCGTTATGCGTTATGCGTTAAGCGTTATGCGTTATGCGATATGTGTTATGCGTTATGCGTTATGCGTTATGCGTTATGCGTTATGCGTTACGCGTTATACGTTATGCGTTATGCGTTATCCGTTATGCGTTATCCGTTATGCGTTATGCGTTATGCGTTAAGCGTTATGCGTTATTCGTTATGCGTTATGCGTTACGCGTTATACGTTATGCGTTATGCGCGATGCGTTATGCGTTATGCGTTATGGGCTATGCGTTAAGCGTTATGCGTTATGCATTATGCGTTATCCGTTATGCGTTATCCGTTATCCGTTATGCGTTAAGCGTTATGCGTTATGCGTTATGCGTTATGCGTTATGCGTTATGCGTTATGCGTTATGCGTTACGCGTTATACGTTATGCGTTATGCGCGATGCGTTATGCGTTATGCGTTATGCGTTATGCGTTATGCGTTATGCGTTATGCGTTATGCGTTATGCGTTATGCGTTATGCGTTATGCGTTATGCGTTATGCGTTATGCGTTATGCGTTATGCGTTATGCGTTATCCGTTATGCGTTATGCGTTAAGCGTTATGCGTTATGCGTTATGCGTTATGCGTTATGCGTTATGCGTTATGCGTTATGCGTTATGCGTTATGCGTTATCCGTTATGCGTTATGCGTTATGCGTTATCCGTTATGCGTTATGCGTTATGCGTTAAGCGTTATGCGTTATGCGATATGCGTTATGCGTTATGCGTTATCCGTTATGCGTTATGCGTTATGCGTTATGCGTTGTGCGTTATGCGTTATGCGTTATGCGTTTTGCGTTATGCGTTATGCGTTATGCGTGATGCGTTATGCGTCATGCGTTATGCGTTATGCGTTATGCGTTATGCGTTATGCGTTATGCGTTATGCGTTATGCGTTATGCGTTATGCGTTATGCGTTATGCGTTATGCGTTATGCGCTATGCGTTATGCGTTATGCGTTATGCGTTATGCGTTATGCGTTATGCGTTATGCGTTATGCGTTATGCGTTATGCGTTATGCGTTATGCGTTATGCGTTATGCGTTATGCGTTATGCGTTATGCGTTATGCGTTATGCGCTATGCGTTATGCGTTATGCGTTATGCGTTATGCGTTATGCGTTATGCGTTATGCGTTATGCGTTATGCGTTATGCGTTATGCGTTATGCGTTATGCGTTATGCGTTATGCGTTATGCGTTATGCGCTATGCGCTATGCGTTATGCGTTATGCGTTATGCGTTATGCGTTATGCGTTATGCGTTATGCGTTATGCGTTATGCGTTATGCGCGATGCGTTATGCGTTATGCGTTATGAGCTATGCGTTAAGCGTTATGCGTTATCCGTTATGCGTTATGCGTTATGCGTTATGCGTTATGCGTTATGCGTTATGCGTTATGCGTTATGCGTTATGCGTTATGCGTTATGCGCTATGCGTTATGCGTTATGCGTTATGCGTTATGCGTTATGCGTTATGCGTTATGCGTTATGCGTTATGCGTTATGCGTTATGCGTTATGCGTTATGCGTTATGCGTTATGCGTTATGCGTTATGCGTTATGCGTTATGCGTTATGCGTTAAGCGTTATGCGTTATTCGTTATGCGTTATGCGTTACGCGTTATACGTTATGCGTTATGCGCGATGCGTTATGCGTTATGCGTTATGCGTTATGCGTTAAGCGTTATGCGTTATGCGATATGTGTTATGCGTTATGCGTTATGCGTTATGCGTTATGCGTTATGCGTTATGCGTTATGCGTTATGCGTTATGCGTCATGCGTTATCCGTTATGCGTTATGCGTTATGCGATATGCGTTATGTGTTATGCGTTATGCGTTATGCGTTATGCGTTATGCGTTATGCGTTATGCGTTATGCGTTATGCGTCTTGCGTTATCCGTTATGCGTTATGCGTTATGCGTTATGCGTTATGCGTTATGCGTTATGCGTTATGCGTTATGCGTTATGCGTTATGCGTTATGCGTTATGCGTTATGCGTTATGCCTTATGCGTTATGCGTTATGCGATATGCGTTATGCGTTATGCGTTATGCGTTATGCGTTATGCGTTATGCGTCTTGCGTTATCCGTTATGCGTTATGCGTTATGCGTTATGCGTTATGCGTTATGCGTTATGCGTTATGCGTTATGCGTTATGCGTTATGCGTTATGCGTTATGCGTTATGCGTTATGCGTTATGCGTTATGCGTTATGCGTTATGCGTTATGCGTTATGCGTTATGCGTTATGCGTTATGCGTTATGCGTTATGCGTTATGCGTTATGCGTTATGCGTTATGCGTTATGCGTTATGCGTTATGCGTTATGCGTTATGCGTTATGCGTTATGCGTTATGCGTTATGCGTTATGCGTTATGCGTTATGCGTTATGCGTTATGCGTTATGCGTTATGCGTTATGCGTTATGCGTTATGCGTTATGCGTTATGCGTTATGCGTTATGCGTTATGCGTTATGCGTTATGCGTTATGCGTTATGCGTTATGCGTTATGCGTTATGCGTTATGCGTTATGCGTTATGCGTTAGGCGTTACGCGTTATGCGTTAGGCGTTATGCGTTAAGCGTTATGCGTTATGCGTTATGCGTTATGTGTTATGCGTTATGCGTTATGCGTTATGCGTTATGCGTTATGCGTTATGCGTTATGCTTTATGCGTTATGCGTTATGCGTTATGCGTTATGCGTTATGCGTTATGCGTTTTGCGCTATGCGTTATGCGTTATGCGTTATGCGTTATGCGTCATGCGTTATGCGTTATGCGTTATGCGTTATGCGTTATGCGTTATGCGTTATGCGTTATGCGTTATGCGCTATGCGTTATGCGTTATGCGTTATGCGTTATGCGTTATGCGTTATGCGTTATGCGTTATGCGTTATGCGTTATGCGTTATGCGTTATGCGTTATGCGTTATGCGTTATGCGTTATGCGTTATGCGTTATGCGGTATGCGTTATGCGTTATGCGTTATGCGTTATGCGTTATGCGTTATGCGTTATGCGTTATGCGTTATGCGTTATGCGTTATGCGTTATGCGTTATGCGTTATGCGTTATGCGTTATGCGTTATGCGTTATGCGTTATGCGTTAAGCGTTATGCGTTATGCGATATGCGTTATGCGTTATGCGTTATGCGTTATGCGTTATGCGTTATGCGTTATGCGTTGTGCGTTATGCGTTATGCGTTATGCGTTTTGCGTTATGCGTTATGCGTTATGCGTTATGCGTGATGCGTTATGCGTCATGCGTTATGCGTTATGCGTTATTCGTTATGCGTTATGCGTTACGCGTTATACGTTATGCGTTATGCGCGATGCGTTATGCGTTATGCGTTATGGGCTATGCGTTAAGCGTTATGCGTTATGCATTATGCGTTATCCGTTATGCGTTATCCGTTATCCGTTATGCGTTAAGCGTTATGCGTTATGCGTTATGCGTTATGCGTTATGCGTTATGCGTTATGCGTTATGCGTTACGCGTTATACGTTATGCGTTATGCGCGATGCGTTATGCGTTATGCGTTATGCGTTATGCGTTATGCGTTATGCGTTATGCGTTATGCGTTATGCGTTATGCGTTATGCGTTATGCGTTATGCGTTATGCGTTATCCGTTATGCGTTATCCGTTATCCGTTATGCGTTAAGCGTTATGCGTTATGCGTTATGCGTTATGCGTTATGCGTTATGCGTTATGCGTTATGCGTTATGCGTTATGCGTTATGCGTTATGCGTTATGCGTTATGCGCTATGCGTTATCCGTTATGCGTTATGCGTTATGCGTTATGCGTTATGCGTTATGCGTTATGCGTTATGCGTTATGCGCGATGCGTTATGCGTTATGCGTTATGCGTTATGCGTTATGCGTTATGCGTTATGCGTTATGCGTTATGCGTTATGCGTTATGCGTTATGCGTTATGCGTTATGCGTTATGCGTTATGCGTTATGCGTTATGCGTTATGCGCTATGCGTTATGCGTTATGCGTTATGCGTTATGCGTTATGCGTTATGCGTTATGCGTTATGCGTTATGCGTTATGCGCGATGCGTTATGCGTTATGCGTTATGAGCTATGCGTTAAGCGTTATGCGTTATGCGTTATGCGTTATGCGTTATGCGTTATGCGTTATGCGTTATGCGTTATGCGTTATGCGTTATGCGTTATGCGTTATGCGTTATGCGCTATGCGTTATGCGTTATGCGTTATGCGTTATGCGTTATGCGTTATGCGTTATGCGTTATGCGTTATGCGTTATGCGTTATGCGTTATGCGTTATGCGTTATGCGTTATGCGTTATGCGTTATGCGTTAAGCGTTATGCGTTATGCGTTATGCGTTATGCGTTATGCGTTATGCGTTATGCGTTATGCGTTATGCGTTATGCGTTATGCGTTATGCGTTATGCGTTATGCGTTATGCGTTATGCGTTATGCGTTATGCGTTATGCGTTATGCGTTATGCGTTATGCGCTATGCGTTATCCGTTATGCGTTATGCGTTATGCGTTATGCGTTATGCGTTATGCGTTATGCGTTATGCGTTATGCGCGATGCGTTATGCGTTATGCGTTATGCGTTATGCGTTATGCGTTATGCGTTATGCGTTATGCGTTATGCGTTATGCGTTATGCGTTATGCGTTATGCGTTATGCGTTATGCGTTATGCGTTATGCGTTATGCGTTATGCGCTATGCGTTATGCGTTATGCGTTATGCGTTATGCGTTATGCGTTATGCGTTATGCGTTATGCGTTATGCGTTATGCGCGATGCGTTATGCGTTATGCGTTATGAGCTATGCGTTAAGCGTTATGCGTTATGCGTTATGCGTTATGCGTTATGCGTTATGCGTTATGCGTTATGCGTTATGCGTTATGCGTTATGCGTTATGCGTTATGCGTTATGCGCTATGCGTTATGCGTTATGCGTTATGCGTTATGCGTTATGCGTTATGCGTTATGCGTTATGCGTTATGCGTTATGCGTTATGCGTTATGCGTTATGCGTTTTGCGTTATGCGTTATGCGTTATGCGTTAAGCGTTATGCGTTATGCGTTATGCGTTATGCGTTATGCGTTATGCGTTATGCGTTATGCGTTATGCGTTATGCGTTATGCGTTATGCGTTATGCGTTATGCGTTATGCGTTATGCGTTATGCGTCATGCGTTATCCGTTATGCGTTATGCGTTATGCGATATGCGTTATGTGTTATGCGTTATGCGTTATGCGTTATGCGTTATGCGTTATGCGTTATGCGTTATGCGTCTTGCGTTATCCGTTATGCGTTATGCGTTATGCGTTATGCGTTATGCGTTATGCGTTATGCGTTATGCGTTATGCGTTATGCGTTATGCGTTATGCCTTATGCGTTATGCGTTATGCGATATGCGTTATGCGTTATGCGTTATGCGTTATGCGTTATGCGTTATGCGTCTTGCGTTATCCGTTATGCGTTATGCGTTATGCGTTATGCGTTATGCGTTATGCGTTATGCGTTATGCGTTATGCGTTATGCGTTATGCGTTATGCGTTATGCGTTATGCGTTATGCGTTATGCGTTATGCGTTATGCGTTATGCGTTATGCGTTATGCGTTATGCGTTATGCGTTATGCGTTATGCGTTATGCGTTATGCGTTATGCGTTATGCGTTTTGCGTTATGCGTTATGCGTTATGCGTTATGCGTTATGCGTTTTGCGTTATGCGTTATGCGTTATGCGTTATGCGTTATGCGTTATGCGTTATGCGTTATGCGTTATGCGTTATGCGTTATGCGTTATGCGTTATGCGGTATGCGTTATGCGTTATGCGTTATGCGTTATGCGTTATGCGTTATGCGTTATGCGTTATGCGTTATGCGTTATGCGTTATGCGTTATGCGTTATGCGTTATGCGTTATGCGTTATGCGTTATGCGTTATGCGTTATGCGTTATGCGTTATGCGTTATGCGTTATGCGTTATGCGTTATGCGTTATGCGTTATGCGTTATGCGTTATGCGTTATGCGTTATGCGTTATGCGTTATGCGTTATGCGTTATGCGTTATGCGTTATGCGTTATGCGTTATGCGTTATGCGTTATGCGTTATGCGTTATGCGTTATGCGTTATGCGTTATGCGTTATGCGTTATGCGTTATGCGTTATGCGTTATGCGTTATGCGTTATGCGTTATGCGTTATGCGTTATGCGTTATGCGTTATGCGTTATGCGTTATGCGTTATGCGTTATGCGTTATGCGTTATGCGTTATGAGCTATGCGTTAAGCGTTATGCGTTATGCGTTATGCGTTATGCGTTATGCGTTATGCGTTATGCGTTATGCGTTATGCGTTATGCGTTATGCGTTATGCGTTATGCGTTATGCGTTATGCGCTATGCGTTATGCGTTATGCGTTATGCGTTATGCGTTATGCGTTATGCGGTATGCGTTATGCGTTATGCGTTATGCGTTATGCGTTATGCGTTATGCGTTATGCGTTATGCGTTATGCGTTATGCGTTATGCGTTAAGCGTTATGCGTTATGCGTTATGCGTTATGCGTTATGCGTTATGCGTTATGCGTTATGCGTTATGCGTTATGCGTTATGCGTTATGCGTTATGCGTTATGCGTTATGCGTTATGCGTTATGCGTTATGCGTCATGCGTTATCCGTTATGCGTTATGCGTTATGCGATATGCGTTATGTGTTATGCGTTATGCGTTATGCGTTATGCGTTATGCGTTATGAAGTTATGCGTTATGCGTCTTGCGTTATCCGTTATGCGTTATGCGTTATGCGTTATGCGTTATGCGTTATGCGTTATGCGTTATGCGTTATGCGTTATGCGTTATGCGTTATGCGTTATGCGTTATGCGTTATGCCTTATGCGTTATGCGTTATGCGATATGCGTTATGCGTTATGCGTTATGCGTTATGCGTTATGCGTTATGCGTCTTGCGTTATGCGTTATGCGTTATGCGTTATGCGTTATGCGTTATGCGTTATGCGTTATGCGTTATGCGTTATGCGTTATGCGTTATGCGTTATGCGTTATGCGTTATGCGTTATGCGTTATGCGTTATGCGTTATGCGTTATGCGTTATGCGTTATGCGTTATGCGTTATGCGTTATGCGTTATGCGTTATGCGTTATGCGTTATGCGTTATGCGTTATGCGTTATGCGTTATGCGTTATGCGTTATGCGTTATGCGTTATGCGTTATGCGTTATGCGTTATGCGTTATGCGTTATGCGTTATGCGTTATGCGTTATGCGTTATGCGTTATGCGTTATGCGTTATGCGTTATGCGTTATGCGTTATGCGTTATGCGTTATGCGTTATGCGTTATGCGTTATGCGTTATGCGTTATGCGTTATGCGTTATGCGTTATGCGTTATGCGTTATGCGTTATGAGCTATGCGTTAAGCGTTATGCGTTATGCGTTATGCGTTATGCGTTATGCGTTATGCGTTATGCGTTATGCGTTATGCGTTATGCGTTATGCGTTATGCGTTATGCGTTATGCGTTATGCGCTATGCGTTATGCGTTATGCGTTATGCGTTATGCGTTATGCGTTATGCGTTATGCGTTATGCGTTATGCGTTATGCGTTATGCGTTATGCGTTATGCGTTATGCGTTATGCGTTATGCGTTATGCGTTATGCGTTATGCGTTATGCGTTAAGCGTTATGCGTTATGCGTTATGCGTTATGCGTTATGCGTTATGCGTTATGCGTTATGCGTTATGCGTTATGCGTTATGCGTTATGCGTTATGCGTTATGCGTTATGCGTTATGCGTTATGCGTTATGCGTTATGCGTTATGCGTCATGCGTTATCCGTTATGCGTTATGCGTTATGCGATATGCGTTATGTGTTATGCGTTATGCGTTATGCGTTATGCGTTATGCGTTATGCGTTATGCGTTATGCGTCTTGCGTTATCCGTTATGCGTTATGCGTTATGCGTTATGCGTTATGCGTTATGCGTTATGCGTTATGCGTTATGCGTTATGCGTTATGCGTTATGCGTTATGCGTTATGCCTTATGCGTTATGCGTTATGCGATATGCGTTATGCGTTATGCGTTATGCGTTATGCGTTATGCGTTATGCGTCTTGCGTTATCCGTTATGCGTTATGCGTTATGCGTTATGCGTTATGCGTTATGCGTTATGCGTTATGCGTGATGCGTTATGCGTCATGCGTTATGCGTTATGCGTTATGCGTTATGCGTTATGCGTTATGCGTTATGCGTTATGCGTTATGCGTTATGCGTTATGCGTTATGCGTTATGCGTTATGCGTTATGCGTTATGCGTTATGCGTTATGCGTTATGCGTTATGCGTTATGCGTTATGCGTTAAGCGTTATGCGTTATTCGTTATGCGTTATGCGTTACGCGTTATACGTTATGCGTTATGCGCGATGCGTTATGCGTTATGCGTTATGCGTTATGCGTTATGCGTTAAGCGTTATGCGTTATGCGATATGTGTTATGCGTTATGCGTTATGCGTTATGCGTTATGCGTTATGCGTTATGCGTTATGCGTTACGCGTTATACGTTATGCGTTATGCGTTATCCGTTATGCGTTATCCGTTATGCGTTATGCGTTATGCGTTACGCGTTATACGTTATGCGTTATGCGCGATGCGTTATGCGTTATGCGTTATGGGCTATGCGTTAAGCGTTATGCGTTATGCATTATGCGTTATCCGTTATGCGTTATCCGTTATCCGTTATGCGTTAAGCGTTATGCGTTATGCGTTATGCGTTATGCGTTATGCGTTATGCGTTATGCGTTACGCGTTATACGTTATGCGTTATGCGCGATGCGTTATGCGTTATGCGTTATGCGTTATGCGTTATGCGTTATGCGTTATGCGTTATGCGTTATGCGTTATGCGTTATGCGTTATGCGTTATGCGTTATGCGTTATGCGTTATGCGTTATCCGTTATGCGTTATGCGTTAAGCGTTATGCGTTATGCGTTATGCGTTATGCGTTATGCGTTATGCGTTATGCGTTATGCGTTATGCGTTATGCGTTATGCGTTATCCGTTATGCGTTATGCGTTATGCGTTATCCGTTATGCGTTATGCGTTATGCGTTAAGCGTTATGCGTTATGCGATATGCGTTATGCGTTATGCGTTATCCGTTATGCGTTATGCGTTATGCGTTATGCGTTGTGCGTTATGCGTTATGCGTTATGCGTTTTGCGTTATGCGTTATGCGTTATGCGTGATGCGTTATGCGTCATGCGTTATGCGTTATGCGTTATGCGTTATGCGTTATGCGTTATGCGTTATGCGTTATGCGTTATGCGTTATGCGTTATGCGTTATGCGTTATGCGTTATGCGTTATGCGTTATGCGTTATGCGTTATGCGTTATGCGTTATGCGTTATGCGTTATGCGTTATGCGTTATGCGTTATGCGTTATGCGTTATGCGTTATGCGTTATGCGTTATGCGTTATGCGTTATGCGTTATGCGTTATGCGTTATGCGTTATGCGTTATGCGTTGTGCGTTGTGCGTTGTGCGTTGTGCGTTGTGCGTTATGCGTTATGCGTTTTGCGTTATGCGTTATGCGTTATGCGTGATGCGTTATGCGTGATGCGTTATGCGTTATGCGTTATGCGTTATGCGTTATGCGTTATGCGTTATGCGTTATGCGTTATGCGTTATGCGTTATGCGTTATGCGTTATGCGTTATGCGTTATGCGTTATGCGTTATGCGTTATGCGTTATGCGTTAAGCGTTATGCGTTATTCGTTATGCGTTATGCGTTACGCGTTATACGTTATGCGTTATGCGCGATGCGTTATGCGTTATGCGTTATGCGTTATGCGTTATGCGTTAAGCGTTATGCGTTATGCGATATGTGTTATGCGTTATGCGTTATGCGTTATGCGTTATGCGTTATGCGTTATGCGTTATGCGTTACGCGTTATACGTTATGCGTTATGCGTTATCCGTTATGCGTTATCCGTTATGCGTTATGCGTTATGCGTTAAGCGTTATGCGTTATTCGTTATGCGTTATGCGTTACGCGTTATACGTTATGCGTTATGCGCGATGCGTTATGCGTTATGCGTTATGGGCTATGCGTTAAGCGTTATGCGTTATGCATTATGCGTTATCCGTTATGCGTTATCCGTTATCCGTTATGCGTTAAGCGTTATGCGTTATGCGTTATGCGTTATGCGTTATGCGTTATGCGTTATGCGTTATGCGTTACGCGTTATACGTTATGCGTTATGCGCGATGCGTTATGCGTTATGCGTTATGCGTTATGCGTTATGCGTTATGCGTTATGCGTTATGCGTTATGCGTTATGCGTTATGCGTTATGCGTTATGCGTTATGCGTTATGCGTTATGCGTTATCCGTTATGCGTTATGCGTTAAGCGTTATGCGTTATGCGTTATGCGTTATGCGTTATGCGTTATGCGTTATGCGTTATGCGTTATGCGTTATCCGTTATGCGTTATGCGTTATGCGTTATCCGTTATGCGTTATGCGTTATGCGTTAAGCGTTATGCGTTATGCGATATGCGTTATGCGTTATGCGTTATCCGTTATGCGTTATGCGTTATGCGTTATGCGTTGTGCGTTATGCGTTATGCGTTATGCGTTTTGCGTTATGCGTTATGCGTTATGCGTGATGCGTTATGCGTCATGCGTTATGCGTTATGCGTTATGCGTTATGCGTTATGCGTTATGCGTTATGCGTTATGCGTTATGCGTTATGCGTTATGCGTTATGCGTTATGCGTTATGCGCTATGCGTTATGCGTTATGCGTTATGCGTTATGCGTTATGCGTTATGCGTTATGCGTTATGCGTTATGCGTTATGCGTTATGCGTTATGCGTTATGCGTTATGCGTTATGCGTTATGCGTTATGCGTTATGCGTTATGCGTTATGCGTTATGCGTTATGCGCTATGCGTTATGCGTTATGCGTTATGCGTTATGCGTTATGCGTTATGCGTTATGCGTTATGCGTTATGCGTTATGCGTTATGCGTTATGCGTTATGCGTTATGCGTTATGCGTTATGCGCTATGCGTTATGCGTTATGCGTTATGCGTTATGCGTTATGCGTTATGCGTTATGCGTTATGCGTTATGCGTTATGCGTTATGCGCGATGCGTTATGCGTTATGCGTTATGAGCTATGCGTTAAGCGTTATGCGTTATCCGTTATGCGTTATGCGTTATGCGTTATGCGTTAAGCGTTATGCGTTATGCGATATGTGTTATGCGTTATGCGTTATGCGTTATGCGTTATGCGTTATGCGTTATGCGTTATGCGTTATGCGTTATGCGTTATGCGTTATGCGTCATGCGTTATCCGTTATGCGTTATGCGTTATGCGATATGCGTTATGTGTTATGCGTTATGCGTTATGCGTTATGCGTTATGCGTTATGCGTTATGCGTTATGCGTTATGCGTTATGCGTCTTGCGTTATCCGTTATGCGTTATGCGTTATGCGTTATGCGTTATGCGTTATGCGTTATGCGTTATGCGTTATGCGTTATGCGTTATGCGTTATGCGTTATGCCTTATGCGTTATGCGTTATGCGATATGCGTTATGCGTTATGCGTTATGCGTTATGCGTTATGCGTTATGCGTCTTGCGTTATCCGTTATGCGTTATGCGTTATGCGTTATGCGTTATGCGTTATGCGTTATGCGTTATGCGTTATGCGTTATGCGTTATGCGTTATGCGTTATGCGTTATGCGTTATGCGTTATGCGTTATGCGTTATGCGTTATGCGTTATGCGTTATGCGTTATGCGTTATGCGTTATGCGTTATGCGTTATGCGTTATGCGTTATGCGTTATGCGTTATGCGTTATGCGTTATGCGTTATGCGTTATGCGTTATGCGTTATGCGTTATGCGTTATGCGTTATGCGTTATGCGTTATGCGTTATGCGTTATGCGTTATGCGTTATGCGTTATGCGTTATGCGTTATGCGTTATGCGTTATGCGTTATGCGTTATGCGTTATGCGTTATGCGTTATGCGTTATGCGTTATGCGTTATGCGTTATGCGTTATGCGTTATGCGTTATGCGTTATGCGTTATGCGTTATGCGTTATGCGTTATGCGTTATGCGTTATGCGTTATGCGTTATGCGTTATGCGTTATGCGTTATGCGTTATGCGTTATGCGTTATGCGTTATGCGTTATGCGTTATGCGTTATGCGTTATGCGTTATGCATTAGGCGTTACGCGTTATGCGTTAGGCGTTATGCGTTAAGCGTTATGCGTTATGCGTTATGCGTTATGTGTTATGCGTTATGCGTTATGCGTTATGCGTTATGCGTTATGCGTTATGCGTTATGCTTTATGCGTTATGCGTTATGCGTTATGCGTTATGCGTTATGCGTTATGCGTTTTGCGCTATGCGTTATGCGTTATGCGTTATGCGTTATGCGTCATGCGTCATGCGTTATGCGTTATGCGTTATGCGTTATGCGTTATGCGTTATGCGTTATGCGTTATGCGCTATGCGTTATGCGTTATGCGTTATGCGTTATGCGTTATGCGTTATGCGTTATGCGTTATGCGTTATGCGTTATGCGTTATGCGTTATGCGTTATGCGTTATGCGTTATGCGTTATGCGGTATGCGTTATGCGTTATGCGTTATGCGTTATGCGTTATGCGTTATGCGTTATGCGTTATGCGTTATGCGTTATGCGTTATGCGTTATGCGTTATGCGTTATGCGTTATGCGTTATGCGTTATGCGTTATGCGTTATGCGTTATGCGTTATGCGTTAAGCGTTATGCGTTATGCGATATGCGTTATGCGTTATGCGTTATGCGTTATGCGTTATGCGTTATGCGTTATGCGTTATGCGTTGTGCGTTATGCGTTATGCGTTATGCGTTTTGCGTTATGCGTTATGCGTTATGCGTTATGCGTGATGCGTTATGCGTCATGCGTTATGCGTTATGCGTTATTCGTTATGCGTTATGCGTTACGCGTTATACGTTATGCGTTATGCGCGATGCGTTATGCGTTATGCGTTATGGGCTATGCGTTAAGCGTTATGCGTTATGCATTATGCGTTATCCGTTATGCGTTATCCGTTATCCGTTATGCGTTAAGCGTTATGCGTTATGCGTTATGCGTTATGCGTTATGCGTTATGCGTTATGCGTTATGCGTTACGCGTTATACGTTATGCGTTATGCGCGATGCGTTATGCGTTATGCGTTATGCGTTATGCGTTATGCGTTATGCGTTATGCGTTATGCGTTATGCGTTATGCGTTATGCGTTATGCGTTATGCGTTATGCGTTATGCGTTATGCGTTATGCGTTACGCGTTATACGTTATGCGTTATGCGCGATGCGTTATGCGTTATGCGTTATGCGTTATGCGTTATGCGTTATGCGTTATGCGTTATGCGTTATGCGTTATGCGTTATGCGTTATGCGTTATGCGTTATGCGTTATGCGTTATGCGTTATCCGTTATGCGTTATCCGTTATCCGTTATGCGTTAAGCGTTATGCGTTATGCGTTATGCGTTATGCGTTATGCGTTATGCGTTATGCGTTATGCGTTATGCGTTATGCGTTATGCGTTATGCGTTATGCGCTATGCGTTATGCGTTATGCGTTATGCGTTATGCGTTATGCGTTATGCGTTATGCGTTATGCGTTATGCGTTATGCGTTATGCGTTATGCGTTATGCGGTATGCGTTATGCGTTATGCGTTATGCGTTATGCGTTATGCGTTATGCGTTATGCGTTATGCGTTATGCGTTATGCGTTATGCGTTATGCGTTATGCGTTATGCGTTATGCGTTATGCGTTATGCGTTATGCGTTATGCGTTATGCGTTAAGCGTTATGCGTTATGCGATATGCGTTATGCGTTATGCGTTATGCGTTATGCGTTATGCGTTATGCGTTATGCGTTATGCGTTGTGCGTTATGCGTTATGCGTTATGCGTTTTGCGTTATGCGTTATGCGTTATGCGTTATGCGTGATGCGTTATGCGTCATGCGTTATGCGTTATGCGTTATTCGTTATGCGTTATGCGTTACGCGTTATACGTTATGCGTTATGCGCGATGCGTTATGCGTTATGCGTTATGGGCTATGCGTTAAGCGTTATGCGTTATGCATTATGCGTTATCCGTTATGCGTTATCCGTTATCCGTTATGCGTTAAGCGTTATGCGTTATGCGTTATGCGTTATGCGTTATGCGTTATGCGTTATGCGTTATGCGTTACGCGTTATACGTTATGCGTTATGCGCGATGCGTTATGCGTTATGCGTTATGCGTTATGCGTTATGCGTTATGCGTTATGCGTTATGCGTTATGCGTTATGCGTTATGCGTTATGCGTTATGCGTTATGCGTTATGCGTTATGCGTTACGCGTTATACGTTATGCGTTATGCGCGATGCGTTATGCGTTATGCGTTATGCGTTATGCGTTATGCGTTATGCGTTATGCGTTATGCGTTATGCGTTATGCGTTATGCGTTATGCGTTATGCGTTATGCGTTATGCGTTATCCGTTATGCGTTATCCGTTATCCGTTATGCGTTAAGCGTTATGCGTTATGCGTTATGCGTTATGCGTTATGCGTTATGCGTTATGCGTTATGCGTTATGCGTTATGCGTTATGCGTTATGCGTTATGCGTTATGCGCTATGCGTTATCCGTTATGCGTTATGCGTTATGCGTTATGCGTTATGCGTTATGCGTTATGCGTTATGCGTTATGCGCGATGCGTTATGCGTTATGCGTTATGCGTTATGCGTTATGCGTTATGCGTTATGCGTTATGCGTTATGCGTTATGCGTTATGCGTTATGCGTTATGCGTTATGCGTTATGCGTTATGCGCTATGCGTTATGCGTTATGCGTTATGCGTTATGCGTTATGCGTTATGCGTTATGCGTTATGCGTTATGCGTTATGCGCGATGCGTTATGCGTTATGCGTTATGAGCTATGCGTTAAGCGTTATGCGTTATGCGTTATGCGTTATGCGTTATGCGTTATGCGTTATGCGTTATGCGTTATGCGTTATGCGTTATGCGTTATGCGTTATGCGTTATGCGTTATGCGTTATGCGTTATGCGTTATGCGTTATGCGTTATGCGTTATGCGTTATGCGTTATGCGTTATGCGTTATGCGTTATGCGTTATGCGTTATGCGTTATGCGTTATGCGTTATGCGTTATGCGTTATGCGTTATGCGTTATGCGTTATGCGTTATGCGTTATGCGTTATGCGTTATGCGTTATGCGTTATGCGTTATGCGTTATGCGTTATGCGTTATGCGTTATGCGTTATGCGTTATGCGTTATGCGTTATGCGTTATGCGTTATGCGTTAAGCGTTATGCGTTATGCGTTATGCGTTATGCGTTATGCGTTATGCGTTATGCGTTATGCGTTATGCGTTATGCGTTATGCGTTATGCGTTATGCGTTATGCGTTATGCGTTATGCGTTATGCGTTATGCGCTATGCGTTATGCGTTATGCGTTATGCGTTATGCGTTATGCGTTATGCGTTATGCGTTATGCGTTATGCGTTATGCGTTATGCGTTATGCGTTATGCGTTATGCGTTATGCGTTATGCGTTATGCGTTATGCGTTAAGCGTTATGCGTTATGCGTTATGCGTTATGCGTTATGCGTTATGCGTTATGCGTTATGCGTTATGCGTTATGCGTTATGCGTTATGCGTTATGCGTTATGCGTTATGCGTTATGCGTTATGCGTCATGCGTTATCCGTTATGCGTTATGCGTTATGCGATATGCGTTATGTGTTATGCGTTATGCGTTATGCGTTATGCGTTATGCGTTATGCGTTATGCGTTATGCGTCTTGCGTTATCCGTTATGCGTTATGCGTTATGCGTTATGCGTTATGCGTTATGCGTTATGCGTTATGCGTTATGCGTTATGCGTTATGCGTTATGCGTTATGCGTTATGCCTTATGCGTTATGCGTTATGCGATATGCGTTATGCGTTATGCGTTATGCGTTATGCGTTATGCGTTATGCGTTATGCGTTATGCGTTATGCGTTATGCGTTATGCGTTATGCGTTATGCGTTATGCGTTATGCGTTATGCGTTATGCGTTATGCGTTATGCGTTATGCGTTATGCGTTATGCGTTATGCGTTATGCGTTATGCGTTATGCGTTATGCGTTATGCGTTATGCGTTATGCGTTATGCGTTATGCGTTATGCGTTATGCGTTATGCGTTATGCGTTATGCGTTATGCGTTATGCGTTATGCGTTATGCGTTATGCGTTATGCGTTATGCGATATGCGTTATGCGTTATGCGTTATGCGTTATGCGTTATGCGTTATGCGTTATGCGTTATGCGTTATGCGTTATGCGTTATGCGTTATGCGTTATGCGTTATGCGTTATGCGTTATGAGCTATGCGTTAAGCGTTATGCGTTATGCGTTATGCGTTATGCGTTATGCGTTATGCGTTATGCGTTATGCGTTATGCGTTATGCGTTATGCGTTATGCGTTATGCGTTATGCGTTATGCGTTATGCGCTATGCGTTATGCGTTATGCGTTATGCGTTATGCGTTATGCGTTATGCGTTATGCGTTATGCGTTATGCGTTATGCGTTATGCGTTATGCGTTATGCGTTATGCGTTATGCGTTATGCGTTATGCGTTATGCGTTATGCGTTAAGCGTTATGCGTTATGCGTTATGCGTTATGCGTTATGCGTTATGCGTTATGCGTTATGCGTTATGCGTTATGCGTTATGCGTTATGCGTTATGCGTTATGCGTTATGCGTTATGCGTTATGCGTTATGCGTCATGCGTTATCCGTTATGCGTTATGCGTTATGCGATATGCGTTATGTGTTATGCGTTATGCGTTATGCGTTATGCGTTATGCGTTATGCGTTATGCGTTATGCGTCTTGCGTTATCCGTTATGCGTTATGCGTTATGCGTTATGCGTTATGCGTTATGCGTTATGCGTTATGCGTTATGCGTTATGCGTTATGCGTTATGCGTTATGCGTTATGCGTTATGCCTTATGCGTTATGCGTTATGCGATATGCGTTATGCGTTATGCGTTATGCGTTATGCGTTATGCGTTATGCGTTATGCGTCTTGCGTTATCCGTTATGCGTTATGCGTTATGCGTTATGCGTTATGCGTTATGCGTTATGCGTTATGCGTGATGCGTTATGCGTCATGCGTTATGCGTTATGCGTTATGCGTTATGCGTTATGCGTTATGCGTTATGCGTTATGCGTTATGCGTTATGCGTTATGCGTTATGCGTTATGCGTTATGCGTTATGCGTTATGCGTTATGCGTTATGCGTTATGCGTTATGCGTTATGCGTTATGCGTTAAGCGTTATGCGTTATTCGTTATGCGTTATGCGTTACGCGTTATACGTTATGCGTTATGCGCGATGCGTTATGCGTTATGCGTTATGCGTTATGCGTTATGCGTTAAGCGTTATGCGTTATGCGATATGTGTTATGCGTTATGCGTTATGCGTTATGCGTTATGCGTTATGCGTTATGCGTTATGCGTTACGCGTTATACGTTATGCGTTATGCGTTATCCGTTATGCGTTATCCGTTATGCGTTATGCGTTATGCGTTAAGCGTTATGCGTTATTCGTTATGCGTTATGCGTTACGCGTTATACGTTATGCGTTATGCGCGATGCGTTATGCGTTATGCGTTATGGGCTATGCGTTAAGCGTTATGCGTTATGCATTATGCGTTATCCGTTATGCGTTATCCGTTATCCGTTATGCGTTAAGCGTTATGCGTTATGCGTTATGCGTTATGCGTTATGCGTTATGCGTTATGCGTTACGCGTTATACGTTATGCGTTATGCGCGATGCGTTATGCGTTATGCGTTATGCGTTATGCGTTATGCGTTATGCGTTATGCGTTATGCGTTATGCGTTATGCGTTATGCGTTATGCGTTATGCGTTATGCGTTATGCGTTATGCGTTATCCGTTATGCGTTATGCGTTAAGCGTTATGCGTTATGCGTTATGCGTTATGCGTTATGCGTTATGCGTTATGCGTTATGCGTTATGCGTTATGCGTTATGCGTTATCCGTTATGCGTTATGCGTTATGCGTTATCCGTTATGCGTTATGCGTTATGCGTTAAGCGTTATGCGATATGCGTTATGCGTTATGCGTTATCCGTTATGCGTTATGCGTTATGCGTTATGCGTTGTGCGTTATGCGTTATGCGTTATGCGTTTTGCGTTATGCGTTATGCGTTATGCGTGATGCGTTATGCGTCATGCGTTATGCGTTATGCGTTATGCGTTATGCGTTATGCGTTATGCGTTATGCGTTATGCGTTATGCGTTATGCGTTATGCGTTATGCGTTATGCGTTATGCGTTATGCGTTATGCGTTATGCGTTATGCGTTATGCGTTATGCGTTATGCGTTATGCGTTATGCGTTATGCGTTATGCGTTATGCGTTATGCGTTATGCGTTATGCGTTATGCGTTATGCGTTATGCGTTATGCGTTATGCGTTATGCGTTATGCGTTATGCGTTATGCGTTATGCGTTATGCGTTATGCGTTATGCGTTATGCGTTGTGCGTTGTGCGTTGTGCGTTGTGCGTTGTGCGTTATGCGTTATGCGTTTTGCGTTATGCGTTATGCGTTATGCGTGATGCGTTATGCGTGATGCGTTATGCGTTATGCGTTATGCGTTATGCGTTATGCGTTATGCGTTATGCGTTATGCGTTATGCGTTATGCGTTATGCGTTATGCGTTATGCGTTATGCGTTATGCGTTATGCGTTATGCGTTATGCGTTATGCGTTATGCGTTATGCGTTAAGCGTTATGCGTTATTCGTTATGCGTTATGCGTTACGCGTTATACGTTATGCGTTATGCGCGATGCGTTATGCGTTATGCGTTATGCGTTATGCGTTATGCGTTAAGCGTTATGCGTTATGCGATATGTGTTATGCGTTATGCGTTATGCGTTATGCGTTATGCGTTATGCGTTATGCGTTATGCGTTATGCGTTACGCGTTATACGTTATGCGTTATGCGTTATCCGTTATGCGTTATCCGTTATGCGTTATGCGTTATGCGTTAAGCGTTATGCGTTATTCGTTATGCGTTATGCGTTACGCGTTATACGTTATGCGTTATGCGCGATGCGTTATGCGTTATGCGTTATGGGCTATGCGTTAAGCGTTATGCGTTATGCATTATGCGTTATCCGTTATGCGTTATCCGTTATCCGTTATGCGTTAAGCGTTATGCGTTATGCGTTATGCGTTATGCGTTATGCGTTATGCGTTATGCGTTATGCGTTACGCGTTATACGTTATGCGTTATGCGCGATGCGTTATGCGTTATGCGTTATGCGTTATGCGTTATGCGTTATGCGTTATGCGTTATGCGTTATGCGTTATGCGTTATGCGTTATGCGTTATGCGTTATGCGTTATGCGTTATCCGTTATGCGTTATGCGTTAAGCGTTATGCGTTATGCGTTATGCGTTATGCGTTATGCGTTATGCGTTATGCGTTATGCGTTATGCGTTATGCGTTATCCGTTATGCGTTATGCGTTATGCGTTATCCGTTATGCGTTATGCGTTATGCGTTAAGCGTTATGCGTTATGCGATATGCGTTATGCGTTATGCGTTATCCGTTATGCGTTATGCGTTATGCGTTATGCGTTGTGCGTTATGCGTTATGCGTTATGCGTTTTGCGTTATGCGTTATGCGTTATGCGTGATGCGTTATGCGTCATGCGTTATGCGTTATGCGTTATGCGTTATGCGTTATGCGTTATGCGTTATGCGTTATGCGTTATGCGTTATGCGTTATGCGTTATGCGTTATGCGTTATGCGCTATGCGTTATGCGTTATGCGTTATGCGTTATGCGTTATGCGTTATGCGTTATGCGTTATGCGTTATGCGTTATGCGTTATGCGTTATGCGTTATGCGTTATGCGTTATGCGTTATGCGTTATGCGTTATGCGTTATGCGTTATGCGTTATGCGTTATGCGCTATGCGTTATGCGTTATGCGTTATGCGTTATGCGTTATGCGTTATGCGTTATGCGTTATGCGTTATGCGTTATGCGTTATGCGTTATGCGTTATGCGTTATGCGTTATGCGTTATGCGCTATGCGTTATGCGTTATGCGTTATGCGTTATGCGTTATGCGTTATGCGTTATGCGTTATGCGTTATGCGTTATGCGCGATGCGTTATGCGTTATGCGTTATGAGCTATGCGTTAAGCGTTATGCGTTATCCGTTATGCGTTATGCGTTATGCGTTATGCGTTAAGCGTTATGCGTTATGCGATATGTGTTATGCGTTATGCGTTATGCGTTATGCGTTATGCGTTATGCGTTATGCGTTATGCGTTATGCGTTATGCGTTATGCGTTATGCGTTATGCGTCATGCGTTATCCGTTATGCGTTATGCGTTATGCGATATGCGTTATGTGTTATGCGTTATGCGTTATGCGTTATGCGTTATGCGTTATGCGTTATGCGTTATGCGTTATGCGTCTTGCGTTATCCGTTATGCGTTATGCGTTATGCGTTATGCGTTATGCGTTATGCGTTATGCGTTATGCGTTATGCGTTATGCGTTATGCGTTATGCGTTATGCCTTATGCGTTATGCGTTATGCGATATGCGTTATGCGTTATGCGTTATGCGTTATGCGTTATGCGTTATGCGTCTTGCGTTATCCGTTATGCGTTATGCGTTATGCGTTATGCGTTATGCGTTATGCGTTATGCGTTATGCGTTATGCGTTATGCGTTATGCGTTATGCGTTATGCGTTATGCGTTATGCGTTATGCGTTATGCGTTATGCGTTATGCGTTATGCGTTATGCGTTATGCGTTATGCGTTATGCGTTATGCGTTATGCGTTATGCGTTATGCGTTATGCGTTATGCGTTATGCGTTATGCGTTATGCGTTATGCGTTATGCGTTATGCGTTATGCGTTATGCGTTATGCGTTATGCGTTATGCGTTATGCGTTATGCGTTATGCGTTATGCGTTATGCGTTATGCGTTATGCGTTATGCGTTATGCGTTATGCGTTATGCGTTATGCGTTATGCGTTATGCGTTATGCGTTATGCGTTATGCGTTATGCGTTATGCGTTATGCGTTATGCGTTATGCGTTATGCGTTATGCGTTATGCGTTATGCGTTATGCGTTATGCGTTATGCGTTATGCATTAGGCGTTACGCGTTATGCGTTAGGCGTTATGCGTTAAGCGTTATGCGTTATGCGTTATGCGTTATGTGTTATGCGTTATGCGTTATGCGTTATGCGTTATGCGTTATGCGTTATGCGTTATGCTTTATGCGTTATGCGTTATGCGTTATGCGTTATGCGTTATGCGTTATGCGTTATGCGTTATGCGTTATGCGTTATGCTTTATGCGTTATGCGTTATGCGTTATGCGTTATGCGTTATGCGTTATGCGTTATGCGTTTTGCGCTATGCGTTATGCGTTATGCGTTATGCGTTATGCGTCATGCGTCATGCGTTATGCGTTATGCGTTATGCGTTATGCGTTATGCGTTATGCGTTATGCGTTATGCGCTATGCGTTATGCGTTATGCGTTATGCGTTATGCGTTATGCGTTATGCGTTATGCGTTATGCGTTATGCGTTATGCGTTATGCGTTATGCGTTATGCGTTATGCGTTATGCGTTATGCGGTATGCGTTATGCGTTATGCGTTATGCGTTATGCGTTATGCGTTATGCGTTATGCGTTATGCGTTATGCGTTATGCGTTATGCGTTATGCGTTATGCGTTATGCGTTATGCGTTATGCGTTATGCGTTATGCGTTATGCGTTATGCGTTAAGCGTTATGCGTTATGCGATATGCGTTATGCGTTATGCGTTATGCGTTATGCGTTATGCGTTATGCGTTATGCGTTATGCGTTGTGCGTTATGCGTTATGCGTTATGCGTTTTGCGTTATGCGTTATGCGTTATGCGTTATGCGTGATGCGTTATGCGTCATGCGTTATGCGTTATGCGTTATTCGTTATGCGTTATGCGTTACGCGTTATACGTTATGCGTTATGCGCGATGCGTTATGCGTTATGCGTTATGGGCTATGCGTTAAGCGTTATGCGTTATGCATTATGCGTTATCCGTTATGCGTTATCCGTTATCCGTTATGCGTTAAGCGTTATGCGTTATGCGTTATGCGTTATGCGTTATGCGTTATGCGTTACGCGTTATACGTTATGCGTTATGCGCGATGCGTTATGCGTTATGCGTTATGCGTTATGCGTTATGCGTTATGCGTTATGCGTTATGCGTTATGCGTTATGCGTTATGCGTTATGCGTTATGCGTTATGCGTTATGCGTTATGCGTTATGCGTTACGCGTTATACGTTATGCGTTATGCGCGATGCGTTATGCGTTATGCGTTATGCGTTATGCGTTATGCGTTATGCGTTATGCGTTATGCGTTATGCGTTATGCGTTATGCGTTATGCGTTATGCGTTATGCGTTATGCGTTATCCGTTATGCGTTATCCGTTATCCGTTATGCGTTAAGCGTTATGCGTTATGCGTTATGCGTTATGCGTTATGCGTTATGCGTTATGCGTTATGCGTTATGCGTTATGCGTTATGCGTTATGCGTTATGCGTTATGCGCTATGCGTTATGCGTTATGCGTTATGCGTTATGCGTTATGCGTTATGCGTTATGCGTTATCCGTTATGCGTTATGCGTTATGCGTTATGCGTTATGCGTTATGCGTTATGCGTTATGCGTGATGCGTTATGCGTCATGCGTTATGCGTTATGCGTTATGCGTTATGCGTTATGCGTTATGCGTTATGCGTTATGCGTTATGCGTTATGCGTTATGCGTTATGCGTTATGCGTTATGCGTTATGCGTTATGCGTTATGCGTTATGCGTTATGCGTTAAGCGTTATGCGTTATTCGTTATGCGTTATGCGTTACGCGTTATACGTTATGCGTTATGCGCGATGCGTTATGCGTTATGCGTTATGCGTTATGCGTTATGCGTTAAGCGTTATGCGTTATGCGATATGTGTTATGCGTTATGCGTTATGCGTTATGCGTTATGCGTTATGCGTTATGCGTTATGCGTTACGCGTTATACGTTATGCGTTATGCGTTATCCGTTATGCGTTATCCGTTATGCGTTATGCGTTATGCGTTAAGCGTTATGCGTTATTCGTTATGCGTTATGCGTTACGCGTTATACGTTATGCGTTATGCGCGATGCGTTATGCGTTATGCGTTATGGGCTATGCGTTAAGCGTTATGCGTTATGCATTATGCGTTATCCGTTATGCGTTATCCGTTATCCGTTATGCGTTAAGCGTTATGCGTTATGCGTTATGCGTTAAGCGTTATGCGTTATGCGATATGCGTTATGCGTTATGCGTTATGCGTTATGCGTTATGCGTTATGCGTTATGCGTTATGCGTTGTGCGTTATGCGTTATGCGTTATGCGTTTTGCGTTATGCGTTATGCGTTATGCGTTATGCGTGATGCGTTATGCGTCATGCGTTATGCGTTATGCGTTATTCGTTATGCGTTATGCGTTACGCGTTATACGTTATGCGTTATGCGCGATGCGTTATGCGTTATGCGTTATGGGCTATGCGTTAAGCGTTATGCGTTATGCATTATGCGTTATCCGTTATGCGTTATCCGTTATCCGTTATGCGTTAAGCGTTATGCGTTATGCGTTATGCGTTATGCGTTATGCGTTATGCGTTATGCGTTATGCGTTACGCGTTATACGTTATGCGTTATGCGCGATGCGTTATGCGTTATGCGTTATGCGTTATGCGTTATGCGTTATGCGTTATGCGTTATGCGTTATGCGTTATGCGTTATGCGTTATGCGTTATGCGTTATGCGTTATGCGTTATGCGTTACGCGTTATACGTTATGCGTTATGCGCGATGCGTTATGCGTTATGCGTTATGCGTTATGCGTTATGCGTTATGCGTTATGCGTTATGCGTTATGCGTTATGCGTTATGCGTTATGCGTTATGCGTTATGCGTTATGCGTTATCCGTTATGCGTTATCCGTTATCCGTTATGCGTTAAGCGTTATGCGTTATGCGTTATGCGTTATGCGTTATGCGTTATGCGTTATGCGTTATGCGTTATGCGTTATGCGTTATGCGTTATGCGTTATGCGTTATGCGCTATGCGTTATCCGTTATGCGTTATGCGTTATGCGTTATGCGTTATGCGTTATGCGTTATGCGTTATGCGTTATGCGCGATGCGTTATGCGTTATGCGTTATGCGTTATGCGTTATGCGTTATGCGTTATGCGTTATGCGTTATGCGTTATGCGTTATGCGTTATGCGTTATGCGTTATGCGTTATGCGTTATGCGTTATGCGTTATGCGCTATGCGTTATGCGTTATGCGTTATGCGTTATGCGTTATGCGTTATGCGTTATGCGTTATGCGTTATGCGTTATGCGCGATGCGTTATGCGTTATGCGTTATGAGCTATGCGTTAAGCGTTATGCGTTATGCGTTATGCGTTATGCGTTATGCGTTATGCGTTATGCGTTATGCGTTATGCGTTATGCGTTATGCGTTATGCGTTATGCGTTATGCGCTATGCGTTATGCGTTATGCGTTATGCGTTATGCGTTATGCGTTATGCGTTATGCGTTATGCGTTATGCGTTATGCGTTATGCGTTATGCGTTATGCGTTATGCGTTATGCGTTATGCGTTATGCGTTAAGCGTTATGCGTTATGCGTTATGCGTTATGCGTTATGCGTTATGCGTTATGCGTTATGCGTTATGCGTTATGCGTTATGCGTTATGCGTTATGCGTTATGCGTTATGCGTTATGCGTTATGCGTTATGCGTTATGCGTCATGCGTTATCCGTTATGCGTTATGCGTTATGCGATATGCGTTATGTGTTATGCGTTATGCGTTATGCGTTATGCGTTATGCGTTATGCGTTATGCGTTATGCGTCTTGCGTTATCCGTTATGCGTTATGCGTTATGCGTTATGCGTTATGCGTTATGCGTTATGCGTTATGCGTTATGCGTTATGCGTTATGCGTTATGCGTTATGCCTTATGCGTTATGCGTTATGCGATATGCGTTATGCGTTATGCGTTATGCGTTATGCGTTATGCGTTATGCGTCTTGCGTTATCCGTTATGCGTTATGCGTTATGCGTTATGCGTTATGCGTTATGCGTTATGCGTTATGCGTTATGCGTTATGCGTTATGCGTTATGCGTTATGCGTTATGCGTTATGCGTTATGCGTTATGCGTTATGCGTTATGCGTTATGCGTTATGCGTTATGCGTTATGCGTTATGCGTTATGCGTTATGCGTTATGCGTTATGCGTTATGCGTTATGCGTTATGCGTTATGCGTTATGCGTTATGCGTTATGCGTTATGCGTTATGCGTTATGCGTTATGCGTTATGCGTTATGCGTTATGCGTTATGAGCTATGCGTTAAGCGTTATGCGTTATGCGTTATGCGTTATGCGTTATGCGTTATGCGTTATGCGTTATGCGTTATGCGTTATGCGTTATGCGTTATGCGTTATGCGTTATGCGTTATGCGCTATGCGTTATGCGTTATGCGTTATGCGTTATGCGTTATGCGTTATGCGTTATGCGTTATGCGTTATGCGTTATGCGTTATGCGTTATGCGTTATGCGTTATGCGTTATGCGTTATGCGTTATGCGTTAAGCGTTATGCGTTATGCGTTATGCGTTATGCGTTATGCGTTATGCGTTATGCGTTATGCGTTATGCGTTATGCGTTATGCGTTATGCGTTATGCGTTATGCGTTATGCGTTATGCGTTATGCGTTATGCGTCATGCGTTATCCGTTATGCGTTATGCGTTATGCGATATGCGTTATGTGTTATGCGTTATGCGTTATGCGTTATGCGTTATGCGTTATGCGTTATGCGTTATGCGTCTTGCGTTATCCGTTATGCGTTATGCGTTATGCGTTATGCGTTATGCGTTATGCGTTATGCGTTATGCGTTATGCGTTATGCGTTATGCGTTATGCGTTATGCGTTATGCGTTATGCCTTATGCGTTATGCGTTATGCGATATGCGTTATGCGTTATGCGTTATGCGTTATGCGTTATGCGTTATGCGTCTTGCGTTATGCGTTATGCGTTATGCGTTATGCGTTATGCGTTATGCGTTATGCGTTATGCGTTATGCGTTATGCGTTATGCGTTATGCGTTATGCGTTATGCGTTATGCGTTATGCGTTATGCGTTATGCGTTATGCGTTATGCGTTATGCGTTATGCGTTATGCGTTATGCGTTATGCGTTATGCGTTATGCGTTATGCGTTATGCGTTATGCGTTATGCGTTATGCGTTATGCGTTATGCGTTATGCGTTATGCGTTATGCGTTATGCGTTATGCGTTATGCGTTATGCGTTATGCGTTATGCGTTATGCGTTATGCGTTATGCGTTATGCGTTATGCGTTATGCGTTATGCGTTATGCGTTATGCGTTATGCGTTATGCGTTATGCGTTATGCGTTATGCGTTATGCGTTATGCGTTATGCGTTATGCGTTATGCGTTATGCGTTATGCGTTATGCGTTATGCGTTATGCGTTATGCGTTATGCGTTATGAGCTATGCGTTAAGCGTTATGCGTTATGCGTTATGCGTTATGCGTTATGCGTTATGCGTTATGCGTTATGCGTTATGCGTTATGCGTTATGCGTTATGCGTTATGCGTTATGCGTTATGCGCTATGCGTTATGCGTTATGCGTTATGCGTTATGCGTTATGCGTTATGCGTTATGCGTTATGCGTTATGCGTTATGCGTTATGCGTTATGCGTTATGCGTTATGCGTTATGCGTTATGCGTTATGCGTTATGCGTTAAGCGTTATGCGTTATGCGTTATGCGTTATGCGTTATGCGTTATGCGTTATGCGTTATGCGTTATGCGTTATGCGTTATGCGTTATGCGTTATGCGTTATGCGTTATGCGTTATGCGTTATGCGTTATGCGTCATGCGTTATCCGTTATGCGTTATGCGTTATGCGATATGCGTTATGTGTTATGCGTTATGCGTTATGCGTTATGCGTTATGCGTTATGCGTTATGCGTTATGCGTCTTGCGTTATCCGTTATGCGTTATGCGTTATGCGTTATGCGTTATGCGTTATGCGTTATGCGTTATGCGTTATGCGTTATGCGTTATGCGTTATGCGTTATGCGTTATGCCTTATGCGTTATGCGTTATGCGATATGCGTTATGCGTTATGCGTTATGCGTTATGCGTTATGCGTCTTGCGTTATCCGTTATGCGTTATGCGTTATGCGTTATGCGTTATGCGTTATGCGTTATGCGTTATGCGTGATGCGTTATGCGTCATGCGTTATGCGTTATGCGTTATGCGTTATGCGTTATGCGTTATGCGTTATGCGTTATGCGTTATGCGTTATGCGTTATGCGTTATGCGTTATGCGTTATGCGTTATGCGTTATGCGTTATGCGTTATGCGTTATGCGTTATGCGTTAAGCGTTATGCGTTATTCGTTATGCGTTATGCGTTACGCGTTATACGTTATGCGTTATGCGCGATGCGTTATGCGTTATGCGTTATGCGTTATGCGTTATGCGTTAAGCGTTATGCGTTATGCGATATGTGTTATGCGTTATGCGTTATGCGTTATGCGTTATGCGTTATGCGTTATGCGTTATGCGTTACGCGTTATACGTTATGCGTTATGCGTTATCCGTTATGCGTTATCCGTTATGCGTTATGCGTTATGCGTTAAGCGTTATGCGTTATTCGTTATGCGTTATGCGTTACGCGTTATACGTTATGCGTTATGCGCGATGCGTTATGCGTTATGCGTTATGGGCTATGCGTTAAGCGTTATGCGTTATGCATTATGCGTTATCCGTTATGCGTTATCCGTTATCCGTTATGCGTTAAGCGTTATGCGTTATGCGTTATGCGTTATGCGTTATGCGTTATGCGTTATGCGTTACGCGTTATACGTTATGCGTTATGCGCGATGCGTTATGCGTTATGCGTTATGCGTTATGCGTTATGCGTTATGCGTTATGCGTTATGCGTTATGCGTTATGCGTTATGCGTTATGCGTTATGCGTTATGCGTTATGCGTTATGCGTTATCCGTTATGCGTTATGCGTTAAGCGTTATGCGTTATGCGTTATGCGTTATGCGTTATGCGTTATGCGTTATGCGTTATGCGTTATGCGTTATGCGTTATCCGTTATGCGTTATGCGTTATGCGTTATCCGTTATGCGTTATGCGTTATGCGTTAAGCGTTATGCGTTATGCGATATGCGTTATGCGTTATGCGTTATCCGTTATGCGTTATGCGTTATGCGTTATGCGTTGTGCGTTATGCGTTATGCGTTATGCGTTTTGCGTTATGCGTTATGCGTTATGCGTGATGCGTTATGCGTCATGCGTTATGCGTTATGCGTTATGCGTTATGCGTTATGCGTTATGCGTTATGCGTTATGCGTTATGCGTTATGCGTTATGCGTTATGCGTTATGCGTTATGCGTTATGCGTTATGCGTTATGCGTTATGCGTTATGCGTTATGCGTTATGCGTTATGCGTTATGCGTTATGCGTTATGCGTTATGCGTTATGCGTTATGCGTTATGCGTTATGCGTTATGCGTTATGCGTTATGCGTTATGCGTTATGCGTTATGCGTTATGCGTTGTGCGTTGTGCGTTGTGCGTTGTGCGTTGTGCGTTATGCGTTATGCGTTTTGCGTTATGCGTTATGCGTTATGCGTGATGCGTTATGCGTCATGCGTTATGCGTTATGCGTTATGCGTTATGCGTTATGCGTTATGCGTTATGCGTTATGCGTTATGCGTTATGCGTTATGCGTTATGCGTTATGCGTTATGCGTTATGCGTTATGCGTTATGCGTTATGCGTTATGCGTTAAGCGTTATGCGTTATTCGTTATGCGTTATGCGTTACGCGTTATACGTTATGCGTTATGCGCGATGCGTTATGCGTTATGCGTTATGCGTTATGCGTTATGCGTTAAGCGTTATGCGTTATGCGATATGTGTTATGCGTTATGCGTTATGCGTTATGCGTTATGCGTTATGCGTTATGCGTTATGCGTTATGCGTTACGCGTTACGCGTTATACGTTATGCGTTATGCGTTATCCGTTATGCGTTATCCGTTATGCGTTATGCGTTATGCGTTAAGCGTTATGCGTTATTCGTTATGCGTTATGCGTTACGCGTTATACGTTATGCGTTATGCGCGATGCGTTATGCGTTATGCGTTATGGGCTATGCGTTAAGCGTTATGCGTTATGCATTATGCGTTATCCGTTATGCGTTATCCGTTATCCGTTATGCGTTAAGCGTTATGCGTTATGCGTTATGCGTTATGCGTTATGCGTTATGCGTTATGCGTTATGCGTTACGCGTTATACGTTATGCGTTATGCGCGATGCGTTATGCGTTATGCGTTATGCGTTATGCGTTATGCGTTATGCGTTATGCGTTATGCGTTATGCGTTATGCGTTATGCGTTATGCGTTATGCGTTATGCGTTATGCGTTATGCGTTATCCGTTATGCGTTATGCGTTAAGCGTTATGCGTTATGCGTTATGCGTTATGCGTTATGCGTTATGCGTTATGCGTTATGCGTTATGCGTTATGCGTTATGCGTTATCCGTTATGCGTTATGCGTTATGCGTTATCCGTTATGCGTTATGCGTTATGCGTTAAGCGTTATGCGTTATGCGATATGCGTTATGCGTTATGCGTTATCCGTTATGCGTTATGCGTTATGCGTTATGCGTTGTGCGTTATGCGTTATGCGTTATGCGTTTTGCGTTATGCGTTATGCGTTATGCGTGATGCGTTATGCGTCATGCGTTATGCGTTATGCGTTATGCGTTATGCGTTATGCGTTATGCGTTATGCGTTATGCGTTATGCGTTATGCGTTATGCGCTATGCGTTATGCGTTATGCGTTATGCGTTATGCGTTATGCGTTATGCGTTATGCGTTATGCGTTATGCGTTATGCGTTATGCGTTATGCGTTATGCGTTATGCGTTATGCGTTATGCGTTATGCGTTATGCGTTATGCGTTATGCGTTATGCGCTATGCGTTATGCGTTATGCGTTATGCGTTATGCGTTATGCGTTATGCGTTATGCGTTATGCGTTATGCGTTATGCGTTATGCGTTATGCGTTATGCGTTATGCGTTATGCGTTATGCGCTATGCGTTATGCGTTATGCGTTATGCGTTATGCGTTATGCGTTATGCGTTATGCGTTATGCGTTATGCGTTATGCGCGATGCGTTATGCGTTATGCGTTATGAGCTATGCGTTAAGCGTTATGCGTTATCCGTTATGCGTTATGCGTTATGCGTTATGCGTTAAGCGTTATGCGTTATGCGATATGTGTTATGCGTTATGCGTTATGCGTTATGCGTTATGCGTTATGCGTTATGCGTTATGCGTTATGCGTTATGCGTTATGCGTTATGCGTTATGCGTCATGCGTTATCCGTTATGCGTTATGCGTTATGCGATATGCGTTATGTGTTATGCGTTATGCGTTATGCGTTATGCGTTATGCGTTATGCGTTATGCGTTATGCGTTATGCGTCTTGCGTTATCCGTTATGCGTTATGCGTTATGCGTTATGCGTTATGCGTTATGCGTTATGCGTTATGCGTTATGCGTTATGCGTTATGCGTTATGCCTTATGCGTTATGCGTTATGCGATATGCGTTATGCGTTATGCGTTATGCGTTATGCGTTATGCGTTATGCGTCTTGCGTTATCCGTTATGCGTTATGCGTTATGCGTTATGCGTTATGCGTTATGCGTTATGCGTTATGCGTTATGCGTTATGCGTTATGCGTTATGCGTTATGCGTTATGCGTTATGCGTTATGCGTTATGCGTTATGCGTTATGCGTTATGCGTTATGCGTTATGCGTTATGCGTTATGCGTTATGCGTTATGCGTTATGCGTTATGCGTTATGCGTTATGCGTTATGCGTTATGCGTTATGCGTTATGCGTTATGCGTTATGCGTTATGCGTTATGCGTTATGCGTTATGCGTTATGCGTTATGCGTTATGCGTTATGCGTTATGCGTTATGCGTTATGCGTTATGCGTTATGCGTTATGCGTTATGCGTTATGCGTTATGCGTTATGCGTTATGCGTTATGCGTTATGCGTTATGCGTTATGCGTTATGCGTTATGCGTTATGCGTTATGCGTTATGCGTTATGCGTTATGCGTTATGCGTTATGCGTTATGCGTTATGCATTAGGCGTTACGCGTTATGCGTTAGGCGTTATGCGTTAAGCGTTATGCGTTATGCGTTATGCGTTATGTGTTATGCGTTATGCGTTATGCGTTATGCGTTATGCGTTATGCGTTATGCGTTATGCTTTATGCGTTATGCGTTATGCGTTATGCGTTATGCGTTATGCGTTATGCGTTTTGCGCTATGCGTTATGCGTTATGCGTTATGCGTTATGCGTCATGCGTTATGCGTTATGCGTTATGCGTTATGCGTTATGCGTTATGCGTTATGCGTTATGCGTTATGCGTTATGCGCTATGCGTTATGCGTTATGCGTTATGCGTTATGCGTTATGCGTTATGCGTTATGCGTTATGCGTTATGCGTTATGCGTTATGCGTTATGCGTTATGCGTTATGCGTTATGCGTTATGCGTTATGCGGTATGCGTTATGCGTTATGCGTTATGCGTTATGCGTTATGCGTTATGCGTTATGCGTTATGCGTTATGCGTTATGCGTTATGCGTTATGCGTTATGCGTTATGCGTTATGCGTTATGCGTTATGCGTTATGCGTTATGCGTTATGCGTTAAGCGTTATGCGTTATGCGATATGCGTTATGCGTTATGCGTTATGCGTTATGCGTTATGCGTTATGCGTTATGCGTTATGCGTTGTGCGTTATGCGTTATGCGTTATGCGTTTTGCGTTATGCGTTATGCGTTATGCGTTATGCGTGATGCGTTATGCGTCATGCGTTATGCGTTATGCGTTATTCGTTATGCGTTATGCGTTACGCGTTATACGTTATGCGTTATGCGCGATGCGTTATGCGTTATGCGTTATGGGCTATGCGTTAAGCGTTATGCGTTATGCATTATGCGTTATCCGTTATGCGTTATCCGTTATCCGTTATGCGTTAAGCGTTATGCGTTATGCGTTATGCGTTATGCGTTATGCGTTATGCGTTATGCGTTATGCGTTACGCGTTATACGTTATGCGTTATGCGCGATGCGTTATGCGTTATGCGTTATGCGTTATGCGTTATGCGTTATGCGTTATGCGTTATGCGTTATGCGTTATGCGTTATGCGTTATGCGTTATGCGTTATGCGTTATCCGTTATGCGTTATCCGTTATCCGTTATGCGTTAAGCGTTATGCGTTATGCGTTATGCGTTATGCGTTATGCGTTATGCGTTATGCGTTATGCGTTATGCGTTATGCGTTATGCGTTATCCGTTATGCGTTATGCGTTATGCGTTATCCGTTATGCGTTATGCGTTATGCGTTAAGCGTTATGCGTTATGCGATATGCGTTATGCGTTATGCGTTATGCGTTATGCGTTATGCGTTATGCGTTGTGCGTTATGCGTTATGCGTTATGCGTTGTGCGTTATGCGTTATGCGTTATGCGTTTTGCGTTATGCGTTATGCGTTATGCGTGATGCGTTATGCGTCATGCGTTATGCGTTATGCGTTATGCGTTATGCGTTATGCGTTATGCGTTATGCGTTATGCGTTATGCGTTATGCGTTATGCGTTATGCGTTATGCGCTATGCGTTATGCGTTATGCGTTATGCGTTATGCGTTATGCGTTATGCGTTATGCGTTACGCGTTATGCGTTATGCGTTATGCGTTATGCGTTATGCGTTATGCGTTATGCGTTATTCGTTATGCGCTATGCGTTATGCGTTATGCGTTATGCGTTATGCGTTATGCGTTATGCGTTATGCGTTATGCGTTATGCGTTATGCGTTATGCGTTATGCGTTATGCGTTATGCGTTATGCGTTATGCGTTATGCGCTATGCGTTATGCGTTATGCGTTATGCGTTATGCGTTATGCGTTATGCGTTATGCGTTATGCGTTATGCGTTATGCGCGATGCGTTATGCGTTATGCGTTATGAGCTATGCGTTAAGCGTTATGCGTTATGCGTTATGCGTTATGCGTTATGCGTTATGCGTTATGCGTTATGCGTTATGCGTTATGCGTTATGCGTTATGCGCTATGCGTTATGCGTTATGCGTTATGCGTTATGCGTTATGCGTTATGCGTTATGCGTTATGCGTTATGCGTTATGCGTTATGCGTTATGCGTTATGCGTTATGCGTTATGCGTTATGCGTTATGCGTTAAGCGTTATGCGTTATGCGTTATGCGTTATGCGTTATGCGTTATGCGTTATGCGTTATGCGTTATGCGTTATGCGTTATGCGTTATGCGTTATGCGTTATGCGTTATGCGTTATGCGTTATGCGTTATGCGTTATGCGTCATGCGTTATCCGTTATGCGTTATGCGTTATGCGATATGCGTTATGTGTTATGCGTTATGCGTTATGCGTTATGCGTTATGCGTTATGCGTTATGCGTTATGCGTTATGCGTTATGCGTTATGCGTCTTGCGTTATCCGTTATGCGTTATGCGTTATGCGTTATGCGTTATGCGTTATGCGTTATGCGTTATGCGTTATGCGTTATGCGTTATGCGTTATGCGTTATGCGTTATGCGTTATGCCTTATGCGTTATGCGTTATGCGTTATGCGTCATGCGTTATGCGTTATGCGTTATGCGTTATGCGTTATGCGTTATGCGTTATGCGTTATGCGTTATGCGCTATGCGTTATGCGTTATGCGTTATGCGTTATGCGTTATGCGTTATGCGTTATGCGTTATGCGTTATGCGTTATGCGTTATGCGTTATGCGTTATGCGTTATGCGTTATGCGTTATGCGTTATGCGTTATGCGTTATGCGTTATGCGTTATGCGTTATGCGTTATGCGTTATGCGTTATGCGTTATGCGTTATGCGTTATGCGTTATGCGTTATGCGTTATGCGTTAAGCGTTATGCGTTATGCGATATGCGTTATGCGTTATGCGTTATGCGTTATGCGTTATGCGTTATGCGTTATGCGTTATGCGTTGTGCGTTATGCGTTATGCGTTATGCGTTTTGCGTTATGCGTTATGCGTTATGCGTTATGCGTGATGCGTTATGCGTCATGCGTTATGCGTTATGCGTTATTCGTTATGCGTTATGCGTTACGCGTTATACGTTATGCGTTATGCGCGATGCGTTATGCGTTATGCGTTATGGGCTATGCGTTAAGCGTTATGCGTTATGCATTATGCGTTATCCGTTATGCGTTATCCGTTATCCGTTATGCGTTAAGCGTTATGCGTTATGCGTTATGCGTTATGCGTTATGCGTTATGCGTTATGCGTTATGCGTTACGCGTTATACGTTATGCGTTATGCGCGATGCGTTATGCGTTATGCGTTATGCGTTATGCGTTATGCGTTATGCGTTATGCGTTATGCGTTATGCGTTATGCGTTATGCGTTATGCGTTATGCGTTATGCGTTATGCGTTATCCGTTATGCGTTATCCGTTATCCGTTATGCGTTAAGCGTTATGCGTTATGCGTTATGCGTTATGCGTTATGCGTTATGCGTTATGCGTTATGCGTTATGCGTTATCCGTTATGCGTTATGCGTTATGCGTTATCCGTTATGCGTTATGCGTTATGCGTTAAGCGTTATGCGTTATGCGATATGCGTTATGCGTTATGCGTTATGCGTTATGCGTTATGCGTTATGCGTTATGCGTTGTGCGTTATGCGTTATGCGTTATGCGTTTTGCGTTATGCGTTATGCGTTATGCGTGATGCGTTATGCGTCATGCGTTATGCGTTATGCGTTATGCGTTATGCGTTATGCGTTATGCGTTATGCGTTATGCGTTATGCGTTATGCGTTATGCGTTATGCGTTATGCGTTATGCGTTATGCGCTATGCGTTATGCGTTATGCGTTATGCGTTATGCGTTATGCGTTATGCGTTATGCGTTACGCGTTATGCGTTATGCGTTATGCGTTATGCGTTATGCGTTATGCGTTATGCGTTATTCGTTATGCGCTATGCGTTATGCGTTATGCGTTATGCGTTATGCGTTATGCGTTATGCGTTATGCGTTATGCGTTATGCGTTATGCGTTATGCGTTATGCGTTATGCGTTATGCGTTATGCGTTATGCGTTATGCGTTATGCGTTATGCGCTATGCGTTATGCGTTATGCGTTATGCGTTATGCGTTATGCGTTATGCGTTATGCGTTATGCGTTATGCGTTATGCGTTATGCGTTATGCGCGATGCGTTATGCGTTATGCGTTATGAGCTATGCGTTAAGCGTTATGCGTTATGCGTTATGCGTTATGCGTTATGCGTTATGCGTTATGCGTTATGCGTTATGCGTTATGCGTTATGCGTTATGCGCTATGCGTTATGCGTTATGCGTTATGCGTTATGCGTTATGCGTTATGCGTTATGCGTTATGCGTTATGCGTTATGCGTTATGCGTTATGCGTTATGCGTTATGCGTTATGCGTTATGCGTTATGCGTTATGCGTTATGCGTTAAGCGTTATGCGTTATGCGTTATGCGTTATGCGTTATGCGTTATGCGTTATGCGTTATGCGTTATGCGTTATGCGTTATGCGTTATGCGTTATGCGTTATGCGTTATGCGTTATGCGTTATGCGTCATGCGTTATCCGTTATGCGTTATGCGTTATGCGATATGCGTTATGTGTTATGCGTTATGCGTTATGCGTTATGCGTTATGCGTTATGCGTTATGCGTTATGCGTTATGCGTCTTGCGTTATCCGTTATGCGTTATGCGTTATGCGTTATGCGTTATGCGTTATGCGTTATGCGTTATGCGTTATGCGTTATGCGTTATGCGTTATGCGTTATGCGTTATGCGTTATGCGTTATGCCTTATGCGTTATGCGTTATGCGATATGCGTTATGCGTTATGCGTTATGCGTTATGCGTTATGCGTTATGCGTTATGCGTTATGCGTTATGCGTTATGCGTTATGCGTTATGCGTTATGCGTTATGCGTTATGCGTTATGCGTTATGCGTTATGCGTTATGCGTTTTGCGTTATGCGTTATGCGTTATGCGTTATGCGTTATGCGTTTTGCGTTATGCGTTATGCGTTATGCGTTATGCGTTATGCGTTATGCGTTAGGCGTTATGCGTTATGCGTTATGCGTTATGCGTTATGCGTTATGCGGTATGCGTTATGCGTTATGCGTTATGCGTTATGCGTTATGCGTTATGCGTTATGCGTTATGCGTTATGCGTTATGCGTTATGCGTTATGCGTTATGCGTTATGCGTTATGCATTATGCGTTATGCGTTATGCGTTATGCGTTATGCGTTATGCGTTATGCGTTATGCGTTATGCGATATGCGTTATGCGTTATGCGTTATGCGTTATGCGTTATGCGTTATGCGTTATGCGTTATGCGTTATGCGTTATGCGTTATGCGTTATGCGTTATGCGTTATGCGTTATGCGTTATGCGTTATGCGTTATGCGTTATGCGTTATGCGTTATGCGTTATGCGTTATGCGTTATGCGTTATGCGTTATGCGTTATGCGTTATGCGTTATGCGTTATGCGTTATGCGTTATGAGCTATGCGTTAAGCGTTATGCGTTATGCGTTATGCGTTATGCGTTATGCGTTATGCGTTATGCGTTATGCGTTATGCGTTATGCGTTATGCGTTATGCGTTATGCGCTATGCGTTATGCGTTATGCGTTATGCGTTATGCGTTATGCGTTATGCGTTATGCGTTATGCGTTATGCGTTATGCGTTATGCGTTATGCGTTATGCGTTATGCGTCATGCGTTATCCGTTATGCGTTATGCGTTATGCGATATGCGTTATGTGTTATGCGTTATGCGTTATGCGTTATGCGTTATGCGTTATGCGTTATGCGTTATGCGTCTTGCGTTATCCGTTATGCGTTATGCGTTATGCGTTATGCGTTATGCGTTATGCGTTATGCGTTATGCGTTATGCGTTATGCGTTATGCGTTATGCGTTATGCGTTATGCGTTATGCGTTATGCCTTATGCGTTATGCGTTATGCGATATGCGTTATGCGTTATGCGTTATGCGTTATGCGTTATGCGTCTTGCGTTATCCGTTATGCGTTATGCGTTATGCGTTATGCGTTATGCGTTATGCGTTATGCGTTATGCGTTATGCGTTATGCGTTATGCGTTATGCGTTATGCGTTATGCGTTATGCGTTATGCGTTATGCGTTATGCGTTATGCGTTATGCGTTATGCGTTATGCGTTATGCGTTATGCGTTATGCGTTATGCGTTTTGCGTTATGCGTTATGCGTTATGCGTTATGCGTTATGCGTTTTGCGTTATGCGTTATGCGTTATGCGTTATGCGTTATGCGTTATGCGTTATGCGTTATGCGTTATGCGTTATGCGTTATGCGTTATGCGTTATGCGGTATGCGTTATGCGTTATGCGTTATGCGTTATGCGTTATGCGTTATGCGTTATGCGTTATGCGTTATGCGTTATGCGTTATGCGTTATGCGTTATGCGTTATGCGTTATGCGTTATGCGTTATGCGTTATGCGTTATGCGTTATGCGTTATGCGTTATGCGTTATGCGTTATGCGTTATGCGTTATGCGTTATGCGTTATGCGTTATGCGTTATGCGTTATGCGTTATGCGTTATGCGTTATGCGTTATGCGTTATGCGTTATGCGTTATGCGTTATGCGTTATGCGTTATGCGTTATGCGTTATGCGTTATGCGTTATGCGTTATGCGTTATGCGTTATGCGTTATGCGTTATGCGTTATGCGTTATGCGTTATGCGTTATGCGTTATGCGTTATGCGTTATGCGTTATGCGTTATGCGTTATGCGTTATGCGTTATGCGTTATGCGTTATGCGTTATGCGTTATGCGTTATGCGTTATGCATTAGGCGTTACGCGTTATGCGTTAGGCGTTATGCGTTAAGCGTTATGCGTTATGCGTTATGCGTTATGTGTTATGCGTTAAGCGTTATGCGTTATGCGTTATGCGTTATGCGTTATGCGTTATGCGTTATGCGTTATGCGTTATGCGTTATGCGTTATGCGTTATGCGTTATGCGTTATGCGTTATGCGTTATGCGTTATGCGTTATGCGTCATGCGTTATCCGTTATGCGTTATGCGTTATGCGATATGCGTTATGTGTTATGCGTTATGCGTTATGCGTTATGCGTTATGCGTTATGCGTTATGCGTTATGCGTTATGCGTCTTGCGTTATCCGTTATGCGTTATGCGTTATGCGTTATGCGTTATGCGTTATGCGTTATGCGTTATGCGTTATGCGTTATGCGTTATGCGTTATGCGTTATGCGTTATGCGTTATGCCTTATGCGTTATGCGTTATGCGATATGCGTTATGCGTTATGCGTTATGCGTTATGCGTTATGCGTTATGCGTCTTGCGTTATCCGTTATGCGTTATGCGTTATGCGTTATGCGTTATGCGTTATGCGTTATGCGTTATGCGTTATGCGTTATGCGTTATGCGTTATGCGTTATGCGTTATGCGTTATGCGTTATGCGTTATGCGTTATGCGTTATGCGTTATGCGTTATGCGTTTTGCGTTATGCGTTATGCGTTATGCGTTATGCGTTATGCGTTTTGCGTTATGCGTTATGCATTATGCGTTATGCGTTATGCGTTATGCGTTATGCGTTATGCGTTATGCGTTATGCGTTATGCGTTATGCGTTATGCGTTATGCGGTATGCGTTATGCGTTATGCGTTATGCGTTATGCGTTATGCGTTATGCGTTATGCGTTATGCGTTATGCGTTATGCGTTATGCGTTATGCGTTATGCGTTATGCGTTATGCGTTATGCGTTATGCGTTATGCGTTATGCGTTATGCGTTATGCGTTATGCGTTATGCGTTATGCGTTATGCGTTATGCGTTATGCGTTATGCGTTATGCGTTATGCGTTATGCGTTATGCGTTATGCGTTATGCGTTATGCGTTATGCGTTATGCGTTATGCGTTATGCGTTATGCGTTATGCGTTATGCGTTATGCGTTATGCGTTATGCGTTATGCGTTATGCGTTATGCGTTATGCGTTATGCGTTATGCGTTATGCGTTATGCGTTATGCGTTATGCGTTATGCGTTATGCGTTATGCGTTATGCGTTTTGCGTTATGCGTTATGCGTTATGCGTTATGCGTTATGCGTTTTGCGTTATGCGTTATGCGTTATGCGTTATGCGTTATGCGTTATGCGTTATGCGTTATGCGTTATGCGTTATGCGTTATGCGTTATGCGTTATGCGGTATGCGTTATGCGTTATGCGTTATGCGTTATGCGTTATGCGTTATGCGTTATGCGTTATGCGTTATGCGTTATGCGTTATGCGTTATGCGTTATGCGTTATGCGTTATGCGTTATGCGTTATGCGTTATGCGTTATGCGTTATGCGTTATGCGTTATGCGTTATGCGTTATGCGTTATGCGTTATGCGTTATGCGTTATGCGTTATGCGTTATGCGTTATGCGTTATGCGTTATGCCTTATGCGTTATGCGTTATGCGATATGCGTTATGCGTTATGCGTTATGCGTTATGCGTTATGCGTTATGCGTTATGCGTCTTGCGTTATCCGTTATGCGTTATGCGTTATGCGTTATGCGTTATGCGTTATGCGTTATGCGTTATGCGTTATGCGTTATGCGTTATGCGTTATGCGTTATGCGTTATGCGTTATGCGTTATGCGTTATGCGTTATGCGTTATGCGTTATGCGTTATGCGTTATGCGTTATGCGTTATGCGTTTTGCGTTATGCGTTATGCGTTATGCGTTATGCGTTATGCGTTTTGCGTTATGCGTTATGCGTTATGCGTTATGCGTTATGCGTTATGCGTTATGCGTTATGCGTTATGCGTTATGCGTTATGCGTTATGCGTTATGCGTTATGCGGTATGCGTTATGCGTTATGCGTTATGCGTTATGCGTTATGCGTTATGCGTTATGCGTTATGCGTTATGCGTTATGCGTTATGCGTTATGCGTTATGCGTTATGCGTTATGCGTTATGCGTTATGCGTTATGCGTTATGCGTTATGCGTTATGCGTTATGCGTTATGCGTTATGCGTTATGCGTTATGCGTTATGCGTTATGCGTTATGCGTTATGCGTTATGCGTTATGCGTTATGCGTTATGCGTTATGCGTTATGCTTTATGCGTCATGCGTTATGCGTTATGCGTTATGCGTTATGCGTTATGCGTTATGCGTTATGCGTTATGCGCTATGCGTTATGCGTTATGCGTTATGCGTTATGCGTTATGCGTTATGCGTTATGCGTTATGCGTTATGCGTTATGCGTTATGCGTTATGCGTTATGCGTTATGCGTTATGCGTTATGCGTTATGCGTTATGCGTTATGCGTTATGCGTTATGCGTTATGCGTTATGCGTTATGCGTTATGCGTTATGCGTTATGCGTTATGCGTTATGCGTTATGCGTTATGCGTTATGCGTTATGCGTTATGCGTTATGCGTTATGCGTTATGCGTTATGCGTTATGCGTTATGCGTTATGCGTTATGCGTTATGCGTTATGCGTTATGCGTTATGCGTTATGCGTTATGCGTTATGCGTTATGCGTTATGCGTTATGCGTTATGCGTTATGCGTTATGCGTTATGCGTCATGCGTTATCCGTTATGCGTTATGCGTTATGCGATATGCGTTATGTGTTATGCGTTATGCGTTATGCGTTATGCGTTATGCGTTATGCGTTATGCGTCTTGCGTTATCCGTTATGCGTTATGCGTTATGCGTTATGCGTTATGCGTTATGCGTCTTGCGTTATCCGTTATGCGTTATGCGTTATGCGTTATGCGTTATGCGTTATGCGTTATGCGTTATGCGTTATGCGTTATGCGTTATGCGTTATGCGTTATGCGTTATGCGTTATGCGTTATGCGTTATGCGTTATGCGTTATGCGTTATGCGTTATGCGTTATGCGTTATGCGTTATGCGTTATGCGTTATGCGTTATGCGTTATGCGTTATGCGTTATGCGTTATGCGTTATGCGTTATGCGTTATGCGTTATGCGTTATGCGTTATGCGTTTTGCGTTATGCGTTATGCGTTATGCGTTATGCGTTATGCGTTATGCGTTTTGCGTTATGCGTTATGCGTTATGCGTTATGCGTTATGCGTTATGCGTTATGCGTTATGCGTTATGCGTTATGCGTTATGCGTTATGCGTTATGCGTTATGCGTTATGCGTTATGCGTTATGCGTTATGCGTTATGCGTTATGCGTTATGCGTTATGCGTTATGCGTTATGCGTTATGCGTTATGCGTTATGCGTTATGCGTTATGCGTTATGCGTTATGCGTTATGCGTTATGCGTTATGCGTTATGCGTTATGCGTTATGCGATATGCGTTATGCGTTATGCGTTATCCGTTATGCGTTATGCGTTATGCGTTATGCGTTAAGCGTTATGCGTTATGCGATATGTGTTATGCGTTATGCGTTATGCGTTATGCGTTATGCGTTATGCGTTATGCGTTATGCGTTATGCGTTATGCGTTACGCGTTATACGTTATGCGTTATGCGTTATCCGTTATGCGTTATCCGTTATGCGTTATGCGTTATGCGTTAAGCGTTATGCGTTATTCGTTATGCGTTATGCGTTACGCGTTATACGTTATGCGTTATGCGCGATGCGTTATGCGTTATGCGTTATGGGCTATGCGTTAAGCGTTATGCGTTATGCATTATGCGTTATGCGTTATGCGTTATGCGTTAAGCGTTATGCGTTATGCGTTATGCGTTATGCGTTATGCGTTATGCGTTATGCGTTATGCGTTATGCGTTATGCGTTATGCGTTATGCGTTATGCGTTATGCGTTATGCGTCATGCGTTATCCGTTATGCGTTATGCGTTATGCGATATGCGTTATGTGTTATGCGTTATGCGTTATGCGTTATGCGTTATGCGTTATGCGTTATGCGTTATGCGTTATGCGTTATGCGTCTTGCGTTATCCGTTATGCGTTATGCGTTATGCGGTATGCGTTATGCGTTATGCGTTATGCGTTATGCGTTATGCGTTATGCCTTATGCGTTATGCGTTATGCGATATGCGTTATGCGTTATGCGTTATGCGTTATGCGTTATGCGTTATGCGTCTTGCGTTATCCGTTATGCGTTATGCGTTATGCGTTATGCGTTATGCGTTATGCGTTATGCGTTATGCGTTATGCGTTATGCGTTATGCGTTATGCGTTATGCGTTATGCGTTATGCGTTATGCGTTATGCGTTATGCGTTATGCGTTATGCGTTATGCGTTATGCGTTATGCGTTATGCGTTATGCGTTATGCGTTATGCGTTATGCGTTATGCGTTATGCGTTATGCGTTTTGCGTTATGCGTTATGCGTTATGCGTTATGCGTTATGCGTTTTGCGTTATGCGTTATGCGTTATGCGTTATGCGTTATGCGTTATGCGTTTTGCGTTATGCGTTATGCGTTATGCGTTATGCGTTATGCGTTATGCGTTATGCGTTATGCGTTATGCGTTATGCGTTATGCGTTATGCGTTATGCGTTATGCGTTATGCGTTATGCGTTATGCGTTATGCGTTATGCGTTATGCGTTATGCGTTATGCGTTATGCGTTATGCGTTATGCGTTATGCGTTATGCGTTATGCGTTATGCGTTATGCGTTATGCGTTATGCGTTATGCGTTATGCGTTATGCGTTATGCGTTATGCGTTATGCGTTATGCGTTATGCGTTATGCGTCATGCGTTATCCGTTATGCGTTATGCGTTATGCGATATGCGTTATGTGTTATGCGTTATGCGTTATGCGTTATGCGTTATGCGTTATGCGTTATGCGTCTTGCGTTATCCGTTATGCGTTATGCGTTATGCGTTATGCGTTATGCGTTATGCGTCTTGCGTTATCCGTTATGCGTTATGCGTTATGCGTTAAGCGTTATGCGTTATGCGTTATGCGATATGCGTTATGCGTTATGCGTTAAGCGTTATGCGTTATGCGTTATGCGTTATGCGTTATGCGTTATGCGTCATGCGTCATGCGTTATGCGTTATGCGTTATGCGTTATGCGTTATGCGTTATGCGTTATGCGTTATGCGTTATGCGTTATGCGTTATGCGTTATCCGTTATGCGTTATGACTTTTTCATTGAACGTTATGCGTTATGTGTTATGCGTTATGCGTTATGCGTTATGCGTTATGCGTTATGCGTTATGCGTTATGCGTTATGCGTTATGCGTTATGCGTTATGCGTTATGCGTTATGCGTTATGCGTTATGCGTTATGCGTTATGCGTTATGCGTTATGCGTTATGCCTATGCGTTATGTGTTATGCGTTATGCGTTATCCGTTATGCGTTACCCGTTATGCGTTATGCGTTAAGCGTTATGCGTCATTCGTTATGCGTTATGCGTTACGCGTTATACGTTATGCGTTATGCGCGATGCGTTATGCGTTATGCGTTATGAGCTATGCGTTAAGCGTTATGCGTTATGCATTATGCGTTATGCGTTATGCGTTATGCGTTATGCGTTATGCGTTATCCGTTATGCGTTATGACTTTTTCATTGAACGTTATGCGTTATGTGTTATGCGTTATGCGTTATGCGTTATGCGTTATGCGTTATGCGTTATGCGTTATGCGTTATGCGTTATGCGTTATGCGTTATGCGTTATGCGTTATGCGTTATGCGTTATGCGTTATGCGTTATGCCTATGCGTTATGTGTTATGCGTTATGCGTTATCCGTTATGCGTTACCCGTTATGCGTTATGCGTTAAGCGTTATGCGTCATTCGTTATGCGTTATGCGTTACGCGTTATACGTTATGCGTTATGCGCGATGCGTTATGCGTTATGCGTTATGAGCTATGCGTTAAGCGTTATGCGTTATGCATTATGCGTTATGCGTTATGCGTTATGCGTTATGCGTTATGCGTTAAGCGTTATGCGTTATGCGTTATGCGTTATGCGTTATGCGTTATGCGTTATGCGTTATGCGTTATGCGTTATCCGTTATGCGTTATGCGTTATGCGTTATCCGTTATGTGTTATGCGTTATGCGTTAAGCGTTATGCGTTATGCGTTATGCGTTATGCGTTATCCGTTATGTGTTATGCGTTATGCGTTAAGCGTTATGCGTTATGCGTTATGCGATATGCGTTATGCGTTATGCGTTATGCGTTATGCGTTATGCGTTATGCGTTATGCGTTATGCGTTATGCGTTATGCGTTATCCGTTATGCGTTATGCGTTATGCGTTATCCGTTATGTGTTATGCGTTATGCGTTAAGCGTTATGCGTTATGCGTTATGCGATATGCGTTATGCGTTATGCGTTATGCGTTATGCGTTATGCGTTATGCGTTGTGCGTTGTGCGTTATGCGTTATGCGTTATGCGTTTTGCGTTATGCGTTATGCGTTATGCGTTATGCGTTATGCGTTATGCGTCATGCGTTATGCGTTATGCGTTATGCGTTATGCGTTATGCGTTATGCGTTATGCGTTATGCGTTATGCGTTATGCGTTATGCGTTATGCGTTATGCGTTTTGCGTTATGCGTTATGCGTTATGCGTTATGCGTTATGCGTCATGCGTTATGCGTTATGCGTTATGCGTTATGCGTTATGCGTTATGCGTTATGCGTTATGCGTTATGCGTTATGCGTTATGCGTTATGCGTTATGCGTTATGCGGTATGCGTTATGCGTTATGCGTTATGCGTTATGCGTTATGCGTTATGCGTTATGCGTTATGCGTTATGCGTTATGCGTTATGCGTTATGCGTTATGCGTTATGCGTTATGCGTTATACGTTATGCGTTATGCGTTATGCGTTATGCGTTATGCGTTATGCGTTATGCGTTATGCGTTATGCGTTATGCGTTATGCGTTATGCGTTATGCGTTATGCGTTATGCGTTATGCGTTATGCGTTATGCGTTGTGCGTTGTGCGTTGTGCGTTGTGCGTTATGCGTTATGCGTTATGCGTTATGCGTTATGCGTTATGCGTTATGCGTTATGCGTTATGCGTTATGCGATATGCGTTATGCGTTATGCGTTATCCGTTATGCGTTATGCGTTATGCGTTATGCGTTAAGCGTTATGCGTTATGCGATATGTGTTATGCGTTATGCGTTATGCGTTATGCGTTATGCGTTATGCGTTATGCGTTATGCGTTACGCGTTATACGTTATGCGTTATGCGTTATCCGTTATGCGTTATCCGTTATGCGTTATGCGTTATGCGTTAAGCGTTATGCGTTATTCGTTATGCGTTATGCGTTACGCGTTATACGTTATGCGTTATGCGCGATGCGTTATGCGTTATGCGTTATGGGCTATGCGTTAAGCGTTATGCGTTATGCATTATGCGTTATGCGTTATGCGTTATGCGTTATGCGTTATGCGTTATGCGTTATGCGTTATGCGTTATGCGTTATGCGTTATGCGTTATGCGTCATGCGTTATCCGTTATGCGTTATGCGTTATGCGATATGCGTTATGTGTTATGCGTTATGCGTTATGCGTTATGCGTTATGCGTTATGCGTTATGCGTTATGCGTTATGCGTCTTGCGTTATCCGTTATGCGTTATGCGTTATGCGTTATGCGTTATGCGTTATGCGTTATGCGTTATGCCTTATGCGTTATGCGTTATGCGATATGCGTTATGCGTTATGCGTTATGCGTTATGCGTTATGCGTTATGCGTTATACGTTATGCGTTATGCGTTATGCGTTATGCGTTATGCGTTATGCATTATGCGTTATGCGTTATGCGTTATGCGTTAAGCGTTATGCGTTATGCGTTATGCGTTATGCGTTATGCGTTATGCGTTATGCGTTATGCGTTATGCGTTATGCGTTATGCGTTATGCGTTATGCGTTATGCGTTATGCGTCATGCGTTATCCGTTATGCGTTATGCGTTATGCGATATGCGTTATGTGTTATGCGTTATGCGTTATGCGTTATGCGTTATGCGTTATGCGTTATGCGTTATGCGTCTTGCGTTATCCGTTATGCGTTATGCGTTATGCGTTATGCGTTATGCGTTATGCGTTATGCGTTATGCCTTATGCGTTATGCGTTATGCGATATGCGTTATGCGTTATGCGTTATGCGTTATGCGTTATGCGTTATGCGTTATGCGTTATGCGTTATGCGTTATGCGTTATGCGTTATGCGTTATGCGTTATGCGTTATGCGTTATGCGTTATGCGTTATGCGTTATGCGTTATGCGTTATGCGTTATGCGTTATGCGTTATGCGTTATGCGTTATGCGTTATACGTTATGCGTTATGCGTTATGCGTTATGCGTTATGCGTTATGCGATATGCGTTATGCGTTATGCGTTATCCGTTATGCGTTATGCGTTATGCGTTAAGCGTTATGCGTTATGCGATATGTGTTATGCGTTATGCGTTATGCGTTATGCGTTATGCGTTATGCGTTATGCGTTACGCGTTATACGTTATGCGTTATGCGTTATCCGTTATGCGTTATCCGTTATGCGTTATGCGTTATGCGTTAAGCGTTATGCGTTATTCGTTATGCGTTATGCGTTACGCGTTATACGTTATGCGTTATGCGCGATGCGTTATGCGTTATGGGCTATGCGTTAAGCGTTATGCGTTATGCATTATGCGTTATGCGTTATGCGTTATGCGTTAAGCGTTATGCGTTATGCGTTATGCGTTATGCGTTATGCGTTATGCGTTATGCGTTATGCGTTATGCGTTATGCGTTATGCGTTATGCGTTATGCGTCATGCGTTATCCGTTATGCGTTATGCGTTATGCGATATGCGTTATGTGTTATGCGTTATGCGTTATGCGTTATGCGTTATGCGTTATGCGTTATGCGTTATGCGTCTTGCGTTATCCGTTATGCGTTATGCGTTATGCGTTATGCGTTATGCGTTATGCGTTATGCGTTATGCCTTATGCGTTATGCGTTATGCGATATGCGTTATGCGTTATGCGTTATGCGTTATGCGTTATGCGTTATGCGTTATGCGTTATGCGTCTTGCGTTATCCGTTATGCGTTATGCGTTATGCGTTATACGTTATGCGTTATGCGTTATGCGTTATGCGTTATGCGTTATGCGTTATGCGTTATGCGTTATGCGTTATGCGTTTTGCGTTATGCGTTATGCGTTATGCGTTATGCGTTATGCGTTTTGCGTTATGCGTTATGCGTTATGCGTTATGCGTTATGCGTTATGCGTTATGCGTTATGCGTTATGCGTTATGCGTTATGCGTTATGCGTTATGCGTTATGCGTTATGCGTTATGCGTTATGCGTTATGCGTTATGCGTTATGCGTTATGCGTTATGCGTTATGCGTTATGCGTTATGCGTTATGCGTTATGCGTTATGCGTTATGCGTTATGCGTTATGCGTTATGCGTTATGCGTTATGCGTTATGCGTTATGCGTTATGCGTTATGCGTTATGCGTTATGCGTTATGCGTTATGCGTTATGCGTTATGCGTTATGCGTTATGCGTTATGCGTTATGCGTTATGCGTTATGCGTTATGCGTTATGCGTTATGCGTTATGCGTTATGCGTTATGCGTTATGCGTTATGCGTTATGCGTTATGCGTTATGCGTTATGCGTTATGCGTTATCCGTTATGCGTTATGACTTTTTCATTGAACGTTATGCGTTATGTGTTATGCGTTATGCGTTATGCGTTATGCGTTATGCGTTATGCGTTATGCGTTATGCGTTATGCGTTATGCGTTATGCGTTATGCGTTATGCGTTATGCGTTATGCGTTATGCGTTATGCCTATGCGTTATGTGTTATGCGTTATGCGTTATCCGTTATGCGTTACCCGTTATGCGTTATGCGTTAAGCGTTATGCGTCATTCGTTATGCGTTATGCGTTACGCGTTATACGTTATGCGTTATGCGTTATGCGTTATGCGTTATGCGTTATGCGTTATGCGTTATGCGTTATGCGTTATGCGTTATGCGTTATGCGTTATGCGTTATGCGTTATGCGTTATGCGTTATGCGTTATGCGTTATGCGTTATGCGTTATGCGTTATGCGTTATGCGTTATGCGTTATCCGTTATGCGTTATGACTTTTTCATTGAACGTTATGCGTTATGTGTTATGAGCTATGCGTTAAGCGTTATGCGTTATGCATTATGCGTTATGCGTTATGCGTTATGCGTTATGCGTTATGCGTTATCCGTTATGCGTTATGACTTTTTCATTGAACGTTATGCGTTATGTGTTATGCGTTATGCGTTATGCGTTATGCGTTATGCGTTATGCGTTATGCGTTATGCGTTTTGCGTTATGCGTTATGCGTTATGCGTTATGCGTTATGCGTTATGCGTTATGCGTTATGCGTTATGCGTTATGCGTTATGCCTATGCGTTATGTGTTATGCGTTATGCGTTATCCGTTATGCGTTACCCGTTATGCGTTATGCGTTAAGCGATATGCGTCATTCGTTATGCGTTATGCGTTACGCGTTATACGTTATGCGTTATGCGCGATGCGTTATGCGTTATGCGTTATGAGCTATGCGTTAAGCGTTATGCGTTATGCATTATGCGTTATGCGTTATGCGTTATGCGTTATGCGTTATGCGTTAAGCGTTATGCGTTATGCGTTATGCGTTATGCGTTATGCGTTATGCGTTATGCGTTATGCGTTATGCGTTATGCGTTATGCGTTATCCGTTATGCGTTATGCGTTATGCGTTATCCGTTATGTGTTATGCGTTATGCGTTAAGCGTTATGCGTTATGCGTTATGCGTTATGCGTTATCCGTTATGTGTTATGCGTTATGCGTTAAGCGTTATGCGTTATGCGTTATGCGATATGCGTTATGCGTTATGCGTTATGCGTTATGCGTTATGCGTTATGCGTTATGCGTTATGCGTTATGCGTTATCCGTTATGCGTTATGCGTTATGCGTTATCCGTTATGTGTTATGCGTTATGCGTTAAGCGTTATGCGTTATGCGTTATGCGATATGCGTTATGCGTTATGCGTTATGCGTTATGCGTTATGCGTTATGCGTTGTGCGTTGTGCGTTATGCGTTATGCGTTATGCGTTTTGCGTTATGCGTTATGCGTTATGCGTTATGCGTTATGCGTTATGCGTCATGCGTTATGCGTTATGCGTTATGCGTTATGCGTTATGCGTTATGCGTTATGCGTTATGCGTTATGCGTTATGCGTTATGCGTTATGCGTTATGCGTTTTGCGTTATGCGTTATGCGTTATGCGTTATGCGTTATGCGTCATGCGTTATGCGTTATGCGTTATGCGTTATGCGTTATGCGTTATGCGTTATGCGTTATGCGTTATGCGTTATGCGTTATGCGTTATGCGTTATGCGGTATGCGTTATGCGTTATGCGTTATGCGTTATGCGTTATGCGTTATGCGTTATGCGTTATGCGTTATGCGTTATGCGTTATGCGTTATGCGTTATGCGTTATGCGTTATGCGTTATACGTTATGCGTTATGCGTTATGCGTTATGCGTTATGCGTTATGCGTTATGCGTTATGCGTTATGCGTTATGCGTTATGCGTTATGCGTTATGCGTTATGCGTTATGCGTTATGCGTTATGCGTTATGCGTTGTGCGTTGTGCGTTGTGCGTTGTGCGTTATGCGTTATGCGTTATGCGTTATGCGTTATGCGTTATGCGTTATGCGTTATGCGTTATGCGTTATGCGTTATGCGATATGCGTTATGCGTTATGCGTTATCCGTTATGCGTTATGCGTTATGCGTTATGCGTTAAGCGTTATGCGTTATGCGATATGTGTTATGCGTTATGCGTTATGCGTTATGCGTTATGCGTTATGCGTTATGCGTTATGCGTTATGCGTTACGCGTTATACGTTATGCGTTATGCGTTATCCGTTATGCGTTATCCGTTATGCGTTATGCGTTATGCGTTAAGCGTTATGCGTTATTCGTTATGCGTTATGCGTTACGCGTTATACGTTATGCGTTATGCGCGATGCGTTATGCGTTATGCGTTATGGGCTATGCGTTAAGCGTTATGCGTTATGCATTATGCGTTATGCGTTATGCGTTATGCGTTAAGCGTTATGCGTTATGCGTTATGCGTTATGCGTTATGCGTTATGCGTTATGCGTTATGCGTTATGCGTTATGCGTTATGCGTTATGCGTTATGCGTTATGCGTCATGCGTTATCCGTTATGCGTTATGCGTTATGCGATATGCGTTATGTGTTATGCGTTATGCGTTATGCGTTATGCGTTATGCGTTATGCGTTATGCGTTATGCGTCTTGCGTTATCCGTTATGCGTTATGCGTTATGCGTTATGCGTTATGCGTTATGCGTTATGCGTTATGCCTTATGCGTTATGCGTTATGCGATATGCGTTATGCGTTATGAGTTATGCGTTATGCGTTATGCGTTATGCGTTATGCGTCTTGCGTTATCCGTTATGCGTTATGCGTTATGCGTTATACGTTATGCGTTATGCGTTATGCGTTATGCGTTATGCGTTATGCGTTATGCGTTATGCGTTATGCGTTATGCGTTTTGCGTTATGCGTTATGCGTTATGCGTTATGCGTTATGCGTTTTGCGTTATGCGTTATGCGTTATGCGTTATGCGTTATGCGTTATGCGTTATGCGTTATGCGTTATGCGTTATGCGTTATGCGTTATGCGTTATGCGTTATGCGTTATGCGTTATGCGTTATGCGTTATGCGTTATGCGTTATGCGTTATGCGTTATGCGTTATGCGTTATGCGTTATGCGTTATGCGTTATGCGTTATGCGTTATGCGTTATGCGTTATGCGTTATGCGTTATGCGTTATGCGTTATGCGTTATGCGTTATGCGTTATGCGTTATGCGTTATGCGTTATGCGTTATGCGTTATGCGTTATGCGTTATGCGTTATGCGTTATGCGTTATGCGTTATGCGTTATGCGTTATGCGTTATGCGTTATGCGTTATGCGTTATGCGTTATGCGTTATGCGTTATGCGTTATGCGTTATGCGTTATGCGTTATGCGTTATGCGTTATGCGTTATGCGTTATGCGTTATCCGTTATGCGTTATGACTTTTTCATTGAACGTTATGCGTTATGTGTTATGCGTTATGCGTTATGCGTTATGCGTTATGCGTTATGCGTTATGCGTTATGCGTTATGCGTTATGCGTTATGCGTTATGCGTTATGCGTTATGCGTTATGCGTTATGCGTTATGCGTTATGCGTTATGCCTATGCGTTATGTGTTATGCGTTATGCGTTATCCGTTATGCGTTACCCGTTATGCGTTATGCGTTAAGCGTTATGCGTCATTCGTTATGCGTTATGCGTTACGCGTTATACGTTATGCGTTATGCGCGATGCGTTATGCGTTATGCGTTATGAGCTATGCGTTAAGCGTTATGCGTTATGCATTATGCGTTATGCGTTATGCGTTATGCGTTATGCGTTATGCGTTATCCGTTATGCGTTATGACTTTTTCATTGAACGTTATGCGTTATGTGTTATGCGTTATGCGTTATGCGTTATGCGTTATGCGTTATGCGTTATGCGTTATGCGTTATGCGTTATGCGTTATGCGTTATGCGTTATGCCTATGCGTTATGTGTTATGCGTTATGCGTTATCCGTTATGCGTTACCCGTTATGCGTTATGCGTTAAGCGTTATGCATTATGCGTTATGCGTTGTGCGTTGTGCGTTGTGCGTTGTGCGTTATGCGTTATGCGTTATGCGTTATGCGTTATGCGTTATGCGTTATGCGTTATGCGTTATGCGTTATGCGTTATGCGTTATGCGTTATGCGTTATGCGTTATGCGTTATGCGTTATGCGTTATGCGTTATCCGTTATGCGTTATCCGTTATGCGTTAAGCGTTATGCGTTATGCGTTATGCGTTATGCGTTATGCGTTATGCGTTATGCGTTATGCGTTATGCGTTATGCGTTATGCGTTATCCGTTATGCGTTATGCGTTATGCGCGATGCGTTATGCGTTATGCGTTATGCGTTATGAGCTATGCGTTAAGCGTTATGCGTTATGCATTATGCGTTATGCGTTATGCGTTATGCGTTATGCGTTATGCGTTATGCGTTATGCGTTATGCGTTATGCGTTATGCGTTATGCGTTATGCGTTATGCGCTATGCGTTATGCGTTATGCGTTATGCGTTATGCGTTATGCGTTATGCGTTATGCGTTATGCGTTATGCGTTATGCGTTATGCGTTATGCGTTATGCGTTATGCGTTATGCGTTATGCGTTATGCGTTATGCGTTATGCGTTATGCGTTATGCGTTATGCGTTATGCGTTATGCGTTATGCGTTATGCGTTATGCGTTATGCGTTATGCGTTATGCGTTATGCGTTATGCGTTATGCGTTATGCGTTATGCGTTATGCGTTATGCGTTATGCGTTATGCGTTATGCGTTATGCGTTATGCGTTATGCGTTATGCGTTATGCGTTATGCGTTATGCGTTATGCGTTATGCGTTATGCGTTATGCGTTATGCGTTATGCGTTATCCGTTATGCGTTATGACTTTTTCATTGAACGTTATGCGTTATGTGTTATGCGTTATGCGTTATGCGTTATGCGTTATGCGTTATGCGTTATGCGTTATGCGTTATGCGTTATGCGTTATGCGTTATGCGTTATGCGTTATGCGTTATGCGTTATGCGTTATGCGTTATGCGTTATGCCTATGCGTTATGTGTTATGCGTTATGCGTTATCCGTTATGCGTTACCCGTTATGCGTTATGCGTTAAGCGTTATGCGTCATTCGTTATGCGTTATGCGTTACGCGTTATACGTTATGCGTTATGCGCGATGCGTTATGCGTTATGCGTTATGAGCTATGCGTTAAGCGTTATGCGTTATGCATTATGCGTTATGCGTTATGCGTTATGCGTTATGCGTTATGCGTTATCCGTTATGCGTTATGACTTTTTCATTGAACGTTATGCGTTATGTGTTATGCGTTATGCGTTATGCGTTATGCGTTATGCGTTATGCGTTATGCGTTATGCGTTATGCGTTATGCGTTATGCGTTATGCGTTATGCGTTATGCCTATGCGTTATGTGTTATGCGTTATGCGTTATCCGTTATGCGTTACCCGTTATGCGTTATGCGTTAAGCGTTATGCATTATGCGTTATGCGTTGTGCGTTGTGCGTTGTGCGTTGTGCGTTATGCGTTATGCGTTATGCGTTATGCGTTATGCGTTATGCGTTATGCGTTATGCGTTATGCGTTATGCGTTATGCGTTATGCGTTATGCGTTATGCGTTATGCGTTATGCGTTATGCGTTATCCGTTATGCGTTATCCGTTATGCGTTAAGCGTTATGCGTTATGCGTTATGCGTTATGCGTTATGCGTTATGCGTTATGCGTTATGCGTTATGCGTTATGCGTTATGCGTTATGCGTTATGCGTTATGCGTTATCCGTTATGCGTTATGCGTTATGCGCGATGCGTTATGCGTTATGCGTTATGCGTTATGAGCTATGCGTTAAGCGTTATGCGTTATGCATTATGCGTTATGCGTTATGCGTTATGCGTTATGCGTTATGCGTTATGCGTTATGCGTTATGCGTTATGCGTTATGCGTTATGCGTTATGCGTTATGCGCTATGCGTTATGCGTTATGCGTTATGCGTTATGCGTTATGCGTTATGCGTTATGCGTTATGCGTTATGCGTTATGCGTTATGCGTTATGCGTTATGCGCTATGCGTTATGCGTTATGCGTTATGCGTTATGCGTTATGCGTTATGCGTTATGCGTTATGCGTTATGCGTTATGCGTTATGCGTTATGCGTTATGCGTTATGCGTTATGCGTTATGCGTTATGCGTTATGCGTTATGCGTTATGCGTTATGCGTTATGCGTTATGCGTTATGCGTTATGCGTTATGCGTTATGCGCGATGCGTTATGCGTTATGCGTTATGCGTTATGAGCTATGCGTTAAGCGTTATGCGTTATGCATTATGCGTTATGCGTTATGCGTTATGCGTTATGCGTTATGCGTTATGCGTTATGCGTTATGCGTTATGCGTTATGCGTTATGCGCTATGCGTTATGCGTTATGCGTTATGCGTTATGCGTTATGCGTTATGCGTTATGCGTTATGCGTTATGCGTTATGCGTTATGCGTTATGCGTTATGCGTTATGCGTTATGCGTTAAGCGTTACGCGTTATACGTTATGCGTTATGCGCGATGCGTTAAGCGTTATGCGTTATGCGTTATGCGTTATGCGTTATGCGTTATGCGTTATGCGTTATGCGTTAAGCGTTATGCGTTATGCGTTATGCGTTATGCGTTATGCGTAATGCGTTATGCGTTATGCGTCATGCGTTATCCGTTATGCGTTATGCGTTATGCGTTATGCGTTATGCGTTATGCGTTATGCGTTATGCGTTATGCGTTATGCGTTATGCGTTATGCGTTATGCGTTATGCGTTATGCGTTATGCGTTATGCGTTATGCGTTATGCGTTATGCGTTATGCGTTATGCGTTATGCGTTATGCGTTATGCGTTATGCGTTATGCGTTATGCGTTATCCGTTATGTGTTATGCGTTGTGCTTTACGGGTTATGCGATATACGTTATGCGTTATGACTTTTTCATTGACCGTTATGCGTTATGTGTTATGCGTTATGCGTTATGCGTTATGCGTTATGCGTTATGCGTTATGCGTTATGCGTTATGCGTTATGCGTTATGCGTTATCCGTTATGCGTTATCCGTTGTGCGTTAAGCGTTAAGCGTTATGCGTTATTCGTTATGCGTTATGCGTTATGCGCGATGCGTTATGCGTTATGCGTTATGCGTTTTGCGTTATGCGTTATGCGTTATGCGTTATGCGTTATGCGTTATGCGTTATGCGTTATGCGTTATGCGTTATGCGTTATGCGTTATGCGTTATGCGTTATGCGTTATGCGTTATGCGTTATGCGTTATGCGTTATGCGTTATGCGTTATGCGTTATGCGTTATGCGTTATGCGTTATGCGTTATGCGTTATGCGTTATGCGTTATGCGTTATGCGTTATGCGTTATGCGTTATGCGTTATGCGTTATGCGTTATGCGTTATGCGTTATGCGTTATGCGTTATGCGTTATGCGTTATGCGTTATGCGTTATGCGTTATGCGTTATGCGTTATGCGTTATGCGTTATGCGTTATGCGTTATGCGTTATGCGTTATGCGTTATGCGTTATGCGTTATGCGTTATGCGTTATGCGTTATGCGTTATGCGTTATGCGTTATGCGTTATGCGTTATGCGTTATGCGTTATGCGTTATGCGTTATGCGTTATGCGTTATGCGTTATGCGTTATGCGTTATGCGTTATGCCTATGCGTTATGTGTTATGCGTTATGCGTTATCCGTTATGCGTTACCCGTTATGCGTTATGCGTTAAGCGTTATGCGTCATTCGTTATGCGTTATGCGTTACGCGTTATACGTTATGCGTTATGCGCGATGCGTTATGCGTTATGCGTTATGAGCTATGCGTTAAGCGTTATGCGTTATGCATTATGCGTTATGCGTTATGCGTTATGCGTTATGCGTTATGCGTTAAGCGTTATCCGTTATGCGTTATGCGTTATGCGTTATCCGTTATGTGTTATGCGTTATGCGTTAAGCGTTATGCGTTATGCGTTATGCGATATGCGTTATGCGTTATGCGTTATCCGTTATGCGTTATGCGTTATGCGTTATCCGTTATGCGTTATGCGTTATGCGTTATGCGTTAAGCGTTATGCGTTATGCGATATGTGTTATGCGTTATGCGTTATGCGTTATGCGTTATGCGTTATGCGTTATGCGTTACGCGTTATACGTTATGCGTTATGCGTTATCCGTTATGCGTTATCCGTTATGCGTTATGCGTTATGCGTTAAGCGTTATGCGTTATTCGTTATGCGTTATGCGTTACGCGTTATACGTTATGCGTTATGCGCGATGCGTTATGCGTTATGCGTTATGGGCTATGCGTTAAGCGTTATGCGTTATGCATTATGCGTTATGCGTTATGCGTTATGCGTTAAGCGTTATGCGTTATGCGTTATGCGTTATGCGTTATGCGTTATGCGGTATGCGTTATGCGTTATGCGTTATGCGTTATGCGTTATGCGTTATGCGTTATGCGTTATGCGTTATGCGTTATGCGTTATGCGTTATGCGTTATGCGTTATGCGTTATGCGTTATGCGTTATGCGTTATGCGTTATGCGTTATGCGTTATGCCTTATGCGTTATGCGTTATGCGTTATGCGTTATGCGTTATGCGTTATGCGTTATGCGTTATGCGTTATGCGTTATGCGTTATGCGTTATGCGTTATGCGTTATGCGTTATGCGTTATGCGTTATGCGTTATGCGTTATGCGTTATGCGTTATGCGTTATGCGTTATGCGTTATGCGTTATGCGTTATGCGTTATGCGTTATGCGTTATGCGTTATGCGTTATGCGTTATGCGTTATGCGTTATGCGTTATGCGTTATGCGTTATGCGTTATGCGTTATGCGTTATGCGTTATGCGTTATGCGTTATGCGTTATGCGTTATGCGTTATGCGTTATGCGTTATGCGTTATGCGTTATGCGTTATGCGTTATGCGTTATGCGTTATGCGTTATGCGTTATCCGTTATGCGTTATGCGTTATGCGTTATCCGTTATGCGTTATCCGTTATGCGTTAAGCGTTATGCGTTATGCGTTATGCGTTATGCGTTATGCGTTATGCGTTATGCGTTATGCGTTATGCGTTATCCGTTATGCGTTATGCGTTATGCGTTATCCGTTATGCGTTATGCGTTATGCGTTAAGCGTTATGCGTTATGCGATATGCGTTATGCGTTATGCGTTAAGCGTTATGCGTTATGCGTTATGCGTTATGCGTTATGCGTTATGCGTTATGCGTTATGCGTTATGCGTTATGCGTTATGCGTTATGCGTTATGCGTTATCCGTTATGCGTTATGCGTTATGCGTTATCCGTTATGTGTTATGCGTTATGCGTTAAGCGTTATGCGTTATGCGTTATGCGATATGCGTTATGCGTTATGCGTTATGCGTTATGCGTTATGCGTTATGCGTTGTGCGTTGTGCGTTATGCGTTATGCGTTGTGCGTTTTGCGTTATGCGTTATGCGTTATGCGTTATGCGTTATGCGTCATGCGTTATGCGTTATGCGTTATGCGTTATGCGTTATGCGTTATGCGATATGCGTTATGTGTTATGCGTTATGCGTTATGCGTTATGCGTTATGCGTTATGCGTTATGCGTTATGCGTCTTGCGTTATCCGTTATGCGTTATGCGTTATGCGTTATGCGTTATGCGTTATGCGTTATGCGTTATGCGTTATGCGTTATGCGTTATGCGTTATGCGTTATGCGTTATGCGTTATGCCTTATGCGTTATGCGTTATGCGTTATCCGTTATGCGTTATCCGTTATGCGTTAAGCGTTATGCGTTATGCGTTATGCGTTATGCGTTATGCGTTATGCGTTATGCGTTATGCGTTATGCGTTATGCGTTATGCGTTATGCGTTATGCGTTATCCGTTATGCGTTATGCGTTATGCGTTATCCGTTATGCGTTATGCGTTATGCGTTAAGCGTTATGCGTTATGCGATATGCGTTATGCGTTATGCGTTAAGCGTTATGCGTTATGCGTTATGCGTTATGCGTTATGCGTTATCCGTTATGCGTTATGCGTTATGCGTTATCCGTTATGTGTTATGCGTTATGCGTTAAGCGTTATGCGTTATGCGTTATGCGATATGCGTTATGCGTTATGCGTTATGCGTTATGCGTTATGCGTTATGCGTTGTGCGTTGTGCGTTATGCGTTATGCGTTATGCGTTTTGCGTTATGCGTTATGCGTTATGCGTTATGCGTTATGCGTTATGCGTCATGCGTTATGCGTTATGCGTTATGCGTTATGCGTTATGCGTTATGCGTTATGCGTTATGCGTTATGCGTTTTGCGTTATGCGTTAGGCGTTATGCGTTATGCGTTATGCGTCATGCGTCATGCGTTATGCGTTATGCGTTATGCGTTATGCGTTATGCGTTATGCGTTATGCGTTATGCGTTATGCGCTATGCGTTATGCGTTATGCGTTATGCGTTATGCGTTATGCGTTATGTGTTATGCGTTATGCGTTATGCGTTATGCGTTATGCGTTATGCGGTATGCGTTATGCGTTATGCGTTATGCGTTATGCGTTATGCGTTATGCGTTATGCGTTATGCGTTATGCGTTATGCGTTATGCGTTATGCGTTATGCGTTATGCGTTATGCGTTATGCGTTATGCGTTATGCGTTATGCGTTATGCGTTATGCGTTATGCGTTATGCGTTATGCGTTATGCGTTATGCGTTATGCGTTATGCGTTATGCGTTATGCGTTATGCGTTATGCGTTATGCGTTATGCGTTATGCGTTATGCGTTATGCGTTATGCGTTATGCGTTATGCGTTATGCGTTATTCGTTATGCGTTATGCGTTATGCGTTATGCGTTATGCGTTATGCGTTATGCGATATGCGTTATGCGTTATGCGTTATCCGTTATGCGTTATGCGTTATGCGTTATGCGTTAAGCGTTATGCGTTATGCGATATGTGTTATGCGTTATGCGTTATGCGTTATGCGTTATGCGTTATGCGTTATGCGTTATGCGTTATGCGTTACGCGTTATACGTTATGCGTTATGCGTTATCCGTTATGCGTTATCCGTTATGCGTTATGCGTTATGCGTTAAGCGTTATGCGTTATTCGTTATGCGTTATGCGTTACGCGTTATACGTTATGCGTTATGCGCGATGCGTTATGCGTTATGCGTTATGGGCTATGCGTTAAGCGTTATGCGTTATGCATTATGCGTTATGCGTTATGCGTTATGCGTTAAGCGTTATGCGTTATGCGTTATGCGTTATGCGTTATGCGTTATGCGTTATGCGTTATGCGTTATGCGTTATGCGTTATGCGTTATGCGTTATGCGTTATGCGTTATGCGTTATGCGTCATGCGTTATCCGTTATGCGTTATGCGTTATGCGATATGCGTTATGTGTTATGCGTTATGCGTTATGCGTTATGCGTTATGCGTTATGCGTTATGCGTTATGCGTCTTGCGTTATGCGTTATGCGTTTTGCGTTATGCGTTATGCGTTATGCGTTATGCGTTATGCGTTTTGCGTTATGCGTTATGCGTTATGCGTTATGCGTTATGCGTTATGCGTTATGCGTTATGCGTTATGCGTTATGCGTTATGCGTTATGCGTTATGCGTTATGCGTTATGCGTTATGCGTTATGCGTTATGCGTTATGCGTTATGCGTTATGCGTTATGCGTTATGCGTTATGCGTTATGCGTTATGCGTTATGCGTTATGCGTTATGCGTTATGCGTTATGCGTTATGCGTTATGCGTTATGCGTTATGCGTTATGCGTTATGCGTTATGCGTTATGCGTTATGCGTTATGCGTTATGCGTTATGCGTTATGCGTTATGCGTTATGCGTTATGCGTTATGCGTTATGCGTTATGCGTTATGCGTTATGCGTTATGCGTTATGCGTTATGCGTTATGCGTTATGCGTTATGCGTTATGCGTTATGCGTTATGCGTTATGCGTTATGCGTTATGCGTTATGCGTTATGCGTTATGCGTTATGCGTTATGCGTTATGCGTTATGCGTTATGCGTTATGCGTTATGCGTTATGCGTTATGCGTTATGCGTTATGCGTTATGCGTTATGCGTTATGCGTTATGCGTTATGCGTTATGCGTTATGCGTTATGCGTTATGCGTTATGCGTTATGCGTTATGCGTTATGCGTTATGCGTTAAGCGTTATGCGTTATGCGATATGTGTTATGCGTTATGCGTTATGCGTTATGCGTTATGCGTTATGCGTTATGCGTTATGCGTTATGCGTTATGCGTTACGCGTTATACGTTATGCGTTATGCGTTATCCGTTATGCGTTATCCGTTATGCGTTATGCGTTATGCGTTAAGCGTTATGCGTTATTCGTTATGCGTTATGCGTTACGCGTTATACGTTATGCGTTATGCGCGATGCGTTATGCGTTATGCGTTATGGGCTATGCGTTAAGCGTTATGCGTTATGCATTATGCGTTATGCGTTATGCGTTATGCGTTAAGCGTTATGCGTTATGCGTTATGCGTTATGCGTTATGCGTTATGCGTTATGCGTTATGCGTTATGCGTTATGCGTTATGCGTTATGCGTTATGCGTCATGCGTTATCCGTTATGCGTTATGCGTTATGCGATATGCGTTAGGCGTTATGCGTTATGCGTTATGCCTTATGCGTTATGCGTTATGCGATATGCGTTATGCGTTATGCGTTATGCGTTATGCGTTATGCGTTATGCGTCTTGCGTTATCCGTTATGCGTTATGCGTTATGCGTTATGCGTTATGCGTTATGCGTTATGCGTTATGCGTTATGCGTTATGCGTTATGCGTTATGCGTTATGCGTTATGCGTTTTGCGTTATGCGTTATGCGTTATGCGTTATGCGTTATGCGTTTTGCGTTATGCGTTATGCGTTATGCGTTATGCGTTATGCGTTATGCGTTATGCGTTATGCGTTATGCGTTATGCGTTATGCGTTATGCGTTATGCGTTATGCGTTATGCGTTATGCGTTATGCGTTATGCGTTATGCGTTATGCGTTATGCGTTATGCGTTATGCGTTATGCGTTATGCGTTATGCGTTATGCGTTATGCGTTATGCGTTATGCGTTATGCGTTATGCGTTATGCGTTATGCGTTATGCGTTATGCGTTATGCGTTATGCGTTATGCGTTATGCGTTATGCGTTATGCGTTATGCGTTATGCGTTATGCGTTATGCGTTATGCGTTATGCGTTATGCGTTAAGCGTTATGCGTTATTCGTTATGCGTTATGCGTTACGCGTTATACGTTATGCGTTATGCGCGATGCGTTATGCGTTATGGGCTATGCGTTAAGCGTTATGCGTTATGCATTATGCGTTATGCGTTATGCGTTATGCGTTATGCGTTATGCGTTAAGCGTTATGCGTTATGCGTTATGCGTTATGCGTTATGCGTAATGCGTTATGCGTTATGCGTCATGCGTTATCCGTTATGCGTTATGCGTTATGCGTTATGCGTTATGCGTTATGCGTTATGCGTTATGCGTTATGCGTTATGCGTTATGCGTTATGCGTTATGCGTTATGCGTTATGCGTTATGCGTTATGCGTTATGCGTTATGCGTTATGCGTTATGCGTTATGCGTTATGCGTTATCCGTTATGTGTTATGCGTTGTGCTTTACGGGTTATGCGATATGCGTTATGCGTTATGACTTTTTCATTGACCGTTATGCGTTATGTGTTATGCGTTATGCGTTATGCGTTATGCGTTATGCGTTATGCGTTATGCGTTATGCGTTATGCGTTATGCGTTATGCGTTATGCGTTATCCGTTATGCGTTATCCGTTGTGCGTTATGCGTTAAGCGTTATGCGTTATTCGTTATGCGTTATGCGTTATGCGCGATGCGTTATGCGTTATGCGTTATGCGTTATGCGTTATGCGTTATGCGTTATGCGTTATGCGATATGCGTTATGCGTTATGCGTTATCCGTTATGCGTTATGCGTTATGCGTTATGCGTTAAGCGTTATGCGTTATGCGATATGCGTTATGCGTTATGCGTTATGCGATATGCGTTATGCGTTATGCGTTATGCGTTATGCGTTATGCGTTATGCGTTTTGCGTTATGCGTTATGCGTTATGCGTTATGCGTTATGCGTTATGCGTTATGCGTTATGCGTTATGCGTTATGCGTTATGCGTTATGCGTTATGCGTTATGCGTTATGCGTTATGCGTTATGCGTTATGCGTTATGCGTTATGCGTTATGCGTTATGCGTTATGCGTTATGCGTTATGCGTTATGCGTTATGCGTTATGCGTTATGCGTTATGCGTTATGCGTTATGCGTTATGCGTTATGCGTTATGCGTTATGCGTTATGCGTTATGCGTTATGCGTTATGCGTTATGCGTTATGCGTTATGCGTTATGCGTTATGCGTTATGCGTTATGCGTTATGCGTTATGCGTTATGCGTTATGCGTTATGCGTTATGCGTTATGCGTTATGCGTTATGCGTTATGCGTTATGCGTTATGCGTTATGCCTATGCGTTATGTGTTATGCGTTATGCGTTATCCGTTATGCGTTACCCGTTATGCGTTATGCGTTAAGCGTTATGCGTCATTCGTTATGCGTTATGCGTTACGCGTTATACGTTATGCGTTATGCGCGATGCGTTATGCGTTATGCGTTATGAGCTATGCGTTAAGCGTTATGCGTTATGCATTATGCGTTATGCGTTATGCGTTATGCGTTATGCGTTAAGCGTTATCCGTTATGCGTTATGCGTTATGCGTTATCCGTTATGTGTTATGCGTTATGCGTTAAGCGTTATGCGTTATGCGTTATGCGATATGCGTTATGCGTTATGCGTTATCCGTTATGCGTTATGCGTTATGCGTTATCCGTTATGCGTTATGCGTTATGCGTTATGCGTTAAGCGTTATGCGTTATGCGATATGTGTTATGCGTTATGCGTTATGCGTTATGCGTTATGCGTTATGCGTTATGCGTTATGCGTTATGCGTTACGCGTTATACGTTATGCGTTATGCGTTATCCGTTATGCGTTATCCGTTATGCGTTATGCGTTATGCGTTAAGCGTTATGCGTTATTCGTTATGCGTTATGCGTTACGCGTTATACGTTATGCGTTATGCGCGATGCGTTATGCGTTATGCGTTATGGGCTATGCGTTAAGCGTTATGCGTTATGCATTATGCGTTATGCGTTATGCGTTATGCGTTAAGCGTTATGCGTTATGCGTTATGCGTTATGCGTTATGCGTTATGCGGTATGCGTTATGCGTTATGCGTTATGCGTTATGCGTTATGCGTTATGCGTTATGCGTTATGCGTTATGCGTTATGCGTTATGCGTTATGCGTTATGCGTTATGCGTTATGCGTTATGCGTTATGCGTTATGCGTTATGCGTTATGCCTTATGCGTTATGCGTTATGCGTTATGCGTTATGCGTTATGCGTTATGCGTTATGCGTTATGCGTTATGCGTTATGCGTTATGCGTTATGCGTTATGCGTTATGCGTTATGCGTTATGCGTTATGCGTTATGCGTTATGCGTTATGCGTTATGCGTTATGCGTTATGCGTTATGCGTTATGCGTTATGCGTTATGCGTTATGCGTTATGCGTTATGCGTTATGCGTTATGCGTTATGCGTTATGCGTTATGCGTTATGCGTTATGCGTTATGCGTTATGCGTTATGCGTTATGCGTTATGCGTTATGCGTTATGCGTTATGCGTTATGCGTTATGCGTTATGCGTTATGCGTTATGCGTTATGCGTTATGCGTTATGCGTTATGCGTTATGCGTTATGCGTTATGCGTTATGCGTTATGCGTTATGCGTTATGCGTTATGCGTTATGCGTTATGCGTTATGCGTTATGCGTTATGCGTTATCCGTTATGCGTTATCCGTTATGCGTTAAGCGTTATGCGTTATGCGTTATGCGTTATGCGTTATGCGTTATGCGTTATGCGTTATGCGTTATGCGTTATCCGTTATGCGTTATGCGTTATGCGTTATCCGTTATGCGTTATGCGTTATGCGTTAAGCGTTATGCGTTATGCGATATGCGTTATGCGTTATGCGTTAAGCGTTATGCGTTATGCGTTATGCGTTATGCGTTATGCGTTATGCGTTATGCGTTATGCGTTATGCGTTATCCGTTATGCGTTATGTGTTATGCGTTATCCGTTATGTGTTATGCGTTATGCGTTAAGCGTTATGCGTTATGCGTTATGCGATATGCGTTATGCGTTATGCGTTATGCGTTATGCGTTATGCGTTATGCGTTGTGCGTTGTGCGTTATGCGTTATGCGTTATGCGTTTTGCGTTATGCGTTATGCGTTATGCGTTATGCGTTATGCGTCATGCGTTATGCGTTATGCGTTATGCGTTATGCGTTATGCGTTATGCGTTATGCGTCATGCGTTATCCGTTATGCGTTATGCGTTATGCGATATGCGTTATGTGTTATGCGTTATGCGTTATGCGTTATGCGTTATGCGTTATGCGTTATGCGTTATGCGTTATGCGTTATGCGTTATGCGTTATGCGTTAAGCGTTATGCGTTATTCGTTATGCGTTATGCGTTACGCGTTATACGTTATGCGTTATGCGCGATGCGTTATGCGTTATGGGCTATGCGTTAAGCGTTATGCGTTATGCATTATGCGTTATGCGTTATGCGTTATGCGTTATGCGTTATGCGTTAAGCGTTATGCGTTATGCGTTATGCGTTATGCGTTATGCGTAATGCGTTATGCGTTATGCGTCATGCGTTATCCGTTATGCGTTATGCGTTATGCGTTATGCGTTATGCGTTATGCGTTATGCGTTATGCGTTATGCGTTATGCGTTATGCGTTATGCGTTATGCGTTATGCGTTATGCGTTATGCGTTATGCGTTATGCGTTATGCGTTATGCGTTATGCGTTATGCGTTATGCGTTATCCGTTATGTGTTATGCGTTGTGCTTTACGGGTTATGCGATATGCGTTATGCGTTATGACTTTTTCATTGACCGTTATGCGTTATGTGTTATGCGTTATGCGTTATGCGTTATGCGTTATGCGTTATGCGTTATGCGTTATGCGTTATGCGTTATGCGTTATGCGTTATGCGTTATCCGTTATGCGTTATCCGTTGTGCGTTATGCGTTAAGCGTTATGCGTTATTCGTTATGCGTTATGCGTTATGCGCGATGCGTTATGCGTTATGCGTTATGCGTTATGCGTTATGCGTTATGCGTTATGCGATATGCGTTATGCGTTATGCGTTATCCGTTATGCGTTATGCGTTATGCGTTATGCGTTAAGCGTTATGCGTTATGCGATATGCGTTATGCGTTATGCGTTATGCGTTATGCGTTATGCGTTATGCGTTATGCGTTTTGCGTTATGCGTTATGCGTTATGCGTTATGCGTTATGCGTTATGCGTTATGCGTTATGCGTTATGCGTTATGCGTTATGCGTTATGCGTTATGCGTTATGCGTTATGCGTTATGCGTTATGCGTTATGCGTTATGCGTTATGCGTTATGCGTTATGCGTTATGCGTTATGCGTTATGCGTTATGCGTTATGCGTTATGCGTTATGCGTTATGCGTTATGCGTTATGCGTTATGCGTTATGCGTTATGCGTTATGCGTTATGCGTTATGCGTTATGCGTTATGCGTTATGCGTTATGCGTTATGCGTTATGCGTTATGCGTTATGCGTTATGCGTTATGCGTTATGCGTTATGCGTTATGCGTTATGCGTTATGCGTTATGCGTTATGCGTTATGCGTTATGCGTTATGCGTTATGCGTTATGCGTTATGCGTTATGCGTTATGCGTTATGCGTTATGCCTATGCGTTATGTGTTATGCGTTATGCGTTATCCGTTATGCGTTACCCGTTATGCGTTATGCGTTAAGCGTTATGCGTCATTCGTTATGCGTTATGCGTTACGCGTTATACGTTATGCGTTATGCGCGATGCGTTATGCGTTATGCGTTATGAGCTATGCGTTAAGCGTTATGCGTTATGCATTATGCGTTATGCGTTATGCGTTATGCGTTATGCGTTATGCGTTAAGCGTTATCCGTTATGCGTTATGCGTTATGCGTTATCCGTTATGTGTTATGCGTTATGCGTTAAGCGTTATGCGTTATGCGTTATGCGATATGCGTTATGCGTTATGCGTTATCCGTTATGCGTTATGCGTTATGCGTTATCCGTTATGCGTTATGCGTTATGCGTTATGCGTTAAGCGTTATGCGTTATGCGATATGTGTTATGCGTTATGCGTTATGCGTTATGCGTTATGCGTTATGCGTTATGCGTTATGCGTTATGCGTTACGCGTTATACGTTATGCGTTATGCGTTATCCGTTATGCGTTATCCGTTATGCGTTATGCGTTATGCGTTAAGCGTTATGCGTTATTCGTTATGCGTTATGCGTTACGCGTTATACGTTATGCGTTATGCGCGATGCGTTATGCGTTATGCGTTATGGGCTATGCGTTAAGCGTTATGCGTTATGCATTATGCGTTATGCGTTATGCGTTATGCGTTAAGCGTTATGCGTTATGCGTTATGCGTTATGCGTTATGCGGTATGCGTTATGCGTTATGCGTTATGCGTTATGCGTTATGCGTTATGCGTTATGCGTTATGCGTTATGCGTTATGCGTTATGCGTTATGCGTTATGCGTTATGCGTTATGCGTTATGCGTTATGCGTTATGCGTTATGCGTTATGCGTTATGCGTTATGCCTTATGCGTTATGCGTTATGCGTTATGCGTTATGCGTTATGCGTTATGCGTTATGCGTTATGCGTTATGCGTTATGCGTTATGCGTTATGCGTTATGCGTTATGCGTTATGCGTTATGCGTTATGCGTTATGCGTTATGCGTTATGCGTTATGCGTTATGCGTTATGCGTTATGCGTTATGCGTTATGCGTTATGCGTTATGCGTTATGCGTTATGCGTTATGCGTTATGCGTTATGCGTTATGCGTTATGCGTTATGCGTTATGCGTTATGCGTTATGCGTTATGCGTTATGCGTTATGCGTTATGCGTTATGCGTTATGCGTTATGCGTTATGCGTTATGCGTTATGCGTTATGCGTTATGCGTTATGCGTTATGCGTTATGCGTTATGCGTTATGCGTTATGCGTTATGCGTTATGCGTTATGCGTTATGCGTTATGCGTTATGCGTTATGCGTTATGCGTTATGCGTTATGCGTTATGCGTTATCCGTTATGCGTTATCCGTTATGCGTTAAGCGTTATGCGTTATGCGTTATGCGTTATGCGTTATGCGTTATGCGTTATGCGTTATGCGTTATGCGTTATCCGTTATGCGTTATGCGTTATGCGTTATCCGTTATGCGTTATGCGTTATGCGTTAAGCGTTATGCGTTATGCGATATGCGTTATGCGTTATGCGTTAAGCGTTATGCGTTATGCGTTATGCGTTATGCGTTATGCGTTATGCGTTATGCGTTATGCGTTATGCGTTATCCGTTATGCGTTATGTGTTATGCGTTATCCGTTATGTGTTATGCGTTATGCGTTAAGCGTTATGCGTTATGCGTTATGCGATATGCGTTATGCGTTATGCGTTATGCGTTATGCGTTATGCGTTATGCGTTGTGCGTTGTGCGTTATGCGTTATGCGTTATGCGTTTTGCGTTATGCGTTATGCGTTATGCGTTATGCGTTATGCGTCATGCGTTATGCGTTATGCGTTATGCGTTATGCGTTATGCGTTATGCGTTATGCGTCATGCGTTATCCGTTATGCGTTATGCGTTATGCGATATGCGTTATGTGTTATGCGTTATGCGTTATGCGTTATGCGTTATGCGTTATGCGTTATGCGTTATGCGTTATGCGTTATGCGTCTTGCGTTATCCGTTATGCGTTATGCGTTATGCGTTATGCGTTATGCGTTATGCGTTATGCGTTATGCGTTATGCGTTATGCGTTATGCCTTATGCGTTATGCGTTATGCGTTATCCGTTATGCGTTATCCGTTATGCGTTAAGCGTTATGCGTTATGCGTTATGCGTTATGCGTTATGCGTTATGCGTTATGCGTTATGCGTTATGCGTTATGCGTTATGCGTTATCCGTTATGCGTTATGCGTTATGCGTTATCCGTTATGCGTTATGCGTTATGCGTTAAGCGTTATGCGTTATGCGATATGCGTTATGCGTTATGCGTTAAGCGTTATGCGTTATGCGTTATGCGTTATGCGTTATGCGTTATCCGTTATGCGTTATGCGTTATGCGTTATCCGTTATGTGTTATGCGTTATGCGTTATGCGTTATGCGTTATGCGTTATGCGTTATGCGTTATGCGTTATGCGTTATGCGTTATGCGTTATGCGTTATGCGTTATGCGTTATGCGTTATGCGTTATGCGTTATGCGTTATGCGTTATGCGTTATGCGTTATGCGTTATGCGTTATGCGTTATGCGTTATGCGTTATGCGTTATGCGTTATGCGTTATGCGTTATGCGTTATGCGTTATGCGTTATGCGTTATGCGTTATCCGTTATGCGTTATGACTTTTTCATTGAACGTTATGCGTTATGTGTTATGCGTTATGCGTTATGCGTTATGCGTTATGCGTTATGCGTTATGCGTTATGCGTTATGCGTTATGCGTTATGCGTTATGCGTTATGCGTTATGCGTTATGCGTTATCCGTTATGCGTTATGCGTTATGCGTTATGCGTTATGCGTTATGCGTTATGCGTTATGCGTCTTGCGTTATCCGTTATGCGTTATGCGTTATGCGTTATGCGTTATGCGTTATGCGTTATGCGTTTTGCGTTATGCGTTATGCGTTATGCGTTATGCGTTATGCGTTTTGCGTTATGCGTTATGCGTTATGCGTTATGCGTTATGCGTTATGCGTTATGCGTTATGCGTTATGCGTTATGCGTTATGCGTTATGCGTTATGCGTTATGCGTTATGCGTTATGCGTTATGCGTTATGCGTTATGCGTTATGCGTTATGCGTTATGCGTTATGCGTTATGCGTTATGCGTTATGCGTTATGCGTTATGCGTTATGCGTTATGCGTTATGCGTTATGCGTTATGCGTTATGCGTTATGCGTTATGCGTTATGCGTTATGCGTTATGCGTTATGCGTTATGCGTTATGCGTTATGCGTTATGCGTTATGCGTTATGCGTTATGCGTTATGCGTTATGCGTTATGCGTTATGCGTTATGCGTTATGCGTTATGCGTTATGCGTTATGCGTTATGCGTTATGTGTTATGCGTTATGCGTTATGCGTTATGCGTTATGCGTTATGCGTTATGCGTTATGCGTTATGCGTTATGCGTTATGCGTTATGCGATATGCGTTATGTGTTATGCGTTATGCGTTATGCGTTATGCGTTATGCGTTATGCGTTATGCGTTATGCGTTATGCGTCTTGCGTTATCCGTTATGCGTTATGCGTTATGCGTTATGCGTTATGCGTTATGCGTTATGCGTTATGCGTTATGCGTTATGCGTTATGCCTTATGCGTTATGCGTTATGCGTTATCCGTTATGCGTTATCCGTTATGCGTTAAGCGTTATGCGTTATGCGTTATGCGTTATGCGTTATGCGTTATGCGTTATGCGTTATGCGTTATGCGTTATGCGTTATGCGTTATCCGTTATGCGTTATGCGTTATGCGTTATCCGTTATGCGTTATGCGTTATGCGTTAAGCGTTATGCGTTATGCGATATGCGTTATGCGTTATGCGTTAAGCGTTATGCGTTATGCGTTATGCGTTATGCGTTATGCGTTATCCGTTATGCGTTATGCGTTATGCGTTATCCGTTATGTGTTATGCGTTATGCGTTAAGCGTTATGCGTTATGCGTTATGCGATATGCGTTATGCGTTATGCGTTATGCGTTATGCGTTATGCGTTATGCGTTGTGCGTTGTGCGTTATGCGTTATGCGTTATGCGTTTTGCGTTATGCGTTATGCGTTATGCGTTATGCGTTATGCGTTATGCGTCATGCGTTATGCGTTATGCGTTATGCGTTATGCGTTATGCGTTATGCGTTATGCGTTATGCGTTATGCGTTATGCGTTATGCGTTATGCGTTATGCGTTTTGCGTTATGCGTTAGGCGTTATGCGTTATGCGTTATGCGTCATGCGTCATGCGTTATGCGTTATGCGTTATGCGTTATGCGTTATGCGTTATGCGTTATGCGTTATGCGTTATGCGCTATGCGTTATGCGTTATGCGTTATGCGTTATGCGTTATGCGTTATGCGTTATGCGTTATGTGTTATGCGTTATGCGTTATGCGTTATGCGTTATGCGTTATGCGGTATGCGTTATGCGTTATGCGTTATGCGTTATGCGTTATGCGTTATGCGTTATGCGTTATGCGTTATGCGTTATGCGTTATGCGTTATGCGTTATGCGTTATGCGTTATGCGTTATGCGTTATGCGTTATGCGTTATGCGTTATGCGTTATGCGTTATGCGTTATGCGTTATGCGTTATGCGTTATGCGTTATGCGTTATGCGTTATGCGTTATGCGTTATGCGTTATGCGTTATGCGTTATGCGTTATGCGTTATGCGTTATGCGTTATGCGTTATTCGTTATGCGTTATGCGTTATGCGTTATGCGTTATGCGTTATGCGTTATGCGATATGCGTTATGCGTTATGCGTTATCCGTTATGCGTTATGCGTTATGCGTTATGCGTTAAGCGTTATGCGTTATGCGATATGTGTTATGCGTTATGCGTTATGCGTTATGCGTTATGCGTTATGCGTTATGCGTTATGCGTTATGCGTTACGCGTTATACGTTATGCGTTATGCGTTATGCGTTATCCGTTATGCGTTATCCGTTATGCGTTATGCGTTATGCGTTAAGCGTTATGCGTTATTCGTTATGCGTTATGCGTTACGCGTTATACGTTATGCGTTATGCGCGATGCGTTATGCGTTATGCGTTATGGGCTATGCGTTAAGCGTTATGCGTTATGCATTATGCGTTATGCGTTATGCGTTATGCGTTAAGCGTTATGCGTTATGCGTTATGCGTTATGCGTTATGCGTTATGCGTTATGCGTTATGCGTTATGCGTTATGCGTTATGCGTTATGCGTCATGCGTTATCCGTTATGCGTTATGCGTTATGCGATATGCGTTATGTGTTATGCGTTATGCGTTATGCGTTATGCGTTATGCGTTATGCGTTATGCGTTATGCGTCTTGCGTTATCCGTTATGCGTTATGCGTTATGCGTTATGCGTTATGCGTTATGCGTTATGCGTTATGCCTTATGCGTTATGCGTTATGCGATATGCGTTATGCGTTATGCGTTATGCGTTATGCGTTATGCGTTATGCGTCTTGCGTTATCCGTTATGCGTTATGCGTTATGCGTTATGCGTTATGCGTTATGCGTTATGCGTTATGCGTTATGCGTTATGCGTTATGCGTTATGCGTTATGCGTTATGCGTTTTGCGTTATGCGTTATGCGTTATGCGTTATGCGTTATGCGTTTTGCGTTATGCGTTATGCGTTATGCGTTATGCGTTATGCGTTATGCGTTATGCGTTATGCGTTATGCGTTATGCGTTATGCGTTATGCGTTATGCGTTATGCGTTATGCGTTATGCGTTATGCGTTATGCGTTATGCGTTATGCGTTATGCGTTATGCGTTATGCGTTATGCGTTATGCGTTATGCGTTATGCGTTATGCGTTATGCGTTATGCGTTATGCGTTATGCGTTATGCGTTATGCGTTATGCGTTATGCGTTATGCGTTATGCGTTATGCGTTATGCGTTATGCGTTATGCGTTATGCGTTATGCGTTATGCGTTATGCGTTATGCGTTATGCGTTAAGCGTTATGCGTTATTCGTTATGCGTTATGCGTTACGCGTTATACGTTATGCGTTATGCGCGATGCGTTATGCGTTATGGGCTATGCGTTAAGCGTTATGCGTTATGCATTATGCGTTATGCGTTATGCGTTATGCGTTATGCGTTATGCGTTAAGCGTTATGCGTTATGCGTTATGCGTTATGCGTTATGCGTAATGCGTTATGCGTTATGCGTCATGCGTTATCCGTTATGCGTTATGCGTTATGCGTTATGCGTTATGCGTTATGCGTTATGCGTTATGCGTTATGCGTTATGCGTTATGCGTTATGCGTTATGCGTTATGCGTTATGCGTTATGCGTTATGCGTTATGCGTTATGCGTTATGCGTTATCCGTTATGTGTTATGCGTTGTGCTTTACGGGTTATGCGATATGCGTTATGCGTTATGACTTTTTCATTGACCGTTATGCGTTATGTGTTATGCGTTATGCGTTATGCGTTATGCGTTATGCGTTATGCGTTATGCGTTATGCGTTATGCGTTATGCGTTATGCGTTATGCGTTATGCGTTATCCGTTATGCGTTATCCGTTGTGCGTTATGCGTTAAGCGTTATGCGTTATTCGTTATGCGTTATGCGTTATGCGCGATGCGTTATGCGTTATGCGTTATGCGTTATGCGTTATGCGTTATGCGTTATGCGATATGCGTTATGCGATATGCGTTATGCGTTATGCGTTATGCGTTATGCGTTATGCGTTATGCGTTATGCGTTATGCGTTATGCGTTATGCGTTATGCGTTATGCGTTATGCGTTATGCGTTATGCGTTATGCGTTATGCGTTATGCGTTATGCGTTATGCGTTATGCGTTATGCGTTATGCGTTATGCGTTATGCGTTATGCGTTATGCGTTATGCGTTATGCGTTATGCGTTATGCGTTATGCGTTATGCGTTATGCGTTATGCGTTATGCGTTATGCGTTATGCGTTATGCGTTATGCGTTATGCGTTATGCGTTATGCGTTAAGCGTTATGCGTTATTCGTTATGCGTTATGCGTTACGCGTTATACGTTATGCGTTATGCGCGATGCGTTATGCGTTATGGGCTATGCGTTAAGCGTTATGCGTTATGCATTATGCGTTATGCGTTATGCGTTATGCGTTATGCGTTATGCGTTAAGCGTTATGCGTTATGCGTTATGCGTTATGCGTTATGCGTAATGCGTTATGCGTTATGCGTCATGCGTTATCCGTTATGCGTTATGCGTTATGCGTTATGCGTTATGCGTTATGCGTTATGCGTTATGCGTTATGCGTTATGCGTTATGCGTTATGCGTTATGCGTTATGCGTTATGCGTTATGCGTTATGCGTTATGCGTTATGCGTTATGCGTTATCCGTTATGTGTTATGCGTTGTGCTTTACGGGTTATGCGATATGCGTTATGCGTTATGACTTTTTCATTGACCGTTATGCGTTATGTGTTATGCGTTATGCGTTATGCGTTATGCGTTATGCGTTATGCGTTATGCGTTATGCGTTATGCGTTATGCGTTATGCGTTATGCGTTATGCGTTATCCGTTATGCGTTATCCGTTGTGCGTTATGCGTTAAGCGTTATGCGTTATTCGTTATGCGTTATGCGTTATGCGCGATGCGTTATGCGTTATGCGTTATGCGTTATGCGTTATGCGTTATGCGTTATGCGATATGCGTTATGCGTTATGCGTTATCCGTTATGCGTTATGCGTTATGCGTTATGCGTTAAGCGTTATGCGTTATGCGATATGCGTTATGCGTTATGCGTTATGCGTTATGCGTTATGCGTTATGCGTTATGCGTTTTGCGTTATGCGTTATGCGTTATGCGTTATGCGTTATGCGTTATGCGTTATGCGTTATGCGTTATGCGTTATGCGTTATGCGTTATGCGTTATGCGTTATGCGTTATGCGTTATGCGTTATGCGTTATGCGTTATGCGTTATGCGTTATGCGTTATGCGTTATGCGTTATGCGTTATGCGTTATGCGTTATGCGTTATGCGTTATGCGTTATGCGTTATGCGTTATGCGTTATGCGTTATGCGTTATGCGTTATGCGTTATGCGTTATGCGTTATGCGTTATGCGTTATGCGTTATGCGTTATGCGTTATGCGTTATGCGTTATGCGTTATGCGTTATGCGTTATGCGTTATGCGTTATGCGTTATGCGTTATGCGTTATGCGTTATGCGTTATGCGTTATGCGTTATGCGTTATGCGTTATGCGTTATGCGTTATGCGTTATGCGTTATGCGTTATGCGTTATGCGTTATGCGTTAAGCGTTATCCGTTATGCGTTATGCGTTATGCGTTATCCGTTATGTGTTATGCGTTATGCGTTATGCGTTATGCGATATGCGTTATGCGTTATGCGTTATCCGTTATGCGTTATGCGTTATGCGTTATCCGTTATGCGTTATGCGTTATGCGTTATGCGTTAAGCGTTATGCGTTATGCGATATGTGTTATGCGTTATGCGTTATGCGTTATGCGTTATGCGTTATGCGTTATGCGTTATGCGTTACGCGTTATACGTTATGCGTTATGCGTTATCCGTTATGCGTTATCCGTTATGCGTTATGCGTTATGCGTTAAGCGTTATGCGTTATTCGTTATGCGTTATGCGTTACGCGTTATACGTTATGCGTTATGCGCGATGCGTTATGCGTTATGCGTTATGGGCTATGCGTTAAGCGTTATGCGTTATGCATTATGCGTTATGCGTTATGCGTTATGCGTTAAGCGTTATGCGTTATGCGTTATGCGTTATGCGTTATGCGTTATGCGGTATGCGTTATGCGTTATGCGTTATGCGTTATGCGTTATGCGTTATGCGTTATGCGTTATGCGTTATGCGTTATGCGTTATGCGTTATGCGTTATGCGTTATGCGTTATGCGTTATGCGTTATGCGTTATGCGTTATGCGTTATGCGTTATGCGTTATGCGTTATGCCTTATGCGTTATGCGTTATGCGCTATGCGTTATGCGTTATGCGTTATGCGTTATGCGTTATGCGTTATGCGTTATGCGTTATGCGTTATGCGTTATGCGTTATGCGTTATGCGTTATGCGTTATGCGTTATGCGTTATGCGTTATGCGTTATGCGTTATGCGTTATGCGTTATGCGTTATGCGTTATGCGTTATGCGTTATGCGTTATGCGTTATGCGTTATGCGTTATGCGTTATGCGTTATGCGTTATGCGTTATGCGTTATGCGTTATGCGTTATGCGTTATGCGTTATGCGTTATGCGTTATGCGTTATGCGTTATGCGTTATGCGTTATGCGTTATGCGTTATGCGTTATGCGTTATGCGTTATGCGTTATGCGTTATGCGTTATGCGTTATGCGTTATGCGTTATGCGTTATGCGTTATGCGTTATGCGTTATGCGTTATGCGTTATGCGTTATGCGTTATGCGTTATGCGTTATGCGTTATCCGTTATGCGTTATCCGTTATGCGTTAAGCGTTATGCGTTATGCGTTATGCGTTATGCGTTATGCGTTATGCGTTATGCGTTATGCGTTATGCGTTATGCGTTATCCGTTATGCGTTATGCGTTATGCGTTATCCGTTATGCGTTATGCGTTATGCGTTAAGCGTTATGCGTTATGCGATATGCGTTATGCGTTATGCGTTAAGCGTTATGCGTTATGCGTTATGCGTTATGCGTTATGCGTTATGCGTTATGCGTTATGCGTTATGCGTTATCCGTTATGCGTTATGTGTTATGCGTTATCCGTTATGTGTTATGCGTTATGCGTTAAGCGTTATGCGTTATGCGTTATGCGATATGCGTTATGCGTTATGCGTTATGCGTTATGCGTTATGCGTTATGCGTTGTGCGTTGTGCGTTATGCGTTATGCGTTATGCGTTTTGCGTTATGCGTTATGCGTTATGCGTTATGCGTTATGCGTCATGCGTTATGCGTTATGCGTTATGCGTTATGCGTTATGCGTTATGCGTTATGCGTTATGCGTCATGCGTTATCCGTTATGCGTTATGCGTTATGCGATATGCGTTATGTGTTATGCGTTATGCGTTATGCGTTATGCGTTATGCGTTATGCGTTATGCGTTATGCGTTATGCGTTATGCGTTATGCGTCTTGCGTTATCCGTTATGCGTTATGCGTTATGCGTTATGCGTTATGCGTTATGCGTTATGCGTTATGCGTTATGCGTTATGCGTTATGCCTTATGCGTTATGCGTTATGCGTTATCCGTTATGCGTTATCCGTTATGCGTTAAGCGTTATGCGTTATGCGTTATGCGTTATGCGTTATGCGTTATGCGTTATGCGTTATGCGTTATGCGTTATGCGTTATGCGTTATCCGTTATGCGTTATGCGTTATGCGTTATCCGTTATGCGTTATGCGTTATGCGTTAAGCGTTATGCGTTATGCGATATGCGTTATGCGTTATGCGTTAAGCGTTATGCGTTATGCGTTATGCGTTATGCGTTATGCGTTATCCGTTATGCGTTATGCGTTATGCGTTATCCGTTATGTGTTATGCGTTATGCGTTAAGCGTTATGCGTTATGCGTTATGCGATATGCGTTATGCGTTATGCGTTATGCGTTATGCGTTATGCGTTATGCGTTGTGCGTTGTGCGTTATGCGTTATGCGTTATGCGTTTTGCGTTATGCGTTATGCGTTATGCGTTATGCGTTATGCGTTATGCGTCATGCGTTATGCGTTATGCGTTATGCGTTATGCGTTATGCGTTATGCGTTATGCGTTATGCGTTATGCGTTATGCGTTATGCGTTATGCGTTATGCGTTATGCGTTTTGCGTTATGCGTTAGGCGTTATGCGTTATGCGTTATGCGTCATGCGTCATGCGTTATGCGTTATGCGTTATGCGTTATGCGTTATGCGTTATGCGTTATGCGTTATGCGTTATGCGCTATGCGTTATGCGTTATGCGTTATGCGTTATGCGTTATGCGTTATGCGTTATGCGTTATGTGTTATGCGTTATGCGTTATGCGTTATGCGTTATGCGTTATGCGGTATGCGTTATGCGTTATGCGTTATGCGTTATGCGTTATGCGTTATGCGTTATGCGTTATGCGTTATGCGTTATGCGTTATGCGTTATGCGTTATGCGTTATGCGTTATGCGTTATGCGTTATGCGTTATGCGTTATGCGTTATGCGTTATGCGTTATGCGTTATGCGTTATGCGTTATGCGTTATGCGTTATGCGTTATGCGTTATGCGTTATGCGTTATGCGTTATGCGTTATGCGTTATGCGTTATGCGTTATGCGTTATGCGTTATTCGTTATGCGTTATGCGTTATGCGTTATGCGTTATGCGTTATGCGTTATGCGATATGCGTTATGCGTTATGCGTTATCCGTTATGCGTTATGCGTTATGCGTTATGCGTTAAGCGTTATGCGTTATGCGATATGCGTTATGCGTTATGCGTTAAGCGTTATGCGTTATGCGATATGTGTTATGCGTTATGCGTTATGCGTTATGCGTTATGCGTTATGCGTTATGCGTTATGCGTTATGCGTTACGCGTTATACGTTATGCGTTATGCGTTATCCGTTATGCGTTATCCGTTATGCGTTATGCGTTATGCGTTAAGCGTTATGCGTTATTCGTTATGCGTTATGCGTTACGCGTTATACGTTATGCGTTATGCGCGATGCGTTATGCGTTATGCGTTATGGGCTATGCGTTAAGCGTTATGCGTTATGCATTATGCGTTATGCGTTATGCGTTATGCGTTAAGCGTTATGCGTTATGCGTTATGCGTTATGCGTTATGCGTTATGCGTTATGCGTTATGCGTTATGCGTTATGCGTTATGCGTTATGCGTTATGCGTTATGCGTTATGCGTTATGCGTTATGCGTTATGCGTTATGCGTTATGCGTTATGCGTTATGCGTTATGCGTTATGCGTTATGCGTTATGCGTTATGCGTTATGCGTTATGCGTTATGCGTTATGCGTTATGCGTTATGCGTTATGCGTTATGCGTTATGCGTTATGCGTTATGCGTTATGCGTTATGCGTTATGCGTTATGCGTTATGCGTTATGCGTTATGCGTTATGCGTTATGCGTTATCCGTTATGCGTTATCCGTTATGCGTTAAGCGTTATGCGTTATGCGTTATGCGTTATGCGTTATGCGTTATGCGTTATGCGTTATGCGTTATGCGTTATGCGTTATGCGTTATGCGTTATGCCTATGCGTTATGTGTTATGCGTTATGCGTTATCCGTTATGCGTTACCCGTTATGCGTTATGCGTTAAGCGTTATGCGTCATTCGTTATGCGTTATGCGTTACGCGTTATACGTTATGCGTTATGCGCGATGCGTTATGCGTTATGCGTTATGAGCTATGCGTTAAGCGTTATGCGTTATGCATTATGCGTTATGCGTTATGCGTTATGCGTTATGCGTTATGCGTTAAGCGTTATCCGTTATGCGTTATGCGTTATGCGTTATCCGTTATGTGTTATGCGTTATGCGTTAAGCGTTATGCGTTATGCGTTATGCGATATGCGTTATGCGTTATGCGTTATCCGTTATGCGTTATGCGTTATGCGTTATCCGTTATGCGTTATGCGTTATGCGTTATGCGTTAAGCGTTATGCGTTATGCGATATGTGTTATGCGTTATGCGTTATGCGTTATGCGTTATGCGTTATGCGTTATGCGTTATGCGTTACGCGTTATGCGTTATGCGTTATGCGTTATGCGTCTTGCGTTATCCGTTATGCGTTATGCGTTATGCGTTATGCGTTATGCGTTATGCGTTATGCGTTTTGCGTTATGCGTTAGGCGTTATGCGTTATGCGTTATGCGTCATGCGTCATGCGTTATGCGTTATGCGTTATGCGTTATGCGTTATGCGTTATGCGTTATGCGTTATGCGTTATGCGCTATGCGTTATGCGTTATGCGTTATGCGTTATGCGTTATGCGTTATGCGTTATGTGTTATGCGTTATGCGTTATGCGTTATGCGTTATGCGTTATGCGGTATGCGTTATGCGTTATGCGTTATGCGTTATGCGTTATGCGTTATGCGTTATGCGTTATGCGTTATGCGTTATGCGTTATGCGTTATGCGTTATGCGTTATGCGTTATGCGTTATGCGTTATGCGTTATGCGTTATGCGTTATGCGTTATGCGTTATGCGTTATGCGTTATGCGTTATGCGTTATGCGTTATGCGTTATGCGTTATGCGTTATGCGTTATGCGTTATGCGTTATGCGTTATGCGTTATGCGTTATGCGTTATGCGTTATGCGTTATGCGTTATGCGTTATGCGTTATGCGTTATTCGTTATGCGTTATGCGTTATGCGTTATGCGTTATGCGTTATGCGTTATGCGATATGCGTTATGCGTTATGCGTTATCCGTTATGCGTTATGCGTTATGCGTTATGCGTTAAGCGTTATGCGTTATGCGATATGTGTTATGCGTTATGCGTTATGCGTTATGCGTTATGCGTTATGCGTTATGCGTTATGCGTTATGCGTTATGCGTTACGCGTTATACGTTATGCGTTATGCGTTATCCGTTATGCGTTATCCGTTATGCGTTATGCGTTATGCGTTAAGCGTTATGCGTTATTCGTTATGCGTTATGCGTTACGCGTTATACGTTATGCGTTATGCGCGATGCGTTATGCGTTATGCGTTATGGGCTATGCGTTAAGCGTTATGCGTTATGCATTATGCGTTATGCGTTATGCGTTATGCGTTAAGCGTTATGCGTTATGCGTTATGCGTTATGCGTTATGCGTTATGCGTTATGCGTTATGCGTTATGCGTTATGCGTTATGCGTTATGCGTTATGCGTTATGCGTTATGCGTTATGCGTCATGCGTTATCCGTTATGCGTTATGCGTTATGCGATATGCGTTATGTGTTATGCGTTATGCGTTATGCGTTATGCGTTATGCGTTATGCGTTATGCGTTATGCGTTATGCGTCTTGCGTTATCCGTTATGCGTTATGCGTTATGCCTTATGCGTTATGCGTTATGCGATATGCGTTATGCGTTATGCGTTATGCGTTATGCGTTATGCGTTATGCGTCTTGCGTTATCCGTTATGCGTTATGCGTTATGCGTTATGCGTTATGCGTTATGCGTTATGCGTTATGCGTTATGCGTTATGCGTTATGCGTTATGCGTTATGCGTTATGCGTTATGCGTTATGCGTTATGCGTTTTGCGTTATGCGTTATGCGTTATGCGTTATGCGTTATGCGTTTTGCGTTATGCGTTATGCGTTATGCGTTATGCGTTATGCGTTATGCGTTATGCGTTATGCGTTATGCGTTATGCGTTATGCGTTATGCGTCTTGCGTTATCCGTTATGCGTTATCCGTTATGCGTTATGCGTTATGCGTTATCCGTTATGTGTTATGCGTTATGCGATAAGCGTTATGCGTTATGCGTTATGCGATATGCGTTATGCGTTATGCGTTATCCGTTATGCGTTATGCGTTATGCGTTATCCGTTATGCGTTATGCGTTATGCGTTATGCGTTAAGCGTTATGCGTTATGCGATATGTGTTATGCGTTATGCGTTATGCGTTATGCGTTATGCGTTATGCGTTATGAGTTATGCGTTATGCGTTACGCGTTATGCGTTATGCGTTATGCGTTATGCGTCTTGCGTTATCCGTTATGCGTTATGCGTTATGCGTTATGCGTTATGCGTTATGCGTTATGCGTTTTGCGTTATGCGTTAGGCGTTATGCGTTATGCGTTATGCGTCATGCGTCATGCGTTATGCGTTATGCGTTATGCGTTATGCGTTATGCGTTATGCGTTATGCGTTATGCGTTATGCGCTATGCGTTATGCGTTATGCGTTATGCGTTATGCGTTATGCGTTATGCGTTATGTGTTATGCGTTATGCGTTATGCGTTATGCGTTATGCGTTATGCGGTATGCGTTATGCGTTATGCGTTATGCGTTATGCGTTATGCGTTATGCGTTATGCGTTATGCGTTATGCGTTATGCGTTATGCGTTATGCGTTATGCGTTATGCGTTATGCGTTATGCGTTATGCGTTATGCGTTATGCGTTATGCGTTATGCGTTATGCGTTATGCGTTATGCGTTATGCGTTATGCGTTATGCGTTATGCGTTATGCGTTATGCGTTATGCGTTATGCGTTATGCGTTATGCGTTATGCGTTATGCGTTATGCGTTATTCGTTATGCGTTATGCGTTATGCGTTATGCGTTATGCGTTATGCGTTATGCGATATGCGTTATGCGTTATGCGTTATCCGTTATGCGTTATGCGTTATGCGTTATGCGTTAAGCGTTATGCGTTATGCGATATGTGTTATGCGTTATGCGTTATGCGTTATGCGTTATGCGTTATGCGTTATGCGTTATGCGTTATGCGTTACGCGTTATACGTTATGCGTTATGCGTTATCCGTTATGCGTTATCCGTTATGCGTTATGCGTTATGCGTTAAGCGTTATGCGTTATTCGTTATGCGTTATGCGTTACGCGTTATACGTTATGCGTTATGCGCGATGCGTTATGCGTTATGCGTTATGGGCTATGCGTTAAGCGTTATGCGTTATGCATTATGCGTTATGCGTTATGCGTTATGCGTTAAGCGTTATGCGTTATGCGTTATGCGTTATGCGTTATGCGTTATGCGTTATGCGTTATGCGTTATGCGTTATGTGTTATGCGTTATGCGTTATGCGTTATGCGTTATGCGTTATGCGGTATGCGTTATGCGTTATGCGTTATGCGTTATGCGTTATGCGTTATGCGTTATGCGTTATGCGTTATGCGTTATGCGTTATGCGTTATGCGTTATGCGTTATGCGTTATGCGTTATGCGTTATGCGTTATGCGTTATGCGTTATGCGTTATGCGTTATGCGTTATGCGTTATGCGTTATGCGTTATGCGTTATGCGTTATGCGTTATGCGTTATGCGTTATGCGTTATGCGTTATGCGTTATGCGTTATGCGTTATGCGTTATGCGTTATTCGTTATGCGTTATGCGTTATGCGTTATGCGTTATGCGTTATGCGTTATGCGATATGCGTTATGCGTTATGCGTTATCCGTTATGCGTTATGCGTTATGCGTTATGCGTTAAGCGTTATGCGTTATGCGATATGTGTTATGCGTTATGCGTTATGCGTTATGCGTTATGCGTTATGCGTTATGCGTTATGCGTTATGCGTTACGCGTTATACGTTATGCGTTATGCGTTATCCGTTATGCGTTATCCGTTATGCGTTATGCGTTATGCGTTAAGCGTTATGCGTTATTCGTTATGCGTTATGCGTTACGCGTTATACGTTATGCGTTATGCGCGATGCGTTATGCGTTATGCGTTATGGGCTATGCGTTAAGCGTTATGCGTTATGCATTATGCGTTATGCGTTATGCGTTATGCGTTAAGCGTTATGCGTTATGCGTTATGCGTTATGCGTTATGCGTTATGCGTTATGCGTTATGCGTTATGCGTTATGCGTTATGCGTTATGCGTTATGCGTTATGCGTTATGCGTTATGCGTCATGCGTTATCCGTTATGCGTTATGCGTTATGCGATATGCGTTATGTGTTATGCGTTATGCGTTATGCGTTATGCGTTATGCGTTATGCGTTATGCGTTATGCGTCTTGCGTTATCCGTTATGCGTTATGCGTTATGCGTTATGCGTTATGCGTTATGCGTTATGCGTTATGCCTTATGCGTTATGCGTTATGCGATATGCGTTATGCGTTATGCGTTATGCGTTATGCGTTATGCGTTATGCGTCTTGCGTTATCCGTTATGCGTTATGCGTTATGCGTTATGCGTTATGCGTTATGCGTTATGCGTTATGCGTTATGCGTTATGCGTTATGCGTTATGCGTTATGCGTTATGCGTTATGCGTTTTGCGTTATGCGTTATGCGTTATGCGTTATGCGTTATGCGTTTTGCGTTATGCGTTATGCGTTATGCGTTATGCGTTATGCGTTATGCGTTATGCGTTATGCGTTATGCGTTATGCGTTATGCGTTATGCGTTATGCGTTATGCGTTATGCGTTATGCGTTATGCGTTATGCGTTATGCGTTATGCGTTATGCGTTATGCGTTATGCGTTATGCGTTATGCGTTATGCGTTATGCGTTATGCGTTATGCGTTATGCGTTATGCGTTATGCGTTATGCGTTATGCGTTATGCGTTATGCGTTATGCGTTATGCGTTATGCGTTATGCGTTATGCGTTATGCGTTATGCGTTATGCGTTATGCGTTATGCGTTATGCGTTATGCGTTATGCGTTATGCGTTATGCGTTATGCGTTATGCGTTATGCGTTATGCGTTATGCGTTATGCGTTATGCGTTATGCGTTATGCGTTATGCGTTATGCGTTATGCGTTATGCGTTATGCGTTATGCGTTATGCGTTATGCGTTATCCGTTATGCGTTATGACTTTTTCATTGAACGTTATGCGTTATGTGTTATGCGTTATGCGTTATGCGTTATGCGTTATGCGTTATGCGTTATGCGTTATGCGTTATGCGTTATGCGTTATGCGTTATGCGTTATGCGTTATGCGTTATGCGTTATGCGTTATGCGTTATCCGTTATGTGTTATGCGTTGTGCTTTACGGGTTATGCGATATGCGTTATGCGTTATGACTTTTTCATTGACCGTTATGCGTTATGTGTTATGCGTTATGCGTTATGCGTTATGCGTTATGCGTTATGCGTTATGCGTTATGCGTTATGCGTTATGCGTTATGCGTTATGCGTTATCCGTTATGCGTTATCCGTTGTGCGTTATGCGTTAAGCGTTATGCGTTATTCGTTATGCGTTATGCGTTATGCGTTATGCGTTAAGCGTTATGCGTTATGCATTATGCGTTATGCGTTATGCGTTAAGCGTTATGCGTTATGCGTTATGCGTTATGCGTTATGTGTTATGCGTTATGCGTTATGCGTTATGCGTTATGCGTTATGCGTTATGCGTTATGCGTTATGCGTTATGCGTTATGCGTTATCCGTTATGCGTTATCCGTTGTGCGTTATGCGTTATGCGTTATGCGTTATGCGTTATGCGTTATGCGTTATGCGTTATGCGTTATGCGTTATGCGTTATGCGTTATGCGTTATGCGTTATGCGTTATGCGTTATGCGTTATGCGTTTTGCGTTATGCGTTATGCGTTATGCGTTATGCGTTATGCGTTATGCGTTATGCGTTATGCGTTATGCGTTATGCGTTATGCGTTATGCGTTATGCGTTATGCGTTATGCGTTATGCGTTATGCGTTATGCGTTATGCGTTATGCGTTATGCGTTATGCGTTATGCGTTATGCGTTATGCGTTATGCGTTATGCGTTATCCGTTATGCGTTATGACTTTTTCATTGAACGTTATGCGTTATGTGTTATGCGTTATGCGTTATGCGTTATGCGTTATGCGTTATGCGTTATGCGTTATGCGTTATGCGTTATGCGTTATGCGTTATGCGTTATGCGTTATGCGTTATGCGTTATGCGTTATGCGTTATCCGTTATGTGTTATGCGTTGTGCTTTACGGGTTATGCGATATGCGTTATGCGTTATGACTTTTTCATTGACCGTTATGCGTTATGTGTTATGCGTTATGCGTTATGCGTTATGCGTTATGCGTTATGCGTTATGCGTTATGCGTTATGCGTTATGCGTTATGCGTTATGCGTTATCCGTTATGCGTTATCCGTTGTGCGTTATGCGTTAAGCGTTATGCGTTATTCGTTATGCGTTATGCGTTATGCGTTATGCGTTAAGCGTTATGCGTTATGCATTATGCGTTATGCGTTATGCGTTAAGCGTTATGCGTTATGCGTTATGCGTTATGCGTTATGTGTTATGCGTTATGCGTTATGCGTTATGCGTTATGCGTTATGCGTTATGCGTTATGCGTTATGCGTTATGCGTTATGCGTTATCCGTTATGCGTTATCCGTTGTGCGTTATGCGTTATGCGTTATGCGTTATGCGTTATGCGTTATGCGTTATGCGTTATGCGTTATGCGTTATGCGTTATGCGTTATGCGTTATGCGTTATGCGTTATGCGTTATGCGTTATGCGTTTTGCGTTATGCGTTATGCGTTATGCGTTATGCGTTATGCGTTATGCGTTATGCGTTATGCGTTATGCGTTATGCGTTATGCGTTATGCGTTATGCGTTATGCGTTATGCGTTATGCGTTATGCGTTATGCGTTATGCGTTATGCGTTATGCGTTATGCGTTATGCGTTATGCGTTATGCGTTATGCGTTATGCGTTATGCGTTATGCGTTATGCGTTATGCGTTATGCGTTATGCGTTATGCGTTATGCGTTATGCGTTATGCGTTATGCGTTATGCGTTATGCGTTATGCGTTATGCGTTATGCGTTATGCGTTATGCGTTATCCGTTATGCGTTATGACTTTTTCATTGAACGTTATGCGTTATGTGTTATGCGTTATGCGTTATGCGTTATGCGTTATGCGTTATGCGTTATGCGTTATGCGTTATGCGTTATGCGTTATGCGTTATGCGTTATGCGTTATGCGTTATGCGTTATGCGTTATGCGTTATGCGTTATGCGTTATGCGTTATGCGTTATGCCTATGCGTTATGTGTTATGCGTTATGCGTTATCCGTTATGCGTTACCCGTTATGCGTTATGCGTTAAGCGTTATGCGTCATTCGTTATGCGTTATGCGTTACGCGTTATACGTTATGCGTTATGCGCGATGCGTTATGCGTTATGCGTTATGAGCTATGCGTTAAGCGTTATGCGTTATGCATTATGCGTTATGCGTTATGCGTTATGCGTTATGCGTTAAGCGTTATGCGTTATGCGTTATGCGTTATGCGTTAAGCGTTATGCGTTATGCGTTATCCGTTATGCGTTATGCGTTATGCGTTATCCGTTATGTGTTATGCGGTATGCGTTATGCGTTATGCGTCTTGCGTTATCCGTTATGCGTTATGCGTTATGCGTTATGCGTTATGCGTTATGCGTTATGCGTTATGCGTTATGCCTTATGCGTTATGCGTTATGCGTTATGCGTTATGCGTTATGCGTTATGCGTTATGCGTTATGCGTTATGCGTTATGCGTTATGCGTTATGCGTTATGCGTTATGCGTTATGCGTTATGCGTTATGCGTTATGCGTTATGCGTTATGCGTTATGCGTTATGCGTTATGCGTTATGCGTTATGCGTTATGCGTTATGCGTTATGCGTTATGCGTTATGCGTTATGCGTTATGCGTTATGCGTTTTGCGTTATGCGTTATGCGTTATGCGTTATGCGTTATGCGTTTTGCGTTATGCGTTATGCGTTATGCGTTATGCGTTATGCGTTATGCGTTATGCGTTATGCGTTATGCGTTATGCGTTATGCGTTATGCGTTATGCGTTATGCGTTATGCGTTATGCGTTATGCGTTATGCGTTATGCGTTATGCGTTATGCGTTATGCGTTATGCGTTATGCGTTATGCGTTATGCGTTATGCGTTATGCGTTATGCGTTATGCGTTATGCGTTATGCGTTATGCGTTATGCGTTATGCGTTATGCGTTATGCGTTATGCGTTATGCGTTATGCGTTATGCGTTATGCGTTATGCGTTATGCGTTATGCGTTATGCGTTATGCGTTATGCGTTATGCGTTATGCGTTATGCGTTATGCGTTATGCGTTATGCGTTATGCGTTATGCGTTATGCGTTATGCGTTATGCGTTATGCGTTATGCGTTATGCGTTATGCGTTATGCGTTATGCGTTATGCGTTATGCGTTATGCGTTATGCGTTATGCGTTATGCGTTATGCGTTATGCCTATGCGTTATGTGTTATGCGTTATGCGTTATCCGTTATGCGTTACCCGTTATGCGTTATGCGTTAAGCGTTATGCGTCATTCGTTATGCGTTATGCGTTACGCGTTATACGTTATGCGTTATGCGCGATGCGTTATGCGTTATGCGTTATGAGCTATGCGTTAAGCGTTATGCGTTATGCATTATGCGTTATGCGTTATGCGTTATGCGTTATGCGTTATGCGTTAAGCGTTATGCGTTATGCGTTATGCGTTATGCGTTAAGCGTTATGCGTTATGCGTTATCCGTTATGCGTTATGCGTTATGCGTTATCCGTTATGTGTTATGCGTTATGCGTTAAGCGTTATGCGTTATGCGTTATGCGATATGCGTTATGCGTTATGCGTTATGCGTTATGCGTTATGCGTTATGCGTTATGCGTTGTGCGTTATGCGTTATGCGTTATGCGTTTTGCGTTATGCGTTATGCGTTATGCGTTATGCGTTATGCGTCATGCGTTATGCGTTATGCGTTATGCGTTATGCGTTATGCGTTATGCGTTATTCGTTAAGCGTTATGCGTTAAGCGTTATGCTTTATGCGTTTTGCGTTATGCGTTATGCGTTATGCGTTATGCGTTATGCGTTATGCGTTATGCGTTATGCGTTATGCGTTATGCGTTATGCGTTATGCGTTATGCGTTATGCGTTATGCGTTATGCGTTATGCGTTATGCGATATGCGTTATGCGTTATGCGTTATCCGTTATGCGTTATGCGTTATCCGTTATGCGTTAAGCGTTATGCGTTATGCGATATGCGTTATGCGTTATGCGTTATGCGTTATGCGTTATGCGTTATGCGTTATGCGTTTTGCGTTATGCGTTATGCGTTATGCGTTATGCGTTATGCGTTATGCGTTATGCGTTATGCGTTATGCGTTATGCGTTATGCGTTATGCGTTATGCGTTATGCGTTATGCGTTATGCGTTATGCGTTATGCGTTATGCGTTATGCGTTATGCGTTATGCGTTATGCGTTATGCGTTATGCGTTATGCGTTATGCGTTATGCGTTATGCGTTATGCGTTATGCGTTATGCGTTATGCGTTATGCGTTATGCGTTATGCGTTATGCGTTATGCGTTATGCGTTATGCGTTATGCGTTATGCGTTATGCGTTATGCGTTATGCGTTATCCGTTATGCGTTATGACTTTTTCATTGAACGTTATGCGTTATGTGTTATGCGTTATGCGTTATGCGTTATGCGTTATGCGTTATGCGTTATGCGTTATGCGTTATGCGTTATGCGTTATGCGTTATGCGTTATGCGTTATGCGTTATGCGTTATGCGTTATGCGTTATGCGTTATGCGTTATGCGTTATGCGTTATGCCTATGCGTTATGTGTTATGCGTTATGCGTTATCCGTTATGCGTTACCCGTTATGCGTTATGCGTTAAGCGTTATGCGTCATTCGTTATGCGTTATGCGTTACGCGTTATACGTTATGCGTTATGCGCGATGCGTTATGCGTTATGCGTTATGAGCTATGCGTTAAGCGTTATGCGTTATGCATTATGCGTTATGCGTTATGCGTTATGCGTTATGCGTTAAGCGTTATGCGTTATGCGTTATGCGTTATGCGTTAAGCGTTATGCGTTATGCGTTATCCGTTATGCGTTATGCGTTATGCGTTATCCGTTATGTGTTATGCGGTATGCGTTATGCGTTATGCGTCTTGCGTTATCCGTTATGCGTTATGCGTTATGCGTTATGCGTTATGCGTTATGCGTTATGCGTTATGCGTTATGCCTTATGCGTTATGCGTTATGCGTTATGCGTTATGCGTTATGCGTTATGCGTTATGCGTTATGCGTTATGCGTTATGCGTTATGCGTTATGCGTTATGCGTTATGCGTTATGCGTTATGCGTTATGCGTTATGCGTTATGCGTTATGCGTTATGCGTTATGCGTTATGCGTTATGCGTTATGCGTTATGCGTTATGCGTTATGCGTTATGCGTTATGCGTTATGCGTTATGCGTTATGCGTTTTGCGTTATGCGTTATGCGTTATGCGTTATGCGTTATGCGTTTTGCGTTATGCGTTATGCGTTATGCGTTATGCGTTATGCGTTATGCGTTATGCGTTATGCGTTATGCGTTATGCGTTATGCGTTATGCGTTATGCGTTATGCGTTATGCGTTATGCGTTATGCGTTATGCGTTATGCGTTATGCGTTATGCGTTATGCGTTATGCGTTATGCGTTATGCGTTATGCGTTATGCGTTATGCGTTATGCGTTATGCGTTATGCGTTATGCGTTATGCGTTATGCGTTATGCGTTATGCGTTATGCGTTATGCGTTATGCGTTATGCGTTATGCGTTATGCGTTATGCGTTATGCGTTATGCGTTATGCGTTATGCGTTATGCGTTATGCGTTATGCGTTATGCGTTATGCGTTATGCGTTATGCGTTATGCGTTATGCGTTATGCGTTATGCGTTATGCGTTATGCGTTATGCGTTATGCGTTATGCGTTATGCGTTATGCGTTATGCGTTATGCGTTATGCGTTATGCGTTATGCGTTATGCGTTATGCGTTATGCGTTATGCGTTATGCGTTATGCCTATGCGTTATGTGTTATGCGTTATGCGTTATCCGTTATGCGTTACCCGTTATGCGTTATGCGTTAAGCGTTATGCGTCATTCGTTATGCGTTATGCGTTACGCGTTATACGTTATGCGTTATGCGCGATGCGTTATGCGTTATGCGTTATGAGCTATGCGTTAAGCGTTATGCGTTATGCATTATGCGTTATGCGTTATGCGTTATGCGTTATGCGTTATGCGTTAAGCGTTATGCGTTATGCGTTATGCGTTATGCGTTAAGCGTTATGCGTTATGCGTTATCCGTTATGCGTTATGCGTTATGCGTTATCCGTTATGTGTTATGCGTTATGCGTTAAGCGTTATGCGTTATGCGTTATGCGATATGCGTTATGCGTTATGCGTTATGCGTTATGCGTTATGCGTTATGCGTTATGCGTTGTGCGTTATGCGTTATGCGTTATGCGTTTTGCGTTATGCGTTATGCGTTATGCGTTATGCGTTATGCGTCATGCGTTATGCGTTATGCGTTATGCGTTATGCGTTATGCGTTATGCGTTATTCGTTAAGCGTTATGCGTTAAGCGTTATGCTTTATGCGTTTTGCGTTATGCGTTATGCGTTATGCGTTATGCGTTATGCGTTATGCGTTATGCGTTATGCGTTATGCGTTATGCGTTATGCGTTATGCGTTATGCGTTATGCGTTATGCGTTATGCGTTATGCGTTATGCGTTATGCGTTATGCGTTATGCGTTATGCGTTATGCGTTATGCGTTATGCGTTATGCGTTATGCGTTATGCGTTATGCGTTATGCGTTATGCGTTATGCGTTATGCGTTATGCGTTATGCGTTATGCGTTATGCGTTATGCGTTATGCGTTATGCGTTATGCGTTATGCGTTATGCGTTATGCGTTATGCGTTATGCGTTATGCGTTATGCGTTATGCGTTATGCGTTATGCGTTATGGGCTATGCGTTAAGCGTTATGCGTTATGCATTAGGCGTTACGCGTTATGCGTTAGGCGTTATGCGTTAAGCGTTATGCGTTATGCGTTATGCGTTATGTGTTATGCGTTATGCGTTATGCGTTATGCGTTATGCGTTATGCGTTATGCGTTATGCGTTATGCGTTATGCGTTATGCGTTATGCGTTATGCGTTATGCGTTATGCGTTATGCGTTATGCGTTATGCGTTATGCGTTATGCGTTATGCGTTATGCGTTATGCGTTATGCGTTATGCGTTATGCGTTATGCGTTATGCGTTATGCGTTATGCGTTATGCGTTATGCGTTATGCGTTATGCGTTATCCGTTATGTGTTATGCGTTGTGCTGTACGGGTTATGCGATATGCGTTATGCGTTATGACTTTTTCATTGACCGTTATGCGTTATGTGTTATGCGTTATGCGTTATGCGTTATGCGTTATGCGTTATGCGTTATGCGTTATGCGTTATGCGTTATGCGTTATGCGTTATCCGTTATGCGTTATCCGTTGTGCGTTATGCGTTAAGCGTTATGCGTTATTCGTTATGCGTTATGCGTTATGCGTTAAGCGTTATGCGTTATGCATTATGCGTTATGCGTTATGCGTTAAGCGTTATGCGTTATGCGTTATGCGTTATGCGTTATGTGTTATGCGTTATGCGTTATGCGTTATGCGTTATGCGTTATGCGTTATGCGTTATGCGTTATGCGTTATGCGTTATCCGTTATGCGTTATCCGTTGTGCGTTATGCGTTATGCGTTATGCGTTATGCGTTATGCGTTATGCGTTATGCGTTATGCGTTATGCGTTATGCGTTATGCGTTATGCGTTATGCGTTATGCGTTATGCGTTATGCGTTATGCGTTATGCGATATGCGTTATGCGTTATGCGTTATCCGTTATGCGTTATGCGTTATCCGTTATGCGTTAAGCGTTATGCGTTATGCGATATGCGTTATGCGTTATGCGTTATGCGTTATGCGTTATGCGTTATGCGTTATGCGTTTTGCGTTATGCGTTATGCGTTATGCGTTATGCGTTATGCGTTATGCGTTATGCGTTATGCGTTATGCGTTATGCGTTATGCGTTATGCGTTATGCGTTATGCGTTATGCGTTATGCGTTATGCGTTATGCGTTATGCGTTATGCGTTATGCGTTATGCGTTATGCGTTATGCGTTATGCGTTATGCGTTATGCGTTATGCGTTATGCGTTATGCGTTATGCGTTATGCGTTATGCGTTATGCGTTATGCGTTATGCGTTATGCGTTATGCGTTATGCGTTATGCGTTATGCGTTATGCGTTATGCGTTATGCGTTATGCGTTATGCGTTATGCGTTATCCGTTATGCGTTATGACTTTTTCATTGAACGTTATGCGTTATGTGTTATGCGTTATGCGTTATGCGTTATGCGTTATGCGTTATGCGTTATGCGTTATGCGTTATGCGTTATGCGTTATGCGTTATGCGTTATGCGTTATGCGTTATGCGTTATGCGTTATGCGTTATGCGTTATGCGTTATGCGTTATGCGTTATGCCTATGCGTTATGTGTTATGCGTTATGCGTTATCCGTTATGCGTTACCCGTTATGCGTTATGCGTTAAGCGTCATTCGTTATGCGTTATGCGTTACGCGTTATACGTTATGCGTTATGCGCGATGCGTTATGCGTTATGCGTTATGAGCTATGCGTTAAGCGTTATGCGTTATGCATTATGCGTTATGCGTTATGCGTTATGCGTTATGCGTTATGCGTTAAGCGTTATGCGTTATGCGTTATGCGTTATGCGTTAAGCGTTATGCGTTATGCGTTATCCGTTATGCGTTATGCGTTATGCGTTATCCGTTATGTGTTATGCGGTATGCGTTATGCGTTATGCGTCTTGCGTTATCCGTTATGCGTTATGCGTTATGCGTTATGCGTTATGCGTTATGCGTTATGCGTTATGCCTTATGCGTTATGCGTTATGCGTTATGCGTTATGCGTTATGCGTTATGCGTTATGCGTTATGCGTTATGCGTTATGCGTTATGCGTTATGCGTTATGCGTTATGCGTTATGCGTTATGCGTTATGCGTTATGCGTTATGCGTTATGCGTTATGCGTTATGCGTTATGCGTTATGCGTTATGCGTTATGCGTTATGCGTTATGCGTTATGCGTTATGCGTTATGCGTTATGCGTTATGCGTTATGCGTTATGCGTTATGCGTTATGCGTTATGCGTTATGCGTTATGCGTTATGCGTTATGCGTTATGCGTTATGCGTTTTGCGTTATGCGTTATGCGTTATGCGTTATGCGTTATGCGTTTTGCGTTATGCGTTATGCGTTATGCGTTATGCGTTATGCGTTATGCGTTATGCGTTATGCGTTATGCGTTATGCGTTATGCGTTATGCGTTATGCGTTATGCGTTATGCGTTATGCGTTATGCGTTATGCGTTATGCGTTATGCGTTATGCGTTATGCGTTATGCGTTATGCGTTATGCGTTATGCGTTATGCGTTATGCGTTATGCGTTATGCGTTATGCGTTATGCGTTATGCGTTATGCGTTATGCGTTATGCGTTATGCGTTATGCGTTATGCGTTATGCGTTATGCGTTATGCGTTATGCGTTATGCGTTATGCGTTATGCGTTATGCGTTATGCGTTATGCGTTATGCGTTATGCGTTATGCGTTATGCGTTATGCGTTATGCGTTATGCGTTATGCGTTATGCGTTATGCGTTATGCGTTATCCGTTATGCGTTATGACTTTTTCATTGAACGTTATGCGTTATGTGTTATGCGTTATGCGTTATGCGTTATGCGTTATGCGTTATGCGTTATGCGTTATGCGTTATGCGTTATGCGTTATGCGTTATGCGTTATGCGTTATGCGTTATGCGTTATGCGTTATGCCTATGCGTTATGTGTTATGCGTTATGCGTTATCCGTTATGCGTTACCCGTTATGCGTTATGCGTTAAGCGTTATGCGTCATTCGTTATGCGTTATGCGTTACGCGTTATACGTTATGCGTTATGCGCGATGCGTTATGCGTTATGCGTTATGAGCTATGCGTTAAGCGTTATGCGTTATGCATTATGCGTTATGCGTTATGCGTTATGCGTTATGCGTTATGCGTTAAGCGTTATGCGTTATGCGTTATGCGTTATGCGTTAAGCGTTATGCGTTATGCGTTATCCGTTATGCGTTATGCGTTATGCGTTATCCGTTATGTGTTATGCGTTATGCGTTAAGCGTTATGCGTTATGCGTTATGCGATATGCGTTATGCGTTATGCGTTATGCCTATGCGTTATGTGTTATGCGTTATGCGTTATCCGTTATGCGTTACCCGTTATGCGTTATGCGTTAAGCGTTATGCGTCATTCGTTATGCGTTATGCGTTACGCGTTATACGTTATGCGTTATGCGCGATGCGTTATGCGTTATGCGTTATGAGCTATGCGTTAAGCGTTATGCGTTATGCATTATGCGTTATGCGTTATGCGTTATGCGTTATGCGTTATGCGTTAAGCGTTATGCGTTATGCGTTATGCGTTATGCGTTAAGCGTTATGCGTTATGCGTTATCCGTTATGCGTTATGCGTTATGCGTTATCCGTTATGTGTTATGCGTTATGCGTTAAGCGTTATGCGTTATGCGTTATGCGATATGCGTTATGCGTTATGCGTTATGCGTTATGCGTTATGCGTTATGCGTTATGCGTTGTGCGTTATGCGTTATGCGTTATGCGTTTTGCGTTATGCGTTATGCGTTATGCGTTATGCGTTATGCGTCATGCGTTATGCGTTATGCGTTATGCGTTATGCGTTATGCGTTATGCGTTATTCGTTAAGCGTTATGCGTTAAGCGTTATGCTTTATGCGTTTTGCGTTATGCGTTATGCGTTATGCGTTATGCGTTATGCGTTATGCGTTATGCGTTATGCGTTATGCGTTATGCGTTATGCGTTATGCGTTATGCGTTATGCGTTATGCGTTATGCGTTATGCGTTATGCGTTATGCGTTATGCGTTATGCGTTATGCGTTATGCGTTATGCGTTATGCGTTATGCGTTATGCGTTATGCGTTATGCGTTATGCGTTATGCGTTATGCGTTATGCGTTATGCGTTATGCGTTATGCGTTATGCGTTATGCGTTATGCGTTATGCGTTATGCGTTATGCGTTATGCGTTATGCGTTATGCGTTATGCGTTATGCGTTATGCGTTATGCGTTATGCGTTATGCGTTATGCGTTATGCGTTATGCGTTATGCGTTATGCGTTATGCGTTATGCGTTATGCGTTATGCGTTATGCGTTATGCGTTATGCGTTATGCGTTATGGGCTATGCGTTAAGCGTTATGCGTTATGCATTAGGCGTTACGCGTTATGCGTTAGGCGTTACGCGTTAAGCGTTATGCGTTATGCGTTATGCGTTATGTGTTATGCGTTATGCGTTATGCGTTATGCGTTATGCGTTATGCGTTATGCGTTATGCGTTATGCGTTATGCGTTATGCGTTATGCGTTATGCGTTATGCGTTATGCGTTATGCGTTATGCGTTATGCGTTATGCGTTATGCGTTATGCGTTCTGCGTTATGCGTTATGCGTTATGCGTTATGCGTTATGCGTTATGCGTTATGCGTTATGCGTTATGCGTTATGCGTTATGCGTTATGCGTTATGCGTTATGCGTTATGCGTTATGCGTTATGCGTTATGCGTTATGCGTTATGCGTTATGCGTTATGCGTTATGCGTTATGCGTTATGCGTTATGCGTTATGCGTTATGCGTTATGCGTTATGCGTTATGCGTTATGCGTTATGCGTTATGCGTTATGCGTTATGCGTTATGCGTTATGCGTTATGCGTTAAGCGTTATGCGTTATGCGTTATGCGTTATGCGTTAAGCGTTATGCGTTATGCGTTATCCGTTATGCGTTATGCGTTATGCGTTATCCGTTATGCGTTATGCGTTATGCGTTATCCGTTATGTGTTATGCGTTATGCGTTAAGCGTTATGCGTTATGCGTTATGCGATATGCGTTATGCGTTATGCGTTATGCGTTATGCGTTATGCGTTATGCGTTGTGCGTTATGCGTTATGCGTTATGCGTTTTGCGTTATGCGTTATGCGTTATGCGTTATGCGTTATGCGTCATGCGTTATGCGTTATGCGTTATGCGTTATGCGTTATGCGTTATGCGTTATTCGTTAAGCGTTATGCGTTAAGCGTTATGCTTTATGCGTTATGCGTTATGCGTTATGCGTTATGCGTTATGCGTTATGCGTTATGCGTTATGCGTTATGCGTTATGCGTTATGCGTTATGCGTTATGCGTTATGCGTTATGCGTTATGCGTTATGCGTTATGCGTTATGCGTTATGCGTTATGCGTTATGCGTTATGCGTTATGCGTTATGCGTTATGCGTTATGCGTTATGCGTTATGCGTTATGCGTTATGCGTTATGCGTTATGCGTTATGCGTTATGCGTTATGCGTTATGCGTTATGCGTTATGCGTTATGCGTTATGCGTTATGCGTTATGCGTTATGCGTTATGCGTTATGCGTTATGCGTTATGCGTTATGCGTTATGCGTTATGCGTTCTGCGTTATGCGTTATGCGTTATGCGTTATGCGTTATGCGTTATGCGTTATGCGTTATGCGTTATGCGTTATGCGTTATGCGTTATGCGTTATGCGTTATGCGTTATGCGTTATGCGTTATGCGTTATGCGTTATGCGTTATGCGTTATGCGTTATGCGTTATGCGTTATGCGTTATGCGTTATGCGTTATGCGTTATGCGTTATGCGTTATGCGTTATGCGTTATGCGTTATGCGTTATGCGTTATGCGTTATGCGTTATGCGTTATGCGTTATGCGTTAAGCGTTATGCGTTATGCGTTATGCGTTATGCGTTAAGCGTTATGCGTTATGCGTTATCCGTTATGCGTTATGCGTTATGCGTTATCCGTTATGCGTTATGCGTTATGCGTTATCCGTTATGTGTTATGCGTTATGCGTTATGCGTTATGCGTTATGCGTTATGCGTTATGCGTTATGCGTTATGCGTTATGCGTTATGCGTTATGCGTTATGCGTTATGCGTTAAGCGTTATGCGTTATGCGTTATGCGTTATGCGTTAAGCGTTATGCGTTATGCGTTATGCGTTATGCGTTATGCGTTATGCGTTATGCGTTATGCGTTATGCGTTATGCGTTATGCGTTATGCGTTATGCGTTATGCGTTATGCGTTATGCGTTATGCATTAGGCGTTACGCGTTATGCGTTAGGCGTTACGCGTTAAGCGTTATGCGTTATGCGTTATGCGTTATGTGTTATGCGTTATGCGTTATGCGTTATGCGTTATGCGTTATGCGTTATGCGTTATGCGTTATGCGTTATGCGTTATGCGTTATGCGTTATGCGTTATGCGTTATGCGTTATGCGTTATGCGTTATGCGTTATGCGTTATGCGTTCTGCGTTATGCGTTATGCGTTATGCGTTATGCGTTATGCGTTATGCGTTATGCGTTATGCGTTATGCGTTATGCGTTATGCGTTATGCGTTATGCGTTATGCGTTATGCGTTATGCGTTATGCGTTATGCGTTATGCGTTATGCGTTATGCGTTATGCGTTATGCGTTATGCGTTATGCGTTATGCGTTATGCGTTATGCGTTATGCGTTATGCGTTATGCGTTATGCGTTATGCGTTCTGCGTTATGCGTTATGCGTTATGCGTTATGCGTTATGCGTTATGCGTTAAGCGTTATGCGTTATGCGTTATGCGTTATGCGTTAAGCGTTATGCGTTATGCGTTATCCGTTATGCGTTATGCGTTATGCGTTATCCGTTATGCGTTATGCGTTATGCGTTATCCGTTATGTGTTATGCGTTATGCGTTATGCGTTATGCGTTATGCGTTATGCGTTATGCGTTATGCGTTATGCGTTATGCGTTATGCGTTATGCGTTATGCGTTATGCGTTATGCGTTATGCGTTATGCGTTATGCGTTATGCGTTATGCGTTATGCGTTAAGCGTTATGCGTTATCCGTTATGCGTTATGCGTTATGCGTTATCCGTTATGTGTTATGCGTTATGCGTTATGCGTTATGCGTTATGCGTTATGCGTTATGCGTTATGCGTTATGCGTTATGCGTTATGCGTTATGCGTTATGCGTTATGCATTAGGCGTTACGCGTTATGCGTTAGGCGTTACGCGTTAAGCGTTATGCGTTATGCGTTATGCGTTATGTGTTATGCGTTATGCGTTATGCGTTATGCGTTATGCGTTATGCGTTATGCGTTATGCGTTATGCGTTATGCGTTATGCGTTATGCGTTATGCGTTATGCGTTATGCGTTATGCGTTATGCGTTATGCGTTATGCGTTATGCGTTATGCGTTATGCGTTATGCGTTATGCGTTATGCGTTATGCGTTAAGCGTTATGCGTTATGCGTTATGCGTTATGCGTTAAGCGTTATGCGTTATGCGTTATCCGTTATGCGTTATGCGTTATGCGTTATCCGTTATGCGTTATGCGTTATGCGATATCCGTTATGTGTTATGCGTTATGCGTTAAGCGTTATGCGTTATGCGTTATGCGATATGCGTTATGCGTTATGCGTTATGCGTTATGCGTTATGCGTTATGCGTTATGCGTTGTGCGTTATGCGTTATGCGTTATGCGTTTTGCGTTATGCGTTATGCGTTATGCGTTATGCGTTATGCGTCATGCGTTATGCGTTATGCGTTATGCGTTATGCGTTATGCGTTATGCGTTATTCGTTAAGCGTTATGCGTTAAGCGTTATGCTTTATGCGTTATGCGTTATGCGTTATGCGTTATGCGTTATGCGTTATGCGTTATGCGTTATGCGTTATGCGTTATGCGTTATGCGTTATGCGTTATGCGTTATGCGTTATGCGTTATGCGTTATGCGTTATGCGTTATGCGTTATGCGTTATGCGTTATGCGTTATGCGTTATGCGTTATGCGTTATGCGTTATGCGTTATGCGTTATGCGTTATGCGTTATGCGTTATGCGTTATGCGTTATGCGTTATGCGTTATGCGTTATGCGTTATGCGTTATGCGTTATGCGTTATGCGTTATGCGTTATGCGTTATGCGTTATGCGTTATGCGTTATGCGTTATGCGTTATGCGTTATGCGTTATGCGTTATGCGTTATGCGTTATGCGTTATGCGTTATGCGTTATGCGTTATGCGTTATGCGTTATGCGTTATGCGTTATGCGTTATGCGTTATGCGTTATGGGCTATGCGTTAAGCGTTATGCGTTATGCATTAGGCGTTACGCGTTATGCGTTAGGCGTTATGCGTTAAGCGTTATGCGTTATGCGTTATGCGTTATGTGTTATGCGTTATGCGTTATGCGTTATGCGTTATGCGTTATGCGTTATGCGTTATGCGTTATGCGTTATGCGTTATGCGTTATGCGTTATGCGTTATGCGTTATGCGTTATGCGTTATGCGTTATGCGTTATGCGTTATGCGTTATGCGTTATGCGTTATGCGTTATGCGTTCTGCGTTATGCGTTATGCGTTATGCGTTATGCGTTATGCGTTATGCGTTATGCGTTATGCGTTATGCGTTATGCGTTATGCGTTATGCGTTATGCGTTATCCGTTATGCGTTATGACTTTTTCATTGAACGTTATGCGTTATGTGTTATGCGTTATGCGTTATGCGTTATGCGTTATGCGTTATGCGTTATGCGTTATGCGTTATGCGTTATGCGTTATGCGTTATGCGTTATGCGTTATGCGTTATGCGTTATGTGTTATGCGTTATGCGTTATCCGTTATGCGTTATCCGTTATGCGTTATGCGTTAAGCGTTATGCGTCATTCGTTATGCGTTATGCGTTATGCGTTATGCGTTATGCGTTATGCGTTATGCGTTATGCGTTATGCGTTATGCGTTATGCGTTATGCGTTATGCGTTATGCCTATGCGTTATGTGTTATGCGTTATGCGTTATCCGTTATGCGTTACCCGTTATGCGTTATGCGTTAAGCGTTATGCGTCATTCGTTATGCGTTATGCGTCACGCGTTATACGTTATGCGTTATGCGCGATGCGTTATGCGTTATGCGTTATGAGCTATGCGTTAAGCGTTATGCGTTATGCATTATGCGTTATGCGTTATGCGTTATGCGTTATGCGTTATGCGTTAAGCGTTATGCGTTATGCGTTATGCGTTATGCGTTAAGCGTTATGCGTTATGCGTTATCCGTTATGCGTTATGCGTTATGCGTTATCCGTTATGTGTTATGCGTTATGCGTTAAGCGTTATGCGTTATGCGTTATGCGATATGCGTTATGCGTTATGCGTTATCCGTTATGCGTTATGCGTTATGCGTTATCCGTTATGCGTTATGCGTTATGCGTTATGCGTTAAGCGTTATGCGTTATGCGATATGTGTTATGCGTTATGCGTTATGCGTTATGCGTTATGCGTTATGCGTTATGCGTTATGCGTTACGCGTTATACGTTATGCGTTATGCGTTATCCGTTATGCGTTATCCGTTATGCGTTATGCGTTATGCGTTAAGCGTTATGCGTTATTCGTTATGCGTTATGCGTTACGCGTTATACGTTATGCGTTATGCGCGATGCGTTATGCGTTATGCGTTATGGGCTATGCGTTAAGCGTTATGCGTTATGCATTATGCGTTATGCGTTATGCGTTATGCGTTAAGCGTTATGCGTTATGCGTTATGCGTTATGCGTTATGCGTTATGCGTTATGCGTTATGCGTTATGCGTTATGCGTTATGCGTTATGCGTTATGCGTTATGCGTTATGCGTCATGCGTTATCCGTTATGCGTTATGCGTTATGCGATATGCGTTATGCGTTATGCGTTATGCGGTATGCGTTATGCGTTATGCGTCTTGCGTTATCCGTTATGCGTTATGCGTTATGCGTTATGCGTTATGCGTTATGCGTTATGCGTTATGCGTTATGCGTTATGCCTTATGCGTTATGCGTTATGCGTTATGCGTTATGCGTTATGCGTTATGCGTTATGCGTTATGCGTTATGCGTTATGCGTTATGCGTTATGCGTTATGCGTTATGCGTTATGCGTTATGCGTTATGCGTTATGCGTTATGCGTTATGCGTTATGCGTTATGCGTTATGCGTTATGCGTTATGCGTTATGCGTTATGCGTTATGCGTTATGCGTTATGCGTTATGCGTTATGCGTTATGCGTTATGCGTTTTGCGTTATGCGTTATGCGTTATGCGTTATGCGTTATGCGTTTTGCGTTATGCGTTATGCGTTATGCGTTATGCGTTATGCGTTATGCGTTATGCGTTATGCGTTATGCGTTATGCGTTATGCGTTATGCGTTATGCGTTATGCGTTATGCGTTATGCGTTATGCGTTATGCGTTATGCGTTATGCGTTATGCGTTATGCGTTATGCGTTATGCGTTATGCGTTATGCGTTATGCGTTATGCGTTATGCGTTATGCGTTATGCGTTATGCGTTATGCGTTATGCGTTATGCGTTATGCGTTATGCGTTATGCGTTATGCGTTATGCGTTATGCGTTATGCGTTATGCGTTATGCGTTATGCGTTATGCGTTATGCGTTATGCGTTATGCGTTATGCGTTATGCGTTATGCGTTATGCGTTATGCGTTATGCGTTATGCGTTATGCGTTATCCGTTATGCGTTATGACTTTTTCATTGAACGTTATGCGTTATGTGTTATGCGTTATGCGTTATGCGTTATGCGTTATGCGTTATGCGTTATGCGTTATGCGTTATGCGTTATGCGTTATGCGTTATGCGTTATGCGTTATGCGTTATGCGTTATGCCTATGCGTTATGTGTTATGCGTTATGCGTTATCCGTTATGCGTTACCCGTTATGCGTTATGCGTTAAGCGTTATGCGTCATTCGTTATGCGTTATGCGTTACGCGTTATACGTTATGCGTTATGCGCGATGCGTTATGCGTTATGCGTTATGAGCTATGCGTTAAGCGTTATGCGTTATGCATTATGCGTTATGCGTTATGCGTTATGCGTTATGCGTTATGCGTTAAGCGTTATGCGTTATGCGTTATGCGTTATGCGTTAAGCGTTATGCGTTATGCGTTATCCGTTATGCGTTATGCGTTATGCGTTATCCGTTATGTGTTATGCGTTATGCGTTAAGCGTTATGCGTTATGCGTTATGCGATATGCGTTATGCGTTATGCGTTATGCGTTATGCGTTATGCGTTATGCGTTATGCGTTGTGCGTTATGCGTTATGCGTTATGCGTTTTGCGTTATGCGTTATGCGTTATGCGTTATGCGTTATGCGTTATGCGTTATGCGTTATGCGTTATGCGTTATGCGTTATGCGTTATGCGTTATGCGTTATGCGTTATGCGTTATGCGTTATGCGTTATGCGTTATGCGTTATGCGTTATGCGTTATGCGTTATGCGTTATGCGTTATGCGTTATGCGTTATGCGTTATGCGTTATGCCTATGCGTTATGTGTTATGCGTTATGCGTTATCCGTTATGCGTTACCCGTTATGCGTTATGCGTTAAGCGTTATGCGTCATTCGTTATGCGTTATGCGTTATGCGTTATGCGTTATGCGTTATGCGTTATGCGTTATGCGTTATGCGTTATGCGTTATGCGTTATGCGTTATGCGTTATGCGTTATGCGTTATGCGTTATGCGTTATGCGTTATGCGTTATGCGTTATGCGTTATGCGTTATGCGTTATGCGTTATGCGTTATGCGTTATGCGTTATGCGTTATGCGTTATGCGTTATGCGTTATGCGTTATGCGTTATGCGTTATGCGTTATGCGTTATGCGTTATGCGTTATGCGTTATGCGTTATGCGTTATGCGTTATGCGTTATGCGTTATGCGTTATGCGTTATGCGTTATGCGTTATGCGTTATGCGTTATGCGTTATGCGTTATGCGTTATGCGTTATGCGTTATGCGTTATGCGTTATGCGTTATGCGTTATGGGCTATGCGTTAAGCGTTATGCGTTATGCATTAGGCGTTACGCGTTATGCGTTAGGCGTTATGCGTTAAGCGTTATGCGTTATGCGTTATGCGTTATGTGTTATGCGTTATGCGTTATGCGTTATGCGTTATGCGTTATGCGTTATGCGTTATGCGTTATGCGTTATGCGTTATGCGTTATGCGTTATGCGTTATGCGTTATGCGTTATGCGTTATGCGTTATGCGTTATGCGTTCTGCGTTATGCGTTATGCGTTATGCGTTATGCGTTATGCGTTATGCGTTATGCGTTATGCGTTATGCGTTATGCGTTATGCGTTATGCGTTATGCGTTATCCGTTATGCGTTATGACTTTTTCATTGAACGTTATGCGTTATGTGTTATGCGTTATGCGTTATGCGTTATGCGTTATGCGTTATGCGTTATGCGTTATGCGTTATGCGTTATGCGTTATGCGTTATGCGTTATGCGTTATGCGTTATGCGTTATGCGTTATGCGTTATGCGTTATGCGTTATGCGTTATGCGTTATGCGTTATGCGTTATGCGTTATGCGTTATGCGTTATGCGTTATGCGTTATGCGTTATGCGTTATGCGTTATGCGTTATGCGTTATGCGTTATGCGTTATGCGTTATGCGTTATGCGTTATGCGTTATGCGTTATGCGTTATGCGTTATGCGTTATGCGTTATGCGTTATGCGTTATGCGTTATGCGTTATGCGTTATGCGTTATGCGTTATGCGTTATGCGTTATGCGTTATGCGTTATGCGTTATGCGTTCTGCGTTATGCGTTATGCGTTATGCGTTATGCGTTATGCGTTATGCGTTATGCGTTATGCGTTATGCGTTATGCGTTATGCGTTATGCGTTATGCGTTATGCGTTATGCGTTATGCGTTATGCGTTATGCGTTATGCGTTATGCGTTATGCGTTATGCGTTATGCGTTATGCGTTATGCGTTATGCGTTATGCGTTATGCGTTATGCGTTATGCGTTATGCGTTATGCGTTATGCGTTATGCGTTATGCGTTATGCGTTATGCGTTATGCGTTATGCGTTAAGCGTTATGCGTTATGCGTTATGCGTTATGCGTTAAGCGTTATGCGTTATGCGTTATCCGTTATGCGTTATGCGTTATGCGTTATCCGTTATGCGTTATGCGTTATGCGTTATCCGTTATGTGTTATGCGTTATGCGTTATGCGTTATGCGTTATGCGTTATGCGTTATGCGTTATGCGTTATGCGTTATGCGTTATGCGTTATGCGTTATGCGTTATGCGTTAAGCGTTATGCGTTATGCGTTATGCGTTATGCGTTAAGCGTTATGCGTTATGCGTTATGCGTTATGCGTTATGCGTTATGCGTTATGCGTTATGCGTTATGCGTTATGCGTTATGCGTTATGCGTTATGCGTTATGCGTTATGCGTTATGCGTTATGCATTAGGCGTTACGCGTTATGCGTTAGGCGTTACGCGTTAAGCGTTATGCGTTATGCGTTATGCGTTATGTGTTATGCGTTATGCGTTATGCGTTATGCGTTATGCGTTATGCGTTATGCGTTATGCGTTATGCGTTATGCGTTATGCGTTATGCGTTATGCGTTATGCGTTATGCGTTATGCGTTATGCGTTATGCGTTATGCGTTCTGCGTTATGCGTTATGCGTTATGCGTTATGCGTTATGCGTTATGCGTTATGCGTTATGCGTTATGCGTTATGCGTTATGCGTTATGCGTTATGCGTTATGCGTTATGCGTTATGCGTTATGCGTTATGCGTTATGCGTTATGCGTTATGCGTTATGCGTTATGCGTTATGCGTTATGCGTTATGCGTTATGCGTTATGCGTTATGCGTTATGCGTTATGCGTTATGCGTTATGCGTTCTGCGTTATGCGTTATGCGTTATGCGTTATGCGTTATGCGTTATGCGTTAAGCGTTATGCGTTATGCGTTATGCGTTATGCGTTAAGCGTTATGCGTTATGCGTTATCCGTTATGCGTTATGCGTTATGCGTTATCCGTTATGCGTTATGCGTTATGCGTTATCCGTTATGTGTTATGCGTTATGCGTTATGCGTTATGCGTTATGCGTTATGCGTTATGCGTTATGCGTTATGCGTTATGCGTTATGCGTTATGCGTTATGCGTTATGCGTTATGCGTTATGCGTTATGCGTTATGCGTTATGCGTTATGCGTTATGCGTTAAGCGTTATGCGTTATCCGTTATGCGTTATGCGTTATGCGTTATCCGTTATGTGTTATGCGTTATGCGTTATGCGTTATGCGTTATGCGTTATGCGTTATGCGTTATGCGTTATGCGTTATGCGTTATGCGTTATGCGTTATGCGTTATGCATTAGGCGTTACGCGTTATGCGTTAGGCGTTACGCGTTAAGCGTTATGCGTTATGCGTTATGCGTTATGTGTTATGCGTTATGCGTTATGCGTTATGCGTTATGCGTTATGCGTTATGCGTTATGCGTTATGCGTTATGCGTTATGCGTTATGCGTTATGCGTTATGCGTTATGCGTTATGCGTTATGCGTTATGCGTTATGCGTTATGCGTTATGCGTTATGCGTTATGCGTTATGCGTTATGCGTTATGCGTTAAGCGTTATGCGTTATGCGTTATGCGTTATGCGTTAAGCGTTATGCGTTATGCGTTATCCGTTATGCGTTATGCGTTATGCGTTATCCGTTATGCGTTATGCGTTATGCGATATCCGTTATGTGTTATGCGTTATGCGTTAAGCGTTATGCGTTATGCGTTATGCGATATGCGTTATGCGTTATGCGTTATGCGTTATGCGTTATGCGTTATGCGTTATGCGTTGTGCGTTATGCGTTATGCGTTATGCGTTTTGCGTTATGCGTTATGCGTTATGCGTTATGCGTTATGCGTCATGCGTTATGCGTTATGCGTTATGCGTTATGCGTTATGCGTTATGCGTTATTCGTTAAGCGTTATGCGTTAAGCGTTATGCTTTATGCGTTATGCGTTATGCGTTATGCGTTATGCGTTATGCGTTATGCGTTATGCGTTATGCGTTATGCGTTATGCGTTATGCGTTATGCGTTATGCGTTATGCGTTATGCGTTATGCGTTATGCGTTATGCGTTATGCGTTATGCGTTATGCGTTATGCGTTATGCGTTATGCGTTATGCGTTATGCGTTATGCGTTATGCGTTATGCGTTATGCGTTATGCGTTATGCGTTATGCGTTATGCGTTATGCGTTATGCGTTATGCGTTATGCGTTATGCGTTATGCGTTATGCGTTATGCGTTATGCGTTATGCGTTATGCGTTATGCGTTATGCGTTATGCGTTATGCGTTATGCGTTATGCGTTATGCGTTATGCGTTATGCGTTATGCGTTATGCGTTATGCGTTATGCGTTATGCGTTATGCGTTATGCGTTATGCGTTATGCGTTATGCGTTATGCGTTATGGGCTATGCGTTAAGCGTTATGCGTTATGCATTAGGCGTTACGCGTTATGCGTTAGGCGTTATGCGTTAAGCGTTATGCGTTATGCGTTATGCGTTATGTGTTATGCGTTATGCGTTATGCGTTATGCGTTATGCGTTATGCGTTATGCGTTATGCGTTATGCGTTATGCGTTATGCGTTATGCGTTATGCGTTATGCGTTATGCGTTATGCGTTATGCGTTATGCGTTATGCGTTATGCGTTATGCGTTATGCGTTATGCGTTATGCGTTCTGCGTTATGCGTTATGCGTTATGCGTTATGCGTTATGCGTTATGCGTTATGCGTTATGCGTTATGCGTTATGCGTTATGCGTTATGCGTTATGCGTTATCCGTTATGCGTTATGACTTTTTCATTGAACGTTATGCGTTATGTGTTATGCGTTATGCGTTATGCGTTATGCGTTATGCGTTATGCGTTATGCGTTATGCGTTATGCGTTATGCGTTATGCGTTATGCGTTATGCGTTATGCGTTATGCGTTATGTGTTATGCGTTATGCGTTATCCGTTATGCGTTATCCGTTATGCGTTATGCGTTAAGCGTTATGCGTCATTCGTTATGCGTTATGCGTTATGCGTTATGCGTTATGCGTTATGCGTTATGCGTTATGCGTTATGCGTTATGCGTTATGCGTTATGCGTTATGCGTTATGCCTATGCGTTATGTGTTATGCGTTATGCGTTATCCGTTATGCGTTACCCGTTATGCGTTATGCGTTAAGCGTTATGCGTCATTCGTTATGCGTTATGCGTCACGCGTTATACGTTATGCGTTATGCGCGATGCGTTATGCGTTATGCGTTATGAGCTATGCGTTAAGCGTTATGCGTTATGCATTATGCGTTATGCGTTATGCGTTATGCGTTATGCGTTATGCGTTAAGCGTTATGCGTTATGCGTTATGCGTTATGCGTTAAGCGTTATGCGTTATGCGTTATCCGTTATGCGTTATGCGTTATGCGTTATCCGTTATGTGTTATGCGTTATGCGTTAAGCGTTATGCGTTATGCGTTATGCGATATGCGTTATGCGTTATGCGTTATCCGTTATGCGTTATGCGTTATGCGTTATCCGTTATGCGTTATGCGTTATGCGTTATGCGTTAAGCGTTATGCGTTATGCGATATGTGTTATGCGTTATGCGTTATGCGTTATGCGTTATGCGTTATGCGTTATGCGTTATGCGTTACGCGTTATACGTTATGCGTTATGCGTTATCCGTTATGCGTTATCCGTTATGCGTTATGCGTTATGCGTTAAGCGTTATGCGTTATTCGTTATGCGTTATGCGTTACGCGTTATACGTTATGCGTTATGCGCGATGCGTTATGCGTTATGCGTTATGGGCTATGCGTTAAGCGTTATGCGTTATGCATTATGCGTTATGCGTTATGCGTTATGCGTTAAGCGTTATGCGTTATGCGTTATGCGTTATGCGTTATGCGTTATGCGTTATGCGTTATGCGTTATGCGTTATGCGTTATGCGTTATGCGTTATGCGTTATGCGTTATGCGTCATGCGTTATCCGTTATGCGTTATGCGTTATGCGATATGCGTTATGCGTTATGCGTTATGCGGTATGCGTTATGCGTTATGCGTCTTGCGTTATCCGTTATGCGTTATGCGTTATGCGTTATGCGTTATGCGTTATGCGTTATGCGTTATGCGTTATGCGTTATGCCTTATGCGTTATGCGTTATGCGTTATGCGTTATGCGTTATGCGTTATGCGTTATGCGTTATGCGTTATGCGTTATGCGTTATGCGTTATGCGTTATGCGTTATGCGTTATGCGTTATGCGTTATGCGTTATGCGTTATGCGTTATGCGTTATGCGTTATGCGTTATGCGTTATGCGTTATGCGTTATGCGTTATGCGTTATGCGTTATGCGTTATGCGTTATGCGTTATGCGTTATGCGTTATGCGTTTTGCGTTATGCGTTATGCGTTATGCGTTATGCGTTATGCGTTTTGCGTTATGCGTTATGCGTTATGCGTTATGCGTTATGCGTTATGCGTTATGCGTTATGCGTTATGCGTTATGCGTTATGCGTTATGCGTTATGCGTTATGCGTTATGCGTTATGCGTTATGCGTTATGCGTTATGCGTTATGCGTTATGCGTTATGCGTTATGCGTTATGCGTTATGCGTTATGCGTTATGCGTTATGCGTTATGCGTTATGCGTTATGCGTTATGCGTTATGCGTTATGCGTTATGCGTTATGCGTTATGCGTTATGCGTTATGCGTTATGCGTTATGCGTTATGCGTTATGCGTTATGCGTTATGCGTTATGCGTTATGCGTTATGCGTTATGCGTTATGCGTTATGCGTTATGCGTTATGCGTTATGCGTTATGCGTTATGCGTTATGCGTTATCCGTTATGCGTTATGACTTTTTCATTGAACGTTATGCGTTATGTGTTATGCGTTATGCGTTATGCGTTATGCGTTATGCGTTATGCGTTATGCGTTATGCGTTATGCGTTATGCGTTATGCGTTATGCGTTATGCGTTATGCGTTATGCGTTATGCCTATGCGTTATGTGTTATGCGTTATGCGTTATCCGTTATGCGTTACCCGTTATGCGTTATGCGTTAAGCGTTATGCGTCATTCGTTATGCGTTATGCGTTACGCGTTATACGTTATGCGTTATGCGCGATGCGTTATGCGTTATGCGTTATGAGCTATGCGTTAAGCGTTATGCGTTATGCATTATGCGTTATGCGTTATGCGTTATGCGTTATGCGTTATGCGTTAAGCGTTATGCGTTATGCGTTATGCGTTATGCGTTAAGCGTTATGCGTTATGCGTTATCCGTTATGCGTTATGCGTTATGCGTTATCCGTTATGTGTTATGCGTTATGCGTTAAGCGTTATGCGTTATGCGTTATGCGATATGCGTTATGCGTTATGCGTTATGCGTTATGCGTTATGCGTTATGCGTTATGCGTTGTGCGTTATGCGTTATGCGTTATGCGTTTTGCGTTATGCGTTATGCGTTATGCGTTATGCGTTATGCGTTATGCGTTATGCGTTATGCGTTATGCGTTATGCGTTATGCGTTATGCGTTATGCGTTATGCGTTATGCGTTATGCGTTATGCGTTATGCGTTATGCGTTATGCGTTATGCGTTATGCGTTATGCGTTATGCGTTATGCGTTATGCGTTATGCGTTATGCGTTATGCCTATGCGTTATGTGTTATGCGTTATGCGTTATCCGTTATGCGTTACCCGTTATGCGTTATGCGTTAAGCGTTATGCGTCATTCGTTATGCGTTATGCGTTATGCGTTATGCGTTATGCGTTATGCGTTATGCGTTATGCGTTATGCGTTATGCGTTATGCGTTATGCGTTATGCGTTATGCGTTATGCGTTATGCGTTATGCGTTATGCGTTATGCGTTATGCGTTATGCGTTATGCGTTATGCGTTATGCGTTATGCGTTATGCGTTATGCGTTATGCGTTATGCGTTATGCGTTATGCGTTATGCGTTATGCGTTATGCGTTATGCGTTATGCGTTATGCGTTATGCGTTATGCGTTATGCGTTATGCGTTATGCGTTATGCGTTATGCGTTATGCGTTATGCGTTATGCGTTATGCGTTATGCGTTATGCGTTATGCGTTATGCGTTATGCGTTATGCGTTATGCGTTATGCGTTATGCGTTATGCGTTATGCGTTATGGGCTATGCGTTAAGCGTTATGCGTTATGCATTAGGCGTTACGCGTTATGCGTTAGGCGTTATGCGTTAAGCGTTATGCGTTATGCGTTATGCGTTATGTGTTATGCGTTATGCGTTATGCGTTATGCGTTATGCGTTATGCGTTATGCGTTATGCGTTATGCGTTATGCGTTATGCGTTATGCGTTATGCGTTATGCGTTATGCGTTATGCGTTATGCGTTATGCGTTATGCGTTCTGCGTTATGCGTTATGCGTTATGCGTTATGCGTTATGCGTTATGCGTTATGCGTTATGCGTTATGCGTTATGCGTTATGCGTTATGCGTTATGCGTTATCCGTTATGCGTTATGACTTTTTCATTGAACGTTATGCGTTATGTGTTATGCGTTATGCGTTATGCGTTATGCGTTATGCGTTATGCGTTATGCGTTATGCGTTATGCGTTATGCGTTATGCGTTATGCGTTATGCGTTATGCGTTATGCGTTATGCGTTATGCGTTATGCGTTATGCGTTATGCGTTATGCGTTATGCGTTATGCGTTATGCGTTATGCGTTATGCGTTATGCGTTATGCGTTATGCGTTATGCGTTATGCGTTATGCGTTATGCGTTATGCGTTATGCGTTATGCGTTATGCGTTATGCGTTATGCGTTATGCGTTATGCGTTATGCGTTATGCGTTATGCGTTATGCGTTATGCGTTATGCGTTATGCGTTATGCGTTATGCGTTATGCGTTATGCGTTATGCGTTATGCGTTATGGGCTATGCGTTAAGCGTTATGCGTTATGCATTAGGCGTTACGCGTTATGCGTTAGGCGTTATGCGTTAAGCGTTATGCGTTATGCGTTATGCGTTATGTGTTATGCGTTATGCGTTATGCGTTATGCGTTATGCGTTATGCGTTATGCGTTATGCGTTATGCGTTATGCGTTATGCGTTATGCGTTATGCGTTATGCGTTATGCGTTATGCGTTATGCGTTATGCGTTATGCGTTATGCGTTATGCGTTCTGCGTTATGCGTTATGCGTTATGCGTTATGCGTTATGCGTTATGCGTTATGCGTTATGCGTTATGCGTTATGCGTTATGCGTTATGCGTTATGCGTTATCCGTTATGCGTTATGACTTTTTCATTGAACGTTATGCGTTATGTGTTATGCGTTATGCGTTATGCGTTATGCGTTATGCGTTATGCGTTATGCGTTATGCGTTATGCGTTATGCGTTATGCGTTATGCGTTATGCGTTATGTGTTATGCGTTATGCGTTATCCGTTATGCGTTATCCGTTATGCGTTATGCGTTAAGCGTTATGCGTCATTCGTTATGCGTTATGCGTTATGCGTTATGCGTTATGCGTTATGCGTTATGCGTTATGCGTTATGCGTTATGCGTTATGCGTTATGCGTTATGCGTTATCCGTTATGCGTTATCCGTTATCCGTTATGCGTTAAGCGTTATGCGTTATGCGTTATGCGTTATGCGTTATGCGTTATCCGTTATCCGTTATGCGTTAAGCGTTATGCGTTATGCGTTATGCGTTATGCGTTATGCGTTATGCGTTATGCGTTATGCGTTATGCGTTATGCGTTATGCGTTATGCGTTATGCGTTATGCGTTATCCGTTATGCGTTATGCGTTATGCGTTATCCGTTATGCGTTATGCGTTATGCGTTAAGCGTTATGCGTTATGCGATATGCGTTATGCGTTATGCGTTATGCGTTATGCGTTATGCGTTATGCGTTGTGCGTTATGCGTTATGCGTTATGCGTTTTGCGTTATGCGTTATGCGTTATGCGTGATGCGTTATGCGTCATGCGTTATGCGTTATGCGTTATGCGTTATGCGTTATGCGTTATGCGTTATGCGTTATGCGTTATGCGTTATGCGTTATGCGTTATGCGTTATGCGTTATGCGTTATGCGCTATGCGTTATGCGTTATGCGTTATGCGTTATGCGTTATGCGTTATGCGTTATGCGTTATGCGTTATGCGTTATGCGTTATGCGTTATGCGTTATGCGTTATGCGTTATGCGTTATGCGCTATGCGTTATGCGTTATGCGTTATGCGTTATGCGTTATGCGTTATGCGTTATGCGTTATGCGTTATGCGTTATGCGTTATGCGTTATGCGTTATGCGTTATGCGTTATGCGTTATGCGCTATGCGTTATGCGTTATGCGTTATGCGTTATGCGTTATGCGTTATGCGTTATGCGTTATGCGTTATGCGTTATGCGCGATGCGTTATGCGTTATGCGTTATGAGCTATGCGTTAAGCGTTATGCGTTATGCGTTATGCGTTATGCGTTATGCGTTATGCGTTATGCGTTATGCGTTATGCGTTATGCGTTATGCGTTATGCGTTATGCGTTATGCGCTATGCGTTATGCGTTATGCGTTATGCGTTATGCGTTATGCGTTATGCGTTATGCGTTATGCGTTATGCGTTATGCGTTATGCGTTATGCGTTATGCGTTATGCGTTATGCGTTATGCGTTATGCGTTATGCGTTATGCGTTATGCGTTATGCGTTAAGCGTTATGCGTTATTCGTTATGCGTTATGCGTTACGCGTTATACGTTATGCGTTATGCGCGATGCGTTATGCGTTATGCGTTATGCGTTATGCGTTATGCGTTAAGCGTTATGCGTTATGCGATATGTGTTATGCGTTATGCGTTATGCGTTATGCGTTATGCCTTATGCGTTATGCGTTATGCGTTACGCGTTATACGTTATGCGTTATGCGTTATCCGTTATGCGTTATCCGTTATGCGTTATGCGTTATGCGTTAAGCGTTATGCGTTATTCGTTATGCGTTATGCGTTACGCGTTATACGTTATGCGTTATGCGCGATGCGTTATGCGTTATGCGTTATGGGCTATGCGTTAAGCGTTATGCGTTATGCATTATGCGTTATGCGTTATGCGTTATGCGTTAAGCGTTATGCGTTATGCGTTATGCGTCTTGCGTTATCCGTTATGCGTTATGCGTTATGCGTTATGCGTTATGCGTTATGCGGTATGCGTTATGCGTTATGCGTTATGCGTTATGCGTTATGCGTTATGCGTTATGCGTTATGCGTTATGCGTTATGCGTTATGCGTTATGCGTTATGCGTTATGCGTTATGCGTTATGCGTTATGCGTTATGCGTTATGCGTTATGCGTTATGCGTTATGCGTTATGCGTTATGCGTTATGCGTTATGCGTTATGCGTTATGCGTTTTGCGTTATGCGTTATGCGTTATGCGTTATGCGTTATGCGTTTTGCGTTATGCGTTATGCGTTATCCGTTATGCGTTATGCGTTATGCGTTATCCGTTATGCGTTATGCGTTATGCGTTAAGCGTTATGCGTTATGCGATATGCGTTATGCGTTATGCGTTATGCGTTATGCGTTATGCGTTATGCGTTGTGCGTTATGCGTTATGCGTTATGCGTTTTGCGTTATGCGTTATGCGTTATGCGTGATGCGTTATGCGTCATGCGTTATGCGTTATGCGTTATGCGTTATGCGTTATGCGTTATGCGTTATGCGTTATGCGTTATGCGTTATGCGTTATGCGTTATGCGTTATGCGTTATGCGTTATGCGTTATGCGCTATGCGTTATGCGTTATGCGTTATGCGTTATGCGTTATGCGTTATGCGTTATGCGTTATGCGTTATGCGTTATGCGTTATGCGTTATGCGTTATGCGTTATGCGCTATGCGTTATGCGTTATGCGTTATGCGTTATGCGTTATGCGTTATGCGTTATGCGTTATGCGTTATGCGTTATGCGTTATGCGTTATGCGTTATGCGTTATGCGTTATGCGTTATGCGCTATGCGTTATGCGTTATGCGTTATGCGTTATGCGTTATGCGTTATGCGTTATGCGTTATGCGTTATGCGTTATGCGTTATGCGTTATGCGCGATGCGTTATGCGTTATGCGTTATGAGCTATGCGTTAAGCGTTATGCGTTATGCGTTATGCGTTATGCGTTATGCGTTATGCGTTATGCGTTATGCGTTATGCGTTATGCGTTATGCGTTATGCGTTATGCGTTATGCGTTATGCGCTATGCGTTATGCGTTATGCGTTATGCGTTATGCGTTATGCGTTATGCGTTATGCGTTATGCGTTATGCGTTATGCGTTATGCGTTATGCGTTATGCGTTATGCGTTATGCGTTATGCGTTATGCGTTATGCGTTATGCGTTATGCGTTAAGCGTTATGCGTTATTCGTTATGCGTTATGCGTTACGCGTTATACGTTATGCGTTATGCGCGATGCGTTATGCGTTATGCGTTATGCGTTATGCGTTATGCGTTAAGCGTTATGCGTTATGCGATATGTGTTATGCGTTATGCGTTATGCGTTATGCGTTATGCCTTATGCGTTATGCGTTATGCGTTACGCGTTATACGTTATGCGTTATGCGTTATCCGTTATGCGTTATCCGTTATGCGTTATGCGTTATGCGTTAAGCGTTATGCGTTATTCGTTATGCGTTATGCGTTACGCGTTATACGTTATGCGTTATGCGCGATGCGTTATGCGTTATGCGTTATGGGCTATGCGTTAAGCGTTATGCGTTATGCATTATGCGTTATGCGTTATGCGTTAAGCGTTATGCGTTATGCGTTATGCGTCTTGCGTTATCCGTTATGCGTTATGCGTTATGCGTTATGCGTTATGCGTTATGCGTTATGCGTTATGCGTTATGCGTTATGCGTTATGCGTTATGCGTTATGCGTTATGCGTTATGCGTTATGCGTTATGCGTTATGCGTTATGCGTTATGCGTTATGCGTTATGCGTTATGCGTTATGCGTTATGCGTTATGCGTTATGCGTTATGCGTTATGCGTTTTGCGTTATGCGTTATGCGTTATGCGTTATGCGTTATGCGTTTTGCGTTATGCGTTATGCGTTATGCGTTATGCGTTATGCGTTATGCGTTATGCGTTATGCGTTATGCGTTATGCGTTATGCGTTATGCGTTATGCGTTATGCGGTATGCGTTATGCGTTATGCGTTATGCGTTATGCGTTATGCGTTATGCGTTATGCGTTATGCGTTATGCGTTATGCGTTATGCGTTATGCGTTATGCGTTATGCGTTATGCGTTATGCGTTATGCGTTATGCGTTATGCGTTATGCGTTATGCGTTATGCGTTATGCGTTATGCGTTATGCGTTATGCGTAATGCGTTATGCGTTATGCGTTATGCGTTATGCGTTATGCGTTATGCGTTATGCGTTATGCGTTATGCGTTATGCGTTATGCGTTATGCGTTATGCGTTATGCGTTATGCGTTATGCGTTATGCGTTATGCGTTATGCGTTATGCGTTATGCGTTATGCGTTATGCGTTATGCGTTATGCGTTATGCGTTATGCGTTATGCGTTATGCGTTATGCGTTATGCGTTATGCGTTATGCGTTATGCGTTATGCGTTATGCGTTATGCGTTATGCGTTATGCGTTATGCGTTATGCATTAGGCGTTACGCGTTATGCGTTAGGCGTTATGCGTTAAGCGTTATGCGTTATGCGTTATGCGTTATGCGTTATGCGTTATGCGTTATGCGTTATCCGTTATGCGTTATCCGTTATCCGTTATGCGTTAAGCGTTATGCGTTATGCGTTATGCGTTATGCGTTATGCGTTATGCGTTATGCGTTATGCGTTATGCGTTATGCGTTATCCGTTATGCGTTATGCGTTATGCGTTATCCGTTATGCGTTATGCGTTATGCGTTAAGCGTTATGCGTTATGCGATATGCGTTATGCGTTATGCGTTATGCGTTATGCGTTATGCGTTATGCGTTATGCGTTGTGCGTTATCCGTTATGCGTTATGCGTTATGCGTTAAGCGTTATGCGTTATGCGATATGCGTTATGCGTTATGCGTTATGCGTTATGCGTTATGCGTTGTGCGTTATGCGTTATGCGTTATGCGTTTTGCGTTATGCGTTATGCGTTATGCGTGATGCGTTATGCGTCATGCGTTATGCGTTATGCGTTATGCGTTATGCGTTATGCGTTATGCGTTATGCGTTATGCGTTATGCGTTATGCGTTATGCGTTATGCGTTATGCGTTATGCGCTATGCGTTATGCGTTATGCGTTATGCGTTATGCGTTATGCATTATGCGTTATGCGTTATGCGTTATGCGTTATGCGTTATGCGTTATGCGTTATGCGTTATGCGTTATGCGTTATGCGTTATGCGCTATGCGTTATGCGTTATGCGTTATGCGTTATGCGTTATGCGTTATGCGTTATGCGTTATGCGTTATGCGTTATGCGTTATGCGTTATGCGTTATGCGTTATGCGTTATGCGTTATGCGTTATGCGCTATGCGTTATGCGTTATGCGTTATGCGTTATGCGTTATGCGTTATGCGTTATGCGTTATGCGTTATGCGTTATGCGTTATGCGTTATGCGCGATGCGTTATGCGTTATGCGTTATGAGCTATGCGTTAAGCGTTATGCGTTATGCGTTATGCGTTATGCGTTATGCGTTATGCGTTATGCGTTATGCGTTATGCGTTATGCGTTATGCGTTATGCGTTATGCGTTATGCGTTATGCGCTATGCGTTATGCGTTATGCGTTATGCGTTATGCGTTATGCGTTATGCGTTATGCGTTATGCGTTATGCGTTATGCGTTATGCGTTATGCGTTATGCGTTATGCGTTATGCGTTATGCGTTATGCGTTATGCGTTATGCGTTATGCGTTAAGCGTTATGCGTTATTCGTTATGCGTTATGCGTTACGCGTTATACGTTATGCGTTATGCGCGATGCGTTATGCGTTATGCGTTATGCGTTATGCGTTATGCGTTAAGCGTTATGCGTTATGCGATATGTGTTATGCGTTATGCGTTATGCGTTATGCGTTATGCGTTATGCGTTATGCGTTATGCGTTACGCGTTATACGTTATGCGTTATGCGTTATGCGTTATGCGTTATGCGTTATGCGTTATGCGTTATGCGTTATGCGTTATGCGTTAAGCGTTATGCGTTATTCGTTATGCGTTATGCGTTACGCGTTATACGTTATGCGTTATGCGCGATGCGTTATGCGTTATGCGTTATGCGTTATGCGTTATGCGTTAAGCGTTATGCGTTATGCGTTATGCGTTAAGCGTTATGCGTTATGCGATATGTGTTATGCGTTATGCGTTATGCGTTATGCGTTATGCGTTATGCGTTATGCGTTATGCGTTATGCGTTACGCGTTATACGTTATGCGTTATGCGTTATCCGTTATGCGTTATCCGTTATGCGTTATGCGTTATGCGTTAAGCGTTATGCGTTATTCGTTATGCGTTATGCGTTACGCGTTATACGTTATGCGTTATGCGCGATGCGTTATGCGTTATGCGTTATGGGCTATGCGTTAAGCGTTATGCGTTATGCATTATGCGTTATGCGTTATGCGTTATGCGTTAAGCGTTATGCGTTATGCGTTATGCGCGATGCGTTATGCGTTATGCGTTATGAGCTATGCGTTAAGCGTTATGCGTTATGCGTTATGCGTTATGCGTTATGCGTTATGCGTTATGCGTTATGCGTTATGCGTTATGCGTTATCCGTTATGCGTTATGCGTTATGCGATATGCGTTATGTGTTATGCGTTATGCGTTATGCGTTATGCGTTATGCGTTATGCGTTATGCGTCTTGCGTTATCCGTTATGCGTTATGCGTTATGCGTTATGCGTTATGCGTTATGCGTTATGCGTTATGCGTTATGCGTTATGCGTTATGCCTTATGCGTTATGCGTTATGCGATATGCGTTATGCGTTATGCGTTATGCGTTATGCGTTATGCGTTATGCGTCTTGCGTTATCCGTTATGCGTTATGCGTTATGCGTTATGCGTTATGCGTTATGCGTTATGCGTTATGCGTTATGCGTTATGCGTTATGCGTTATGCGTTATGCGTTATGCGTTATGCGTTATGCGTTATGCGTTATGCGTTATGCGTTATGCGTTATGCGTTTTGCGTTATGCGTTATGCGTTATGCGTTATGCGTTATGCGTTTTGCGTTATGCGTTATGCGTTATGCGTTATGCGTTATGCGTTATGCGTTATGCGTTATGCGTTATGCGTTATGCGTTATGCGTTATGCGTTATGCGTTATGCGTTATGCGTTATGCGTTATGCGTTATGCGTTATGCGTTATGCGTTATGCGTTATGCGTTATGCGTTATGCGTTATGCGTTATGCGTTATGCGTTATGCGTTATGCGTTATGCGTTATGCGTTATGCGTTATGCGTTATGCGTTATGCGTTATGCGTTATGCGTTATGCGTTATGCGTTATGCGTTATGCGTTATGCGTTATGCGATATGCGTTATGCGATATGCGTTATCCGTTATGCGTTATGCGTTATGCGTTATGCGTTAAGCGTTATGCGTTATGCGATATGTGTTATGCGTTATGCGTTATGCGTTATGCGTTATGCGTTATGCGTTATGCGTTATGCGTTACGCGTTATACGTTATGCGTTATGCGTTATCCGTTATGCGTTATCCGTTATGCGTTATGCGTTATGCGTTAAGCGTTATGCGTTATTCGTTATGCGTTATGCGTTACGCGTTATACGTTATGCGTTATGCGCGATGCGTTATGCGTTATGCGTTATGGGCTATGCGTTAAGCGTTATGCGTTATGCATTATGCGTTATGCGTTATGCGTTATGCGTTAAGCGTTATGCGTTATGCGTTATGCGTTATGCGTTATGCGTTATGCGTTATGCGTTATGCGTTATGCGTTATGCGTTATGCGTTATGCGTTATGCGTTATGCGTTATGCGTTATGCGTCATGCGTTATCCGTTATGCGTTATGCGTTATGCGATATGCGTTATGTGTTATGCGTTATGCGTTATGCGTTATGCGTTATGCGTTATGCGTTATGCGTTATGCGTTATGCGTCTTGCGTTATCCGTTATGCGTTATGCGTTATGCGTTATGCGTTATGCGTTATGCGTTATGCGTTATGCGCTATGCGTTATGCGTTATGCGTTATGCGTTATGCGTTATGCGTTATGCGTTATGCGTTATGCGTTATGCGTTATGCGTTATGCGTTATGCGGTATGCGCTATGCGTTATGCGTTATGCGTTATGCGTTATGCGTTATGCGTTATGCGTTATGCGTTATGCGTTATGCGTTATGCGCGATGCGTTATGCGTTATGCGTTATGAGCTATGCGTTAAGCGTTATGCGTTATGCGTTATGCGTTATGCGTTATGCGTTATGCGTTATGCGTTATGCGTTATGCGTTATGCGTTATGCGTTATGCGCTATGCGTTATGCGTTATGCGTTATGCGTTATGCGTTATGCGTTATGCGTTATGCGTTATGCGTTATGCGTTATGCGTTATGCGTTATGCGTTATGCGTTATGCGTTAAGCGTTATGCGTTATTCGTTATGCGTTATGCGTTACGCGTTATACGTTATGCGTTATGCGCGATGCGTTATGCGTTATGCGTTATGCGTTATGCGTTATGCGTTAAGCGTTATGCGTTATGCGTTATGCGTTAAGCGTTATGCGTTATGCGATATGTGTTATGCGTTATGCGTTATGCGTTATGCGTTATGCGTTATGCGTTACGCGTTATGCGTTACGCGTTATACGTTATGCGTTATGCGTTATCCGTTATGCGTTATCCGTTATGCGTTATGCGTTATGCGTTATGCGTTAAGCGTTATGCGTTATTCGTTATGCGTTATGCGTTACGCGTTATACGTTATGCGTTATGCGCGATGCGTTATGCGTTATGCGTTATGGGCTATGCGTTAAGCGTTATGCGTTATGCATTATGCGTTATGCGTTATGCGTTATGCGTTAAGCGTTATGCGTTATGCGTTATGCGTTATGCGTTATGCGTTATGCGTTATGCGTTATGCGTTATGCGTTATGCGTTATGCGTTATGCGTTATGCGTTATGCGTTATGCGTTATGCGTTATGCGTTATGCGTTATGCGTTATGCGTTATGCGTTATGCGTAATGCGTTATGCGTTATGCGTTATGCGTTATGCGTTATGCGTTATGCGTTATGCGTTATGCGTTATGCGTTATGCGTTATGCGTTATGCGTTATGCGTTATGCGTTATGCGTTATGCGTTATGCGTTATGCGTTATGCGTTATGCGTTATGCGTTATGCGTTATGCGTTATGCGTTATGCGTTATGCGTTATGCGTTATGCGTTATGCGTTATGCGTTATGCGTTATGCGTTATGCGTTATGCGTTATGCGTTATGCGTTATGCGTTATGCGTTATGCGTTATGCGTTATGCGTTATGCATTAGGCGTTACGCGTTATGCGTTAGGCGTTATGCGTTAAGCGTTATGCGTTATGCGTTATGCGTTATGCGTTATGCGTTATGCGTTATGCGTTATCCGTTATGCGTTATCCGTTATCCGTTATGCGTTAAGCGTTAAGCGTTATGCGTTATGCGTTATGCGTTATGCGTTATGCGTTATGCGTTATGCGTTATGCGTTATCCGTTATGCGTTATGCGTTATGCGTTATCCGTTATGCGTTATGCGTTATGCGTTAAGCGTTATGCGTTATGCGATATGCGTTATGCGTTATGCGTTATGCGTTATGCGTTATGCGTTATGCGTTATGCGTTGTGCGTTATGCGTTATGCGTTATGCGTTTTGCGTTATGCGTTATGCGTTATGCGTGATGCGTTATGCGTCATGCGTTATGCGTTATGCGTTATGCGTTATGCGTTATGCGTTATGCGTTATGCGTTATGCGTTATGCGTTATGGGTTATGCGTTATGCGTTATGCGTTATGCGTTATGCGTTATGCGCTATGCGTTATGCGTTATGCGTTATGCGTTATGCGTTATGCGTTATGCGTTATGCGTTATGCGTTATGCGTTATGCGTTATGCGTTATGCGTTATGCGTTATGCGCTATGCGTTATGCGTTATGCGTTATGCGTTATGCGTTATGCGTTATGCGTTATGCGTTATGCGTTATGCGTTATGCGTTATGCGTTATGCGTTATGCGCGATGCGTTATGCGTTATGCGTTATGAGCTATGCGTTAAGCGTTATGCGTTATGCGTTATGCGTTATGCGTTATGCGTTATGCGTTATGCGTTATGCGTTATGCGTTATGCGTTATGCGTTATGCGTTATGCGTTATGCGTTATGCGTTATGCGTTATGCGTTATGCGTTATGCGTTATGCGTTATGCGTTATGCGTTATGCGTTATGCGTTATGCGTTATGCGTTATGCGTTATGCGTTATGCGTTATGCGTTATGCGTTATGCGTTATGCGTTATGCGTTATGCGTTATGCGTTATGCGTTATGCGTTATGCGTTATGCGTTATGCGTTATGCGTTATGCGTTATGCGTTATGCGTTATGCGTTATGCGTTATGCGTTATGCGTTATGCGTTATGCGTTATGCGTTATGCGTTATGCGTTATGCGTTATGCGTTATGCGTTATGCGTTATGCGTTATGCGTTATGCGTTATGCGTTCTGCGTTATGCGTTATGCGTTATGCGTTATGCGTTATGCGTTATGCGTTATGCGTTATGCGTTATGCGTTATGCGTTATGCGTTATCCGTTATGCGTTATGACTTTTTCATTGAACGTTATGCGTTATGTGTTATGCGTTATGCGTTATGCGTTATGCGTTATGCGTTATGCGTTATGCGTTATGCGTTATGCGTTATGCGTTATGCGTTATGCGTTATGTGTTATGCGTTATGCGTTATCCGTTATGCGTTATCCGTTATGCGTTATGCGTTAAGCGTTATGCGTTATGCGTTATGCGTTATGCGTTATGCGTTATGCGTTATGCGTTATCCGTTATGCGTTATGCGTTATGCGTTATCCGTTATGCGTTATGCGTTATGCGTTAAGCGTTATGCGTTATGCGATATGCGTTATGCGTTATGCGTTATGCGTTATGCGTTATGCGTTGTGCGTTATGCGTTATGCGTTATGCGTTTTGCGTTATGCGTTATGCGTTATGCGTGATGCGTTATGCGTCATGCGTTATGCGTTATGCGTTATGCGTTATGCGTTATGCGTTATGCGTTATGCGTTATGCGTTATGTGTTATGCGTTATGCGTTATCCGTTATGCGTTATCCGTTATGCGTTATGCGTTAAGCGTTATGCGTCATTCGTTATGCGTTATGCGTTATGCGTTATGCGTTATGCGTTATGCGTTATGCGTTATGCGTTATGCGTTATGCGTTATGCGTTATGCGTTATGCGTTATCCGTTATGCGTTATCCGTTATCCGTTATGCGTTAAGCGTTATGCGTTATGCGTTATGCGTTATGCGTTATGCGTTATGCGTTATGCGTTATGCGTTATGCGTTATGCGTTATGCGTTATCCGTTATGCGTTATGCGTTATGCGTTATCCGTTATGCGTTATGCGTTATGCGTTAAGCGTTATGCGTTATGCGATATGCGTTATGCGTTATGCGTTATGCGTTATGCGTTATGCGTTGTGCGTTATGCGTTATGCGTTATGCGTTTTGCGTTATGCGTTATGCGTTATGCGTGATGCGTTATGCGTCATGCGTTATGCGTTATGCGTTATGCGTTATGCGTTATGCGTTATGCGTTATGCGTTATGCGTTATGCGTTATGCGTTATGCGTTATGCGTTATGCGTTATGCGTTATGCGTTATGCGCTATGCGTTATGCGTTATGCGTTATGCGTTATGCGTTATGCATTATGCGTTATGCGTTATGCGTTATGCGTTATGCGTTATGCGTTATGCGTTATGCGTTATGCGTTATGCGTTATGCGTTATGCGCTATGCGTTATGCGTTATGCGTTATGCGTTATGCGTTATGCGTTATGCGTTATGCGTTATGCGTTATGCGTTATGCGTTATGCGTTATGCGTTATGCGTTATGCGTTATGCGTTATGCGTTATGCGCTATGCGTTATGCGTTATCCGTTATGCGTTATGCGTTATGCGTTATGCGTTATGCGTTATGCGTTATGCGTTATGCGTTATGCGTTATGCGCGATGCGTTATGCGTTATGCGTTATGAGCTATGCGTTAAGCGTTATGCGTTATGCGTTATGCGTTATGCGTTATGCGTTATGCGTTATGCGTTATGCGTTATGCGTTATGCGTTATGCGTTATGCGTTATGCGTTATGCGTTATGCGCTATGCGTTATGCGTTATGCGTTATGCGTTATGCGTTATGCGTTATGCGTTATGCGTTATGCGTTATGCGTTATGCGTTATGCGTTATGCGTTATGCGTTATGCGTTAAGCGTTATGCGTTATTCGTTATGCGTTATGCGTTACGCGTTATACGTTATGCGTTATGCGCGATGCGTTATGCGTTATGCGTTATGCGTTATGCGTTATGCGTTAAGCGTTATGCGTTATGCGATATGTGTTATGCGTTATGCGTTATGCGTTATGCGTTATGCGTTATGCGTTATGCGTTATGCGTTACGCGTTATACGTTATGCGTTATGCGTTATCCGTTATGCGTTATCCGTTATGCGTTATGCGTTATGCGTTAAGCGTTATGCGTTATTCGTTATGCGTTATGCGTTACGCGTTATACGTTATGCGTTATGCGCGATGCGTTATGCGTTATGCGTTATGGGCTATGCGTTAAGCGTTATGCGTTATGCATTATGCGTTATGCGTTATGCGTTATGCGTTAAGCGTTATGCGTTATGCGTTATGCGTTATGCGTTATGCGTTATGCGTTATGCGTTATGCGTTATGCGTTATGCGTTATGCGTTATGCGTTATGCGTTATGCGTTATGCGTCATGCGTTATCCGTTATGCGTTATGCGTTATGCGATATGCGTTATGTGTTATGCGTTATGCGTTATGCGTTATGCGTTATGCGTTATGCGTTATGCGTTATGCGTTATGCGTCTTGCGTTATCCGTTATGCGTTATGCGTTATGCGTTATGCGTTATGCGTTATGCGTTATGCGTTATGCGTTATGCGTTATGCGTTATGCGTTATGCGTTATGCCTTATGCGTTATGCGTTATGCGATATGCGTTATGCGTTATGCGTTATGCGTTATGCGTTATGCGTTATGCGTCTTGCGTTATCCGTTATGCGTTATGCGTTATGCGTTATGCGTTATGCGTTATGCGTTATGCGTTATGCGTTATGCGTTATGCGTTATGCGTTATGCGTTATGCGTTATGCGTTATGCGTTATGCGTTATGCGTTATGCGTTATGCGTTATGCGTTATGCGTTATGCGTTATGCGTTATGCGTTATGCGTTATGCGTTATGCGTTTTGCGTTATGCGTTATGCGTTATGCGTTATGCGTTATGCGTTTTGCGTTATGCGTTATGCGTTATGCGTTATGCGTTATGCGTTATGCGTTATGCGTTATGCGTTATGCGTTATGCGTTATGCGTTATGCGTTATGCGTTATGCGGTATGCGTTATGCGTTATGCGTTATGCGTTATGCGTTATGCGTTATGCGTTATGCGTTATGCGTTATGCGTTATGCGTTATGCGTTATGCGTTATGCATTAGGCGTTATGCGTTATGCGTTTTGCGTTATGCGTTATGCGTTATGCGTGATGCGTTATGCGTCATGCGTTATGCGTTATGCGTTATGCGTTATGCGTTATGCGTTATGCGTTATGCGTTATGCGTTATGCGTTATGCGTTATGCGTTATGCGTTATGCGTTATGCGTTATGCGTTATGCGTTATGCGCTATGCGTTATGCGTTATGCGTTATGCGTTATGCGTTATGCGTTATGCGTTATGCGTTATGCGTTATGCGTTATGCGTTATGCGTTATGCGTTATGCGCTATGCGTTATGCGTTATGCGTTATGCGTTATGCGTTATGCGTTATGCGTTATGCGTTATGCGTTATGCGTTATGCGCGATGCGTTATGCGTTATGCGTTATGAGCTATGCGTTAAGCGTTATGCGTTATGCGTTATGCGTTATGCGTTATGCGTTATGCGTTATGCGTTATGCGTTATGCGTTATGCGTTATGCGTTATGCGCTATGCGTTATGCGTTATGCGTTATGCGTTATGCGTTATGCGTTATGCGTTATGCGTTATGCGTTATGCGTTATGCGTTATGCGTTATGCGTTATGCGTTATGCGTTATGCGTTAAGCGTTATGCGTTATTCGTTATGCGTTATGCGTTACGCGTTATACGTTATGCGTTATGCGCGATGCGTTATGCGTTATGCGTTATGCGTTATGCGTTATGCGTTAAGCGTTATGCGTTATGCGTTATGCGTTAAGCGTTATGCGTTATGCGATATGTGTTATGCGTTATGCGTTATGCGTTATGCGTTATACGTTATGCGTTATGCGTTATGCGTTATGCGTTACGCGTTATACGTTATGCGTTATGCGTTATCCGTTATGCGTTATCCGTTATGCGTTATGCGTTATGCGTTAAGCGTTATGCGTTATTCGTTATGTGTTATGCGTTACGCGTTATACGTTATGCGTTATGCGCGATGCGTTATGCGTTATGCGTTATGGGCTATGCGTTAAGCGTTATGCGTTATGCATTATGCGTTATGCGTTATGCGTTATGCGTTAAGCGTTATGCGTTATGCGTTATGCGTTATGCGTTATGCGTTATGCGTTATGCGTTATGCGTTATGCGTTATGCGTTATGCGTTATGCGTTATGCGTTATGCGTTATGCGTTATGCGTTATGCGTTATGCGTTATGCGTTATGCGTCATGCGTTATCCGTTATGCGTTATGCGTTATGCGATATGCGTTATGTGTTATGCGTTATGCGTTATGCGTTATGCGTTATGCGTTATGCGTTATGCGTCTTGCGTTATCCGTTATGCGTTATGCGTTATGCGTTATGCGTTATGCGTTATGCGTTATGCGTTATGCGTTATGCGTTATGCGTTATGCGTTATGCGTTATGCGTTATGCGTTATGCGTTATGCGTTATGCGTTATGCGTTATGCGTTTTGCGTTATGCGTTATGCGTTATGCGTTATGCGTTATGCGTTTTGCGTTATGCGTTATGCGTTATGCGTTATGCGTTATGCGTTATGCGTTATGCGTTATGCGTTATGCGTTATGCGTTATGCGTTATGCGTTATGCGTTATGCGTTATGCGTTATGCGTTATGCGTTATGCGTTATGCGTTATGCGTTATGCGTTATGCGTTATGCGTTATGCGTTATGCGTTATGCGTTATGCGTTATGCGTTATGCGTTATGCGTTATGCGTTATGCGTTATGCGTTATGCGTTATGCGTTATGCGTTATGCGTTATGCGTTATGCGTTATGCGTTATGCGTTATGCGATATGCGTTATGCGATATGCGTTATCCGTTATGCGTTATGCGTTATGCGTTATGCGTTAAGCGTTATGCGTTATGCGATATGTGTTATGCGTTATGCGTTATGCGTTATGCGTTATGCGTTATGCGTTATGCGTTACGCGTTATACGTTATGCGTTATGCGTTATCCGTTATGCGTTATCCGTTATGCGTTATGCGTTATGCGTTAAGCGTTATGCGTTATTCGTTATGCGTTATGCGTTACGCGTTATACGTTATGCGTTATGCGCGATGCGTTATGCGTTATGCGTTATGGGCTATGCGTTAAGCGTTATGCGTTATGCATTATGCGTTATGCGTTATGCGTTATGCGTTAAGCGTTATGCGTTATGCGTTATGCGTTATGCGTTATGCGTTATGCGTTATGCGTTATGCGTTATGCGTTATGCGTTATGCGTTATGCGTTATGCGTTATGCGTTATGCGTCATGCGTTATCCGTTATGCGTTATGCGTTATGCGATATGCGTTATGTGTTATGCGTTATGCGTTATGCGTTATGCGTTATGCGTTATGCGTTATGCGTTATGCGTCTTGCGTTATCCGTTATGCGTTATGCGTTATGCGTTATGCGTTATGCGTTATGCGTTATGCGCTATGCGTTATGCGTTATGCGTTATGCGTTATGCGTTATGCGTTATGCGTTATGCGTTATGCGTTATGCGTTATGCGTTATGCGTTATGCGTTATGCGTTATGCGCTATGCGTTATGCGTTATGCGTTATGCGTTATGCGTTATGCGTTATGCGTTATGCGTTATGCGTTATGCGTTATGCGCGATGCGTTATGCGTTATGCGTTATGAGCTATGCGTTAAGCGTTATGCGTTATGCGTTATGCGTTATGCGTTATGCGTTATGCGTTATGCGTTATGCGTTATGCGTTATGCGTTATGCGTTATGCGCTATGCGTTATGCGTTATGCGTTATGCGTTATGCGTTATGCGTTATGCGTTATGCGTTATGCGTTATGCGTTATGCGTTATGCGTTATGCGTTATGCGTTATGCGTTAAGCGTTATGCGTTATTCGTTATGCGTTATGCGTTACGCGTTATACGTTATGCGTTATGCGCGATGCGTTATGCGTTATGCGTTATGCGTTATGCGTTATGCGTTAAGCGTTATGCGTTATGCGTTATGCGTTAAGCGTTATGCGTTATGCGATATGTGTTATGCGTTATGCGTTATGCGTTATGCGTTATGCGTTATGCGTTATGCGTTATGCGTTACGCGTTATACGTTATGCGTTATGCGTTATCCGTTATGCGTTATCCGTTATGCGTTATGCGTTATGCGTTAAGCGTTATGCGTTATTCGTTATGCGTTATGCGTTACGCGTTATACGTTATGCGTTATGCGCGATGCGTTATGCGTTATGCGTTATGGGCTATGCGTTAAGCGTTATGCGTTATGCATTATGCGTTATGCGTTATGCGTTATGCGTTAAGCGTTATGCGTTATGCGTTATGCGTTATGCGTTATGCGTTATGCGTTATGCGTTATGCGTTATGCGTTATGCGTTATGCGTTATGCGTTATGCGTTATGCGTTATGCGTCATGCGTTATCCGTTATGCGTTATGCGTTATGCGATATGCGTTATGTGTTATGCGTTATGCGTTATGCGTTATGCGTTATGCGTTATGCGTTATGCGTCTTGCGTTATCCGTTATGCGTTATGCGTTATGCGTTATGCGTTATGCGTTATGCGTTATGCGTTATGCGTTATGCGTTATGCGTTATGCGTTATGCGTTATGCCTTATGCGTTATGCGTTATGCGATATGCGTTATGCGTTATGCGTTATGCGTTATGCGTTATGCGTTATGCGTCTTGCGTTATCCGTTATGCGTTATGCGTTATGCGTTATGCGTTATGCGTTATGCGTTATGCGTTATGCGTTATGCGTTATGCGTTATGCGTTATGCGTTATGCGTTATGCGTTATGCGTTATGCGTTATGCGTTATGCGTTATGCGTTATGCGTTATGCGTTATGCGTTATGCGTTTTGCGTTATGCGTTATGCGTTATGCGTTATGCGTTATGCGTTTTGCGTTATGCGTTATGCGTTATGCGTTATGCGTTATGCGTTATGCGTTATGCGTTATGCGTTATGCGTTATGCGTTATGCGTTATGCGTTATGCGTTATGCGTTATGCGTTATGCGTTATGCGTTATGCGTTATGCGTTATGCGTTATGCGTTATGCGTTATGCGTTATGCGTTATGCGTTATGCGTTATGCGTTATGCGTTATGCGTTATGCGTTATGCGTTATGCGTTATGCGTTATGCGTTATGCGTTATGCGTTATGCGTTATGCGATATGCGTTATGCGATATGCGTTATCCGTTATGCGTTATGCGTTATGCGTTATGCGTTAAGCGTTATGCGTTATGCGATATGTGTTATGCGTTATGCGTTATGCGTTATGCGTTATGCGTTATGCGTTATGCGTTATGCGTTATGCGTTATGCGTTATGCGTTATGCGTTACGCGTTATACGTTATGCGTTATGCGTTATCCGTTATGCGTTATCCGTTATGCGTTATGCGTTATGCGTTAAGCGTTATGCGTTATTCGTTATGCGTTATGCGTTACGCGTTATACGTTATGCGTTATGCGCGATGCGTTATGCGTTATGCGTTATGGGCTATGCGTTAAGCGTTATGCGTTATGCATTATGCGTTATGCGTTATGCGTTATGCGTTAAGCGTTATGCGTTATGCGTTATGCGTTATGCGTTATGCGTTATGCGTTATGCGTTATGCGTTATGCGTTATGCGTTATGCGTTATGCGTCATGCGTTATCCGTTATGCGTTATGCGTTATGCGATATGCGTTATGTGTTATGCGTTATGCGTTATGCGTTATGCGTTATGCGTTATGCGTTATGCGTTATGCGTCTTGCGTTATCCGTTATGCGTTATGCGTTATGCGTTATGCGTTATGCGTTATGCGTTATGCGTTATGCGTTATGCGTTATGCCTTATGCGTTATGCGTTATGCGATATGCGTTATGCGTTATGCGTTATGCGTTATGCGTTATGCGTTATGCGTTATGCGTTATGCGTTATGCGTTATCCGTTATGCGTTATGCGTTATGCGTTATGCGTTATGCGTTATGCGTTATGCGTTATGCGTTATGCGTTATGCGTTATGCGTTATGCGTTATGCGTTATGCGTTAAGCGTTATGCGTTATTCGTTATGCGTTATGCGTTACGCGTTATACGTTATGCGTTATGCGCGATGCGTTATGCGTTATGCGTTATGCGTTATGCGTTATGCGTTAAGCGTTATGCGTTATGCGATATGTGTTATGCGTTATGCGTTATGCGTTATGCGTTATGCGTTATGCGTTATGCGTTATGCGTTATGCGTTACGCGTTATACGTTATGCGTTATGCGTTATCCGTTATGCGTTATCCGTTATGCGTTATGCGTTATGCGTTAAGCGTTATGCGTTATTCGTTATGCGTTATGCGTTACGCGTTATACGTTATGCGTTATGCGCGATGCGTTTTGCGTTATGCGTTAAGCGTTATGCGTTATGCGTTATGCGTTATGCGTTATGCGTTATGCGTTATGCGTTATGCGTTATGCGTTATGCGTTATGCGTTATGCGTTATGCGTTATGCGTTATGCGTTATGCGTTATGCGTTATGCGTTATGCGTCATGCGTTATCCGTTATGCGTTATGCGTTATGCGATATGCGTTATGTGTTATGCGTTATGCGTTATGCGTTATGCGTTATGCGTTATGCGTTATGCGTCTTGCGTTATCCGTTATGCGTTATGCGTTATGCGTTATGCGTTATGCGTTATGCGTTATGCGTTATGCGTTATGCGTTATGCGTTATGCCTTATGCGTTATGCGTTATGCGATATGCGTTATGCGTTATGCGTTATGCGTTATGCGTTATGCGTTATGCGTCTTGCGTTATCCGTTATGCGTTATGCGTTATGCGTTATGCGTTATGCGTTATGCGTTATGCGTTATGCGTTATGCGTTATGCGTTATGCGTTATGCGTTATGCGTTATGCGTTATGCGTTATGCGTTATGCGTTATGCGTTATGCGTTATGCGTTATGCGTTATGCGTTATGCGTTATGCGTTATGCGTTTTGCGTTATGCGTTATGCGTTATGCGTTATGCGTTATGCGTTTTGCGTTATGCGTTATGCGTTATGCGTTATGCGTTATGCGTTATGCGTTATGCGTTATGCGTTATGCGTTATGCGTTATGCGTTATGCGTTATGCGTTATGCGTTATGCGTTATGCGTTATGCGTTATGCGTTATGCGTTATGCGTTATGCGTTATGCGTTATGCGTTATGCGTTATGCGTTATGCGTTATGCGTTATGCGTTATGCGTTATGCGTTATGCGTTATGCGTTATGCGTTATGCGTTATGCGTTATGCGTTATGCGTTATGCGTTATGCGTTATGCGTTATGCGTTATGCGTTATGCGTTATGCGTTATGCGTTATGCGTTATGCGTTATGCGTTATGCGTTATGCGATATGCGTTATGCGATATGCGTTATCCGTTATGCGTTATGCGTTATGCGTTATGCGTTAAGCGTTATGCGTTATGCGATATGTGTTATGCGTTATGCGTTATGCGTTATGCGTTATGCGTTATGCGTTATGCGTTATGCGTTATGCGTTACGCGTTATACGTTATGCGTTATGCGTTATCCGTTATGCGTTATCCGTTATGCGTTATGCGTTATGCGTTAAGCGTTATGCGTTATTCGTTATGCGTTATGCGTTACGCGTTATACGTTATGCGTTATGCGCGATGCGTTATGCGTTATGCGTTATGGGCTATGCGTTAAGCGTTATGCGTTATGCATTATGCGTTATGCGTTATGCGTTATGCGTTAAGCGTTATGCGTTATGCGTTATGCGTTATGCGTTATGCGTTATGCGTTATGCGTTATGCGTTATGCGTTATGCGTTATGCGTTATGCGTTATGCGTTATGCGTCATGCGTTATCCGTTATGCGTTATGCGTTATGCGATATGCGTTATGTGTTATGCGTTATGCGTTATGCGTTATGCGTTATGCGTTATGCGTTATGCGTTATGCGTCTTGCGTTATCCGTTATGCGTTATGCGTTATGCGTTATGCGTTATGCGTTATGCGTTATGCGTTATGCGTTATGCGTTATGCGTTATGCGTTATGCCTTATGCGTTATGCGTTATGCGATATGCGTTATGCGTTATGCGTTATGCGTTATGCGTTATGCGTTATGCGTTATGCGTTATGCGTTATCCGTTATGCGTTATGCGTTATGCGTTATGCGTTATGCGTTATGCGTTATGCGTTATGCGTTATGCGTTATGCGTTATGCGTTATGCGTTATGCGTTATGCGTTAAGCGTTATGCGTTATTCGTTATGCGTTATGCGTTACGCGTTATACGTTATGCGTTATGCGCGATGCGTTATGCGTTATGCGTTATGCGTTATGCGTTATGCGTTAAGCGTTATGCGTTATGCGATATGTGTTATGCGTTATGCGTTATGCGTTATGCGTTATGCGTTATGCGTTATGCGTTATGCGTTATGCGTTATGCGTTATGCGTTATGCGTTACGCGTTATACGTTATGCGTTATGCGTTATCCGTTATGCGTTATCCGTTATGCGTTATGCGTTATGCGTTAAGCGTTATGCGTTATTCGTTATGCGTTATGCGTTACGCGTTATACGTTATGCGTTATGCGCGATGCGTTTTGCGTTATGCGTTATGGGCTATGCGTTAAGCGTTATGCGTTATGCATTATGCGTTATGCGTTATGCGTTATGCGTTAAGCGTTATGCGTTATGCGTTATGCGTTATGCATTATGCGTTATGCGTTATGCGTTATGCGTTATGCGTTATGCGTTATGCGTCATGCGTTATCCGTTATGCGTTATGCGTTATGCGATATGCGTTATGTGTTATGCGTTATGCGTTATGCGTTATGCGTTATGCGTTATGCGTTATGCGTTATGCGTCTTGCGTTATCCGTTATGCGTTATGCGTTATGCGTTATGCGTTATGCGTTATGCGTTATGCGTTATGCGTTATGCGTTATGCGTTATGCGTTATGCGTTATGCGTTATGCGTTATGCGTTATGCGTTATGCGTTATGCGTTATGCGTTATGCGTTATGCGTTATGCGTTATGCGTTATGCGTTATGCGTTATGCGTTATGCGTTATGCGTTATGCGTTATGCGTTATGCGTTATGCGTTATGCGTTTTGCGTTATGCGTTATGCGTTATGCGTTATGCGTTTTGCGTTATGCGTTATGCGTTATGCGTTATGCGTTATGCGTTATGCGTTATGCGTTATGCGTTATGCGTTATGCGTTATGCGTTATGCGTTATGCGGTATGCGTTATGCGTTATGCGTTATGCGTTATGCGTTATGCGTTATGCGTTATGCGTTATGCGTTATGCGTTATGCGTTATGCGTTATGCGTTATGCGTTATGCGTTATGCGTTATGCGTTATGCGTTATGCGTTATGCGTTATGCGTTATGCGTTATGGTATGCGTTATGCGTTATGCGTTATGCGTTATGCGTTATGCGTTATGCGTTATGCGTTATGCGTTATGCGTTATGCGTTATGCGTTATGCGTTTATGCGTTATGCGTTATGCGTTATGCGTTATGCGTTATGCGTTATGCGTTATGCGTTATGCGTTATGCGTTATGCGTTATGCGTTATGCGTTATGCGTTATGCGTTATGCGTTATGCGTTATGCGTTATGCGTTATGCGTTATGCGTTATGCGTTATGCGTTATGCGTTATGCGTTATGCGTTATGCGTTATGCGTTATGCATTAGGCGTTACGCGTTATGCGTTAGGCGTTATGCGTTAAGCGTTATGCGTTATGCGTTATGCGTTATGTGTTATGCGTTATGCGTTATGCGTTATGCGTTATGCGTTATGCGTTATGCGTTATGCTTTATGCGTTATGCGTTATGCGTTATGCGTTATGCGTTATGCGTTATGCGTTTTGCGTTATGCGTTATGCGTTATGCGTTATGCGTTATGCGTCATGCGTTATGCGTTATGCGTTATGCGTTATGCGTTATGCGTTATGCGTTAAGCGTTATGCGTTATGCGCTATGCGTTATGCGTTATGCGTTATGCGTTATGCGTTATGCGTTATGCGTTATGCGTTATGCGTTATGCGTTATGCGTTATGCGTTATGCGTTATGCGTTATGCGTTATGCGTTATGCGTTATGCGTTATGCGGTATGCGTTATGCGTTATGCGTTATGCGTTATGCGTTATGCGTTATGCGTTATGCGTTATGCGTTATGCGTTATGCGTTATGCGTTATGCGTTATGCGTTATGCGTTATGCGTTATGCGTTATGCGTTATGCGTTATGCGTTATGCGTTATGCGTTATGCGTTATGCGTTATGCGTTATGCGTTATGCGTTATGCGTTATGCGTTATGCGTTATGCGTTATGCGTTATGCGTTATGCGTTATGCGTTATGCGTTATGCGTTATGCGTTTATGCGTTATGCGTTATGCGTTATGCGTTATGCGTTATGCGTTATGCGTTATGCGTTATGCGTTATGCGTTATGCGTTATGCGTTATGCGTTATGCGTTATGCGTTATGCGTTATGCGTTATGCGTTATGCGTTATGCGTTATGCGTTATGCGTTATGCGTTATGCGTTATGCGTTACGCGTTATACGTTATGCGTTATGCGCGATGCGTTATGCGTTATGCGTTATGCGTTATGCGTTATGCGTTATGCGTTAAGCGTTATGCGTTATGCGATATGTGTTATGCGTTATGCGTTATGCGTTATGCGTTATGCGTTATGCGTTATGCGTTACGCGTTATACGTTATGCGTTATGCGTTATCCGTTATGCGTTATCCGTTATGCGTTATGCGTTATGCGTTAAGCGTTATGCGTTATTCGTTATGCGTTATGCGTTACGCGTTATACGTTATGCGTTATGCGCGATGCGTTATGCGTTATGCGTTATGGGCTATGCGTTAAGCGTTATGCGTTATGCATTATGCGTTATGCGTTATGCGTTATGCGTTAAGCGTTATGCGTTATGCGTTATGCGTCATGCGTTATCCGTTATGCGTTATGCGTTATGCGATATGCGTTATGTGTTATGCGTTATGCGTTATGCGTTATGCGTTATGCGTTATGCGTTATGCGTTATGCGTTATGCGTTATGCGTCTTGCGTTATCCGTTATGCGTTATGCGTTATGCGTTATGCGTTATGCGTTATGCGTTATGCGTTATGCGTTATGCGTTATGCGTTATGCGTTATGCCTTATGCGTTATGCGTTATGCGATATGCGTTATGCGTTATGCGTCTTGCGTTATCCGTTATGCGTTATGCGTTATGCGTTATGCGTTATGCGTTATGCGTTATGCGTTATGCGTTATGCGTTATGCGTTATGCGTTATGCGTTATGCGTTATGCGTTATGCGTTATGCGTTATGCGTTATGCGTTATGCGTTATGCGTTATGCGTTATGCGTTATGCGTTATGCGTTATGCGTTATGCGTTTTGCGTTATGCGTTATGCGTTATGCGTTATGCGTTATGCGTTTTGCGTTATGCGTTATGCGTTATGCGTTATGCGTTATGCGTTATGCGTTATGCGTTATGCGTTATGCGTTATGCGTTATGCGTTATGCGTTATGCGTTATGCGTTATGCGTTATGCGTTATGCGTTATGCGTTATGCGTTATGCGTTATGCGTTATGCGTTATGCGTTATGCGTTATGCGTTATGCGTTATGCGTTATGCGTTATGCGTTATGCGTTATGCGTTATGCGTTATGCGTTATGCGTTATGCGTTATGCGTTATGCGTTATGCGTTATGCGTTATGCGATATGCGTTGTGCGTTATGCGTTATCCGTTATGCGTTATGCGTTATGCGTTATGCGTTAAGCGTTATGCGTTATGCGATATGTGTTATGCGTTATGCGTTATGCGTTATGCGTTATGCGTTATGCGTTATGCGTTATGCGTTATGCGTTATGCGTTACGCGTTATACGTTATGCGTTATGCGTTATGCGTTATGCGTTATGCGTTATGCGTTATGCGTTATGCGTTATGCGTTATGCGTTATGCGTTATGCGTTATGCGTTATGCGTTATGCGTTATGCGTTATGCATTAGGCGTTACGCGTTATGCGTTAGGCGTTATGCGTTAAGCGTTATGCGTTATGCGTTATGCGTTATGTGTTATGCGTTATGCGTTATGCGTTATGCGTTATGCGTTATGCGTTATGCGTTATGCTTTATGCGTTATGCGTTATGCGTTATGCGTTATGCGTTATGCGTTATGCGTTTTGCGTTATGCGTTATGCGTTATGCGTTATGCGTTATGCGTCATGCGTTATGCGTTATGCGTTATGCGTTATGCGTTATGCGTTATGCGTTATGCGTTATGCGTTATGCGCTATGCGTTATGCGTTATGCGTTATGCGTTATGCGTTATGCGTTATGCGTTATGCGTTATGCGTTATGCGTTATGCGTTATGCGTTATGCGTTATGCGTTATGCGGTATGCGTTATGCGTTATGCGTTATGCGTTATGCGTTATGCGTTATGCGTTATGCGTTATGCGTTATGCGTTATGCGTTATGCGTTATGCGTTATGCGTTATGCGTTATGCGTTATGCGTTATGCGTTATGCGTTATGCGTTATGCGTTATGCGTTATGCGTTATGCGTTATGCGTTATGCGTTATGCGTTATGCGTTATGCGTTATGCGTTATGCGTTATGCGTTATGCGTTATGCGTTATGCGTTATGCGTTATGCGTTATGCGTTATGCGTTATGCGTTATGCGTTATGCGTTATGCGTTATGCGTTATGCGTTATGCGTTATGCGTTATGCGTTATGCGTTATGCGTTATGCGTTATGCGTTATGCGTTATGCGTTATGCGTTATGCGTTATGCGTTATGCGTTATGCGTTATGCGTTATGCGTTACGCGTTATACGTTATGCGTTATGCGCGATGCGTTATGCGTTATGCGTTATGCGTTATGCGTTATGCGTTATGCGTTAAGCGTTATGCGTTATGCGATATGTGTTATGCGTTATGCGTTATGCGTTATGCGTTATGCGTTATGCGTTACGCGTTATACGTTATGCGTTATGCGTTATCCGTTATGCGTTATCCGTTATGCGTTATGCGTTATGCGTTAAGCGTTATGCGTTATTCGTTATGCGTTATGCGTTACGCGTTATACGTTATGCGTTATGCGCGATGCGTTATGCGTTATGCGTTATGGGCTATGCGTTAAGCGTTATGCGTTATGCATTATGCGTTATGCGTTATGCGTTATGCGTTAAGCGTTATGCGTTATGCGTTATGCGTCATGCGTTATCCGTTATGCGTTATGCGTTATGCGATATGCGTTATGTGTTATGCGTTATGCGTTATGCGTTATGCGTTATGCGTTATGCGTTATGCGTTATGCGTTATGCGTCTTGCGTTATCCGTTATGCGTTATGCGTTATGCGTTATGCGTTATGCGTTATGCGTTATGCGTTATGCGTTATGCGTTATGCGTTATGCCTTATGCGTTATGCGTTATGCGATATGCGTTATGCGTTATGCGTCTTGCGTTATCCGTTATGCGTTATGCGTTATGCGTTATGCGTTATGCGTTATGCGTTATGCGTTATGCGTTATGCGTTATGCGTTATGCGTTATGCGTTATGCGTTATGCGTTATGCGTTATGCGTTATGCGTTATGCGTTATGCGTTATGCGTTATGCGTTATGCGTTATGCGTTATGCGTTATGCGTTATGCGTTATGCGTTTTGCGTTATGCGTTATGCGTTATGCGTTATGCGTTATGCGTTTTGCGTTATGCGTTATGCGTTATGCGTTATGCGTTATGCGTTATGCGTTATGCGTTATGCGTTATGCGTTATGCGTTATGCGTTATGCGTTATGCGTTATGCGTTATGCGTTATGCGTTATGCGTTATGCGTTATGCGTTATGCGTTATGCGTTATGCGTTATGCGTTATGCGTTATGCGTTATGCGTTATGCGTTATGCGTTATGCGTTATGCGTTATGCGTTATGCGTTATGCGTTATGCGTTATGCGTTATGCGTTATGCGTTATGCGTTATGCGTTATGCGATATGCGTTATGCGTTATGCGTTATCCGTTATGCGTTATGCGTTATGCGTTATGCGTTAAGCGTTATGCGTTATGCGATATGTGTTATGCGTTATGCGTTATGCGTTATGCGTTATGCGTTATGCGTTATGCGTTATGCGTTATGCGTTATGCGTTACGCGTTATACGTTATGCGTTATGCGTTATCCGTTATGCGTTATCCGTTATGCGTTATGCGTTATGCGTTAAGCGTTATGCGTTATTCGTTATGCGTTATGCGTTACGCGTTATACGTTATGCGTTATGCGCGATGCGTTATGCGTTATGCGTTATGGGCTATGCGTTAAGCGTTATGCGTTATGCATTATGCGTTATGCGTTATGCGTTATGCGTTAAGCGTTATGCGTTATGCGTTATGCGTTATGCGTTATGCGTTATGCGTTATGCGTTATGCGTTATGCGTTATGCGTTATGCGTCATGCGTTATCCGTTATGCGTTATGCGTTATGCGATATGCGTTATGTGTTATGCGTTATGCGTTATGCGTTATGCGTTATGCGTTATGCGTTATGCGTTATGCGTTATGCGTCTTGCGTTATCCGTTATGCGTTATGCGTTATGCGTTATGCGTTATGCGTTATGCGTTATGCGTTATGCGTTATGCGTTATGCCTTATGCGTTATGCGTTATGCGATATGCGTTATGCGTTATGCGTTATGCGTTATGCGTTATGCGTTATGCGTTATGCGTCTTGCGTTATCCGTTATGCGTTATGCGTTATGCGTTATGCGTTATGCGTTATGCGTTATGCGTTATGCGTTATGCGTTATGCGTTATGCGTTATGCGTTATGCGTTATGCGTTATGCGTTATGCGTTATGCGTTATGCGTTATGCGTTATGCGTTATGCGTTATGCGTTATGCGTTATGCGTTATGCGTTATGCGTTATGCGTTATGCGTTATGCGTTATGCGTTATGCGTTATGCGTTTTGCGTTATGCGTTATGCGTTATGCGTTATGCGTTATGCGTTATGCGTTATGCGTTATGCGTTATGCGTTATGCGTTATGCGTTATGCGTTATGCGTTATGCGTTATGCGTTATGCGTTATGCGTTATGCGTTATGCGTTATGCGTTATGCGTTATGCGTTATGCGTTATGCGTTATGCGTTATGCGTTATGCGTTATGCGTTATGCGTTATGCGTTATGCGTTATGCGTTATGCGTTATGCGTTATGCGTTATGCGTTATGCGTTATGCGTTATGCGTTATGCGTTATGCGTTATGCGTTATGCGTTATGCGCTATGCGTTATGCGTTATGCGTTATGCGTTATGCGTTATGCGTTATGCGTTATGCGTTATGCGTTATGCGTTATGCGTTATGCGTTATGCGTTATGCGTTATGCGTTATGCGTTATGCGTTATGCGTTAAGCGTTATGCGTTATTCGTTATGCGTTATGCGTTACGCGTTATACGTTATGCGTTATGCGCGATGCGTTATGCGTTATGCGTTATGCGTTATGCGTTATGCGTTAAGCGTTATGCGTTATGCGATATGTGTTATGCGTTATGCGTTATGCGTTATGCGTTATGCGTTATGCGTTACGCGTTATACGTTATGCGTTATGCGTTATCCATTATGCGTTATCCGTTATGCGTTATGCGTTATGCGTTAAGCGTTATGCGTTATTCGTTATGCGTTATGCGTTACGCGTTATACGTTATGCGTTATGCGCGATGCGTTATGCGTTATGCGTTATGGGCTATGCGTTAAGCGTTATGCGTTATGCATTATGCGTTATGCGTTATGCGTTATGCGTCTTGCGTTATCCGTTATGCGTTATGCGTTATGCGTTATGCGTTATGCGTTATGCGTTATGCGTTATGCGTTATGCGTTATGCCTTATGCGTTATGCGTTATGCGATATGCGTTATGCGTTATGCGTTATGCGTTATGCGTTATGCGTTATGCGTCTTGCGTTATCCGTTATGCGTTATGCGTTATGCGTTATGCGTTATGCGTTATGCGTTATGCGTTATGCGTTATGCGTTATGCGTTGTGCGTTATGCGTTATGCGTTATGCGTTATGCGTTATGCGTTATGCGTTATGCGTTATGCGTTATGCGTTATGCGTTATGCGTTATGCGTTATGCGTTTTGCGTTATGCGTTATGCGTTATGCGTTATGCGTTATGCGTTTTGCGTTATGCGTTATGCGTTATGCGTTATGCGTTATGCGTTATGCGTTATGCGTTATGCGTTATGCGTTATGCGTTATGCGTTATGCGGTATGCGTTATGCGTTATGCGTTATGCGTTATGCGTTATGCGTTATGCGTTATGCGTTATGCGTTATGCGTTATGCGTTATGCGTTATGCGTTATGCGTTATGCGTTATGCGTTATGCGTTATGCGTTATGCGTTATGCGTTATGCGTTATGCGTTATGCGTTATGCGTTATGCGTTATGCGTTATGCGTTATGCGTTATGCGTTATGCGTTATGCGTTATGCGTTATGCGTTATGCGTTATGCGTTAAGCGTTATGCGTTATGCGATATGCGTTATGCGTTATGCGTTATGCGTTATGCGTTATGCGTTATGCGTTATGCGTTGTGCGTTATGCGTTATGCGTTATGCGTTTTGCGTTATGCGTTATGCGTTATGCGTGATGCGTTATGCGTCATGCGTTATGCGTTATGCGTGATGCGTTATGCGTCATGCGTTATGCGTTATGCGTTATGCGTTATGCGTTATGCGTTATGCGTTATGCGTTATGCGTTATGCGTTATGCGTTATGCGTTATGCGTTATGCGTTATGCGCTATGCGTTATGCGTTATGCGTTATGCGTTATGCGTTATGCGTTATGCGTTATGCGTTATGCGTTATGCGTTATGCGTTATGCGTTATGCGTTATGCGTTATGCGTTATGCGTTATGCGTTATGCGTTATGCGTTATGCGTTATGCGCTATGCGTTATGCGTTATGCGTTATGCGTTATGCGTTATGCGTTATGCGTTATGCGTTATGCGTTATGCGTTATGCGTTATGCGTTATGCGTTATGCGTTATGCGTTATGCGTTATGCGCTATGCGTTATGCGTTATGCGTTATGCGTTATGCGTTATGCGTTATGCGTTATGCGTTATGCGTTATGCGTTATGCGCGATGCGTTATGAGCTATGCGTTAAGCGTTATGCGTTATGCGTTATGCGTTATGCGTTATGCGTTATGCGTTATGCGTTATGCGTTATGCGTTATGCGTTATGCGTTATGCGTTATGCGTTATGCGTTATGCGCTATGCGTTATGCGTTATGCGTTATGCGTTATGCGTTATGCGTTATGCGTTATGCGTTATGCGTTATGCGTTATGCGTTATGCGTTATGCGTTATGCGTTATGCGTTATGCGTTATGCGTTATGCGTTAAGCGTTATGCGTTATTCGTTATGCGTTATGCGTTACGCGTTATACGTTATGCGTTATGCGCGATGCGTTATGCGTTATGCGTTATGCGTTATGCGTTATGCGTTAAGCGTTATGCGTTATGCGATATGTGTTATGCGTTATGCGTTATGCGTTATGCGTTATGCGTTATGCGTTATGCGTTACGCGTTATACGTTATGCGTTATGCGTTATCCGTTATGCTTTATCCGTTATGCGTTATGCGTTATGCGTTAAGCGTTATGCGTTATTCGTTATGCGTTATGCGTTACGCGTTATACGTTATGCGTTATGCGCGATGCGTTATGCGTTATGCGTTATGGGCTATGCGTTAAGCGTTATGCGTTATGCATTATGCGTTATGCGTTATGCGTTATGCGTTAAGCGTTATGCGTTATGCGTTATGCGTTATGCGTTATGCGTTATGCGTTATGCGTTATGCGTTATGCGTTATGCGTTATGCGTTATGCGTTATGCGTTATGCGTTATGCGTTATGCGTTATGCGTTATGCGTTATGCGTTAAGCGTTATGCGTTATTCGTTATGCGTTATGCGTTACGCGTTATACGTTATGCGTTATGCGCGATGCGTTATGCGTTATGCGTTATGCGTTATGCGTTATGCGTTAAGCGTTATGCGTTATGCGATATGTGTTATGCGTTATGCGTTATGCGTTATGCGTTATGCGTTATGCGTTATGCGTTACGCGTTATACGTTATGCGTTATGCGTTATCCGTTATGCTTTATCCGTTATGCGTTATGCGTTATGCGTTAAGCGTTATGCGTTATTCGTTATGCGTTATGCGTTACGCGTTATACGTTATGCGTTATGCGCGATGCGTTATGCGTTATGCGTTATGGGCTATGCGTTAAGCGTTATGCGTTATGCATTATGCGTTATGCGTTATGCGTTATGCGTTAAGCGTTATGCGTTATGCGTTATGCGTTATGCGTTATGCGTTATGCGTTATGCGTTATGCGTTATGCGTTATGCGTTATGCGTCATGCGTTATCCGTTATGCGTTATGCGTTATGCGATATGCGTTATGTGTTATGCGTTATGCGTTATGCGTTATGCGTTATGCGTTATGCGTTATGCGTTATGCGTTATGCGTCTTGCGTTATCCGTTATGCGTTATGCGTTATGCGTTATGCGTTATGCGTTATGCGTTATGCGTTATGCGTTATGCGTTATGCGTTATGCGTTATGCCTTATGCGTTATGCGTTATGCGATATGCGTTATGCGTTATGCGTTATGCGTTATGCGTTATGCGTTATGCGTCTTGCGTTATCCGTTATGCGTTATGCGTTATGCGTTATGCGTTATGCGTTATGCGTTATGCGTTATGCGTTATGCGTTATGCGTTATGCGTTATGCGTTATGCGTTATGCGTTATGCGTTATGCGTTATGCGTTATGCGTTATGCGTTATGCGTTATGCGTTATGCGTTATGCGTTATGCGTTATGCGTTATGCGTTATGCGTTATCCGTTATGCGTTATGCGTTATGCGTTATCCGTTATGCGTTATGCGTTATGCGTTAAGCGTTATGCGTTATGCGATATGCGTTATGCGTTATGCGTTATGCGTTATGCGTTATGCGTTATGCGTTATGCGTTGTGCGTTATGCGTTATGCGTTATGCGTTTTGCGTTATGCGTTATGCGTTATGCGTGATGCGTTATGCGTCATGCGTTATGCGTTATGCGTTATGCGTTATGCGTTATGCGTTATGCGTTATGCGTTATGCGTTATGCGTTATGCGTTATGCGCTATGCGTTATGCGTTATGCGTTATGCGTTATGCGTTATGCGTTATGCGTTATGCGTTATGCGTTATGCGTTATGCGTTATGCGTTATGCGTTATGCGTTATGCGTTATGCGTTATGCGTTATGCGTTATGCGCTATGCGTTATGCGTTATGCGTTATGCGTTATGCGTTATGCGTTATGCGTTATGCGTTATGCGTTATGCGTTATGCGTTATGCGTTATGCGTTATGCGTTATGCGCTATGCGTTATGCGTTATGCGTTATGCGTTATGCGTTATGCGTTATGCGTTATGCGTTATGCGTTATGCGTTATGCGCGATGCGTTATGCGTTATGCGTTATGAGCTATGCGTTAAGCGTTATGCGTTATGCGTTATGCGTTATGCGTTATGCGTTATGCGTTATGCGTTATGCGTTATGCGTTATGCGTTATGCGTTATGCGTTATGCGTTATGCGTTATGCGTTATGCGTTATGCGTTATGCGTTATGCGTTATGCGTTATGCGTTATGCGTTATGCGCTATGCGTTATGCGTTATGCGTTATGCGTTATGCGTTATGCGTTATGCGTTATGCGTTATGCGTTATGCGTTATGCGTTATGCGTTATGCGTTATGCGTTATGCGTTATGCGTTATGCGTTAAGCGTTATGCGTTATTCGTTATGCGTTATGCGTTACGCGTTATACGTTATGCGTTATGCGCGATGCGTTATGCGTTATGCGTTATGCGTTATGCGTTATGCGTTAAGCGTTATGCGTTATGCGATATGTGTTATGCGTTATGCGTTATGCGTTATGCGTTATGCGTTATGCGTTATGCGTTACGCGTTATACGTTATGCGTTATGCGTTATCCGTTATGCGTTATCCGTTATGCGTTATGCGTTATGCGTTAAGCGTTATGCGTTATTCGTTATGCGTTATGCGTTACGCGTTATACGTTATGCGTTATGCGCGATGCGTTATGCGTTATGCGTTATGGGCTATGCGTTAAGCGTTATGCGTTATGCATTATGCGTTATGCGTTATGCGTTATGCGTTAAGCGTTATGCGTTATGCGTTATGCGTTATGCGTTATGCGTTATGCGTTATGCGTTATGCGTTATGCGTTATGCGTTATGCGTCATGCGTTATCCGTTATGCGTTATGCGTTATGCGATATGCGTTATGTGTTATGCGTTATGCGTTATGCGTTATGCGTTATGCGTTATGCGTTATGCGTTATGCGTCTTGCGTTATCCGTTATGCGTTATGCGTTATGCGTTATGCGTTATGCGTTATGCGTTATGCGTTATGCGTTATGCGTTATGCGTTATGCCTTATGCGTTATGCGTTATGCGATATGCGTTATGCGTTATGCGTTATGCGTTATGCGTTATGCGTTATGCGTCTTGCGTTATCCGTTATGCGTTATGCGTTATGCGTTATGCGTTATGCGTTATGCGTTATGCGTTATGCGTTATGCATTATGCGTTATGCGTTATGCGTTATGCGTTATGCGTTATGCGTTATGCGTTATGCGTTATGCGTTATGCGTTATGCGTTATGCGTTATGCGTTATGCGTTATGCGTTATGCGTTATGCGTTATGCGTTATGCGTTATGCGTTATGCGTTTTGCGTTATGCGTTATGCGTTATGCGTTATGCGTTATGCGTTTTGCGTTATGCGTTATGCGTTATGCGTTATGCGTTATGCGTTATGCGTTATGCGTTATGCGTTATGCGTTATGCGTTATGCGTTATGCGTTATGCGTTATGCGTTATGCGTTATGCGTTATGCGTTATGCGTTATGCGTTATGCGTTATGCGTTATGCGTTATGCGTTATGCGTTATGCGTTATGCGTTATGCGTTATGCGTTATGCGTTATGCGTTATGCGTTATGCGTTATGCGTTATGCGTTATGCGTTATGCGTTATGCGTTATGCGTTATGCGTTATGCGTTATGCGTTATGCGTTATGCGATATGCGTTATGCGTTATGCGTTATCCGTTATGCGTTATGCGTTATGCGTTATGCGTTAAGCGTTATGCGTTATGCGATATGTGTTATGCGTTATGCGTTATGCGTTATGCGTTATGCGTTATGCGTTATGCGTTATGCGTTATGCGTTACGCGTTATACGTTATGCGTTATGCGTTATCCGTTATGCGTTATCCGTTATGCGTTATGCGTTATGCGTTAAGCGTTATGCGTTATTCGTTATGCGTTATGCGTTACGCGTTATACGTTATGCGTTATGCGCGATGCGTTATGCGTTATGCGTTATGGGCTATGCGTTAAGCGTTATGCGTTATGCATTATGCGTTATGCGTTATGCGTTATGCGTTAAGCGTTATGCGTTATGCGTTATGCGTTATGCGTTATGCGTTATGCGTTATGCGTTATGCGTTATGCGTTATGCGTTACGCGTTATGCGTTATGCGTCATGCGTTATCCGTTATGCGTTATGCGTTATGCGATATGCGTTATGTGTTATGCGTTATGCGTTATGCGTTATGCGTTATGCGTTATGCGTTATGCGTCTTGCGTTATCCGTTATGCGTTATGCGTTATGCGTTATGCGTTATGCGTTATGCGTTATGCGTTATGCGTTATGCGTTATGCGTTATGCCTTATGCGTTATGCGTTATGCGATATGCGTTATGCGTTATGCGTTATGCGTTATGCGTTATGCGTTATGCGTCTTGCGTTATCCGTTATGCGTTATGCGTTATGCGTTATGCGTTATGCGTTATGCGTTATGCGTTATGCGTTATGCGTTATGCGTTATGCGTTATGCGTTATGCGTTATGCGTTATGCGTTATGCGTTATGCGTTATGCGTTATGCGTTATGCGTTATGCGTTATGCGTTATGCGTTATGCGTTATGCGTTATGCGTTTTGCGTTATGCGTTATGCGTTATGCGTTATGCGTTATGCGTTATGCGTTATGCGTTATGCGTTATGCGTTATGCGTTATGCGTTATGCGTTATGCGTTATGCGTTATGCGTTATGCGTTATGCGTTATGCGTTATGCGTTATGCGTTATGCGTTATGCGTTATGCGTTATGCGTTATGCGTTATGCGTTATGCGTTATGCGTTATGCGTTATGCGTTATGCGTTATGCGTTATGCGTTATGCGTTATGCGTTATGCGTTATGCGTTATGCGTTATGCGTTATGCGTTATGCGTTATGCGTTATGCGTTATGCGTTATGCGTTATGCGTTATGCGTTATGCGTTATGCGTTATGCGTTATGCGTTATGCGTTATGCGTTATGCGTTATGCGTTATCCGTTATGCGTTATGACTTTTTCATTGAACGTTATGCGTTATGTGTTATGCGTTATGCGTTATGCGTTATGCGTTATGCGTTATGCGTTATGCGTTATGCGTTATGCGTTATGCGTTATGCGTTATGCGTTATGCGTTATGCGTTATGCGTTATGCGTTATGCGTTATGCGTTATGCCTATGCGTTATGTGTTATGCGTTATGCGTTATCCGTTATGCGTTACCCGTTATGCGTTATGCGTTAAGCGTTATGCGTCATTCGTTATGCGTTATGCGTTACGCGTTATACGTTATGCGTTATGCGCGATGCGTTATGCGTTATGCGTTATGAGCTATGCGTTAAGCGTTATGCGTTATGCATTATGCGTTATGCGTTATGCGTTATGCGTTATGCGTTATGCGTTAAGCGTTATGCGTTATGCGTTATGCGTTATGCGTTATGCGTTATGCGTTATGCGTTATGCGTTATCCGTTATGCGTTATCCGTTATGCGTTATCCGTTATGCGTTATGCGTTATGCGTTATCCGTTATGTGTTATGCGTTATGCGTTAAGCGTTATGCGTTATGCGTTATGCGATATGCGTTATGCGTTATGCGTTATGCGTTATGCGTTATGCGTTATGCGTTATGCGTTGTGCGTTATGCGTTATGCGTTATGCGTTTTGCGTTATGCGTTATGCGTTATGCGTTATGCGTTATGCGTTATGCGTTATGCGTTATGCGTTATGCGTTATGCGTTATGCGTTATGCGTTATGCGTTATGCGTTATGCGTTATGCGTTATGCGTTATGCGTTATGCGTTATGCGTTATGCGTTATGCGTTATGCGTTATGCGTTATGCGTTATGCGTTATGCGTTATGCGTTATGCGTTATGCGTTATGCGTTATGCGTTATGCGTTATGCGTTATGCGTTATGCGTTATGCGTTATGCGTTATGCGTTATGCGTTATGCGTTATGCGTTATGCGTTATGCGTTATGCGTTATGCGTTATGCGTTATGCGTTATGCGTTATGCGTTATGCGTTATGCGTTATGCGTTATGCGTTATGCGTTATGGGCTATGCGTTAAGCGTTATGCGTTATGCATTAGGCGTTACGCGTTATGCGTTATGCGTTATGCGTTATGCGTTATGCGTTATGCGTTATCCGTTATGCGTTATGACTTTTTCATTGAACGTTATGCGTTATGTGTTATGCGTTATGCGTTATGCGTTATGCGTTATGCGTTATGCGTTATGCGTTATGCATTATGCGTTATGCGTTATGCGTTATGCGTTATGCGTTATGCGTTATGCGTTATGCGTTATGCGTTATGCGTTATGCGTTATGCGTTATGCGTTATGCGTTATGCGTTATGCGTTATGCGTTATGCGTTATGCCTATGCGTTATGTGTTATGCGTTATGCGTTATCCGTTATGCGTTACCCGTTATGCGTTATGCGTTAAGCGTTATGCGTCATTCGTTATGCGTTATGCGTTACGCGTTATACGTTATGCGTTATGCGCGATGCGTTATGCGTTATGCGTTATGAGCTATGCGTTAAGCGTTATGCGTTATGCGTTATGCATTATGCGTTATGCGTTATGCGTTATGCGTTATGCGTTATGCGTTAAGCGTTATGCGTTATGCGTTATGCGTTATGCGTTATGCGTTATGCGTTATGCGTTATGCGTTATCCGTTATGCGTTATGCGTTATGCGTTATGCGTTATCCGTTATGTGTTATGCGTTATGCGTTAAGCGTTATGCGTTATGCGTTATGCGATATGCGTTATGCGTTATGCGTTATGCGTTATGCGTTATGCGTTATGCGTTATGCGTTGTGCGTTATGCGTTATGCGTTATGCGTTTTGCGTTATGCGTTATGCGTTATGCGTTATGCGTTATGCGTCATGGGTTATGCGTTATGCGTTATGCGTTATGCGTTAAGCGTTATGCGTTATGCGTTATGCGATATGCGTTATGCGTTATGCGTTATGCGTTATGCGTTATGCGTTATGCGTTGTGCGTTATGCGTTATGCGTTATGCGTTTTGCGTTATGCGTTATGCGTTATGCGTTATGCGTTGCCACGTTAACCTTTTTCCGACGAGCGGTTTGACTCGCGGAAGCCGGTCAACTTCGGGCCTTGCAGGCGCTGAGACCAGGCCGCGTGCAAGCCGAGTACACGCGGTCCGCCCGAGACAAACGAGACTCGAGGATTCGACGATTTCCTCACGACAAACGAAAGGTTCGGGCGCCAGGCACCGCAAGGATGCCACACGAAACGCGGAACAAGGCTCGAGCTCGGAGAAGCCGAGGTCGAGAGTCGAATCTTCGAGATACGCGGATCGAAAACGACGTCGCGACTGGGCCAGATGGCTCGAACACGGGATGACTAGGACAGCCCTCTCGGCAGGACGGATCTCACAGGGAATCGAGTAATTCGACTACGATATGGTCTCGAGCTATTTATTGTAGCAGTCGTTAAATTACAAAATCTGCGGCCACGTGACCGCGACCCGAGAGCCCGCGCTCTTCATACAAGATAGCGAGAAGATGGTCGTTCGCCGCGCGGTTGTCTTACCGATTTTGCTCGCACGATACCGCTGACAATTACCGTGATTTCGTTCGCAACGAACTTCGGAAACGCGAGGCGCAGATGACCGGCGAACTGCGAGACTGTCGCGATGACTTCCGCCCGTGATTCGCCCCGACGCGTACGCTAACAATTACGCGATCGAACGCCGACGAAAACCCTACGATGTTCGGCGAGAGACACAGGATTCGAGAAACACGAAGAGACCGAAAAGATTTACTCTCACGAAACGCGACTCCTCTTAGGACACTCTTTCGCACGTAATTTAGAGACGAAAACTCTCAAAATAATCTCGAAATCTCAAAGCATTCCCGAAACGAACGCGAGCGAATTATCGAGGACGGAATGGGAAGCATTCGTCCTCTCGCGACGAAGGTCGAGCCGTCGCGCAACGAACTACCGAATGGATCACAAGTGCGGCTTACCGTTTCTCGTTTTCGATGCCCTTTTTCGGAACTGCTCTCGATAGAGCGTGAGGCACGGCCGGAGCGTAGGTGGACTTCATCTTAGACACCACGAAAACCTCCAACGGGCACTTCTCGGTTTCCCGACGCTAAGTTACAATTAGTTCGCAACGCGAGTGCAGAACGCACGACATGCGATAACGAGAGCCAGCGCGACAGTGATCCATCGATTTTCGGCAATCTAGCGGATCGAACTCGGTTCCCCCCACTCGACCGCTTTTCCGAATTGCCTATGGCGTGTTTCCACGGCGTAACTCTGCGGCACAGGAGCGTTCCCTCTTCGCGCCCTAGGGCCCCGGGCAATCACGAAATTGGTCAAGGAGCCTATCGCTCGACTTGACCAGCGGAGGGGCTTCCTCTTCTTGGCTACGAGGGCACCGACCCCGGGGTAGCTCTCCCTTGCCGGGGCGAGACGGCGTCAGGTCTTCCAGTGCGTCACCTTGGACGAGATGTTTAAGAGAGCTTCTGTCCTGGCGGCGCCTCCGGTTTGTTGGCCGAGTGTCCTCGCACCAAGCTCTAATTTCTCGAAACGGCCATTCGCTTTTCCGTCGGGAGCTTCCTGGCCTTGGGGCGATTGTTCATCTCCCGTGACAATTCGGACGATCGGTGGTTCCTTCTGCGCGTTCCATATACGCCCCTGAAACTTGCCGTTCTCGGCACGCGCGACAGATGTCATTAGGAGGTCCTCGATAATATCGGAATCTCTTAGAGGAGCGCTCTCGAATCCTGTATCGGTAACGTGTCCCGTTAGAGGGCGGTCCGGTCCCTTATCGCTCTCAAATATGCGCGGAATTAACGGAGAAGGGACGTCGCAAAGGTTGCAACGTCACAACTCCCCCCCCCCCTTAAAATGGACCGGACCGACACGGTTTCGTCGCCCCCGTGATCCGCGGCTCGACAGGTGAGAGAGCGTTCCTCCCTAAGAGATGTCCTTTACAAAACGGAGCCTTCACCACGAAGTGACAAACACGCCCTACAAATACCCAACTCCTGCAATCGAAAAATCAAATTGTTCAGACCCGGTCTGGGTTTCGGACGAGAGGCGCGAGCGTCAGTTGACCTTTTCAGTTCTCGCAAACGGGACTCGAATGCTCGTGTATCCCGGTCACCAGGGTGTACTCGTCAAGGGTCTACGATATACCCTGAGCGTCACTGCCCTCGTCGGGGGTCGCTTGGCGGTTCTTCTCGCGGCGATAGCGAGTCGGCTGGTCAGCCGTCCTCTCCTGCGGCGGAACCGGGGTTAGGCGGTCGACGGGCAGCTCCGCTGGTTCCTACCCTGTCTCCCCCCCTTGGTGGTAGCGGGGTTTAGCAATCGGTCGTCACCTCCTGCGGCGGTATCGGTGACAGTTACCTTCGACGTCCTTCCCCTCCGGGGCACTCGACTGGTATCCGATCGACGACACTTTTCCGCCGCGGTTTTTCGTGCGGCGGATTTACTACGCTTTGCCGCCTAAGAACGAAATCCCCCTCTAACAGGCGTGTCTCCTTCTGACGGAGGTCGTACCGTTTCGTTTTTCACCCCCCGAGAGGTGTTGCCGTAAGGTCAACTGGCGGGTCTCGATTCGCATAGCGGCCCCGTGCCGGGCTCGGTTCTCGTCCGAAGTTCAAAACGCGAGCGAAGCTTGCAGTATTGTATGGTACGCGGTATTGTATGCGCAACGAAATGCGCCGTAACACCGGATTGACCAAGTGGCCGAAAACGCACGCCATTTCCGCATGCCCTCGTACGCCGATGTTGGTCTGAAATAATAGTCCGGAGGAGGGTCGTTTTCCGTCGTTACCGTATCTGGTCTTCTTAATTTCGGGGGTGTTAGTCCCGTCGATACTTGCAAGGTCTCTACGTTTGGATCGGTAGGAGGGGTCAGGGTCGGTTGTTAGGCCGGACCCATCGTCCTCCACCCCCGGGTCCGTTTCGTAGGCGCTGTTATTCGACCCGTCCTCCTCCGACTGCGTCGACTTATCAATTTCTGCGACACCCGTTATGTCGGCCTGAATTTCGAATTTGTTTTCGCTAACGAGACGTTACTACGAGACTTCTCGACCCCAAGGTCTCTCGACCGCGCGGTGTTTACGCCGGGCGTCCGAGCGCTACCTTCCCCCCAATGTTTCGCTACTGTACGAAAACTGTTACTGGAAAGGCCAAACCGTCGTTGTCAACCGTAAATATTTTACCTACGCGGTATTTATCGTTCGCGACTTTGATTCGTACCATACAATACAGAAGTCGCGGAATGCCAACAATACGGCTGCCATTTCGGAGAGCGATCGCGCTCCCGTTCGAACACAAACGGAATTACCTCCGAAAAAAAAAATTTCCAAAATCAATCTGACCTTCCGATGAGGAACAGGGTAACGATTACTCGGTTGAAATTACCAACGGTCACCAACGTTTGAAATTCCCGAGAAAATGTTTCCGAAACCGGAAGACGTACTTCCTGAATTGAATATAACCAATTCTACCATCTTAGATAATCTCAAACAATACAACACCACAACCGCTACTATCATGCTGGCTCGCCGGAATCTTCCTCTTTTACGAAGAACGCACGGAAAGCACGCAAAGCAACGGAACGTGGTTGTCCGTGGCCTCCGTTCGCTACGTTCGTGAGAGCAATCTCGCGCTTCGTTTTAATTTTCCCTTAATCGCTTATCCTGTGTCTCGCAATTCCCGTCGATTTTTATAATCCCGCTCGAGCGATCACGGCGTGCCGGAAGATCGGACCGCGATCGGCCCTGTGAGAGTCTTTCGTCAACCCGTGCCTCTCTCCGTGTTCAGGGAAAACCCTTTCGAGAGAGAGGTCCCTGTTCGGGCGCCAATTTGCCACGTTAACCTTTTTCCGACGAGCGGTTTGACTCGCGGAAGCCGGTCAACTTCGGGCCTTGCAGGCGCTGAGACCAGGCCGCGTGCAAGCCGAGTACACGCGGTCCGCCCGAGACAAACGAGACTCGAGGATTCGACGATTTCCTCACGACAAACGAAAGGTTCGGGCGCCAGGCACCGCAAGGATGCCACACGAAACGCGGAACAAGGCTCGAGCTCGGAGAAGCCGAGGTCGAGAGTCGAATCTTCGAGATACGCGGATCGAAAACGACGTCGCGACTGGGCCAGATGGCTCGAACACGGGATGACTAGGACAGCCCTCTCGGCAGGACGGATCTCACAGGGAATCGAGTAATTCGACTACGATATGGTCTCGAGCTATTTATTGTAGCAGTCGTTAAATTACAAAATCTGCGGCCACGTGACCGCGACCCGAGAGCCCGCGCTCTTCATACAAGATAGCGAGAAGATGGTCGTTCGCCGCGCGGTTGTCTTACCGATTTTGCTCGCACGATACCGCTGACAATTACCGTGATTTCGTTCGCAACGAACTTCGGAAACGCGAGGCGCAGATGACCGGCGAACTGCGAGACTGTCGCGATGACTTCCGCCCGTGATTCGCCCCGACGCGTACGCTAACAATTACGCGATCGAACGCCGACGAAAACCCTACGATGTTCGGCGAGAGACACAGGATTCGAGAAACACGAAGAGACCGAAAAGATTTACTCTCACGAAACGCGACTCCTCTTAGGACACTCTTTCGCACGTAATTTAGAGACGAAAACTCTCAAAATAATCTCGAAATCTCAAAGCATTCCCGAAACGAACGCGAGCGAATTATCGAGGACGGAATGGGAAGCATTCGTCCTCTCGCGACGAAGGTCGAGCCGTCGCGCAACGAACTACCGAATGGATCACAAGTGCGGCTTACCGTTTCTCGTTTTCGATGCCCTTTTTCGGAACTGCTCTCGATAGAGCGTGAGGCACGGCCGGAGCGTAGGTGGACTTCATCTTAGACACCACGAAAACCTCCAACGGGCACTTCTCGGTTTCCCGACGCTAAGTTACAATTAGTTCGCAACGCGAGTGCAGAACGCACGACATGCGATAACGAGAGCCAGCGCGACAGTGATCCATCGATTTTCGGCAATCTAGCGGATCGAACTCGGTTCCCCCCACTCGACCGCTTTTCCGAATTGCCTATGGCGTGTTTCCACGGCGTAACTCTGCGGCACAGGAGCGTTCCCTCTTCGCGCCCTAGGGCCCCGGGCAATCACGAAATTGGTCAAGGAGCCTATCGCTCGACTTGACCAGCGGAGGGGCTTCCTCTTCTTGGCTACGAGGGCACCGACCCCGGGGTAGCTCTCCCTTGCCGGGGCGAGACGGCGTCAGGTCTTCCAGTGCGTCACCTTGGACGAGATGTTTAAGAGAGCTTCTGTCCTGGCGGCGCCTCCGGTTTGTTGGCCGAGTGTCCTCGCACCAAGCTCTAATTTCTCGAAACGGCCATTCGCTTTTCCGTCGGGAGCTTCCTGGCCTTGGGGCGATTGTTCATTTCCCGTGACAATTCGGACGATCGGTGGTTCCTTCTGCGCGTTCCATATACGCCCCTGAAACTTGCCGTTCTCGGCACGCGCGACAGATGTCATTAGGAGGTCCTCGATAATATCGGAATCTCTTAGAGGAGCGCTCTCGAATCCTGTATCGGTAACGTGTCCCGTTAGAGGGCGGTCCGGTCCCTTATCGCTCTCAAATATGCGCGGAATTAACGGAGAAGGGACGTCGCAAAGGTTGCAACGTCACAGCGTTATGCGTTATGCGTCATGCGTTATGCGTTATGCGTTATGCGTTATGCGTTATGCGTTATGCGTTATGCGTTATTCGTTAAGCGTTATGCGTTAAGCGTTATGCGTTATGCGTTTTGCGTTATGCGTTATGCGTTATGCGTTATGCGTTATGCGTTATGCGTTATGCGTTATGCGTTATGCGTTATGCGTTATGCGTTATGCGTTATGCGTTATGCGTTATGCGTTATGCGTTATGCGTTATGCGTTATGCGTTATGCGTTATGCGTTATGCGTTATGCGTTATGCGTTATGCGTTATGCGTTATGCGTTATGCGTTATGCGTTATGCGTTATGCGTTATGCGTTATGCGTTATGCGTTATGCGTTATGCGTTATGGGCTATGCGTTAAGCGTTATGCGTTATGCATTAGGCGTTACGCGTTACGCGTTATGCGTTAGGCGTTATGCGTTAAGCGTTATGCGTTATGCGTTATGCGTTATGTGTTATGCGTTATGCGTTATGCGTTATGCGTTATGCGTTATGCGTTATGCGTTATGCGTTATGCGTTATGCGTTATGCGTTATGCGTTATGCGTTATGCGTTATGCGTTATGCGTTTTGCGTTATGAGTTATGCGTTATGCGTTATGCGTTATGCGTCATGCGTTATGCGTTATGCGTTATGCGTTATGCGTTATGCGTTATGCGTTATGCGTTATGCGCTATGCGTTATGCGTTATGCGTTATGCGTTATGCGTTATGCGTTATGCGTTATGCGTTATGCGTTATGCGTTATGCGTTATGCGTTATGCGTTATGCGTTATGCGTTATGCGGTATGCGTTATGCGTTATGCGTTATGCGTTATGCGTTATGCGTTATGCGTTATGCGTTATGCGTTATGCGTTATGCGTTATGCGTTATGCGTTATGCGTTATGCGTTATGCGTTATGCGTTATGCGTTATGCGTTATGCGTTATGCGTTATGCGTTATGCGTTATGCGATATGCGTTATGCGTTATGCGTTATGCGTTATGCGTTATGCGTTATGCGTTGTGCGTTGTGCGTTATGCGTTATGCGTTATGCGTTATGCGTTTTGCGTTATGCGTTATGCGTTATGCGTTATGCGTTGTGCGTTGTGCGTTATGCGTTATGCGTTGTGCGTTATGCGTTTTGCGTTATGCGTTATGCGTTATGCGTTATGCGTTATGCGTTATGCGTTATGCGTTATGCGTTATGCGTTATGCGTTATGCGTTATGCGTTATGCGTTATGCGTTATCCGTTATGCGTTATGCGTTATGCGTTATCCGTTATGCGTTATGCATTATGCGTTAAGCGTTATGCGTTATGCGTTATGCGATATGCGTTATGCGTTATGCGTTATGCGTTATGCGTTATGCGTTATGCGTTATGCGCTATGCGTTATGCGTTATGCGTTATGCGTTATGCGTTATGCGTTATGCGTTATGCGTTATGCGTTATGCGTTATGCGTTATGCGTTATGCGTTATGCGTTATGCGGTATGCGTTATGCGTTATGCGTTATGCGTTATGCGTTATGCGTTATGCGTTATGCGTTATGCGTTATGCGTTATGCGTTATGCGTTATGCGTTATGCGTTATGCGTTATGCGTTATGCGTTATGCGTTATGCGTTATGCGTTATGCGTTATGCGTTATGCGTTATGCGATATGCGTTATGCGTTATGCGTTATGCGTTATGCGTTATGCGTTGTGCGTTGTGCGTTATGCGTTATGCGTTATGCGTTATGCGTTATGCGTTTTGCGTTATGCGTTATCCGTTATGCGTTATGCGTTGTGCGTTGTGCGTTATGCGTTATGCGTTATGCGTTATGCGTTTTGCGTTATGCGTTATGCGTTATGCGTTATGCGTTATGCGTTATGCGTTATGCGTTATGCGTTATGCGTTATGCGTTATGCGTTATCCGTTATGCGTTATGCGTTATGCGTTATCCGTTATGCGTTATGCGTTATGCGTTAAGCGTTATGCGTTATGCGTTATGCGATATGCGTTATGCGTTATGCGTTATGCGTTATGCGTTATGCGTTATGCGTTGTGCGTTATGCGTTATGCGTTATGCGTTTTGCGTTATGCGTTATGCGTTATGCGTGATGCGTTATGCGTCATGCGTCATGCGTTATGCGTTATGCGTTATGCGTTATGCGTTATGCGTTATGCGTTATGCGTTATGCGTTATGCGTTATGCGTTATGCGTTATGCGCTATGCGTTATGCGTTATGCGTTATGCGTTATGCGTTATGCGTTATGCGTTATGCGTTATGCGTTATGCGCGATGCGTTATGCGTTATGCGTTATGAGCTATGCGTTATGCGTTATGCGTTATGCGTTATGCGTTATGCGTTATGCGTTATGCGCTATGCGTTATGCGTTATGCGTTATGCGTTATGCGTTATGCGTTATGCGTTATGCGTTATGCGTTATGCGTTATGCGTTATGCGTTATGCGTCATGCGTTATGCGTTATGCGTTATGCGTTATGCGTTATGCGTTATGCGTTATGCGTTATGCGTTATGCGTTATGCGTTATGCGTTATGCGTTATGCGTTATGCGTTATGCGTTATGCGTTATGCGTTATGCGTTATGCGTTATGCGTTATGCGTTATGCGTTATGCGTTATGCGTTATGCGTTATGCGTTATGCGTTATGCGTTATGCGTTATGCGTTATGCGTTATGCGTTATGCGTTATGCGTTATGCGTTATGCGTCATGCGTTATGCGTTATGCGTTATGCGTTATGCGTTATGCGTTATGCGTTATGCGTTATGCGTTATGCGTTATGCGTTATGCGTTATGCGTTATGCGTTATGCGTTATGCGTTATGCGTTATGCGTTATGCGTTATGCGTTATGCGTTATGCGTTATGCGTTATGCGTTATGCGTTATGCGTTATGCGTTATGCGTTATGCGTTATTCGCGATGCGTTATGCGTTATGCGTTATGAGCTATGCGTTAAGCGTTATGCGTTATGCGTTATGCGTTATGCGTTATGCGTTATGCGTTAAGCGTTATGCGTTATGCGTTATGCGTTATGCGTTATGCGTTATGCGTTATGCGTTATGCGTTATGCGTTATGCGTTATCCGTTATGCGTTATGCGTTATACGTTATCCGTAATGCGTTATGCGTTATGCGTTAAGCGTTATGCGTTATGCGTTATGCGATATGCGTTATGCGTTATGCGTTATGCGTTATGCGTTATGCGTTATGCGTTATGCGTTATGCGTTATGCGTTATGCGTTGTGCGTTATGCGTTATGCGTTATGCGTTTTGCGTTATGCGTTATGCGTTATGCGTGATGCGTTATGCGTCATGCGTTATGCGTTATGCGTTATGCGTTATGCGTTATGCGTTATGCGTTATGCGTTATGCGTTATGCGTTATGCGTTATGCGTTATGCGCTGTGCGTTATGCGTTATGCGTTATGCGTTATGCGTTATGCGTTATGCGTTATGCGTTATGCGTTATGCGTTATGCGTTATGCGTTATGCGTTGTGCGTTGTGCGTTGTGCGTTGTGCGTTGTGCGTTGTGCGTTGTGCGTTGTGCGTTGTGCGTTGTGCGTTGTGCGTTGTGCGTTGTGCGTTGTGCGTTGTGCGTTGTGCGTTGTGCGTTGTGCGTTGTGCGTTGTGCGTTGTGCGTTGTGCGTTGTGCGTTGTGCGTTGTGCGTTGTGCGTTGTGCGTTGTGCGTTGTGCGTTGTGCGTTGTGCGTTATGCGTTATGCGTTATGCGTCTTGCGTTATCCGTTATGCGTTATGCGTTATGCGTTATGCGTTATGCGTTATGCGTTATGCGTTATGCGTTATGCGTTATGCGTTATGCGTTATGCGATATGCGTTATGCGTTATGCGTTATGCGTTATGCGTTATGCGTTATGCGTTATGCGTTATGCGTTATGCGTTATGCGTTATGCGTTATGCGTTATGCGTTATGCGTTATGCGTTATGCGTTATGCGTTATGCGTTATGCGTTATGCGTTATGCGTAATGCCTTATGCGTCTTGCGTTATCCGTTATGCGTTATGCGTTATGCGTTATGCGTTATGCGTTATGCGTTATGCGTTATGAGTTATGCGTTATGCGTTATGCGTTATGCGTTATGCGTTATGCGTTATGCGTTATGCGTTATGCGTTATGCGTTATGCGTTATGCGTTATGCGTTATGCGTTATGCGTTATGCGTTATGCGTTATGCGTTATGCGTTATGCGTTATGCGTTATGCGTTATGCGTTATGCGTTATGCGTTATGCGTTATGCGTTATGCGTTATGCGTTATGCGTTATGCGTTATGCGTTATGCGTTATGCGTTATGCGTTATGCGTTATGCGTTATGCGTTATGCGTTATGCGTTATGCGTTATGCGTTATGCGTTATCCGTTATGCGTTATGCGTTATGCGTTATGCGTTATGCGTTGTGCGTTGTGCGTTATGCGTTGTGCGTTGTGCGTTAAGCGTTATGCGTTATGCGTTATGCGTTATGCGTTATGCGTTATGCGTTATGCGTTATGCGTTATGCGTTATGCGTTATGCGTTATGCGTTATGCGTTATGCGTTATGCGTTATGCGTTATGCGTTATGCGTTATGCGTTATGCGTTATGCGTTATGCGTTATGCGTTATGCGTTATGCGTTATGCGTTATGCGTTATGCGTTATGCGTTATGCGTTATGCGTTATGCGTTATGCGTTATGCGTTATGCGTTATGCGTTATGCGTTATGCGTTATGCGTTATGCGTTATGCGTTATGCGTCATGCGTTATGCGTTATGCGTTATGCGTTATGCGTTATGCGTTATGCGTTATGCGTTATGCGTTATGCGTTATGCGTTATGCGTTATGCGTTATGCGTTATGCGTTATGCGTTATGCGTTATGCGTTATGCGTTATGCGTTATGCGTTGTGCGTTATGCGTTATGCGTTATGCGTTATTCGCGATGCGTTATGCGTTATGCGTTATGAGCTATGCGTTAAGCGTTATGCGTTATGCGTTATGCGTTATGCGTTATGCGTTATGCGTTATGCGTTAAGCGTTATGCGTTATGCGTTATGCGTTATGCGTTATCCGTTATGCGTTATGCGTTATACGTTATCCGTAATGCGTTATGCGTTATGCGTTAAGCGTTATGCGTTATGCGTTATGCGATATGCGTTATGCGTTATGCGTTATGCGTTATGCGTTATGCGTTATGCGTTATGCGTTGTGCGTTATGCGTTATGCGTTATGCGTTTTGCGTTATGCGTTATGCGTTATGCGTGATGCGTTATGCGTCATGCGTTATGCGTTATGCGTTATGCGTTATGCGTTATGCGTTATGCGTTATGCGTTATGCGTTATGCGTTATGCGTTATGCGTTATGCGTTATGCGTTATGCGTTATGCGTTATGCGTTATGCGTTATGCGTTATGCGATATGCGTTATGCGTTATGCGTTATGCGTTATGCGTTATGCGTTATGCGTTATGCGTTATGCGTTGTGCGTTGTGCGTTGTGCGTTGTGCGTTGTGCGTTGTGCGTTGTGCGTTGTGCGTTGTGCGTTGTGCGTTGTGCGTTGTGCGTTGTGCGTTGTGCGTTGTGCGTTGTGCGTTGTGCGTTGTGCGTTGTGCGTTGTGCGTTGTGCGTTGTGCGTTGTGCGTTATGCGTTATACGTTATGCGTCTTGCGTTATCCGTTATGCGTTATGCGTTATGCGTTATGCGTTATGCGTTATGCGTTATGCGTTATGCGTTATGCGTTATGCGTTATGCGTTATGCGTTATGCGTTATGCGTTATGCGTTATGCGTTATGCGTTATGCGTTATGCGTTATGCGTTATGCGTTATGCGTTATGCGTTATGCGTTATGCGATATGCGTTATGCGTTATGCGTTATGCGTTATGCGTTATGCGTTATGCGTTATGCGTTATGCGTTATGCGTTATGCGTTATGCGTTATGCGTTATGCGTTATGCGTTATGCGTTATGCGTTATGCGTTATGCGTTATGCGTTATGCGTTATGCGTTATGCGTTATGCGTTATGCGTAATGCCTTATGCGTCTTGCGTTATCCGTTATGCGTTATGCGTTATGCGTTATGCGTTATGCGTTATGCGTTATGCGTTATGCGTTATGCGTTATGCGTTATGCGTTATGCGTTATGCGTTATGCGTTATGCGTTATGCGTTATGCGTTATGCGTTATGCGTTATGCGTTATGCGTTATGCGTTATGCGTTATGCGTTATGCGTTATGCGTTATGCGTTATGCGTTATGCGTTATGCGTTATGCGTTATGCGTTATGCGTTATGCGTTATGCGTTATGCGTTATGCGTTATGCGTTATGCGTTATGCGTTATGCGTTATGCGTTATGCGTTATGCGTTATGCGTTATGCGTTATGCGTTATGCGTTATGCGTTATGCGTTATGCGTTATGCGTTATGCGTTATGCGTTCTGCGTTATGCGTTATGCGTTATGCGTTATGCGTTATGCGTTATGCGTTATGCGTTATGCGTTATGCGTTATGCGTTATGCGCTATGCGTTATGCGTTATGCGTTATGCGTTATGCGTTATGCGTTATGCGTTATGCGTTATGCGTTATGCGTTATGCGTTATGCGTTATGCGGTATGCGTTATGCGTTATGCGTTATGCGTTATGCGTTATGCGTTATGCGTTATGCGTTATGCGTTATGCGTTATGCGTTATGCGTTATGCGTTATGCGTTATGCGTTATGCGTTATGCGTTATGCGTTATCCGTTATGCGTTATGCGTTATGCGTTATCCGTTATGCGTTATGCGTTATGCGTTAAGCGTTATGCGTTATGCGTTATGCGATATGCGTTATGCGTTATGCGTTATGCGTTATGCGTTATGCGTTATGCGTTATGCGGTATGCGTTATGCGTTATGCGTTATGCGTTATGCGTTATGCGTTATGCGTTATGCGTTATGCGTTATGCGTTATGCGTCATGCGTTATGCGTTATGCGTTATGCGTTATGCGTTATGCGTTATGCGTTATGCGTTATGCGTTATGCGTTATGCGTTATGCGTTATGCGTTATGCGTTATGCGTTATGCGTTATGCGTTATGCGTTATGCGTTATGCGTTGTGCGTTATGCGTTATGCGTTATGCGTTATTCGCGATGCGTTATGCGTTATGCGTTATGAGCTATGCGTTAAGCGTTATGCGTTATGCGTTATGCGTTATGCGTTATGCGTTATGCGTTATGCGTTAAGCGTTATGCGTTATGCGTTATGCGTTATGCGTTATGCGTTATGCGTTATGCGTTATGCGTTATGCGTTATGCGTTATGCGTTATGCGTTATGCGTTATGCGTTATGCGTTATGCGTTATGCGTTATGCGTTGTGCGTTATGCGTTATGCGTTATGCGATATGCGTTATGCGTTATGCGTTATGCGTTATGCGTTATGCGTTATGCGTTATGCGTTATGCGTTATGCGTTATGCGTTATGCGTTATGCGTTATGCGTTATGCGGTATGCGTTATGCGTTATGCGTTATGCGTTATCCGTTATGCGTTATGCGTTATGCGTTATGCGTTATGCGTTGTGCGTTGTGCGTTATGCGTTGTGCGTTAAGCGTTATGCGTTATGCGTTATGCGTTATGCGTTATGCGTTATGCGTTATGCGTTATGCGTTATGCGTTATGCGTTATGCGTTATGCGTTATGCGTTATGCGTTATGCGTTATGCGTTATGCGTTATGCGTTATGCGTTATGCGTTATGCGTTATGCGTTATGCGTTATGCGTTATGCGTTATGCGTTATGCGTTATGCGTTATGCGTTATGCGTTATGCGTTATGCGTTATGCGTTATGCGTTATGCGTTATGCGTTATGCGTTATGCGTTATGCGTTATGCGTCATGCGTTATGCGTTATGCGTTATGCGTTATGCGTTATGCGTTATGCGTTATGCGTTATGCGTTATGCGTTATGCGTTATGCGTTATGCGTTATGCGTTATGCGTTATGCGTTATGCGTTATGCGTTATGCGTTATGCGTTATGCGTTATGCGTTATGCGTTATGCGTTATGCGTTATGCGTTATGCGTTATGCGTTATGCGTTATGCGTTATGCGTTATGCGTTATGCGTTATGCGTTATGCGTTATGCGTTATGCGATATGCGTTATGCGTTATGCGTTATGCGTTATGCGTTATGCGTTATGCGTTATGCGTTATGCGTTATGCGTTATGCGTTATGCGTTATGCGTTATGCGTTATGCGTTATGCGTTATGCGTTATGCGTTATGCGTTATGCGTTATGCGTTATGCGTTATGCGTTATGCGTTATGCGTTATGCGTTATGCGTAATGCCTTATGCGTCTTGCGTTATCCGTTATGCGTTATGCGTTATGCGTTATGCGTTATGCGTTATGCGTTATGCGTTATGCGTTATGCGTTATGCGTTATGCGTTATGCGTTATGCGTTATGCGTTATGCGTTATGCGTTATGCGTTATGCGTTATGCGTTATGCGTTATGCGTTATGCGTTATGCGTTATGCGTTATGCGTTATGCGTTATGCGTTATGCGTTATGCGTTATGCGTTATGCGTTATGCGTTATGCGTTATGCGTTATGCGTTATGCGTTATGCGTTATGCGTTATGCGTTATGCGTTATGCGTTATGCGTTGTGCGTTGTGCGTTATGCGTTGTGCGTTAAGCGTTATGCGTTATGCGTTATGCGTTATGCGTTATGCGTTATGCGTTATGCGTTATGCGTTATGCGTTATGCGTTATGCGTTATGCGTTATGCGTTATCCGTTATGCGTTATGCGTTATGCGTTATGCGTTAAGCGTTATGCGTTATGCATTAGGCGTTACGCGTTATGCGTTAGGCGTTATGCGTTAAGCGTTATGCGTTATGCGTTATGCGTTATGCGTTATGCGTTATGCGTTATGCGTTATGCGTTATGCGTTATGCGTTATGCGTTATGCGCTATGCGTTATGCGTTATGCGTTATGCGTTATGCGTTATGCGTTATGCGTTATGCGTTATGCGTTATGCGTTATGCGTTATGCGTTATGCGTTATGCGTTATGCGTTATGCGTTATGCGTTATGCGTTATGCGTTATGCGTTATGCGTTATGCGTTATGCGTTATGCGTTATGCGTTATGCGTTATGCGTTATGCGTTATGCGCGATGCGTTATGCGTTATGCGTTATGAGCTATGCGTTAAGCGTTATGCGTTATGCGTTATGCGTTATGCGTTATGCGTTATGCGTTATGCGTTATGCGTTATGCGTTATGCGTTAAGCGTTATGCGTTATGCGTTATGCGTTATGCGTTATGCGTTATGCGTTATGCGTTATGCGTTATGCGTTATGCGTTATGCGTTATGCGTTATGCGTTATGCGTTATGCGTTATGCGTTATGCGTTATGCGTTATGCGTTATGCGTTATGCGTTATGCGTTATGCGTTATGCGTTATGCGTTATGCGTTATGCGTTATGCGTTATGCGTTATGCGTTATGCGTTATGCGTTATGCGTTATGCGTTATGCGTTATGCGTTATGCGTTATGCGTTATGCGTTATGCGTTATGCGTTATGCGTTATGCGTTATGCGTTATGCGTTATGCGTTATGCGTTATGCGTTATGAGCTATGCGTTAAGCGTTATGCGTTATGCGTTATGCGTTATGCGTTATGCGTTATGCGTTTTGCGTTATGCGTTAAGCGTTATGCGTTATGCGTTATGCGTTATGCGTTATGCGTTATGCGTTATGCGTTATCCGTTATGCGTTATGCGTTATGCGTTAAGCGTTATGCGTTATGCGATATGCGTTATGCGTTATGCGTTATGCGTTATGCGTTATGCGTTATGCGTTATGCGTTATGCGTTATGCGTTGTGCGTTATGCGTTATGCGTTATGCGTTTTGCGTTATGCGTTATGCGTTATGCGTGATGCGTTATGCGTTATGCGTTATGCGTTATGCGTTATGCGTTATGCGTTATGCGTTGTGCGTTATGCGTTATGCGTTATGCGTTTTGCGTTATGCGTTATGCGTTATGCGTGATGCGTTATGCGTTATGCGTTATGCGTTATGCGTTATGCGTTATGCGTTATGCGTTATGCGTTATGCGTTATGCGTTATGCGTTATTCGTTATTCGTTATGCGTTATGCGTTATGCGTTATGCGTTATGCGTTATGCGTTATGCGTTATGCGTTATGCGTTATGCGTTATGCGTTATGCGTTATGCGTTATGCGTTATGCGTTATGCGTTATGCGTTATGCGTTATGCGTTATGCGTTATGCGTTATGCGTTATGCGTTATGCGTTATGCGTTATGCGTTATGCGTTATGCGTTATGCGTTATGCGTTATGCGTTATGCGTTATGCGTTATGCGTTATGCGTTATGCGTTATGCGTTATGCGTTATGCGTTATGCGTTATGCGTTATGCGTTATGCGTTATGCGTTATGCGTTATGCGTTATGCGTTATGCGTTATGCGTTATGCGTTATGCGTTATGCGTTATGCGTTATGCGTTATGCGTTATGCGTTATGCGCGATGCGTTATGCGTTATGCGTTATGAGCTATGCGTTAAGCGTTATGCGTTATGCGTTATGCGTTATGCGTTATGCGTTATGCGTTATGCGTTATGCGTTAAGCGTTATGCGTTATGCGTTATGCGTTATGCGTTATGCGTTATGCGTTATGCGTTATGCGTTATGCGTTATGCGTTATGCGTTATGCGTTATGCGTTATGCGTTATGCGTTATGCGTTATGCGTTATGCGTTATGCGTTATGCGTTATGCGTTATGCGTTATGCGTTATGCGTTATGCGTTATGCGTTATGCGTTATGCGTTATGCGTTATTTGTTATGCGTTATGCGTTATGCGTTATCCGTTATGCGTTATGCGTTATGCGTTATGCGTTATGCGTTATGCGTTATGCGTTATGCGTTATGCGTTATGCGTCATGCGTTATCCGTTATGCGTTATGCGTAATGCGTTATGCGTTAAGCGTTATGCGTTATGCGTTATGCGTTATGCGTTATGCGTTATGCGTTATGCGTTATGCGTTATGCGTTATGCGTTATGCGTTATGCGTTATGCGTTAAGCGTTAAGCGTTATGCGTTATGCGTTATGCGATATGTGTTATGCGTTATGCGTCAAGCGTTATGCGTTATGCGTTATGCGTTATGCGTTATGCGTTATGCGTTATGCGTTATGCGTTATGCGTTATGCGTTATGCGTTATGCGTTATGCGTTATGCGTTATGCGTTATGCGTTATGCGTTATGCGTTATGCGTTAAGCGTTAAGCGTTATGCGTTATGCGTTATGCGATATGTGTTATGCGTTATGCGTCAAGCGTTATGCGTTATGCGTTATGCGTTATGCGTTATGCGTTATGCGTTATGCGTTATGCGTTATGCGTTATGCGTCATGCGTTATCCGTTATGCGTTAAGCGTTATGCGTTATGCGATATGCGTTATGCGTTATGCGTTATCCGTTATGCGTTATGCGTTATGCGTTATGCGTTAAGCGTTATGCGTTATGCGATATGTGTTATGCGTTATGCGTTATGCGTTATGCGTTATGCGTTACGCGTTATACGTTATGCGTTATGCGTTATCCGTTATGCGTTATCCGGTATGCGTTATGCGTTATGCGTTAAGCGTTATGCGTTATTCGTTATGCGTTATGTGTTACGCGTTATACGTTATGCGTTATGCGCGATGCGTTATGCGTTATGCGTTAAGCGTTATGCGTTATGCGATATGCGTTAGGCGTTATGCGTTATGCGTTATGCGTTATGCGTTATGCGTTATGCGTTATGCGTTATGCGTTATGCGTTATGCGTTATGCGTTATGCGTTATGCGTTATGCGTTATGCGTTATGCGTTATGCGTTATGCGTTATGCGTTATGCGTTATGCGTTATGTGTTATGCGTTATGCGTTATGCGTTATGCGTTATGCGTTAAGCGTTATGCGTTATGCGTTATGCGTCATGCGTTATGAGTTATGCGTTATGCGTTATGCGATATGCGTTATGCGTTATGCGTTATGCGTTATGCGTTATGCGTTATGCGTTATGCGTTATGCGTTATGCGTTATGCGTTATGCGTTATGCGTTATGCGTTATGCGTTATGCGTTATGCGTTATGCGTTATGCGTTATGCGTTATGCGTTATGCGTTATGCGTTATGCGTTATGCGTTATGCGTTATGCGTTATGCGTTATGCGTTATGCGTTATGAGTTATGCGTTATGCGTTATGCGTTATGCGTTATGCGTTATGCGTTATGCGTTATGCGTTATGCGTTATGCGTTATGCGTTATGCGTTATGCGTTAAGCGTTAAGCGTTATGCGTTATGCGTTATGCGATATGTGTTATGCGTTATGCGTCAAGCGTTATGCGTTATGCGTTATGCGTTATGCGTTATGCGTTATGCGTTATGCGTTATGCGTTATGCGTTATGCGTTATGCGTTATGCGTTATGCGTTATGCGTTATGCGTTATGCGTTATGCGTTATGCGTTATGCGTTAAGCGTTAAGCGTTATGCGTTATGCGTTATGCGATATGTGTTATGCGTTATGCGTCAAGCGTTATGCGTTATGCGTTATGCGTTATGCGTTATGCGTTATGCGTTATGCGTTATGCGTTATGCGTTATGCGTTATGCGTTATGCGTTATGCGTTATGCGTTATGCGTTATGCGTTATGCGTTAAGCGTTAAGCGTTATGCGTTATGCGTTATGCGATATGTGTTATGCGTTATGCGTCAAGCGTTATGCGTTATGCGTTATGCGTTATGCGTTATGCGTTATGCGTTATGCGTTATGCGTTATGCGTTATGCGTCATGCGTTATCCGTTATGCGTTAAGCGTTATGCGTTATGCGATATGCGTTATGCGTTATGCGTTATCCGTTATGCGTTATGCGTTATGCGTTATGCGTTAAGCGTTATGCGTTATGCGATATGTGTTATGCGTTATGCGTTATGCGTTATGCGTTATGCGTTACGCGTTATACGTTATGCGTTATGCGTTATCCGTTATGCGTTATCCGGTATGCGTTATGCGTTATGCGTTAAGCGTTATGCGTTATTCGTTATGCGTTATGTGTTACGCGTTATACGTTATGCGTTATGCGCGATGCGTTATGCGTTATGCGTTAAGCGTTATGCGTTATGCGATATGCGTTAGGCGTTATGCGTTATGCGTTATGCGTTATGCGTTATGCGTTATGCGTTATGCGTTATGCGTTATGCGTTATGCGTTATGCGTTATGCGTTATGCGTTATGCGTTATGCGTTATGCGTTATGCGTTATGCGTTATGCGTTATGCGTTATGCGTTATGTGTTATGCGTTATGCGTTATGCGTTATGCGTTATGCGTTAAGCGTTATGCGTTATGCGTTATGCGTCATGCGTTATGAGTTATGCGTTATGCGTTATGCGATATGCGTTATGCGTTATGCGTTATGCGTTATGCGTTATGCGTTATGCGTTATGCGTTATGCGTTATGCGTTATGCGTTATGCGTTATGCGTTATGCGTTATGCGTTATGCGTTATGCGTTATGCGTTATGCGTTATGCGTTATGCGTTATGCGTTATGCGTTATGCGTTATGCGTTATGCGTTATGCGTTATGCGTTATGCGTTATGCGTTATGAGTTATGCGTTATGCGTTATGCGTTATGCGTTATGCGTTATGCGTTATGCGTTATGCGTTATGCGTTATGCGTTATGCGTTATGCGTTATGCGTTATGCGTTATGCGTTATGCGTTATGCGTTATGCGTTATGCGTTATGCGTTATGCGTTATGCGTTATGCGTTATGCGTCATGCGTTATCCGTTATGCGTTATGCGTAATGCGTTATGCGTTAAGCGTTATGCGTTAAGCGTTATGCGTTATGCGTTATGCGTTATGCGTTATGCGTTATGCGTTATGCGTTATGCGTTATGCGTTATGCGTTATGCGTTATGCGTTATGCGTTATGCGTTATGTGTTATGCGTTATGCGTTATGCGTTATGCGTTAAGCGTTATGCGTTATGCGTTATGCGTCATGCGTTATGAGTTATGCGTTATGCGTTATGCGATATGCGTTATGCGTTATGCGTTATGCGTTATGCGTTATGCGTTATGCGTTATGCGTTATGCGTTATGCGTTATGCGTTATGCGTTATGCGTTATGCGTTATGCGTTATGCGTTATGCGTTATGCGTTATGCGTTATGCGTTATGCGTTATGCGTTATGCGTTATGCGTTATGCGTTATGCGTTAAGCGTTAAGCGTTATGCGTTATGCGTTATGCGATATGTGTTATGCGTTATGCGTCAAGCGTTATGCGTTATGCGTTATGCGTTATGCGTTATGCGTTATGCGTTATGCGTTATGCGTTATGCGTCATGCGTTATCCGTTATGCGTTAAGCGTTATGCGTTATGCGATATGCGTTATGCGTTATGCGTTATCCGTTATGCGTTATGCGTTATGCGTTAAGCGTTATGCGTTATGCGATATGTGTTATGCGTTATGCGTTATGCGTTATGCGTTATGCGTTATGCGTTACGCGTTATACGTTATGCGTTATGCGTTATCCGTTATGCGTTATCCGGTATGCGTTATGCGTTATGCGTTAAGCGTTATGCGTTATTCGTTATGCGTTATGTGTTACGCGTTATACGTTATGCGTTATGCGCGATGCGTTATGCGTTATGCGTTATGGGCTATGCGTTAAGCGTTATGCGTTATGCATTATGCGTTATGCGTTATGCGTTATGCGTTAAGCGTTATGCGTTATGCGTTATGCGTTGTGCGTTATGTGTTATGCGTTATGCGTTATGCGTTATGCGTTATGCGTTACGCGTTATACGTTATGCGTTATGCGTTATCCGTTATGCGTTATCCGGTATGCGTTATGCGTTATGCGTTATGCGTTATGCGTTATGCGTTATGCGTTATGCGTTATGCGTTATGCGTTATGCGTTATGCGGTATGCGTTATGCGTTATGCGTTATGCGTTATGCGTTATGCGTTATGCGTTATGCGTTGTGCGTTATGCGTTCTGCGTTATGCGTTATGCGTTATGCGTTATGCGTTATGCGTTATGCGTTATGCGTTATGCGTTATGCGTTATGCGTTATGCGTTATGCGTTATGCGTTATGCGTTATGCGTTATGCGTTATGCGTTATGCGTTATGCGTTATGCGTTATGCGTTATGCGTTATGCGTTATGCGTTATGCGTTATGCGTTATGCGTTATGCGTTATGCGTTATGCGTTATGCGTTATGCGTTATGCGTTATGCGTTATGCGTTATGCGTTATGCGTTATGCGTTATGCGTTATGCGTTATGCGTTATGCGTTATGCGTTATGCGTTATGCGTTATGCGTTATGCGTTATGCGTTATGCGTTATGCGTTATGCGTTATGAGCTATGCGTTAAGCGTTATGCGTTATGCGTTATGCGTTATGCGTTATGCGTTATGCGTTATGCGTTATGCGTTATGCGTTATGCGTTATGCGTTATGCGTTATGCGTTATGCGTTATGCGTTATGCGTTATGCGTTATGCGTTATGCGTTATGCGTTATGCGTTATGCGTTATGCGTTATGCGTTATGCGTTATGCGCGATGCGTTATGCGTTATGCGTTATGAGCTATGCGTTAAGCGTTATGCGTTATGCGTTATGCGTTATGCGTTATGCGTTATGCGTTATGCGTTATGCGTTATGCGTTAAGCGTTATGCGTTATGCGTTATGCGTTATGCGTTATGCATTATGCGTTATGCGTTATCCGTTATGCGTTATGCGTTATGCGTTAAGCGTTACGCGTTATGCGATATGCGTTATGCGTTATGCGTTATGCGTTATGCGTTATGCGTTATGCGTTATGCGTTATGCGTTATGCGTTATGCGTTGTGCGTTATGCGTTGTGCGTTATGCGTTTTGCGTTATGCGTTATGCGTTATGCGTGATGCGTTATGCGTTATGCGTTATGCGTTATGCGTTATGCGTTATGCGTTATGCGTTATGCGTTATGCGTTATGCGTTATGCGTTATGCGTTATGCGTTATGCGATATGCGTTATGCGTTATGCGTTATGCGTTATGCGTTATGCGTTATGCGTTATGCGTTATGCGTTATGCGTTATGCGTTATGCGTTATGCGTTATGCGTTATGCGTTATGCGTTATGCGTTATGCGTTATGCGTTATGCGTTATGCGTTATGCGTTATGCGTTATGCGTTATGCGTTATGCGTTATGCGTTATGCGTTATGCGTTATGCGTTATGCGTTATGCGTTATGCGTTATGCGTTATGCGTTATGCGTTATGCGTTATGCGTTATGCGTTATGCGTTATGCGTTATGCGTTATGCGTTATGCGTTATGCGTTATGCGTTATGCGTTATGCGTCTTGCGTTATCCGTTATGCGTTATGCGTTATGCGTTATGCGTTATGCGTTATGCGTTATGCGTTATGCGTTATGCGTTATGCGTTATGCGTTATGCGTTATGGGTTATGCGTTATGCGTTATTCGTTATGCGTTATGCGTTATGCGTTATGCGTTATGCGTTATGCGTTAAGCGTTATGCGTTATGCGTTATGCGTTATGCGTTATGCGTTATGCGTTATGCGTTATGCGTTATGCGTTATGCGTTATGCGTTATGCGTTATGCGTTATGCGTTATGCGTTATGCGTTATGCGTTATGCGTTATGCGTTATGCGTTATGCGTTATGCGTTATGCGTTATGCGTTATGCGTTATGCGTTATGCGTTATGCGTTATGCGTTATGCGTTATGCGTTATGCGTTATGCGTTATGCGTTATGCGTTATGCGTTATGCGTTATGCGTTATGCGTTATGCGTTATGCGTTATGCGTTATGCGTTATGCGTTATGCGTTATGCGTTATGCGTTATGCGTTATGCGTTATGCGTTATGCGTTATGCGTTATGCGCGATGCGTTATGCGTTATGCGTTATGAGCTATGCGTTAAGCGTTATGCGTTATGCGTTATGCGTTATGCGTTATGCGTTATGCGTTATGCGTTATGCGTTATGCGTTATGCGTTATGCGTTATGCGTTATGCGTTATGCGTTATGCGTTATGCGTTATGCGTTATGCGTTATGCGTTATGCGTTATGCGTTATGCGTTATGCGTTATGCGTTATGCGTTATGCGTTATGCGCGATGCGTTATGCGTTATGCGTTATGAGCTATGCGTTAAGCGTTATGCGTTATGCGTTATGCGTTATGCGTTATGCGTTATGCGTTATGCGTTATGCGTTAAGCGTTATGCGTTATGCGTTATGCGTTATGCGTTATGCATTATGCGTTATGCGTTATCCGTTATGCGTTATGCGTTATGCGTTAAGCGTTACGCGTTATGCGATATGCGTTATGCGTTATGCGTTATGCGTTATGCGTTATGCGTTATGCGTTATGCGTTATGCGTTATGCGTTGTGCGTTATGCGTTATGCGTTATGCGTTTTGCGTTATGCGTTATGCGTTATGCGTGATGCGTTATGCGTTATGCGTTATGCGTTATGCGTTATGCGTTATGCGTTATGCGTTATGCGTTATGCGTTATGCGTTATGCGTTATGCGTTATGCGTTATGCGATATGCGTTATGCGTTATGCGTTATGCGTTATGCGTTATGCGTTATGCGTTATGCGTTATGCGTTATGCGTTATGCGTTATGCGTTATGCGTTATGCGTTATGCGTTATGCGTTATGCGTTATGCGTTATGCGTTATGCGTTATGCGTTATGCGTTATGCGTTATGCGTTATGCGTTATGCGTTATGCGTTATGCGTTATGCGTTATGCGTTATGCGTTATGCGTTATGCGTTATGCGTTATGCGTTATGCGTTATGCGTTATGCGTTATGCGTTATGCGTTATGCGTTATGCGTTATGCGTTATGCGTTATGCGTTATGCGTTATGCGTTATGCGTTATGCGTTATGCGTTATGCGTTATGCGTTATGCGTCTTGCGTTATCCGTTATGCGTTATGCGTTATGCGTTATGCGTTATGCGTTATGCGTTATGCGTTATGCGTTATGCGTTATGGGTTATGCGTTATGCGTTATTCGTTATGCGTTATGCGTTATGCGTTATGCGTTATGCGTTATGCGTTAAGCGTTATGCGTTATGCGTTATGCGTTATGCGTTATGCGTTATGCGTTATGCGTTATGCGTTATGCGTTATGCGTTATGCGTTATGCGTTATGCGTTATGCGTTATGCGTTATGCGTTATGCGTTATGCGTTATGCGTTATGCGTTATGCGTTATGCGTTATGCGTTATGCGTTATGCGTTATGCGTTATGCGTTATGCGTTATGCGTTATGCGTTATGCGTTATGCGTTATGCGTTATGCGTTATGCGTTATGCGTTATGCGTTATGCGTTATGCGTTATGCGTTATGCGTTATGCGTTATGCGTTATGCGTTATGCGTTATGCGTTATGCGTTAAGCGTTATGCGTTATGCGTTATGCGTTATGCGTTATGCGTTATGCGTTATGCGTTATCCGTTATGCGTTATGCGTTATGCGTTATGCGTTATGCGTTATGCGTTATGCGTTATGCGTTATGCGTTATGCGTTATGCGTTATGCGTTATGCGCGATGCGTTATGCGTTATGCGTTATGAGCTATGCGTTAAGCGTTATGCGTTATGCGTTATGCGTTATGCGTTATGCGTTATGCGTTATGCGTTATGCGTTATGCGTTAAGCGTTATGCGTTATGCGTTATGCGTTATGCGTTATGCGTTATGCGTTATGCGTTATGCGTTATGCGTTATGCGTTATGCGTTATGCGTTATGCGTTATGCGTTATGCGTTATGCGTTATGCGTTATGCGTTATGCGTTATGCGTTATGCGTTATGCGTTATGCGTTATGCGTTATGCGTTATCCGTTATGCGTTATGCGTTATGCGTTATGCGTTATGCGTTATGCGTTATGCGTTATGCGTTATGCGTTATGCGTTATGCGTCATGCGTTATCCGTTATGCGTTATGCGTAATGCGTTATGCGTTAAGCGTTATGCGTTATGCATTATGCGTTATGCGTTATGCGTTATGCGTTATGCGTTATGCGTTATGCGTTATGCGTTATGCGTTATGCGTTATGCGTTATGCGTTATGCGTTAAGCGTTAAGCGTTATGCGTTATGCGTTATGCGATATGTGTTATGCGTTATGCGTCAAGCGTTATGCGTTATGCGTTATGCGTTATGCGTTATGCGTTATGCGTTATGCGTTATGCGTTATGCGTTATGCGTTATGCGTTATGCGTTATGCGTTATGCGTTATGCGTTATGCGTTATGCGTTAAGCGTTAAGCGTTATGCGTTATGCGTTATGCGATATGTGTTATGCGTTATGCGTCAAGCGTTATGCGTTATGCGTTATGCGTTATGCGTTATGCGTTATGCGTTATGCGTTATGCGTTATGCGTCATGCGTTATCCGTTATGCGTTAAGCGTTGTGCGTTATGCGATATGCGTTATGCGTTATGCGTTATCCGTTATGCGTTATGCGTTATGCGTTATGCGTTAAGCGTTATGCGTTATGCGATATGTGTTATGCGTTATGCGTTATGCGTTATGCGTTATGCGTTATGCGTTATGCGTTACGCGTTATACGTTATGCGTTATGCGTTATCCGTTATGCGTTATCCGGTATGCGTTATGCGTTATGCGTTAAGCGTTATGCGTTATTCGTTATGCGTTATGTGTTACGCGTTCTGCGTTATGCGTTATGCGTTATGCGTTATGCGTTATGCGTTATGCGTTATGCGTTATGCGTTATGCGTTATGCGTTATGCGTTATGCGTTATGCGTTATGCGTTATGTGTTATGCGTTATGCGTTATGCGTTATGCGTTATGCGTTAAGCGTTATGCGTTATGCGTTATGCGTCATGCGTTATGCGTTATGCGTTATGCGTTATGCGTTAAGCGTTATGCGTTATGCGTCATGCGTTATGAGTTATGCGTTATGCGTTATGCGATATGCGTTATGCGTTATGCGTTATGCGTTATGCGTTATGCGTTATGCGTTATGCGTTATGCGTTATGCGTTATGCGTTATGCGTTATGCGTTATGCGTTATGCGTTATGCGTTATGCGTTATGCGTTATGCGTTATGCGTTATGCGTTATGCGTTATGCGTTATGCGTTATGCGTTATGCGTTATGCGTTATGCGTTATGCGTTATGCGTTATGCGTTATGCGTTATGCGTTATGCGTTATGCGTTATGCGTTATGCGTTATGCGTTATGCGTTATGCGTTATGCGTTACGCGTTATACGTTATGCGTCATGCGTTATGCGTTATGCGTTATGCGTTATGCGTTATGCGTTATGCGTTATGCGTTATGCGTTATGCGTTATGCGTTATGCGTTATGCGTTATCCGTTATGCGTTATGACTTTTTCATTGAACGTTATGCGTTATGTGTTATGCGTTATGCGTTATGCGTTATGCGTTATGCGTTATGCGTTATGCGTTATGCGTTATGCGTTATGCGTTATGCGTTATGCGTTATGCGTTATGCGTTATGCGTTATGCGTTATGCGTTATGCGTTATGCGTTATGCGTTATGCGTTATGCGTTATGCGTTATGCGTTATGCGTTATGCGTTATGCGTTATGCGTTATGCGTTATGCGTTAAGCGTTATGCGTTATGCGTTATGCGTTATGCGTTATGCGTTATGCGTTATGCGTTATGCGTTATGCGTTATGCGTTATGCGTTATGCGTTATGCGTTATGCGTTATGCGTTATGCGTTATGCGTTATGCGTTATGCGTTATGCGTTATGCGTTATGCGTTATGCGTTATGCGTTATGCGTTATGCGTTATGCGTTATGCGTTATGCGTTATGCGTTATGCGTTATGCGTTATGCGTTATGCGTTATGCGTTATGCGTTATGCGTTATGCGTTATGCGTTATGCGTTATGCGTTATGCGTTATGCGTTATGCGTTATGCGTTATCCGTTATGCGTTATGACTTTTTCATTGAACGTTATGCGTTATGTGTTATGCGTTATGCGTTATGCGTTATGCGTTATGCGTTATGCGTTATGCGTTATGCGTTATGCGTTATGCGTTATGCGTTATGCGTTATGCGTTATGCGTTATGCGTTATGCGTTATGCGTTATGCGTTATGCGTTATGTGTTATGCGTTATGCGTTATCCGTTATGCGTTATCCGTTATGCGTTATGCGTTAAGCGTTATGCGTCATTCGTTATGCGTTATGCGTTACGCGTTATACGTTATGCGTTATGCGCGATGCGTTATGCGTTATGCGTTATGAGCTATGCGTTAAGCGTTATGCGTTATGCATTATGCGTTATGCGTTATGCGTTATGCGTTATGCGTTAAGCGTTATGCGTTATGCGTTATGCGTTATGCGTTATGCGTTATGCGTTATGCGTTATGCGTTATGCGTTATCCGTTATGCGTTATGCGTTATGCGTTATCCGTTATGCGTTAAGCGTTATGCGTTATGCGTTATGCGATATGCGTTATGCGTTATGCGTTATGCGTTATGCGTTATGCGTTATGCGTTATGCGTTGTGCGTTATGCGTTATGCGTTATGCGTTTTGCGTTATGCGTTATGCGTTATGCGTTAAGCGTTATGCGTTATGCGTTATGCGTTATGCGTTATGCGTTATGCGTTATGAGCTATGCGTTAAGCGTTATGCGTTATGCATTATGCGTTATGCGTTATGCGTTATGCGTTATGCGTTATGCGTTATGCGTTAAGCGTTATGCGTTATGCGTTATGCGTTATGCGTTATGCGTTATGCGTTATGCGTTATGCGTTATGCGTTATGCGTTATCCGTTATGCGTTATGCGTTATGCGTTATGCGTTATCCGTTATGCGTTATGCGATATGCGTTATGCGTTATGCGTTATGCGTTATGCGTTATGCGTTATGCGTTATGCGTTGTGCGTTATGCGTTATGCGTTATGCGTTTTGCGTTATGCGTTATGCGTTATGCGTGATGCGTTATGCGTCATTCGTTATGCGTTATGCGTTATGCGTTATGCGTCATGCGTTATGCGCTATGCGTTATGCGTTATGCGTTATGCGTTATGCGTTATGCGTTATGCGTTATGCGTTATGCGTTATGCGTTATGCGTTATGCGTTATGCGTTATGCGTTATGCGTTATGCGTTATGCGTTATGCGTTATGCGTTATGCGTTATGCGTTATGCGTTATGCGTTATGCGTTATGCGTTATGCGTTATGCGTTATGCGTTATGCGTTATGCGTTATGCGCGATGCGTTATGCGTTATGCGTTATGAGCTATGCGTTAAGCGTTATGCGTTATGCATTATGCGTTATGCGTTATGCGTTATGCGTTATGCGTTATGCGTTAAGCGTTATGCGTTATGCGTTTTGCGTTATGCGTTATGCGTTATGCGTCATGCGTTATGCGTTATGCGTTATGCGTTATGCGTTATGCGTTATGCGTTATGCGTTATGCGTTATGCGTTATGCGTTATGCGTTATGCGTTATGCGTTATGCGTTACGCGTTATACGTTATGCGTTATGCGTTATCCGTTATGCGTTATCCGGTATGCGTTATGCGTTATGCGTTATGCGTTATGCGTTATGCGTTATGCGTTATGCGTTATGCGTTATGCGGTATGCGTTATGCGTTATGCGTTATGCGTTAAGCGTTATGCGTTATGCGATATGTGTTATGGGCTATGCGTTAAGCGTTATGCGTTATGCATTATGCGTTATGCGTTATGCGTTATGCGTTAAGCGTTATGCGTTATGCGTTATGCGTTGTGCGTTATGTGTTATGCGTTATGCGTTATGCGTTATGCGTTATGCGTTATGCGTTACGCGTTATACGTTATGCGTTATGCGTTATCCGTTATGCGTTATCCGGTATGCGTTATGCGTTATGCGTTATGCGTTATGCGTTATGCGTTATGCGTTATGCGTTATGCGTTATGCGGTATGCGTTATGCGTTATGCGTTATGCGTTATGCGTTATGCGTTGTGCGTTATGCGTTATGCGTTATGCGTTATGCGTTATGCGTTATGCGTTTTGCGTTATGCGTTATGCGTTATGCGTTATGCGTTATGCGTTATGCGTTATGCGTTATGCGTTATGCGTTATGCGTTATGCGTTATGCGTTAAGCGTTATGCGTTATGCGTTATGCATTATGCGTTATGCGTTATGCGTTATGCGTTATGCGTTATGCGTTATGCGTTATGCGTTATGCGTTATGCGTTATGCGTTATGCGTTATGCGTTATGCGTTATGCGTTATGCGTTATGCGTTATGCGTTATGCGTTATGCGTTATGCGTTATGCGTTATGCGTTATGCGTTATGCGTTATGTGTTATGCGTTATGCGTTATCCGTTATGCGTTATCCGTTATGCGTTATGCGTTAAGCGTTATGCGTCATTCGTTATGCGTTATGCGTTACGCGTTATACGTTATGCGTTATGCGCGATGCGTTATGCGTTATGAGCTATGCGTTAAGCGTTATGCGTTATGCATTATGCGTTATGCGTTATGCGTTATGCGTTATGCGTTATGCGTTAAGCGTTATGCGTTATGCGTTATGCGTTATGCGTTATGCGTTATGCGTTATGCGTTATGCGTTATGCGTTATCCGTTATGCGTTATGCGTTATGCGTTATCCGTTATGCGTTAAGCGTTATGCGTTATGCGTTATGCGATATGCGTTATGCGTTATGCGTTATGCGTTATGCGTTATGCGTTATGCGTTATGCGTTGTGCGTTATGCGTTATGCGTTATGCGTTTTGCGTTATGCGTTATGCGTTATGCGTTAAGCGTTATGCGTTATGCGTTATGCGTTATGCGTTATGAGCTATGCGTTAAGCGTTATGCGTTATGCATTATGCGTTATGCGTTATGCGTTATGCGTTATGCGTTATGCGTTATGCGTTAAGCGTTATGCGTTATGCGTTATGCGTTATGCGTTATGCGTTATGCGTTATGCGTTATGCGTTATGCGTTATCCGTTATGCGTTATGCGTTATGCGTTATGCGTTATCCGTTATGCGTTATGCGATATGCGTTATGCGTTATGCGTTATGCGTTATGCGTTATGCGTTATGCGTTATGCGTTATGCGTTGTGCGTTATGCGTTATGCGTTATGCGTTTTGCGTTATGCGTTATGCGTTATGCGTGATGCGTTATGCGTTATGCGTGATGCGTTATGCGTCATTCGTTATGCGTTATGCGTTATGCGTTATGCGTTATGCGTTATGCGTTATGCGCTATGCGTTATGCGTTATGCGTTATGCGTTATGCGTTATGCGTTATGCGTTATGCGTTATGCGTTATGCGTTATGCGTTATGCGTTATGCGTTATGCGTTATGCGTTATGCGTTATGCGTTATGCGTTATGCGTTATGCGTTATGCGTTATGCGTTATGCGTTTTGCGTTATGCGTTATGCGTTATGCGTGATGCGTTATGCGTCATGCGTTATGCGTTATGCGTTATGCGTTATGCGTTATGCGTTATGCGTTATGCGTTATGCGTTATGCGTTATGCGTTATGCGTTATGCGCTATGCGTTATGCGTTATGCGTTATGCGTTATGCGTTAAGCGTTATGCGTTATGCGTTATGCGATATGCGTTATGCGTTATGCGTTAGGCGTTATGCGTTATGCGTTATGCGTTATGCGTTATGCGTTGTGCGTTATGCGTTATGCGTTATGCGTTTTGCGTTATGCGTTATGCGTTATGCGTGATGCGTTATGCGTCATTCGTTATGCGTTATGCGTTATGCGTTATGCGTTATGCTTTATGCGTTATGCGTTATGCGTTATGCGTTATGCGTTATGCGCTATGCGTTATGCGTTATGCGTTATGCGTTATGCGTTATGCGTTATGCGTTATGCGTTATGCGTTATGCGTTATGCGTTATGCGTTATGCGTTATGCGTTATGCGTTATGCGTTATGCGTTTTGCGTTATGCGTTATGCGTTATGCGTGATGCGTTATGCGTCATTCGTTATGCGTTATGCGTTATGCGTTATGCGTTATGCGTTATGCGTTATGCGCTATGCGTTATGCGTTATGCGTTATGCGTTATGCGCTATGCGTTATGCGTTATGCGTTATGCGTTATGCGTTATGCGTTATGCGTTATGCGTTATGCGTTATGCGTTATGCGTTATGCGTTATGCGTTATGCGTTATGCGTTATGCGTTATGCGTTATGCGTTATGCGTTATGCGTTATGCGTTATGCGTTATGCGTTATGCGTTGTGCGTTATGCGTTATGCGTTATGCGTTATGCGTTTTGCGTTATGCGTTATGCGTTATGCGTGATGCGTTATGCGTCATGCGTTATGCGTTATGCGTTATGCGTTATGCGTTATGCGTTATGCGTTATGCGTTATCCGTTATGCGTTATGCGTTCTGCGTTATCCGTTATGCGTTATGCGTTATGCGTTAAGCGTTATGCGTTATGCGTTATGCGATATGCGTTATGCGTTATGCGTTAGGCGTTATGCGTTATGCGTTATGCGTTATGCGTTATGCGTTGTGCGTTATGCGTTATGCGTTATGCGTTTTGCGTTATGCGTTATGCGTTATGCGTGATGCGTTATGCGTCATTCGTTATGCGTTATGCGTTATGCGTTATGCGTTATGCTTTATGCGTTATGCGTTATGCGTTATGCGTTATGCGTTATGCGCTATGCGTTATGCGTTATGCGTTATGCGTTATGCGTTATGCGTTATGCGTTATGCGTTATGCGTTATGCGTTATGCGTTATGCGTTATGCGTTATGCGTTATGCGTTATGCGTTATGCGTTATGCGTTATGCGTTATGCGTTATGCGTTATGCGTTATGCGTTATGCGTTATGCGCGATTCGTTATGCGTTATGCGTTATGAGCTATGCGTTAAGCGTTATGCGTTATGCATTATGCGTTATGCGTTATGCGTTATGCGTTATGCGTTAAGCGTTATGCGTTATGCGTTATGCGTTATGCGTTATGCGTTATGCGTTATGCGTTATGCGTTATGCGTTATGCGTTATGCGTTATGCGTTATCCGTTATGCGTTATGCGTTATGCGTTATCCGTTATGCGTTATGCGTTATGCGTTAAGCGTTATCCGTTATGCGTTATGCGTTATGCGTTATGCGTTATCCGTTATGCGTTATGCGTTATGCGTTAAGCGTTAATCGTTATGCGTTATGCGTTATGCGATATGCGTTATGCGTTATGCGTTATGCGTTTTGCGTTATGCGTTATGCGTTATGCGTGATGCGTTATGCGTCATTCGTTATGCGTTATGCGTTATGCGTTATGCGTTATGCTTTATGCGTTATGCGTTATGCGTTATGCGTTATGCGTTATGCGCTATGCGTTATGCGTTATGCGTTATGCGTTATGCGTTATGCGTTATGCGTTATCCGTTATGCGTTATGCGTTATGCGTTATGCGTTAAGCGTTAATCGTTATGCGTTATGCGTTATGCGTTATGCGTTATGCGTTATGCGTTATGCGTTTTGCGTTATGCGTTATGCGTTATGCGTGATGCGTTATGCGTCATGCGTTATGCGTTATGCGTTATGCGTTATGCGTTATGCGTTATGCGTTATGCGTTATGCGTTATGCGTTATGCGTTATGCGTTATGCGCTATGCGTTATGCGTTATGCGTTATGCGTTATGCGTTAAGCGTTATGCGTTATGCGTTATGCGATATGCGTTATGCGTTATGCGTTAGGCGTTATGCGTTATGCGTTATGCGTTATGCGTTATGCGTTGTGCGTTATGCGTTATGCGTTATGCGTTATGCGTTTTGCGTTATGCGTTATGCGTTATGCGTGATGCGTTATGCGTCATTCGTTATGCGTTATGCGTTATGCGTTATGCGTTATGCTTTATGCGTTATGCGTTATGCGTTATGCGTTATGCGTTATGCGCTATGCGTTATGCGTTATGCGTTATGCGTTATGCGTTATGCGTTATGCGTTATGCGTTATGCGTTATGCGTTATGCGTTATGCGTTATGCGTTATGCGTTATGCGTTATGCGTTATGCGTTATGCGTTATGCGTTATGCGTTATGCGTTATGCGTTATGCGTTATGCGTTATGCGTTATGCGTTATGCGTTATGCGTTATGCGTTATGCGTTATGCGTTATGCGCGATTCGTTATGCGTTATGCGTTATGAGCTATGCGTTAAGCGTTATGCGTTATGCATTATGCGTTATGCGTTATGCGTTATGCGTTATGCGTTAAGCGTTATGCGTTATGCGTTATGCGTTATGCGTTATGCGTTATGCGTTATGCGTTATGCGTTATGCGTTATCCGTTATGCGTTATGCGTTATGCGTTATCCGTTATGCGTTATGCGTTATGCGTTAAGCGTTATGCGTTATGCGTTATGCGTTATCCGTTATGCGTTATGCGTTATGCATTATCCGTTATGCGTTATGCGTTATGCGTTAAGCGTTATCCGTTATGCGTTATGCGTTATGCGTTATGCGTTATCCGTTATGCGTTATGCGTTATGCGTTAAGCGTTAATCGTTATGCGTTATGCGTTATGCGATATGCGTTATGCGTTATGCGTTATGCGTCATGCGTTATGCGTTATGCGTTATGCGTTATGCGTTATGCGTTATGCGTTATGCGTTATGCGCTATGCGTTATGCGTTATGCGTTATGCGTTATGCGTTATGCGTTATGCGTTATGCGTTATGCGTTATGCGTTATGCGTTATGCGTTATGCGTTATGCGTTATGCGTTATGCGTTATGCGTTATGCGTTATGCGTTATGCGTTATGCGTTATGCGTTATGCGTCATGCGTTATGCGTTATGCGTTATGCGTTATGCGTCATGCGTTATGCGTTATGCGTTATGCGTTATGCGTTATGCGTTATGCGTTATGCGTTATGCGTTATGCGTTATGCGTTATGCGTTATGCGTTATGCGTTATGCGTTATGCGTTATGCGTTATGCGTTATGCGTTATGCGTTATGCGTTATGCGTTATGCGTTATGCGTTATGCGTTATGCGTTATGCGTTATGCGTTATGCGTTATGCGTTATGCGTTATGCGTTATGCGTTATGCGTTATGCGTTATGCGTTATGCGTTATGCGTTATGCGTTATGCGTTATGCGTTATGCGTTATGCGTTATGCGTTATGCGTTATGCGTTATGCGTTATGCGTTATGCGTTATGCGTTATGCGTTATGCGTTATGCGTTATGCGTTATGCGTTATGCGTTATGCGTTATGCGTTATGCGTTATCCGTTATGCGTTATGACTTTTTCATTTTTCATTGAACGTTATGCGTTATGCGTTATGCGTTATGCGTTATGCGTTATGCGTTATGCGTTATGCGTTATGCGTTATGCGTTATGCGTTATGCGTTATGCGTTATGCGTTATGCGTTATGCGTTATGCGTTATGCGTTATGCGTTATGCGTTATGCGTTATCCGTTATGCGTTATGACTTTTTCATTGAACGTTATGCGTTATGCGTTATGCGTTATGCGTTATGCGTTATGCGTTATGCGTTATGCGTTATGCGTTATGCGTTATGCGTTATGCGTTATGCGTTATGCGTTATGCGTTATGCGTTATGCGTTATGTGTTATGCGTTATGCGTTATCCGTTATGCGTTATCCGTTATGCGTTATGCGTTAAGCGTTATGCGTCATTCGTTATGCGTTATGCGTTATGCGTTACGCGTTATACGTTATGCGTTATGCGCGATGCGTTATGCGTTATGCGTTATGAGCTATGCGTTAAGCGTTATGCGTTATGCATTATGCGTTATGCGTTATGCGTTATGCGTTATGCGTTATGCGTTATGCGTTATGCGTTAAGCGTTATGCGTTATGCGTTATGCGTTATGCGTTATGCGTTATGCGTTATGCGTTATGCGTTATGCGTTATGCGTTATGCGTTATGCGTTATGCGTTATGCGTTATGCGTTATGCGTTATGCGTTAAGCGTTATGCGTTATGCGATATGTGTTATGGGCTATGCGTTAAGCGTTATGCGTTATGCATTATGCGTTATGCGTTATGCGTTATGCGTTAAGCGTTATGCGTTATGCGTTATGCGTTGTGCGTTATGGGTTATGCGTTATGCGTTATGCGTTATGCGTTATGCGTTATGCGTTATGCGTTATACGTTATGCGTTATGCGTTATCCGTTATGCGTTATCCGGTATGCGTTATGCGTTATGCGTTATGCGTTATGCGTTATGCGTTATGCGTTATGCGTTATGCGTTATGCGTTATGCGTTATGCGTTATGCGTTATGCGTTATGCGTTATGCGTTATGCGTTATGCGTTATGCGTTATGCGTTATGCGTTATGCGTTATGCGTTATGCGTTATGCGTTATGCGTTATGCGTTATGCGTTATGCGTTATGCGTTATGCGTTATGCGTTATGCGTTATGCGTTATGCGTTATGCGTTATGCGTTATGCGTTATGCGTTATGCGTTATGCGTTATGCGTTATGCGTTATGCGTTATGCGTTATGACTTTTTCATTGAACGTTATGCGTTATGTGTTATGCGTTATGCGTTATGCGTTATGCGTTATGCGTTATGCGTTATGCGTTATGCGTTATGCGTTATGCGTTATGCGTTATGCGTTATGCGTTATGCGTTATGCGTTATGCGTTATGCGTTATGCGTTATGCGTTATGCGTTATGCGTTATGCGTTATGCGTTATGCGTTATGCGTTATGCGTTATGCGTTATGCGTTATGCGTTATGCGTTATGCGTTATGCGTTATGCGTTATGTGTTATGCGTTATGCGTTATCCGTTATGCGTTATCCGTTATGCGTTATGCGTTAAGCGTTATGCGTCATTCGTTATGCGTTATGCGTTACGCGTTATACGTTGTGCGTTATGCGTTATGCGTTATGCGTTTTGCGTTATGCGTTATGCGTTATGCGTTATGCGTTATGCGTTATGCGTTATGCGTTATCCGTTATGCGTTATGCGTTATGCGTTATCCGTTATGCGTTATGCGTTATGCGTTAAGCGTTATGCGTTATGCGTTATGCGATATGCGTTATGCGTTATGCGTTATGCGTTATGCGTTATGCGTTATGCGTTATGCGTTATGCGTTGTGCGTTATGCGTTATGCGTTATGCGTTTTGCGTTATGCGTTATGCGTTATGCGTGATGCGTCATTCGTTATGCGTTATGCGTTATGCGTTATGCGTTATGCGTTATGCGCTATGCGTTATGCGTTATGCGTTATGCGTTATGCGTTATGCGTTATGCGTTATGCGTTATGCGTTATGCGTTATGCGTTATGCGTTATGCGTTATGCGTTATGCGTTATGCGTTATGCGTTATGCGTTATGCGTTATGCGTTATGCGTTATGCGTTATGCGTTATGCGTTATGCGTTATGCGTTATGCGTTATGCGTTATGCGCGATGCGTTATGCGTTATGCGTTATGAGCTATGCGTTAAGCGTTATGCGTTATGCATTATGCGTTATGCGTTATGCGTTATGCGTTATGCGTTATGCGTTATGCGTTATGCGTTATGCGTTATGCGTTATGCGTTATGCGTTATGCGTTATGCGTTATGCGTTATCCGTTATGCGTTATGCGTTATGCGTTATCCGTTATGCGTTATGCGTTATGCGCTATGCGTTATGCGTTATGCGTTATGCGTTATGCGCTATGCGTTATGCGTTATGCGTTATGCGTTATGCGTTATGCGTTATGCGTTATGCGTTATGCGTTATGCGTTATGCGTTATGCGTTATGCGTTATGCGTTATGCGTTATGCGTTATGCGTTATGCGTTATGCGTTATGCGTTATGCGTTATGCGTTATGCGTTATGCGTTATGCGTTATGCGTTATGCGTTATGCGTTATGCGTTATGCGTTATGCGTTATGCGTTATGCGTTATGCGTTATGCGTTATGCGTTATGCGTTATGCGTTATGCGTTATGCGTTATGCGTTATGCGTTATGCGTTATGCGTTATGCGTTATGCGTTATGCGTTATGCGTTATGCGTTATGCGTTATGCGTTATGCGTTATGCGTTATGCGTTATGCGTTATGCGTTATGCGTTATGCGTTATGCGTTATGCGTTATGCGTTATGCGTTATGCGTTATGCGTTATGCGTTATGCGTTATGCGTTATGCGTTATGCGTTATGCGTTATGCGTTATGCGTTATCCGTTATGCGTTATGCGTTATGCGTTATGCGTTATGCGTTATGCGTTATGCGTTATCCGTTATGCGTTATGCGTTATGCGTTATGCGTTATGCGTTATGCGTTATGCGTTATGCGTTATGCGTTATGCGTTATGCGTTATGCGTTATGCGTTATGCGTTATGCGTTATGCGTTATGCGTTATGCGTTATGCGTTATGCGTTATGCGTTATGCGTTATGCGTTATGCGTTATGCGTTATGCGTTATGCGTTATGCGTTATGCGTTATGCGTTATGCGTTATGCGTTATGCGTTATGCGTTATGCGTTATGCGTTATGCGTTATGCGTTATGCGTTATGCGTTATGCGTTATGCGTTATGCGTTATGCGTTATGCGTTATGCGTTATGCGTTATGCGTTATGCGTTATGCGTTATGCGTTATGCGTTATGCGTTATGCGTCATGCGTTATGCGTTATGCGTTATGCGTTATGCGTTATGCGTTATGCGTTATGCGTTATGCGTTATGCGTTATGCGTTATGCGTTATGCGTTATGCGTTATGCGTTATGCGTTATCCGTTATGCGTTATGACTTTTTCATTGAACGTTATGCGTTATGTGTTATGCGTTATGCGTTATGCGTTATGCGTTATGCGTTATGCGTTATGCGTTATGCGTTATGCGTTATGCGTTATGCGTTATGCGTTATGCGTTATGCGTTATGCGTTATGCGTTATGCGTTATGCGTTATGCGTTATGTGTTATGCGTTATGCGTTATCCGTTATGCGTTATCCGTTATGCGTTATCCGTTATGCGTTATGCGTTAAGCGTTATGCGTCATTCGTTATGCGTTATGCGTTACGCGTTATACGTTATGCGTTATGCGCGATGCGTTATGCGTTATGCGTTATGAGCTATGCGTTAAGCGTTATGCGTTATGCATTATGCGTTATGCGTTATGCGTTATGCATTATGCGTTATGCGTTATGCGTTATGCGTTATGCGTTATGCGTTATGCGTTAAGCGTTATGCGTTATGCGTTATGCGTTATGCGTTATGCGTTATGCGTTATGCGTTATGCGTTATGCGTTATGCGTTATGCGTTATGCGTTATGCGTTATGCGTTAAGCGTTATGCGTTATGCGTTATCCGTTATGCGTTATTCGTTATGCGTTATGTGTTACGCGTTATACGTTATGCGTTATGCGCGATGCGTTATGCGTTATGCGTTATGGGCTATGCGTTAAGCGTTATGCGTTATGCATTATGCGTTATGCGTTATGCGTTATGCGTTAAGCGTTATGCGTTATGCGTTATGCGTTATGCGTTATGTGTTATGCGTTATGCGTTATGCGTTATGCGTTATGCGTTATGCGTTATGCGTTATGCGTTATGCGTTATGCGTTATGCGTTATGCGTTATGCGTTATGGGCTATGCGTTAAGCGTTATGCGTTATGCGTTATGCGTTATGCGTTATGCGTTATGCGTTATGCGTTATGCGTTATGCGTTATGCGTTATGCGTTATGCGTTATGCGTTATGCAGTATGCGTTATGCGTTATGCGTTATGCGTTATGCGTTATGCGTTATGCGTTATGCGTTGTGCGTTATGCGTTATGCGTTATGCGTTATGCGTTATGCGTTATGCGTTATGCGTTATGCGTTAAGCGTTATGCGTTATGCGTTATGCGTTATGCGTTATGCGTTATGCGTTATGCGTTATGCGTTATGCGTTATGCGTTATGCGTTATGCGTTATGCGTTATGCGTTATGCGTTATGCGTTATGCGTTATGCGTTATGCGTTATGCGTTATGCGTTATCCGTTATGCGTTATGCGTTATGCGTTATCCGTTATGTGTTATGCGTTATGCGTTAAGCGTTATGCGTTATGCGTTATGCGATATGCGTTATGCGTTATGCGTTATGCGTTATGCGTTATGCGTTATGCGTTGTGCGTTATGCGTTATGCGTTATGCGTTTTGCGTTATGCGTTATGCGTTATGCGTTATGCGTTATGCGTTATGCGTCATGCGTTATGCGTTATGCGTTATGCGTTATGCGTTATGCGTTATGCGTTATGCGCTATGCGTTATGCGTTATGCGTTATGCGTTATGCGTTATGCGTTATGCGTTATGCGTTATGCGTTATGCGTTATGCGTTATGCGTTATGCGTTATGCGTTATGCGTTATGCGTTATGCGTTATGCGTTATGCGTTATGCGTTATGCGTTATGCGTTATGCGTTATGCGTTATGCGTTATGCGTTATGCGTTATGCGTTATGCGTTATGCGTTATGCGTTATGCGTTATGCGTTATGCGTTATGCGTTATGCGTTATGCGTTATGCGTTATGCGTTATGCGTTATGCGTTATGCGTTATGCGTTATGCGTTATGCGTTATGCGTTATGCGTTATGCGTTATGCGTTATGCGTTATGCGTTATGCGTTATGCGTTATGCGTTATGCGTTATGCGTTATGCGTTATGCGTTATGCGTTATGCGTTATGCGTTATGCGTTATGCGTTATGCGTTATGCGTTATGCGTTATGCGTTATGCGTTATGTGTTATGCGTTATGCGTTATCCGTTATGCGTTATCGGTTATGCGTTATGCGTTAAGCGTTATGCGTCATTCGTTATGCGTTATGCGTTACGCGTTATACGTTATGCGTTATGCGCGATGCGTTATGCGTTATGCGTTATGAGCTATGCGTTAAGCGTTATGCGTTATGCATTATGCGTTATGCGTTATGCGTTATGCGTTATGCGTTATGCGTTATGCGTTATGCGTTATGCGTTATGCGTTATGCGTTATGCGTTATGCGTTATGCGTTATGCGTTATGCGTTATGCGTTATGCGTTATGCGTTATGCGTTATGCGTTATGCGTTATGCGTTATGCGTTATGCGTTATGCGTTATGCGTTATGCGTTATGCGTTATGCGTTATGCGTTATGCGTTATGCGTTATGCGTTATGCGTTATGCGTTATGCGTTATGCGTTATGCGTTATGCGTTATGCGTTATGCGTTATGCGTTATGCGTTATCCGTTATGCGTTATCCGTTATGCGTTATGACTTTTTCATTGAACGTTATGCGTTATGTGTTATGCGTTATGCGTTATGCGTTATGCGTTATGCGTTATGCGTTATGCGTTATGCGTTATGCGTTATGCGTTATGCGTTATGCGTTATGCGTTATGCGTTATGCGTTATGCGTTATGCGTTATGCGTTATGCGTTATGCGTTATGCGTTATGTGTTATGCGTTATGCGTTATCCGTTATGCGTTATCCGTTATGCGTTATGCGTTAAGCGTTATGCGTCATTCGTTATGCGTTATGCGTTACGCGTTATACGTTATGCGTTATGCGCGATGCGTTATGCGTTATGCGTTATGAGCTATGCGTTAAGCGTTAGGCGTTATGCATTATGCGTTATGCGTTATGCGTTATGCGTTATGCGTTATGCGTTATGCGTTATGCGTTATGCGTTAAGCGTTATGCGTTATGCGTTATGCGTTATGCGTTATGCGTTATGCGTTATGCGTTATGCGTTATGCGTTATGCGTTATGCGTTATGCGTTAAGCGTTATGCGTTATGCGTTATCCGTTATGCGTTATTCGTTATGCGTTATGTGTTACGCGTTATACGTTATACGTTATGCGCGATGCGTTATGCGTTATGCGTTATGGGCTATGCGTTAAGCGTTATGCGTTATGCATTATGCGTTATGCGTTATGCGTTATGCGTTAAGCGTTATGCGTTATGCGTTATGCGTTATGCGTTATGCGTTATGCGTTATGCGTTATTCGTTATGCGTTATGCGTTATGCGTTATGCGTTATGCGTTATGCGTTATGCGTTATGCGTTATGCGTTATGCGTTATGCGTTATGCGTTATGCGTTATGCGTTATGCGTTATGCGTTATGGGCTATGCGTTAAGCGTTATGCGTTATGCGTTATGCGTTATGCGTTATGCGTTATGCGTTATGCGTTATGCGTTATGCGTTATGCGTTATGCGTTATGCGTTATGCGTTATGCGTTATGCGTTATGCGTTATGCGGTATGCGTTATGCGTTATGCGTTATGCGTTATGCGTTATGCGTTATGCGTTATGCGTTATGCGTTATGCGTTATGCGTTTTGCGTTATGCGTTATGCGTTATGCGTTATGCGTTATGCGCTATGCGTTATGCGTTATGCGTTATGCGTTATGCGTTATGCGTTATGCGTTATGCGTTATGCGTTATGCGTTATGCGATATGCGTTATGCGTTATGCGTTATGCGTTATCCGTTATGCGTTATCGGTTATGCGTTATGCGTTAAGCGTTATGCGTCATTCGTTATGCGTTATGCGTTACGCGTTATACGTTATGCGTTATGCGCGATGCGTTATGCGTTATGCGTTATGAGCTATGCGTTAAGCGTTATGCGTTATGCATTATGCGTTATGCGTTATGCGTTATGCGTTATGCGTTATGCGTTATGCGTTATGCGTTATGCGTTATGCGTTATGCGTTATGCGTTATGCGTTATGCGTTATGCGTTATGCGTTATGCGTTATGCGTTATGCGTTATGCGTTATGCGTTATGCGTTATGCGTTATGCGTTATGCGTTATGCGTTATGCGTTATGCGTTATGCGTTATGCGTTATGCGTTATGCGTTATGCGTTAAGCGTTATGCGTTATGCGTTATGCGTTATGCGTTATGCGTTATGCGTTATGCGTTATGCGTTATGCGTTATGCGTTATGCGTTATGCGTTATGCGTTATGCGTTATGCGTTATGCGTTATGCGTTATGCGTTATGCGTTATGCGTTAAGCGTTATGCGTTATGCGTTATGCGTTATGCGTTATGCGTTATGCGTTATGCGTTATGCGTTATGCGTTATGCGTTATGCGTTATGCGTTATGCGTTATGCGTTATGCGTTATGCGTTATGCGTTATGCGTTATGCGTTATGCGTTATGCGTTATGCGTTATGCGTTATGCGTTATGCGTTATGCGTTATGCGTTATGCGTTATGCGTTATGCGTTATGCGTTATGCGTTATGCGTTATGCGTTATGCGTTATGCGTTATGCGTTATGCGTTATGCGTTATGCGTTATGCGTTATGCGTTATGCGTTATCCGTTATGCGTTATCGGTTATGCGTTATGCGTTAAGCGTTATGCGTCATTCGTTATGCGTTATGCGTTACGCGTTATACGTTATGCGTTATGCGCGATGCGTTATGCGTTATGCGTTATGAGCTATGCGTTAAGCGTTATGCGTTATGCGTTATGCGTTATGCGTTATGCGTTATGCGTTATGCGTTATGCGTTATGCGTTATGCGTTATGCGTTATGCGTTATGCGTTATGCGTTATGCGTTATGCGTTATGCGTTATGCGTTATGCGTTATGCGTTATGCGTTATGCGTTATGCGTTATGCGTTATGCGTTATGCGTTATGCGTTATGCGTTATGCGTTATGCGTTATGCGTTATGCGTTATGCGTTATGCGTTATGCGTTATGCGTTATGCGTTAAGCGTTATGCGTTATGCGTTATGCGTTATGCGTTATGCGTTATGCGTTATGCGTTATGCGTTATGCGTTATGCGTTATGCGTTATGCGTTATGCGTTATGCGTTATGCGTTATGCGTTATGCGTTATGCGTTATGCGTTATGCGTTAAGCGTTATGCGTTATGCGTTATGCGTTATGCGTTATGCGTTATGCGTTATGCGTTATGCGTTATGCGTTATGCGTTATGCGTTATGCGTTATGCGTTATGCGTTATGCGTTATGCGTTATGCGTTATGCGTTATGCGTTATGCGTTATGCGTTATGCGTTATGCGTTATGCGTTATGCGTTATGCGTTATGCGTTATGCGTTATGCGTTATGCGTTATGCGTTATGCGTTATGCGTTATGCGTTATGCGTTATGCGTTATGCGTTATGCGTTATGCGTTATGCGTTATGCGTTATGCGTTATGCGTTATGCGTTATGCGTTATGCGTTATGCGTTATGCGTTATGCGTTATGCGTTATGCGTTATGCGTTATGCGTTATGCGTTATGCGTTATGCGTTATGCGTTATGCGTTATGCGTTATGCGTTATGCGTTATGCGTTATGCGTTATGCGTTATGCGTTATGCGTTATGCGTTATGCGTTATGCGTTATGCGTTATGCGTTATGCGTTATGCGTTATGCGTTATGCGTTATGCGTTATGCGTTATGCGTTATGCGTTATGCGTTATGCGTTATGCGTTATGCGTTATGCGTTATGCGTTATGCGTTATGCGTTATGCGTTATGCGTTATGCGTTATGCGTTATGCGTTATGCGTTATGCGTTATGCGTTATGCGTTATGCGTTATGCGTTATGCGTTATGCGTTATGCGTTATGCGTTATGCGTTATGCGTTATGCGTTATGCGTTATGCGTTATGCGTTATGCGTTATGCGTTATGCGTTATGCGTTATGCGTTATGCGTTATGCGTTATGCGTTATGCGTTATCCGTTATGCGTTATCGGTTATGCGTTATGCGTTAAGCGTTATGCGTCATTCGTTATGCGTTATGCGTTACGCGTTATACGTTATGCGTTATGCGCGATGCGTTATGCGTTATGCGTTATGAGCTATGCGTTAAGCGTTATGCGTTATGCATTATGCGTTATGCGTTATGCGTTATGCGTTATGCGTTATGCGTTATGCGTTATGCGTTATGCGTTATGCGTTATGCGTTATGCGTTATGCGTTATGCGTTATGCGTTATGCGTTATGCGTTATGCGTTATGCGTTATGCGTTATGCGTTATGCGTTATGCGTTATGCGTTATGCGTTATGCGTTATGCGTTATGCGTTATGCGTTATGCGTTATGCGTTATGCGTTATGCGTTATGCGTTATGCGTTATGCGTTATGCGTTATGCGTTATGCGTTATGCGTTATGCGTTATGCGTTATGCGTTATGCGTTATGCGTTATGCGTTATGCGTTATGCGTTATGCGTTATGCGTTATGCGTTATGCGTTATGCGTTATGCGTTATGCGTTATGCGTTATGCGTTATGCGTTATGCGTTATGCGTTATGCGTTATGCGTTATGCGTTATGCGTTATGCGTTATGCGTTATGCGTTATGCGTTATGCGTTATGCGTTATGCGTTATGCGGTATCCGTTATGCGTTATGCGTTATGCGTAATGCGTTATGCGTTAAGCGTTATGCGTTAAGCGTTATGCGTTATGCGATATGCGTTATGCGTTATGCGTTATGCGTTATGCGTTATGCGTTATGCGTTATGCGTTATGCGATATGCGTTATGCGTTATGCGTTATGCGTTATGCGTCTTGCGTTATCCGTTATCCGTTATGCGTTATGCGTTATGCGTTATGCGTTATGCGTTATGCGTTATGCGTTAAGCGTTATGCGTTATGCGTTATGCGTTATGCGTTATGCGTTATGCGTTATGCGTTATGCGTTATCCGTTATGCGTTATGCGTTATGCGTTATCCGTTATGCGTTATGCGTTATGCGTTAAGCGTTATGCGTTATGCGTTATGCGATATGCGTTATGCGTTATGCGTTATGCGTTATGCGTTATGCGTTAAGCGTTATGCGTTATGCGTTATGCGTTATGCGTTATGCGTTATGCGTTATGCGTTATCCGTTATGCGTTATGCGTTATGCGTTATCCGTTATGCGTTATGCGTTATGCGTTAAGCGTTATGCGTTATGCGTTATGCGATATGCGTTATGCGTTATGCGTTACGCGTTACGCGTTATGCGTTATGCGTTATGCGTTATGCGTTATGCGTTATGCGTTATGCTTTATGCGTTATGCGTTATGCGATATGCGTTATGCGTTATGCGTTATGCGTTATGCGTTATGCGTTATGCATTATGCGATATGCGTTATGCGTTATGCGTTATGCGTTATGCGTTATGCGTTATGCGTTATGCGTTATGCGTTATGCGTTATGCGTTATGCGTTATGCGTTATGCGTTATGCGTTATGCGTTATGCGTTATGCGTTATGCGTTATGCGTTATGCGTTATGCGTTATGCGTTATGCGTTATGCGTTATGCGTTATGCGTTATGCGTTATGCGTTATGCGTTATGCGTTATGCGTTATGCGTTATGCGTTATGCGTTATGCGTTATGCGTTATGCGTTATGCGTTATGCGTTATGCGTTATGCGTTATGCGTTATGTGTTATGCGTTATGCGTTATCCGTTATGCGTTATCCGTTATGCGTTATGCGTTAAGCGTTATGCGTCATTCGTTATGCGTTATGCGTTACGCGTTATACGTTATGCGTTATGCGCGATGCGTTATGCGTTATGCGTTATGAGCTATGCGTTAAGCGTTATGCGTTATGCATTATGCGTTATGCGTTATGCGTTATGCGTTATGCGTTATGCGTTAAGCGTTATGCGTTATGCGTTATGCGTTATGCGTTATGCGTTATCCGTTATGCGTTATGCGTTATGCGTTATCCGTTATGCGTTATGCGTTATGCGTTAAGCGTTATGCGTTATGCGTTATGCGATATGCGTTATGCGTTATGCGTTACGCGTTACGCGTTACGCGTTATGCGTTACGCGTTATGCGTTATGCGTTATGCGTTATGCGTTATGCGTTATGCGTTATGCGTTATGCGTTATGCGTTATGCGTTATGCGTTATGCGTTATGCGTTATGCGTTATGCGTTATGCGTTATGCGTTATGCGTTATGCGTTATGCGTTATGCGTTATGCGTTATGCGTTATGCGTTATGCGTTATGCGTTATGCGTTATGCGTTATGCGTTATGCGTTATGCTTTATGCGTTAAGCGTTATGCGTTATGCGTTATGCGTTATGCGTTATGCGTTATGCGTTATGCGTTATGCGTTATGCGTTATGCGTTATCCGTTATGCGTTATGCGTTATGCGTTATCCGTTATGCGATATGCGTTATGCGTTATGCGTTATGCGTTATGCGTTATGCGTTATGCGTTATGCGTTATGCGTTATGCGTTATGCGTTATGCGTTATGCGTTATGCGTTATGCGTTATGCGTTATGCGTTATGCGTTATGCGTTATGCGTTATGCGTAATGCGTTATGCGTTATGCGTTATGCGTTATGCGTTATGCGTTATGCGTTATGCGTTATGCGTTATGCGTCATGCGGTATCCGTTATGCGTTATGCGTTATGCGTAATGCGTTATGCGTTAAGCGTTATGCGTTATGCGATATGCGTTATGCGTTATGCGTTATGCGTTATGCGTTATGCGTTATGCGTTATGCGTTATGCGTCATGCGGTATCCGTTATGCGTTATGCGTTATGCGTTATGCGTTATGCGTTATGCGTTATGCGTTATGCGATATGCGTTATGCGTTATGCGTTATGCGTTATGCGTTATGCGTTATGCGTTATGCGATATGCGTTATGCGTTATGCGTTATGCGTTATGCGTTATGCGTTATGCGTTATGCGTTATGCGTTATGCGTTATGCGTTATGCGTTATGCGTTATGCGTTATGCGTTATGCGTTATGCGTTATGCGTTATGCGTTATGCGTTATGCGTTATGCGTTATGCGTTATGCGTTATGCGTTATGCGTTATGCGTTATGCGTTATGCGTTATGCGTTATGCGTTATGTGTTATGCGTTATGCGTTATCCGTTATGCGTTATCCGTTATGCGTTATGCGTTAAGCGTTATGCGTCATTCGTTATGCGTTATGCGTTACGCGTTATACGTTATGCGTTATGCGCGATGCGTTATGCGCGATGCGTTATGCGTTATGCGTTATGAGCTATGCGTTAAGCGTTATGCGTTATGCATTATGCGTTATGCGTTATGCGTTATGCGTTATGCGTTATGCGTTAAGCGTTATGCGTTATGCGTTATGCGTTATGCGTTATGCGTTATGCGTTATGCGTTATCCGTTATGCGTTATGCGTTATGCGTTATGCGTTATGCGTTATGCGTTATGCGTTATGCGTTATGCGTTATGCGTTATGCGTTATGCGTTATGCGTTATGCGTTATGCGTTATGCGTTATGCGTTATGCGTTATGCGTTATGCGTTATGCGTTATGCGTTATGCGTTATGCGTTGTAACGATTGTCGATTCCTGCGGTAATCGGAATCGTCGCGGTGCTGACCCCTCAGTGTGGACAGCTCGTCGGACCAAGGTTCGTTAGCTGACGAGGGGAGTCGGCCGGTGCGGGAAGACGAGGTGCGAAGGTTCGGAAAGAATTCGGAAACAACAGTTACGTTAAATGACGCACTATATTTAAAGACGGTAAACGAGTGTACACGTATAAACAACGCGGCTAATTAGGTGCGACGGGGTTGCATGGTAGCAGTGTGCCTGCGTGAATCGGGGCGGTGCACGACGGGCATCGCGGTAGAATAATTCGGGCGGTGAACGATCATTAGCGGCGCGAATTCCGGTGGTTCGGCGGAGCGGAACGGTTTATCGGAACTCGGTGGCTTCGGCGGTAGCGGCGGGGCGTTCGGTGATTCGGCGGGACCGGCGGTGGTTGTCGGATATTTCGGTGCCTCGGCGGAATCGGCGGATGACTCAGTGGAGTGGTGGACCGGAAGGGTGCGACGGTGTATTTCTCGACGGCTCGGCGGCGTGAAGGTCAGCGCGGGGAGTTCGACGGCTCGGCGAACGGATGTCGGAAGGACAGTCTCGGCGGCTCGGCGAAATGGACTTCGGTGTGGGAGCCTCGGTGGCTCGGCGGGACGGACTTTGGTGCGGAGGTTTCGACGGCTCGGCGAAACGGGTTTTTGGTGACGGCTCGGCGGGACGGACTTTGGTGTGGAGGTTTCGACGGCTCGGCGAAACAGGCTTTTTGGTGCGGGAGTCCCGGCGGCTCGGCGAGACGGACTTTGGTGTGGAGGTTTCGACGGCTCGGCGAAACGGGTTTTGTGGTGTGGGAGTCTCGACGGCTCGGCGAAACGGATTTCGGTGAGGATGTTTCGGCGGCTCGGCGAAACGGATTTCGGTGAGGATGTTTCGACGGCTCGGCGAAACGGATTTCGGTGAGGGTATTTCGACGGCTCGGCGAAATGGATTTTGGTGAGGATACTCACCCTGGACAGGAGAAGTGTCGGCTTCCTGGTGATCGCTGTGACGGCTCGTCTCAGGCAGGACTACAGGAGTGGAGTCTAGAATACTTCTAGACGGAATGCGGTAATTTGTCTTATTTGTCGCGGCTTATATATTATTAACATCGTGGTGAGGGTTGGTGGTGCGGTAGAGGGTTCGTACTGTTTTCGGTACGTTTCGGTCGCGTCCGCCCTTGTTTTGGGGCTGTATTCGAAAAGAACCGTTGGTGACAGGCCTGCTCGGTGCAGGTCTGTTACATCCCCCTCTTTCTTCGGGTTGGCGAAAAAATATCGGTCCTGGCGAGTATACGTGGCCACAATGCCTTTATTTCGCTTGGTAACCACAAATTACAACAAAAAGAACCCTTCTGCGACTCGGCGCTCGGTGTCGGTAATAGAAAGCGTAATAAAGATTATATCCTGTATTTACAAAAAAATTTTATCCCGTGCTCCTGGGCGCAATGAATGAGACGGCTTATATCTAACTATGTACATCTTTTCGCGGTTTGGCGCTTGGTAATCGACCGGGAGAAGAGAAAAGAAAAAGCAGAGAAAAAAAAAATGTGCAATGAAGAGGAGGAGGCAAAAAAAAAAGAGAAAAAGAAAAAAAAAAAATTCTATCTATATATTTATATCTGTGTTCCCCTACTCTTCCGTGCGCGGGTTAGCGTTCCTTAGCTTACATCGGCGTAGGGTCTGGTCTTTATTAAAAAATAGAATCCAGCGCTCCTTCCCGCTGGACGGCCGGAACTCCCTCGCCTTCGAGGTTACGTATCGCAACGGCACTTCGACTAGTCGTCCGGTCGGCAGTATGTACCAGGCGGTGGGGCACGGTGCGTCTTCTCCGCCGTACGGTACCGGTGGCAGCGTCTGTGCCGCGGCTCTCTGTGCGGGGGTTGCCGGTAACCCGTTGTTTCCGGGTTTCTCGCTCCCTGCTGCTGCGTTTGCGTCGGTCCTGGTGACAGTGTTGGTCCGGTGGTCGTCGATTGTAATGACCTCGACGACCCCCTTTCCTCTCTTCGGCGGTGATGTCGGTTCTATTGGGCGTGTGGCCCCTCTTTTCCGGTTTGGCGGTATCACATTCTGGACCCACCATTTTTCTGGTGCCGGTGGGTGTCCGCTCCCCGGGAACGGCCCGGCCCCCAGTTTGGCTCGGTGCTGCTCTATAGTTAGAGGCGGCCATATGATTTCCACCTCTGTGTCGGGGGGGTCTCGTCTATACCACGTGACGGGTCGTATTGTCGTGGCCGTGGTGCCCATCCGTCGCGTGGTTCCCTCGTCCTTTGGCTCTTGCGGTGCCCTTGTGGTGCGGGAGGTTGTGACCGGCCGTGGTCTCGTCGGCTTCCGTGTCGTGATCTGCATATTCAGGTCGACCATTCTGTCGGACCTTATCGTGGGCTTGGCCTTTTTCCCGGTTGATGCTGGCGTTGTCTCTGCGGGGACTTTCTCCGTTGCCATATACCGTGTTGTCCGGGGCGGTGTTTGCTGCTCTTCGGTGACCGTGGTGGTCGTTGCCAGGTGCTCCGGCGTGGCTGGAGTCGGTGGCCTCTCCAACGGCTCGTCGAAGAGGTCCTCTAGCCCGGCGTAAAAATCTACCATGTTGACCTGTGAACATATAAGCGGTTTCGGATTTTTCCTAGGACGCCCGCGGCGGCGTGGTTCGGGGTTTGCGGATGCCGTTGTGTTTTGATCGGACGGGACGGGCGGGAGGGTTGGTTTCCGTATTTCGGTCGCAGGTTCTTTCGGTTCCGTGCCCGTTCCTTGATCTGGTTTTAGATCGTGGACGTGAATGTGTCGCGCCCATTTCCCGTTGTCGCTGTGGAGATCTACGATGACCGGTGATATTATGCGGCCGACCGTGTAAGGCCCGCTGTATTTTGGCGCTAGTTTCGCGGCAATGCCCGCCCCTTTATCGGACAGCGTGTGCTCTCTTTTCCATACTCGGTCGCCGATTGCAGGTCTCCAGTCTCGGTGTCGCAGGTTGTAGTATTTGGCCTGTCGGCCGAATGCTTGGGCCAAATGTAGCTTGGCCAGTTCTTGTGCTGCTCGGAGGTTTTTCCATCGGTGTTGCGGTACGTCGGGGCCGGTCTCGGTCGGTGGCTGTCCCGGAGCTCGCAGTTCCCGGCCCTGGTTGAGGTATGCCGGGCTGTAGCCGGTAGATTCGTGCCATGCGGTGTTAATAGCGAATCGGACCTCGTCCAATTTCTCGTCCCATCGGTCGTGGTGCTCCCCGGTGTATTGGGCCAGCATGGTTTTTACCACTTTGTTTGCACGTTCGACCGGATTGCATTGGGGCGAATACGGTGGCGTCCGTCGATGCTCGGTACCGGCTGCTCGGAGTAGGCTGGTAAATGGTTCTCCGATGAATTGTTTTCCGTTGTCGGAGATGACGGTGTTCGGTGCTCCGTGACGTAGAATGATTTCCTTTTGTACGGCGGCGGCGACGGCGGCGCTGGTGGCCTTTCGTAGGGGCGTAAGTTCGACCCATTTGGTGAACTTGTCTAGTGCTACGAGTAGCCAGATATGACCTCGTCGTGACCGTGGTAGTGGTCCGACTAGGTCAACGGAGACGGTGTGCCAGGGTTGTGTTCCTGGATTGGCGTGGAGTTTTCCTGGTGGCAGTTGCGGTGGTGTCTTGTAACGTTGGCAGCTGGCGCAGCTGCGAACGTAACTGGCGGTTTCGCGGAACATTCCCGGCCAATAAAATCGCTGGGCGAGTCGGATGATTGTTTTGGCGACTCCTAAGTGTCCGGCGGTCGGGTCGTCATGATGTTGTCGGAGGAGCGCTTCTCGCTCGTTGCTGGGCACGCAGATTTTCCAGGCGTCGCCCGGCTCGGGCTCGTTGTAATCTAGCTGGTGCAATATATGGCGGTATAGCTTCCCTTCGCGTATTTGGTACTCCGGGACGGACGCGGGGTTTGTCTGGACTGCATCGACTTTCTTCTGGTACCATGAATCTGCTGGTTGTTTTGGATGGATCACGTTCACGCCGGGAGTGATTTCGACTCTGGACAGCGCGTCTGCTACCTGGTTTAACTTTCCCGGTCGGTATTTTATGTCGAAATCGTATTGTTGTAGCTCGAGTGCCCATCTTGCGAGCCTGCCGGTGGGGCTGTCCATCTGTCGGAGCCATCGCAGTGCTTGATGGTCGGTGATGACGGAAAAACGATAGCCTTCCAGGTAGGGCTTCATTTTTCGAATGCCCCAGATTACGGCGAGGCATTCTTTTTCGGTAGCGCTGTAGTTGCGCTCGGTTGCGCTCAGCGTGTGGCTGGCGTAGGCTATGACCCTTTCCTGTTCTTCGGGGCCCTGGGTCAGTACGACACCAAGGCCGTGGTCGCTGGCGTCTGTCTGGAGCGTGAACGGCTCGTTGAAGTCCGGACAGGCGAGTATCGGGGCGGTGATTAGTTTGTCCTTCATGGTTTGGAAGGCGTGCTCTTCGGCTTCGGTCCATCTCCACTTGGCGTTCTTCCTGGTAAGTTGGGTTAATGGTTCCACGATCTCGGCGAAGTTCGGCACGAACCGCCGGTACCAGGATGCCATTCCGTGGAATCGGCGTACTTCTCGTATTGTTTTTGGCGCCGTGAGCCGTGCGATTGCGCTGGTCTTCTCGGGGTCAGTCCTAATACCTTGTTGGTCTACGACGTGGCCGAGATATCGGAGGCTATCTACGCAGAATCGGCATTTTTCCGGGTTGAGACGTAGCCCGGCGGTGCGGAGTCGGCGGAAAACTTCTCGGAGATGCCTCTGGTGTTCCTCGAACGTTTTGCTTACAACGATAATATCATCGAGGTAGGCAAATGCAAACGGCTCGAGTTCGGGCCCGATGATCTGGTCGAGTAGGCGCTGGAAAGTGGCTGGCGCTGAATGTAATCCAAATGGCATAACCGTAAATTGGAATAGTCCCTTACCGGGTACCGTAAAGGCGGTGAGCGGCCGGCTGGAGTTCTCTAAAGGGATTTGCCAGTATCCGTTTTTGAGGTCTAAGGTGGTCAAGTACTTTGCGCCTCGCAACTTGTCGAGGGTAGCCTGTATTTGAGGTAATGGATAGGCGTCTTTCTCGGATCGATCGTTCAGTCTGCGGAAGTCGACGCAGAAGCGTGGCTTGCCGTCTTTCTTTCTGACTACGACGACTGGTGAACTCCACGGGCTGTCCGATGGTTCAATAATCCCCTCCTGTAGCATCTTTTCCACTTCGTCGTTGATTACTGCCTGCATCGCTGGGTTTCTCGGGCGGTACCGTTGTTTGATAGGCGTGCCGTCGGTCAGTTTGATGCGGTGTTGCGTGAGCGTGGTGCGCCCTGGAACGGTCTCGAATAGTTTCATCTCCTGTTCTAAAAAAGATTCCAGTCGTTTTTGTTCGTCCTCTGGCGGTTTCCGGAGGCCTACCTGTAGGCACGGTTCGGCTAAGTAGTCGGCGGGCCAGGAAGCGACGTCAGGTGGTGGGGTTAAGGTGATCTGCAATCGTGCGATTGCTCGGATCCCCAACAAGACCGGCGGTCCCATCTTCGGCAGGATGGTGAATTCTTGTGTCTGCGTCTGCCCTCCTATACTGAACGGTAATGTGATCTTGCCGATCGGTACTATATCGGAACCGTCGGCTAATCCGATGCGTCTGGCTGGTGTGAGTTCCGTGAACCCTCGCTGGTGTGCCCACTCCTGGACTTCCTCGTTGATGCAGGACAATTGCGAGCCTGTGTCCAGTAGTGCCTCTACTTCTCGTCCCAGGAGTTGGATGCGTGTGAACGGGCGTGGGGTGTAGGTGATTATTGGGGCCGGCGGCTGCCCATCTGCGGCGTGCCCCTCGGTCCGTTTCCCGGTGGGTGACACTCTCGGGTCAGTACCCCATCTCTACCACATCTTGAGCAAAATTTTCTATACTGGTTTCGGCATTCGAAGCGCTGATGTCCGCGTTGTTTACAACGCCAGCAGTGGGTGTCCACGTGATATGCGTTGGTCGGGATTGAGTTCACTTCGGCTCGAGGTGACCTGTCCTCGTTCCATTCGGTGCGATACGGGAGGTCGGGGTTCCGGAGGCCATCGGTTGTGACAGCTGCTGTCCGCGCGTAAGTGCGGCTGAGGCGATTTTTCCTATCGTTAGCTCTTTCGATACGCTGTACCTGTCTGAGTAGGTCGTCGGTACTCGAGATGGTGTCCGGGTTAATGATCGCCGCGTACTCCGGTAGCATGTTTTCGAAAATTAATTCGAGGCTTTCCTCGGGGGGAATCATTGCGCGTCGGGTCAGTGTATTTAGGGCGTTCATAAACGAGTTGAACGGTTCCCCGGGTCGTTGCATACGGTCGCGTGCTTCGCGTTCTCGCTGTACCCGGGTACTGTTTGGGGAAAAGAATGCGATGAATTTGTCGGCGAACTCGGCCCAGTGCGAAATCTGTAGGTGTGCGTTTCGGTACCATAACTGGGCGTCCCCCCGTAGTAATTCGGGTAACCCCCTTAATAATTCGTTATCGGTAAATTGATACGAGGCTTGTAACTCGGCGATTCGTTCTATGAACGCGTATGGGTCTTTTCCGTCGCTAGTGCATCCCCATTTCCTCATGCGGTCCAAATTTTTGCAAGGATCCCCGTGCATAGGGACGTTGGGGACGTGTAAGAGGGTGGTTTGACTGGTGGACGCGCCGAGTCGTATGTCGGCGGTGCTCTGGAGTGTCGGCGTTTTCGGCTCGGCCATGTCGGATGGATTAGTGGGTTGCTGGTTCGTAAAATCCTCCCACCTCTGTCGTAACTCTGGTGTCGTCCCGGTGACGGGTAAATTTCGTAGGCGTAGGTCGGCGATTAATCGTGCTCTTGTCTGTCGGAGGGTGTCTCTTGCCGGCATTCCATAAGATTTGAATCCGCGCTTGTATCGCCGTGTATACACGAGATGACGTGAACGGCCTTGGTTGTGATTGGTTCGCCGTGGGCTCGTACTTTCGGTAGTCCGGGGATGTTATGTATTTACTACGCGGCGGCCTAGTCTATTGTCGATTGCGTGCGACGACGTGTTTGCCCGTTCAGTCTCTAATTCTCGGTCGACCGGGTAACTGTTGTTATTATCGCGGTTTCTTCGCACCAGGTCCCTGTTCGGGCGCCATGTAACGATTGTCGATTCCTGCGGTAATCGGAATCGTCGCGGTGCTGACCCCTCAGTGTGGACAGCTCGTCGGACCAAGGTTCGTTAGCTGACGAGGGGAGTCGGCCGGTGCGGGAAGACGAGGTGCGAAGGTTCGGAAAGAATTCGGAAACAACAGTTACGTTAAATGACGCACTATATTTAAAGACGGTAAACGAGTGTACACGTATAAACAACGCGGCTAATTAGGTGCGACGGGGTTGCATGGTAGCAGTGTGCCTGCGTGAATCGGGGCGGTGCACGACGGGCATCGCGGTAGAATAATTCGGGCGGTGAACGATCATTAGCGGCGCGAATTCCGGTGGTTCGGCGGAGCGGAACGGTTTATCGGAACTCGGTGGCTTCGGCGGTAGCGGCGGGGCGTTCGGTGATTCGGCGGGACCGGCGGTGGTTGTCGGATATTTCGGTGCCTCGGCGGAATCGGCGGATGACTCAGTGGAGTGGTGGACCGGAAGGGTGCGACGGTGTATTTCTCGACGGCTCGGCGGCGTGAAGGTCAGCGCGGGGAGTTCGACGGCTCGGCGAACGGATGTCGGAAGGACAGTCTCGGCGGCTCGGCGAAATGGACTTCGGTGTGGGAGCCTCGGTGGCTCGGCGGGACGGACTTTGGTGCGGAGGTTTCGACGGCTCGGCGAAACGGGTTTTTGGTGACGGCTCGGCGGGACGGACTTTGGTGTGGAGGTTTCGACGGCTCGGCGAAACAGGCTTTTTGGTGCGGGAGTCCCGGCGGCTCGGCGAGACGGACTTTGGTGTGGAGGTTTCGACGGCTCGGCGAAACGGGTTTTGTGGTGTGGGAGTCTCGACGGCTCGGCGAAACGGATTTCGGTGAGGATGTTTCGGCGGCTCGGCGAAACGGATTTCGGTGAGGATGTTTCGACGGCTCGGCGAAACGGATTTCGGTGAGGGTATTTCGACGGCTCGGCGAAATGGATTTTGGTGAGGATACTCACCCTGGACAGGAGAAGTGTCGGCTTCCTGGTGATCGCTGTGACGGCTCGTCTCAGGCAGGACTACAGGAGTGGAGTCTAGAATACTTCTAGACGGAATGCGGTAATTTGTCTTATTTGTCGCGGCTTATATATTATTAACATCGTGGTGAGGGTTGGTGGTGCGGTAGAGGGTTCGTACTGTTTTCGGTACGTTTCGGTCGCGTCCGCCCTTGTTTTGGGGCTGTATTCGAAAAGAACCGTTGGTGACAGGCCTGCTCGGTGCAGGTCTGTTACAGCGTTATGCGTTATGCGTTATGCGTTATGCGTTATGCGTTATGCGTTATGCGTTATGCGTTATGCGTTATGCGTTATGCGTTATGCGTTATGCGTTATGCGTTATGCGTTATGCGTTATGCGTTATGCGTTATGCGTTATGCGTTATGCGTTATGCGTTATGCGTTATGCGTTATGCGTTATGCGTTATGCGTTATGCGTTATGCGTTATGCGTTATGCGTTATGCGTTATGCGTTATGCGTTATGCGTTATGCGTTATGCGTTATGCGTTATGCGTTATGCGTTATGCGTTATGCGTCATGCGTTATGCGTCATGCGGTATCCGTTATGCGTAATGCGTTATGCGTTAAGCGTTATGCGTTAAGCGTTATGCGTTATGCGATATGCGTTATGCGTTATGCGTTATGCGTTATGCGTTATCCGTTATGCGTTATGCGTTATGCGTTATCCGTTATGCGTTATGCGTTATGCGTTAAGCGTTATGCGTTATGCGTTATGCGTTATGCGATATGCGTTATGCGTTATGCGTTACGCGTTATGCGTTATGCGTTATGCGTTATGCGTTATGCGTTGTGCGTTATGCGTTATGCGTTATGCGTTTTGCGTTATGCGTTATGCGTTATGCGTGATGCGTTATGCGTCATTCGTTACGCGTTATGCGTTATGCGTTATGCGTTATGCGTTATGCTTTATGCGTTATGCGTTATGCGTTATGCGTTATGCGTTATGCGTTATGCGTTATGCGTTATGCGTTATGCGTTATGCGTTATGCGTTATGCGTTATGCGTTATGCGTTATGCGTTATGCGTTATGCGTTATGCGTTATGCGTTATGCGTTATGCGTTATGCGTTATGCGTTATGCGTTATGCGTTATGCGTTATGCGTTATGCGTTATGCGTTATGCGTTATGCGTTATGCGTTATGCGTTATGCGTTATGCGTTATGCGTTATGCGTTATGCGTTATGCGTTATGCGTTATGCGTTATGCGTTATGCGTTATGCGTTATGCGTTATGCGTTATGCGTTATGCGTTATGCGTTATGCGTTATGCGTTATGCGTTATGCGTTATGCGTTATGCGTTATGCGTTATGCGTTATGCGTTATGCGTTATGCGTTATGCGTTATGCGTTATGCGTTATGCGTTATGCGTTATGCGTTATGCGTTATGCGTTATGCGTTATGCGTTATGCGTTATGCGTTATGCGTTATGCGTTATGCGTTATGCGTTATGCGTTATGCGTTATGCGTAATGCGTTATGCGTTAAGCGTTATGCGTTATGCGATATGCGTTATGCGTTATGCGTTATGCGTTATGCGTTATGCGTTATGCGTTATGCGATATGCGTTATGCGTTATGCGTTATGCGTTATGCGTTATGCGTTATGCGTTATGCGTTATGCGTTATGCGTTATGCGTTATGCGTTATGCGTTATGCGTTATGCGTTATGCGTTATGCGTTATGCGTTATGCGTTATGCGTTATGCGTTATGCGTTATGCGTTATGCGTTCTGCGTTATGCGTTATGCGTTATGCGTTATGCGTCATGCGGTATCCGTTATGCGTTATGCGTTATGCGTAATGCGTTATGCGTTAAGCGTTATGCGTTAAGCGTTATGCGTTATGCGATATGCGTTATGCGTTATGCGTTATGCGTTATGCGTTATGCGTTATGCGTTATGCGATATGCGTTATGCGTTATGCGTTATGCGTTATCCGTTATGCGTTATGCGTTAAGCGTTATGCGTCATTCGTTATGCGTTATGCGTTATGCGTTATGCGTTATGCGTTATGCGTCATGCGGTATCCGTTATGCGTTATGCGTTATGCGTAATGCGTTATGCGTTAAGCGTTATGCGTTAAGCGTTATGCGTTATGCGATATGCGTTATGCGTTATGCGTTATGCGTTATGCGTTATGCGTTATGCGTTATGCGTTATCCGTTATGCGTTATGCGTTATGCGTTATCCGTTATGCGATATGCGTTATGCGTTATGCGTTATGCGTTATGCGTTATGCGTTATGCGTTATGCGTTATGCGTTATGCGTTATGCGCGATGCGTTATGCGTTATGCGTTATGAGCTATGCGTTAAGCGTTATGCGTTATGCATTATGCGTTATGCGTTATGCGTCATGCGGTATCCGTTATGCGTTATGCGTTATGCGTTATGCGTTATCCGTTATGCGTTATGCGTTATGCGTTATCCGTTATGCGTTATGCGTTATGCGTTAAGCGTTATGCGTTATGCGTTATGCGATATGCGTTATGCGATATGCGTTATGCGTTATGCGTTACGCGTTATGCGTTATGCGTTATGCGTTATGCGTTATGCGTTGTGCGTTATGCGTTATGCGTTATGCGTTTTGCGTTATGCGTTATGCGTTATGCGTGATGCGTTATGCGTCATTCGTTATGCGTTATGCGTTATGCGTTATGCGTTATGCGTTATGCGTTATGCTTTATGCGTTATGCGTTATGCGTTATGCGTTATGCGTTATGCGTTATGCGTTATGCGTTATGCGTTATGCGTTATGCGTTATGCGTTATGCGTTATGCGCGATGCGTTATGCGTTATGCGTTATGAGCTATGCGTTAAGCGTTATGCGTTATGCGTTATGCGTCATGCGGTATCCGTTATGCGTTATGCGTTATGCGTAATGCGTTATGCGTTAAGCGTTATGCGTTATGCGATATGCGTTATGCGTTATGCGTTATGCGTTATGCGTTATGCGTTATGCGTTATGCGTTATGCGATATGCGTTATGCGTTATGCGTTATGCGTTATGCGTTATGCGTTATGCGTTATGCGTTATGCGTTATGCGTTATGCGTTATGCGTTATGCGTTATGCGTTATGCGTTATGCGTTATGCGTTATGCGTTATGCGTTATGCGTTATGCGTTATGCGTTATGCGTTATGCGTTATGCGTTATGCGTTATGCGTTATGCGTTATGCGTTATGCGTTATGCGTTCTGCGTTATGCGTTATGCGTTATGCGTTATGCGTCATGCGGTATCCGTTATGCGTTATGCGTTATGCGTAATGCGTTATGCGTTAAGCGTTATGCGTTAAGCGTTATGCGTTATGCGATATGCGTTATGCGTTATGCGTTATGCGTTATGCGTTATGCGTTATGCGTTATGCGTTATGCGTTATGCGATATGCGTTATGCGTTATGCGTTATGCGTTATCCGTTATGCGTTATGCGTTAAGCGTTATGCGTCATTCGTTATGCGTTATGCGTTATGCGTTATGCGTTATGCGTTATGCGTTATGCGTCATGCGGTATCCGTTATGCGTTATGCGTTATGCGTAATGCGTTATGCGTTAAGCGTTATGCGTAAAGCGTTATGCGTTATGCGATATGCGTTATGCGTTATGCGTTATGCGTTATGCGTTATGCGTTATGCGTTATGCGTTATGCGTTATGCGTTATGCGTTATGCGTTATGCGTTATGCGTTATGCGTTATGCGTTATGCGTTATGCGTTATGCGTTATGCGTTATGCGTTATGCGTTATGCGTTATGCGTTATGCGTTATGCGTTATGCGTTATGCGTTATGCGTTATGCGTTGTGCGTTATGCGTTATGCGTTATGCGTTATGCGTTATGCGTTATGCGTTATGCGTTATGCGTCATGCGGTATCCGTTATGCGTTATGCGTTATGCGTAATGCGTTATGCGTTAAGCGTTATGCGTTAAGCGTTATGCGTTATGCGATATGCGTTATGCGTTATGCGTTATGCGTTATGCGTTATGCGTTATGCGTTATGCGATATGCGTTATGCGTTATGCGTTATGCGTTATGCGTTATGCGTTATGCGTTATGCGTTATGCGTTATGCGTTATGCGTTATCCGTTATGCGTTATGCGTTATGCGTTATCCGTTATGCGTTATGCGTTATGCGTTAAGCGTTATGCGTTATGCGTTATGCGTTATGCGTTATGCGTTATGCGTTATGCGTTATGCGTTATGCGTTATGCGTTATGCGTTATGCGTTATGCGTTATGCGTTATGCGTTATGCGTTATGCGTTATGCGTTATGCGTTATGCGTTATGCGTTCTGCGTTATGCGTTATGCGTTATGCGTTATGCGTCATGCGGTATCCGTTATGCGTTATGCGTAATGCGTTATGCGTTAAGCGTTATGCGTTAAGCGTTATGCGTTATGCGATATGCGTTATGCGTTATGCGTTATGCGTTATGCGTTATGCGTTATGCGTTATGCGATATGCGTTATGCGTTATGCGTTATGCGTTATCCGTTATGCGTTATGCGTTAAGCGTTATGCGTCATTCGTTATGCGTTATGCGTTATGCGTTATGCGTTATGCGTTATGCGTCATGCGGTATCCGTTATGCGTTATGCGTTATGCGTAATGCGTTATGCGTTAAGCGTTATGCGTTAAGCGTTATGCGTTATGCGATATGCGTTATGCGTTATGCGTTATGCGTTATGCGTTATGCGTTATGCGTTATGCGTTATGCGTTATCCGTTATGCGTTATGCGTTATGCGTTATCCGTTATGCGATATGCGTTATGCGTTATGCGTTATGCGTTATGCGTTATGCGTTATGCGTTATGCGTTATGCGTTATGCGTTATGCGTTATGCGCGATGCGTTATGCGTTATGCGTTATGAGCTATGCGTTAAGCGTTATGCGTTATGCATTATGCGTTATGCGTTATGCGTCATGCGGTATCCGTTATGCGTTATGCGTTATGCGTTATGCGTTATCCGTTATGCGTTATGCGTTATGCGTTATCCGTTATGCGTTATGCGTTATGCGTTAAGCGTTATGCGTTATGCGTTATGCGATATGCGTTATGCGATATGCGTTATGCGTTATGCGTTACGCGTTATGCGTTATGCGTTATGCGTTATGCGTTATGCGTTGTGCGTTATGCGTTATGCGTTATGCGTTATGCGTTTTGCGTTATGCGTTATGCGTTATGCGTGATGCGTTATGCGTCATTCGTTATGCGTTATGCGTTATGCGTTATGCGTTATGCGTTATGCGCTATGCGTTATGCGTTATGCGTTATGCGTTATGCGTTATGCGCTATGCGTTATGCGTTATGCGTCATGCGTTATGCGTTATGCGTTATGCGTAATGCGTTATGCGTTATGCGTTATGCGTTATGCGTTATGCGTTATGCGTTATGCGTTATGCGTTATGCGTTATGCGTTATGCGTATGCGTTATGCGTTATGCGTTATGCGTTATGCGTTATGCGTTATGCGTTATGCGTTATGCGTTATGCGTTATGCGCGATGCGTTATGCGTTATGCGTTATGAGCTATGCGTTAAGCGTTATGCGTTATGCGTTATGCGTCATGCGGTATCCGTTATGCGTTATGCGTTATGCGTAATGCGTTATGCGTTAAGCGTTATGCGTTATGCGATATGCGTTATGCGTTATGCGTTATGCGTTATGCGTTATGCGTTATGCGTTATGCGTTATGCGATATGCGTTATGCGTTATGCGTTATGCGTTATGCGTTATGCGTTATGCGTTATGCGTTATGCGTTATGCGTTATGCGTTATGCGTTATGCGTTATGCGTTATGCGTTATGCGTTATGCGTTATGCGTTATGCGTTATGCGTTATGCGTTATGCGTTATGCGTTATGCGTTATGCGTTATGCGTTATGCGTTATGCGTTATGCGTTATGCGTTATGCGTTATGCGTTATGCGTTATGCGTTATGCGTTATGCGTTATGCGTTATGCGTTATGCGTTATGCGTTATGCGTTATGCGTTATGCGTTATGCGTTATGTGTTATGCGTTATGCGTTATCCGTTATGCGTTATCCGTTATGCGTTATGCGTTAAGCGTTATGCGTCATTCGTTATGCGTTATGCGTTACGCGTTATACGTTATGCGTTATGCGCGATGCGTTATGCGTTATGCGTTATGCGTTATGCGTTATGCGTTATGCGTTATGCGTTATGCGTTATGCGTTATGCGTTATGCGTTATGCGTTATGCGTAATGCGTTATGCGTTAAGCGTTATGCGTTATGCGATATGCGTTATGCGTTATGCGTTATGCGTTATGCGTTATGCGTTATGCGTTATGCGATATGCGTTATGCGTTATGCGTTATGCGTTATGCGTTATGCGTTATGCGTTATGCGTTATGCGTTATGCGTTATGCGTTATGCGTTATGCGTTATGCGTTATGCGTTATGCGTTATGCGTTATGCGTTATGCGTTATGCGTTATGCGTTATGCGTTATGCGTTATGCGTTATGCGTTATGCGTTATGCGTTATGCGTTATGCGTTATGCGTTATGCGTTATGCGTTATGCGTTATGCGTTATGCGTTATGCGTTATGCGTTATGCGTTATGCGTTATGCGTTATGCGTTATGCGTTATGCGTTATGCGTTATGCGTTATGCGTTATGCGTTCTGCGTTATGCGTTATGCGTTATGCGTTATGCGTCATGCGGTATCCGTTATGCGTTATGCGTAATGCGTTATGCGTTAAGCGTTATGCGTTAAGCGTTATGCGTTATGCGATATGCGTTATGCGTTATGCGTTATGCGTTATGCGTTATGCGTTATGCGTTATGCGTTATGCGATATGCGTTATGCGTTATGCGTTATGCGTTATCCGTTATGCGTTATGCGTTAAGCGTTATGCGTCATTCGTTATGCGTTATGCGTTATGCGTTATGCGTTATGCGTTATGCGTTATGCGTCATGCGGTATCCGTTATGCGTTATGCGTTATGCGTAATGCGTTATGCGTTAAGCGTTATGCGTAAAGCGTTATGCGTTATGCGATATGCGTTATGCGTTATGCGTTATGCGTTATGCGTTATGCGTTATGCGTTATGCGTTATGCGTTATGCGTTATGCGTTATGCGTTATGCGTTATGCGTTATGCGTTATGCGTTATGCGTTATGCGTTATGCGTTATGCGTTATGCGTTATGCGTTATGCGTTATGCGTTGTGCGTTATGCGTTATGCGTTATGCGTTATGCGTTATGCGTTATGCGTTATGCGTTATGCGTCATGCGGTATCCGTTATGCGTTATGCGTTATGCGTAATGCGTTATGCGTTAAGCGTTATGCGTTAAGCGTTATGCGTTATGCGATATGCGTTATGCGTTATGCGTTATGCGTTATGCGTTATGCGTTATGCGTTATGCGATATGCGTTATGCGTTATGCGTTATGCGTTATGCGTTATGCGTTATGCGTTATGCGTTATGCGTTATGCGTTATGCGTTATGCGTTATCCGTTATGCGTTATGCGTTATGCGTTATCCGTTATGCGTTATGCGTTATGCGTTAAGCGTTATGCGTTATGCGTTATGCGATATGCGTTATGCGTTATGCGTTACGCGTTACGCGTTATGCGTTATGCGTTATGCGTTACGCGTTATGCGTTATGCTTTATGCGTTATGCGTTATGCGTTATGCGTTATGCGTTATGCGTTATGCGTTATGCGTTATGCGTTATGCGTTATGCGTTATGCGTTATGCGTTATGCGTTATGCGTTATGCGTTATGCGTTATGCGTTATGCGTTATGCGTTATGCGTTATGCGTTATGCGTTATGCGTTATGCGTTATGCGTTATGCGTTATGCGTTATGCGTTATGCGTTATGCGTTATGCGTTATGCGTTATGCGTTATGCGTTATGCGTTATGCGTTATGCGTTATGCGTTATGCGTTATGCGTTATGCGTTATGCGTTATGCGTTATGCGTTATGCGTTATGCGTTATGCGTTATGCGTTATGCGTTATGCGTTATGCGTTATGCGTTATGCGTTATGCGTTATGCGTTATGCGTTATGCGTTATGCGTTATGCGTTATGCGTTATGCGTTATGCGTTATGCGTTATGCGTTATGCGTTATGCGTTATGCGTTATGCGTTATGCGTTATGCGTTATGCGTCATGCGTTATGCGTTATGCGTTATGCGTTATGCGTTATGCGTTATGCGTTATGCGTTATGCGTCATGCGGTATCCGTTATGCGTTATGCGTTATGCGTAATGCGTTATGCATTAAGCGTTATGCGTTAAGCGTTATGCGTTATGCGATATGCGTTATGCGTTATGCGTTATGCGTTATGCGTTATGCGTTATGCGATATGCGTTATGCGTTATGCGTTATGCGTTATGCGTTATGCGTTATGCGTTATGCGTTATGCGTTATGCGTTATGCGTTATGCGTTATGCGTTATGCGTTATGCGTTATGCGTTATGCGTTATGCGTTATGCGTTATGCGTTATGCGTTATGCGTTATGCGTTATGCGTTATGCGTTATGCGTTATGCGTTATGCGTTATGCGTTATGCGTTATGCGTTATGCGTTATGCGTTATGCGTTATGCGTTATGCGTTATGCGTTATGCGTTATGCGTTATGCGTTATGCGTTATGCGTTATGCGTTATGCGTTATGCGTTATGCGTTATGCGTTATGCGTTATGCGTTATGCGTTATGCGTTATGCGTTATGCGTTATGCGTTATGCGTTATGCGTTATGCGTTATGCGTCTTGCGTTATCCGTTATGCGTTATGCGTTATGCGTTATGCGTTATGCGTTATGCGTTATGCGTTTTGCGTTATGCGTTATGCGTTATGCGTGATGCGTTATGCGTCATTCGTTATGCGTTATGCGTTATGCGTTATGCGTTATGCGTTATGCGTTATGCGTTATGCGTTATGCGTTATGCGTTATGCGCTATGCGTTATGCGTTATGCGTTATGCGTTATGCGTTATGCGTTATGCGTTATGCGATATGCGTTATGCGTTATGCGTTATGCGTTATGCGTTATGCGTTATGCGTTATGCGTTATGCGTTATGCGTTATGCGTTATGCGTTATGCGTTATGCGTTATGCGTTATGCGTTATGCGTTATGCGTTATGCGTTATGCGTTATGCGTTATGCGTTATGCGTTATGCGTTATGCGTTATGCGTTATGCGTTATGCGTTATGCGTTATGCGTTATGCGTTATGCGTTATGCGTTATGCGTTATGCGTTATGCGTTATGCGTTATGCGTTATGCGTTATGCGTTATGCGTTATGCGTTATGCGTTATGCGTTATGCGTTATGCGTTATGCGTTATGCGTTATGCGTTATGCGTTATGCGTTATGCGTTATGCGTTATGCGTTATGCGTTATGCGTTATGCGTCTTGCGTTATCCGTTATGCGTTATGCGTTATGCGTTATGCGTTATGCGTTATGCGTTATGCGTTTTGCGTTATGCGTTATGCGTTATGCGTGATGCGTTATGCGTCATTCGTTATGCGTTATGCGTTATGCGTTATGCGTTATGCGTTATGCGTTATGCGTTATGCGTTATGCGTTATGCGTTATGCGTTATGCGCTATGCGTTATGCGTTATGCGTTATGCGTTATGCGTTATGCGTTATGCGTTATGCGTTATGCGTCTTGCGTTATCCGTTATGCGTTATGCGTTATGCGTTATGCGTTATGCGTTATGCGTTATGCGTTATGCGTTATGCGTTATGCGTTATGCGTTATGCGTTATGCGATATGCGTTATGCGTTATGCGTTATGCGTTATGCGTTATGCGTTATGCGTTATGCGTTATGCGTTATGCGTTATGCGTTATGCGTTATGCGTTATGCGTTATGCTTTATGCGTTATGCGTTATGCGTTATGCGTTATGCGTTATGCGTTATGCGTTATGCGTTATGCGTTATGCGTTATGCGATATGCGTTATGCGTTATGCGTTATGCGTTATGCGTTATGCGTTATGCGTTATGCGTCTTGCGTTATCCGTTATGCGTTATGCGTTATGCGTTATGCGTTATGCGTTATGCGTTATGCGTTATGCGTTATGCGTTATGCGTTATGCGTTATGCGTTATGGGTTATGCGTTATGCGTTATTCGTTATGCGTTATGCGTTAAGCGTTATGCGTTATGCGTTATGCGTTATGCGTTATGCGTTATGCGTTATGCGTTATGCGTTATGCGTTATCCGTTATGCGTTATGCGTTATGCGTTATCCGTTATGCGTTATGCGTTATGCGTTAAGCGTTATGCGTTATGCATTATGCGATATGCGTTATGCGTTATGCGTTACGCGTTATGCGTTATGCGTTATGCGTTATGCGTTATGCGTTGTGCGTTATGCGTTATGCGTTATGCGTTTTGCGTTATGCGTTATGCGTTATGCGTGATGCGTTATGCGTCATTCGTTATGCGTTATGCGTTATGCGTTATGCGTTATGCGTTATGCGTTATGCGTTATGCGTTATGCGTTATGCGTTATGCGTTATGCGCTATGCGTTATGCGTTATGCGTTATGCGTTATGCGTTATGCGTTATGCGTTATGCGTAATGCGTTATGCGTTATGCGTTATGCGTTATGCGTTATGCGTTATGCGTTATGCGTTATGCGTTATGCGTTACGCGTTATGCGTTATGCGTTATGCGTTATGCGTTATGCGTTATGCGTTATGCGTTATGCGTTATGCGTTATGCGTTATGCGTTATGCGCGATGCGTTATGCGTTATGCGTTATGAGCTATGCGTTAAGCGTTATGCGTTATGCGTTATGCGTCATGCGGTATCCGTTATGCGTTTTGCGTTATGCGTAATGCGTTATGCGTTAAGCGTTATGCGTTATGCGATATGCGTTATGCGTTATGCGTTATGCGTTATGCGTTATGCGTTATGCGTTATGCGTTATGCGTTATGCGTTATGCGTTATGCGTTATGCGTTATGCGTTATGCGTTATGCATTATGCGTTATGCGTTATGCGTTATGCGTTATGCGTTATGGGTTATGCGTTATGCGTTATTCGTTATGCGTTATGCGTTAAGCGTTATGCGTTATGCGTTATGCGTTATGCGTTATGCGTTATGCGTTATGCGTTATGCGTTATGCGTTATGCGTTATCCGTTATGGGTTATGCGTTATGCGTTATCCGTTATGCGTTATGCGTTATGCGTTAAGCGTTATGCGTTATGCGTTATGCGATATGCGTTATGCGTTATGCGTAACGCGTTATGCGTTATGCGTTATGCGTTATGCGTTATGCGTTATGCGTTGTGCGTTATGCGTTATGCGTTATGCGTTTTGCGTTATGCGTTATGCGTTATGCGTGATGCGTTATGCGTCATTCGTTATGCGTTATGCGTTATGCGTTATGCGTTATGCGTTATGCGTTATGCGCTATGCGTTATGCGTTATGCGTTATGCGTTATGCGCTATGCGTTATGCGTTATGCGTTATGCGTTATGCGTTATGCGTTATGCGTTATGCGTAATGCGTTATGCGTTATGCGTTATGCGTTATGCGTTATGCGTTATGCGTTATGCGTTATGCGTTAAGCGTTATGCGTTATGCGTTATGCGTTATGCGTTATGCGTTATGCGTTATGCGTTATGCGTTATGCGTAATGCGTTATGCGCGATGCGTTATGCGTTATGCGTTATGAGCTATGCGTTAAGCGTTATGCGTTATGCGTTATGCGTCATGCGGTATCCGTTATGCGTTATGCGTTATGCGTAATGCGTTATGCGTTAAGCGTTATGCGATATGCGATATGCGTTATGCGTTATGCGTTATGCGTTATGCGTTATGCGTTATGCGATATACGTTATGCGTTATGCGTTATGCGTTATGCGTTATGCGTTATGCGTTATGCGTTATGCGTTATGCGTTATGCGTTATGCGTTATGCGTTATGCGTTATGCGTTATGCGTTATGCGTTATGCGTTATGCGTTATGCGTTATGCGTTATGCGTTATGCGTTATGCGTTATGCGTTATGCGTTATGCATTATGCGTTATGCGTTATGCGTTATGCGTTATGCGTTATGCGTTATGGGTTATGCGTTATGCGTTATTTGTTATGCGTTATGCGTTAAGCGTTATGCGTTATGCGTTATGCGTTATGCGTTATGCGTTATGCGTTATGCGTTATCCGTTATGCGTTATGCGTTAAGCGTTATGCGTCATTCGTTATGCGTTATGCGTTACGCGTTATACGTTATGCGTTATGCGCGATGCGTTATGCGTTATGCGTTATGAGCTATGCGTTAAGCGTTATGCGTTATGCATTATGCGTTATGCGTTATGCGTTATGCGTTATGCGTTATGCGTTAAGCGTTATGCGTTATGCGTTATGCGTTATGCGTTATGCGTTATGCGTTATGCGTTATGCGTTATCCGTTATGCGTTATGCGTTATGCGTTATCCGTTATGCGTTATGCGTTATGCGTTAAGCGTTACGCGTTATGCGTTATGCGATATGCGTTATGCGTTACGCGTTACGCGTTATGCGTTATGCGTTATGCGTTATGCGTTATGCGTTATGCTTTATGCGTTATGCGTTATGCGTTATGCGTTATGCGTTATGCGTTATGCGTTATGCGTTATGCGTTATGCGTTATGCGTTATGCGTTATGCGTTATGCGTTATGCGTTATGCGTTATGCGTTATGCGTTATGCGTTATGCGTTATGCGTTATGCGTTATGCGTTATGCGTTATGCGTTATGCGTCATGCGGTATCCGTTATGCGTTATGCGTTATGCGTAATGCGTTATGCGTTAAGCGTTATGCGTTAAGCGTTATGCGTTATGCGATATGCGTTATGCGTTATGCGTTATGCGTTATGCGTTATGCGTTATGCGTTATGCGTTATGCGTTATGCGTTATGCGTTATGCGTTATGCGTTATGCGTTATGCGTTATGCGTTATGCGTTATGCGTTATGCGTTATGCGTTATGCGTTATGCGTTATGCGTTATGCGTTATGCGTTATGCGTTGTGCGTTATGCGTTATGCGTTATGCGTTATGCGTTATGCGTTATGCGTTATGCGTTATGCGTTATGCGTCATGCGGTATCCGTTATGCGTTATGCGTTATGCGTAATGCGTTATGCGTTAAGCGTTATGCGTTAAGCGTTATGCGTTATGCGATATGCGTTATGCGTTATGCGTTATGCGTTATGCGTTATGCGATATGCGTTATGCGTTATGCGTTATGCGTTATGCGTTATGCGTTATGCGTTATGCGTTATGCGTTATGCGTTATGCGTTATCCGTTATGCGTTATGCGTTATGCGTTATCCGTTATGCGTTATGCGTTATGCGTTAAGCGTTATGCGTTATGCGTTATGCGATATGCGTTATGCGTTATGCGTTACGCGTTACGCGTTATGCGTTATGCGTTATGCGTTACGCGTTACGCGTTATGCTTTATGCGTTATGCGTTATGCGTTATGCGTTATGCGTTATGCGTTATGCGTTATGCGTTATGCGTTATGCGTTATGCGTTATGCGTTATGCGTTATGCGTTATGCGTTATGCGTTATGCGTTATGCGTTATGCGTTATGCGTTATGCGTTATGCGTTATGCGTTATGCGTTATGCGTTATGCGTTATGCGTTATGCGTTATGCGTTATGCGTTATGCGTTATGCGTTATGCGTTATGCGTTATGCGTTATGCGTTATGCGTTATGCGTTATGCGTTATGCGTTATGCGTTATGCGTTATGCGTTATGCGTTATGCGTTATGCGTTATGCGTTATGCGTTATGCGTTATGCGTTATGCGTTATGCGTTATGCGTTATGCGTTATGCGTTATGCGTTATGCGTTATGCGTTATGCGTTATGCGTTATGCGTTATGCGTTATGCGTTATGCGTTATGCGTTATGCGTTATGCGTTATGCGTTATGCGTTATGCGTTATGCGTTATGCGTTATGCGTTATGCGTTATGCGTTATGCGTTATGCGTTATGCGTTATGCGTTATGCGTTATGCGTTATGCGTTATGCGTTATGCGTTATGCGTTATGCGTTATGCGTTATGCGTTATGCGTTATGCGTTATGCGTTATGCGTTATGCGTTATGCGTTATGCGTTATGCGTCATGCGGTATCCGTTATGCGTTATGCGTTATGCGTAATGCGTTATGCGTTAAGCGTTATGCGTTAAGCGTTATGCGTTATGCGATATGCGTTATGCGTTATGCGTTATGCGTTATGCGTTATGCGTTATGCGATATGCGTTATGCGTTATGCGTTATGCGTTATGCGTTATGCGTTATGCGTTATGCGTTATGCGTTATGCGTTATGCGTTATGCGTTATGCGTTATGCGTTATGCGTTATGCGTTATGCGTTATGCGTTATGCGTTATGCGTTATGCGTTATGCGTTATGCGTTATGCGTTATGCGTTATGCGTTATGCGTTATGCGTTATGCGTTATGCGTTATGCGTTATGCGTTATGCGTTATGCGTTATGCGTTATGCGTTATGCGTTATGCGTTATGCGTTATGCGTTATGCGTTATGCGTTATGCGTTATGTGTTATGCGTTATGCGTTATCCGTTATGCGTTATCCGTTATGCGTTATGCGTTAAGCGTTATGCGTCATTCGTTATGCGTTATGCGTTACGCGTTATACGTTATGCGTTATGCGTTATGCGTTATGAGCTATGCGTTAAGCGTTATGCGTTATGCATTATGCGTTATGCGTTATGCGTTATGCGTTATGCGTTATGCGTTATGCGTTATGCGTTATGCGTTATGCGTTATGCGTTATGCGTTATGCGTAATGCGTTATGCGTTAAGCGTTATGCGTTATGCGTTATGCGTTATGCGTTATGCGTTATGCGTTATGCGTTATGCGTTATGCGTTATGCGTTATGCGTTATGCGTTATGCGTTATGCGTTATGCGTTATGCGTTATGCGTTATGCGTTATGCGTTATGCGTTATGCGTTATGCGTTATGCGTTATGCGTTATGCGTTATGCGTTATGCGTTATGCGTTATGCGTTATGCGTTATGCGTTATGCGTTATGCGTTATGCGTTATCCGTTATGCGTTATCCGTTATGCGTTATGCGTTAAGCGTTATGCGTCATTCGTTATGCGTTATGCGTTACGCGTTATACGTTATGCGTTATGCGCGATGCGTTATGCGTTATGCGTTATGAGCTATGCGTTAAGCGTTATGCGTTATGCATTATGCGTTATGCGTTATGCGTTATGCGTTATGCGTTATGCGTTATGCGTTATGCGTTATGCGTTATGCGTTATGCGTTATGCGTTATGCGTTATGCGTTATGCGTTATGCGTTATGCGTTATGCGTTATGCGTTATGCGTTATGCGTTATGCGTTATGCGTTATGCGTTATGCGTTATGCGTTATGCGTTATGCGTTATGCGTTATGCGTTATGCGTTATGCGTTATGCGTTATGCGTTATGCGTTATGCGTTATGCGTTATGCGTTATGCGTTTTGCGTTATGCGTTATGCGTTATGCGTTATGCGTTATGCGTTATGCGTTATGCGTTATGCGTTATGCGTTATGCGTTATGCGTTATGCGTTATGCGTTATGCGTTATGCGATATACGTTATGCGTTATGCGTTATGCGTTATGCGTTATGCGTTATGCGTTATGCGTTATGCGTTATGCGTTATGCGTTATGCGTTATGCGTTATGCGTTATGCGTTATGCGTTATGCGTTATGCGTTATGCGTTATGCATTATGCGTTATGCGTTATGCGTTATGCGTTATGCGTTATGCGTTATGGGTTATGCGTTATGCGTTATTTGTTATGCGTTATGCGTTAAGCGTTATGCGTTATGCGTTATGCGTTATGCGTTATGCGTTATGCGTTATGCGTTATCCGTTATGCGTTATGCGTTAAGCGTTATGCGTCATTCGTTATGCGTTATGCGTTACGCGTTATACGTTATGCGTTATGCGCGATGCGTTATGCGTTATGCGTTATGAGCTATGCGTTAAGCGTTATGCGTTATGCATTATGCGTTATGCGTTATGCGTTATGCGTTATGCGTTATGCGTTAAGCGTTATGCGTTATGCGTTATGCGTTATGCGTTATGCGTTATGCGTTATGCGTTATCCGTTATGCGTTATGCGTTATGCGTTATCCGTTATGCGTTATGCGTTATGCGTTAAGCGTTACGCGTTATGCGTTATGCGATATGCGTTATGCGTTACGCGTTACGCGTTATGCGTTATGCGTTATGCGTTATGCGTTATGCGTTATGCGTTATGCGTTATGCGTTATGCGTTATGCGTTATGCGTTATGCGTTATGCGTTATGCGTTATGCGTTATGCGTTATGCGTTATGCGTTATGCGTTATGCGTTATGCGTTATGCGTTATGCGTTATGCGTTATGCGTTATGCGTTATGCGTTATGCGTTATGCGTTATGCGTTATGCGTTATGCGTTATGCGTTATGCGTTATGCGTTATGCGTTATGCGTTATGCGTTATGCGTTATGCGTTATGCGTTATGCGTTATGCGTTATGCGTTATGCGTTATGCGTTATGCGTTATGCGTTATGCGTTATGCGTTATGCGTTATGCGTTATGCGTTATGCGTTATGCGTTATGCGTTATGCGTTATGCGTTATGCGTTATGCGTTATGCGTTATGCGTTATGCGTCATGCGGTATCCGTTATGCGTTATGCGTTATGCGTAATGCGTTATGCGTTAAGCGTTATGCGTTAAGCGTTATGCGTTATGCGATATGCGTTATGCGTTATGCGTTATGCGTTATGCGTTATGCGTTATGCGATATGCGTTATGCGTTATGCGTTATGCGTTATGCGTTATGCGTTATGCGTTATGCGTTATGCGTTATGCGTTATGCGTTATGCGTTATGCGTTATGCGTTATGCGTTATGCGTTATGCGTTATGCGTTATGCGTTATGCGTTATGCGTTATGCGTTATGCGTTATGCGTTATGCGTTATGCGTTATGCGTTATGCGTTATGCGTTATGCGTTATGCGTTATGCGTTATGCGTTATGCGTTATGCGTTATGCGTTATGCGTTATGCGTTATGCGTTATGCGTTATGCGTTATGTGTTATGCGTTATGCGTTATCCGTTATGCGTTATCCGTTATGCGTTATGCGTTAAGCGTTATGCGTCATTCGTTATGCGTTATGCGTTACGCGTTATACGTTATGCGTTATGCGTTATGCGTTATGAGCTATGCGTTAAGCGTTATGCGTTATGCATTATGCGTTATGCGTTATGCGTTATGCGTTATGCGTTATGCGTTATGCGTTATGCGTTATGCGTTATGCGTTATGCGTTATGCGTAATGCGTTATGCGTTATCCGTTATGCGTTATGCGTTATGCGTTATCCGTTATGCGTTATGCGTTATGCGTTAAGCGTTACGCGTTATGCGTTATGCGATAAGCGTTATGCGTTACGCGTTACGCGTTATGCGTTATGCGTTATGCGTTATGCGTTATGCGTTATGCGTTATGCTTTATGCGTTATGCGTTATGCGTTATGCGTTATGCGTTATGCGTTATGCGTTATGCGTTATGCGTTATGCGTTATGCGTTATGCGTTATGCGTTATGCGTTATGCGTTATGCGTTATGCGTTATGAGTTATGCGTTATGCGTTATGCGTTATGCGTTATGCGTTATGCGTTATGCGTTATGCGTTATGCGTTATGCGTTATGCGTTATGCGTTATGCGTTATGCGTTATGCGTTATGCGTTATGCGTTATGCGTTATGCGTTATGCGTTATGCGTTATGCGTTATGCGTTATGCGTTATGCGTTATGCGTTATGCGTTATGCGTTATGCGTTATGCGTTATGCGTTATGCGTTATGCGTTATGCGTTATGCGTTATGCGTTATGCGTTATGCGTTATGCGTTATGCGTTATGCGTTATGCGTTATGCGTTATGCGTTATGCGTTATGCGTTATGCGTTATGCGTTATGCGTTATGCGTTATGCGTTATGCGTTATGCGTTATGCGTTATGCGTTATGCGTTATGCGTTATGCGTTATGCGTTATGCGTCATGCGTTATGCGTTATGCGTTATGCGTTATGCGTTATGCGTTATGCGTTATGCGTTATGCGTTATGCGTTATGCGTTATGCGTTATGCGTTATGCGTTATGCGTAATGCGTTATGCGTTAAGCGTTATGCGTTATGCGATATGCGTTATGCGTTATGCGTTATGCGTTATGCGTTATGCGTTATGCGATATGCGTTATGCGTTATGCGTTATGCGTTATGCGTTATGCGTTATGCGTTATGCGTTATGCGTTATGCGTTATGCGTTATGCGTTATGCGTTATGCGTTATGCGTTATGCGTTATGCGTTATGCGTTATGCGTTATGCGTTATGCGTTATGCGTTATGCGTTATGCGTTATGCGTTATGCGTTATGCGTTATGCGTTATGCGTTATGCGTTATGCGTTATGCGTTATGCGTTATGCGTTATGCGTTATGCGTTATGCGTTATGCGTTATGCGTTATGCGTTATGCGTTATGCGTTATGCGTTATGCGTTATGCGTTATGCGTTATGCGTTATGCGTTATGCGTTATGCGTTATGCGTTATGCGTTATGCGTTATGCGTTATGCGTTATGCGTTATGCGTTATGCGTTATGCGTTATGCGTTATGCGTTATGCGTTATGCGTTATGCGTTATGCGTTATGCGTTATGCGTTATGCGTTATGCGTTATGCGTTATGCGTTATGCGTTATGCGTTATGCGTTATGCGTTATGCGTAATGCGTTATGCGTTAAGCGTTATGCGTTATGCGTTATGCGTTATGCGTTATGCGTTATGCGTTATGCGTTATGCGTTATGCGTTATGCGTTATGCGTTATGCGTTATGCGTTATGCGTTATGCGTTATGCGTTATGCGTTATGCGTTATGCGTTATGCGTTATGCGTTATGCGTTATGCGTTATGCGTTATGCGTTATGCGTTATGCGTTATGCGTTATGCGTTATGCGTTATGCGTTATGCGTTATGCGTTATGCGTTATGCGTTATGCGTTATGCGTTATGCGTTATGCGTTATGCGTTATGCGTTATGCGTTATGCGTTATGCGTTATGCGTTATGCGTTATGCGTTATGCGTTATGCGTTATGCGTTATGCGTTATGCGTTATGCGTTATGCGTTATGCGTTATGCGTTATGCGTTATGCGTTATCCGTTATGCGTTATCCGTTATGCGTTATGCGTTAAGCGTTATGCGTCATTCGTTATGCGTTATGCGTTACGCGTTATACGTTATGCGTTATGCGCGATGCGTTATGCGTTATGCGTTATGAGCTATGCGTTAAGCGTTATGCGTTATGCATTATGCGTTATGCGTTATGCGTTATGCGTTATGCGTTATGCGTTATGCGTTATGCGTTATGCGTTATGCGTTATGCGTTATGCGTTATGCGTTATGCGTTATGCGTTATGCGTTATGCGTTATGCGTTATGCGTTATGCGTTATGCGTTATGCGTTATGCGTTATGCGTTATGCGTTATGCGTTATGCGTTATGCGTTATGCGTTATGCGTTATGCGTTATGCGTTATGCGTTATGCGTTATGCGTTATGCGTTATGCGTTATGCGTTATGCGTTATGCGTTATGCGTTTTGCGTTATGCGTTATGCGTTATGCGTTATGCGTTATGCGTTATGCGTTATGCGTTATGCGTTATGCGTTATGCGTTATGCGTTATGCGTTATGCGTTATGCGTTATGCGTTATGCGTTATGCGTTATGCGTTATGCGTTATGCGTTATGCGTTATGCGTTATGCGTAATGCGTTATGCGTTAAGCGTTATGCGTTATGCGTTATGCGTTATGCGTTATGCGTTATGCGTTATGCGTTATGCGTTATGCGTTATGCGTTATGCGTTATGCGTTATGCGTTATGCGTTATGCGTTATGCGTTATGCGTTATGCGTTATGCGTTATGCGTTATGCGTTATGCGTTATGCGTTATGCGTTATGCGTTATGCGTTATGCGTTATGCGTTATGCGTTATGCGTTATGCGTTATGCGTTATCCGTTATGCGTTATGCGTTATGCGTTAAGCGTTACGCGTTATGCGTTATGCGATAAGCGTTATGCGTTACGCGTTACGCGTTATGCGTTATGCGTTATGCGTTATGCGTTATGCGTTATGCGTTATGCGTTATGCGTTATGCGTTATGCGTTATGCGTTATGCGTTATGCGTTATGCGTTATGCGTTATGCGTTATGCGTTATGCGTTATGCGTTATGCGTTATGCGTTATGCGTTATGCGTTATGCGTTATGCGTTATGCGTTATGCGTTATGCGTTATGCGTTATGCGTTATGCGTTATGCGTTATGCGTTATGCGTTATGCGTTATGCGTTATGCGTTATGCGTTATGCGTTATGCGTTATGCGTTATGCGTTATGCGTTATGCGTTATGCGTTATGCGTTATGCGTTATCCGTTATGCGTTATGCGTTATGCGTTAAGCGTTACGCGTTATGCGTTATGCGATAAGCGTTATGCGTTACGCGTTACGCGTTATGCGTTATGCGTTATGCGTTATGCGTTATGCGTTATGCGTTATGCGTTATGCGTTATGCGTTATGCGTTATGCGTTATGCGTTATGCGTTATGCGTTATGCGTTATGCGTTATGCGTTATGCGTTAAGCGTTACGCGTTATGCGTTATGCGATAAGCGTTATGCGTTATGCGTTATGCGTTATGCGTTATGCGTTATGCGTTATGCGTTATGCGTTATGCGTTATGCGTTATGCGTTATGCGTTATGCGTTATGCGTTATGCGTTATGCGTTATGCGTTATGCGTTATGCGTTATGCGTTATGCGTTATGCGTTATGCGTTATGCGTTATGCGTTATGCGTTATGCGTTATGCGTTATGCGTTATGCGTTATGCGTTATGCGTTATGCGTTATGCGTTATGCGTTATGCGTTATGCGTTATGCGTTATGCGTTATGCGTTATGCGTTATGCGTTATGCGTTATGCGTTCTGCGTTATGCGTTATGCGTTATGCGTTATGCGTCATGCGGTATCCGTTATGCGTTATGCGTTATGCGTAATGCGTTATGCGTTAAGCGTTATGCGTTAAGCGTTATGCGTTATGCGATATGCGTTATGCGTTATGCGTTATGCGTTATGCGTTATGCGTTATGCGTTATGCGTTATGCGATATGCGTTATGCGTTATGCGTTATGCGTTATGCGTTAAGCGTTATGCGTCATTCGTTATGCGTTATGCGTTATGCGTTATGCGTTATGCGTTATGCGTTATGCGTCATGCGGTATCCGTTATGCGTTATGCGTTATGCGTAATGCGTTATGCGTTAAGCGTTATGCGTTAAGCGTTATGCGTTATGCGATATGCGTTATGCGTTATGCGTTATGCGTTATGCGTTATGCGTTATGCGTTATGCGTTATGCGTTATGCGTTATGCGTTATGCGTTATGCGTTATGCGTTATGCGTTATGCGTTATGCGTTATGCGTTATGCGTTATGCGTTATGCGTTATGCGTTATGCGTTATGCGTTATGCGTTATGCGTTATGCGTTATGCGTTATGCGTTATGCGTTATGCGTTATGCGTTATGCGTTATGCGTTATGCGTTATGCGTTATGCGTTATGCGTTATGCGTTATGCGTTATGCGTTATGCGTTATGCGTTATGCGTTATGCGTTATGCGTTATGCGTTATGCGTTATGCGTTATGCGTTATGCGTTATGCGTTATGCGTTATGCGTTATGCGTTATGCGTTATGCGTTATGCGTTATGCGTTATGCGTTATGCGTTATGCGTTATGCGTTATGCGTTATGCGTTATGCGTTATGCGTTATGCGTTATGCGTTATGCGTTATGCGTTATGCGTTATGCGTTATGCGTTATGCGTTATGCGTTATGCGTTATGCGTTATGCGTTATGCGTTATGCGTTATGCGTTATGCGTTATGCGTTATGCGTTATGCGTTATGCGTTATGCGTTATGCGTTATGCGTTATGCGTTATGCGTTATGCGTTATGCGTTATGCGTTATGCGTTATGCGTTATGCGTTATGCGTTATGCGTTATGCGTCATGCGGTATCCGTTATGCGTTATGCGTTATGCGTTATGCGTTAAGCGTTATGCGTTAAGCGTTATGCGTTATGCGATATGCGTTATGCGTTATGCGTTATGCGTTATGCGTTATGCGTTATGCGTTATGCGATATGCGTTATGCGTTATGCGTTATGCGTTATGCGTTATGCGTTATGCGTTATGCGTTATGCGTTATGCGTTATGCGTTATGCGTTATGCGTTATGCGTTATGCGTTATGCGTTATGCGATATGCGTTATGCGTTATGCGTTATGCGTTATGCGTTATGCGTTATGCGTTATGCGTTATGCGTTAAGCGTTATGCGTTATGCGTTATGCGTTATGCGTTATGCGTTATGCGTTATGCGTTATGCGTTATGCGTTATGCGTTATGCGTTATGCGTTATGCGTTATGCGTTATGCGATATGCGTTATGCGTTATGCGTTATGCGTTATGCGTTATGCGTTATGCGTTATGCGTTATGCGTTATGCGTTATGCGTTATGCGTTATGCGTTATGCGTCTTGCGTTATCCGTTATGCGTTATGCGTTATGCGTTATGCGTTATGCGTTATGCGTTATGCGTTATGCGTTATGCGTTATGCGTTATGCGTTATGCGTTATGCGTTATGCGTTATGCGTTATGCGTTATGCGTTATGCGTTATGCGTTATGCGTTATGCGTTATGCGTTATGCGTTATGCGTTATGCGTTATGCGTTATGCGTTATGCGTTATGCGTTATGCGTTATGCGTTATGCGTTATGCGTTATGCGTCATGCGGTATCCGTTATGCGTTATGCGTTATGCGTAATGCGTTATGCGTTAAGCGTTATGCGTTATGCGATATGCGTTATGCGTTATGCGTTATGCGTTATGCGTTATGCGTTATGCGTTATGCGATATGCGTTATGCGTTATGCGTTATGCGTTATGCGTTATGCGTTATGCGTTATGCGTTATGCGTTATGCGTTATGAGTTATGCGTTATGCGTTATGCGTTATGCGTTATGCGTTATGCGTTATGCGTTATGCGTTATGCGTTATGCGTTATGCGTTATGCGTTATGCGTTATGCGTTATGCGTTATGCGTTATGCGTTATGCGTTATGCGTTATGCGTTATGCGTTATGCGTTATGCGTTATGCGTTATGTGTTATGCGTTATGCGTTATCCGTTATGCGTTATCCGTTATGCGTTATGCGTTAAGCGTTATGCGTCATTCGTTATGCGTTATGCGTTATGCGTTATGCGTTATGCGTTATGCGTTATGCGTTATGCGTTATGCGTTATGCGTTATGCGTTATGCGTTATGCGTTATGCGTTATGCGTTATGCGTTATGCGTCATGCGGTATCCGTTATGCGTTATGCGTTATGCGTAATGCGTTATGCGTTAAGCGTTATGCGTTATGCGATATGCGTTATGCGTTATGCGTTATGCGTTATGCGTTATGCGTTATGCGTTATGCGTTATGCGTTATGCGTTATGCGTTATGCGTTATCCGTTATGCGTTATGCGTTATGCGTTATGCGTTATGCGTTATGCCTTATGCGTTATGCGTTATGCGTTATGCGTTATGCGTTATGCGTTATGCGTTATGCGTTATGCGTTATGCGTTATGCGTTATGCGTTATGCGTTATGCGTTATGCGTTATGCGTTATGCGTTATGCGTTATGCGTTATGCGTTATGCGTTATGCGTTATGCGTTATGCGTTATGCGTTATGCGTTATGCGTTATGCGTTATGCGTTATGCGTTATGCGTTATGCGTTATGCGTTATGCGTTATGCGTTATGCGTTATGCGGTATCCGTTATGCGTTATGCGTTATGCGTAATTCGTTATGCGTTAAGCGTTATGCGTTAAGCGTTATGCGTTATGCGATATGCGTTATGCGTTATGCGTTATGCGTTATGCGTTATGCGTTATGCGTTATGCGTTATGCGATATGCGTTATGCGTTATGCGTTATGCGTTATGCGTTATGCGTCATTCGTTATGCGTTATGCGTTATGCGTTATGCGTTATGCGTTATGCGTTATGCGTCATGCGGTATCCGTTATGCGTTATGCGTTATGCGTAATGCGTTATGCGTTAAGCGTTATGCGTTAAGCGTTATGCGTTATGCGATATGCGTTATGCGTTATGCGTTATGCGTTATGCGTTATGCGTTATGCGTTATGCGTTATGCGTTATGCGTTATGCGTTATGCGTTATGCGTTATGCGTTATGCGTTATGCGTTATGCGTTATGCGTTATGCGTTATGCGTTATGCGTTATGCGTTATGCGTTATGCGTTATGCGTTATGCGTTATGCGTTATGCGTTATGCGTTATGCGTTATGCGTTATGCGTTATGCGTTATGCGTTATGCGTTATGCGTTATGCGTTATGCGTTATGCGTTATGCGTTATGCGTTATGCGTTATGCGTTATGCGTTATGCGTTATGCGTTATGCGTTATGCGTTATGCGTTATGCGTTATGCGTTATGCGTTATGCGTTATGCGTTATGCGTTATGCGTTATGCGTTATGCGTTATGCGTTATGCGTTATGCGTTATGCGTTATGCGTTATGCGTTATGCGTTATGCGTTATGCGTTATGCGTTATGCGTTATGCGTTATGCGTTATGCGTTATGCGTTATGCGTTATGCGTTATGCGTTATGCGTTATGCGTTATGCGTTATGCGTTATGCGTTATGCGTTATGCGTTATGCGTTATGCGTTATGCGTTATGCGTTATGCGTTATGCGTTATGCGTTATGCGTTATGCGTTATGCGTTATGCGTTATGCGTTATGCGTTATGCGTTATGCGTTATGCGTTATGCGTTATGCGTTATGCGTTATGCGTTATGCGTCATGCGGTATCCGTTATGCGTTATGCGTTATGCGTTATGCGTTAAGCGTTATGCGTTAAGCGTTATGCGTTATGCGATATGCGTTATGCGTTATGCGTTATGCGTTATGCGTTATGCGTTATGCGTTATGCGATATGCGTTATGCGTTATGCGTTATGCGTTATGCGTTATGCGTTATGCGTTATGCGTTATGCGTTATGCGTTATGCGTTATGCGTTATGCGTTATGCGTTATGCGTTATGCGTTATGCGATATGCGTTATGCGTTATGCGTTATGCGTTATGCGTTATGCGTTATGCGTTATGCGTTATGCGTTAAGCGTTATGCGTTATGCGTTATGCGTTATGCGTTATGCGTTATGCGTTATGCGTTATGCGTTATGCGTTATGCGTTATGCGTTATGCGTTATGCGTTATGCGTTATGCGATATGCGTTATGCGTTATGCGTTATGCGTTATGCGTTATGCGTTATGCGTTATGCGTTATGCGTTATGCGTTATGCGTTATGCGTTATGCGTCTTGCGTTATCCGTTATGCGTTATGCGTTATGCGTTATGCGTTATGCGTTATGCGTTATGCGTTATGCGTTATGCGTTATGCGTTATGCGTTATGCGTTATGCGTTATGCGTTATGCGTTATGCGTTATGCGTTATGCGTTATGCGTTATGCGTTATGCGTTATGCGTTATGCGTTATGCGTTATGCGTTATGCGTTATGCGTTATGCGTTATGCGTTATGCGTTATGCGTTATGCGTTATGCGTTATGCGTTATGCGTTATGCGTCATGCGGTATCCGTTATGCGTTATGCGTTATGCGTAATGCGTTATGCGTTAAGCGTTATGCGTTATGCGATATGCGTTATGCGTTATGCGTTATGCGTTATGCGTTATGCGTTATGCGTTATGCGATATGCGTTATGCGTTATGCGTTATGCGTTATGCGTTATGCGTTATGCGTTATGCGTTATGCGTTATGCGTTATGAGTTATGCGTTATGCGTTATGCGTTATGCGTTATGCGTTATGCGTTATGCGTTATGCGTTATGCGTTATGCGTTATGCGTTATGCGTTATGCGTTATGCGTTATGCGTTATGCGTTATGCGTTATGCGTTATGCGTTATGCGTTATGCGTTATGCGTTATGCGTTATGCGTTATGTGTTATGCGTTATGCGTTATCCGTTATGCGTTATCCGTTATGCGTTATGCGTTAAGCGTTATGCGTCATTCGTTATGCGTTATGCGTTATGCGTTATGCGTTATGCGTTATGCGTTATGCGTTATGCGTTATGCGTTATGCGTTATGCGTTATGCGTTATGCGTTATGCGTTATGCGTTATGCGTTATGCGTTATGCGTCATGCGGTATCCGTTATGCGTTATGCGTTATGCGTAATGCGTTATGCGTTAAGCGTTATGCGTTATGCGATATGCGTTATGCGTTATGCGTTATGCGTTATGCGTTATGCGTTATGCGTTATGCGTTATGCGTTATGCGTTATGCGTTATGCGTTATCCGTTATGCGTTATGCGTTATGCGTTATGCGTTATGCGTTATGCGTTATGCGTTATGCCTTATGCGTTATGCGTTATGCGTTATGCGTTATGCGTTATGCGTTATGCGTTATGCGTTATGCGTTATGCGTTATGCGTTATGCGTTATGCGTTATGCGTTATGCGTTATGCGTTATGCGTTATGCGTTATGCGTTATGCGTTATGCGTTATGCGTTATGCGTTATGCGTTATGCGTTATGCGTTATGCGTTATGCGTTATGCGTTATGCGTTATGCGTTATGCGTTATGCGTTATGCGGTATCCGTTATGCGTTATGCGTTATGCGTAATTCGTTATGCGTTAAGCGTTATGCGTTAAGCGTTATGCGTTATGCGATATGCGTTATGCGTTATGCGTTATGCGTTATGCGTTATGCGTTATGCGTTATGCGTTATGCGATATGCGTTATGCGTTATGCGTTATGCGTTATGCGTTATGCGTTATGCGTTATGCGTTATGCGTTATGCGTTATGCGTTATGCGTTATGCGTTATGCGTTATGCGTTATGCGTTATGCGTTATGCGTTATTCGTTATGCGTTATGCGTTAAACGTTATGCGTTATGCGTTATGCGTTATGCGTTATGCGTTATGCGTTATGCGTTATGCGTTATGCGTTATGCGTTATGCGTTATGCGTTATCCGTTATGCGTTATGCGTTATGCGTTATCCGTTATGCGTTATGCGTTATGCGTTAAGCGTTGTGCGTTATGCGTTATGCGATATGCGTTATGCGTTATGCGTTACGCGTTATGCGTTATGCGTTATGCGTTATGCGTTATGCGTTGTGCGTTATGCGTTATGCGTTATGCGTTATGCGTTTTGCGTTATGCGTTATGCGTTATGCGTGATGCGTTATGCGTCATTCGTTATGCGTTATGCGTTATGCGTTATGCGTTATGCGTTATGCGTTATGCGCTATGCGTTATGCGTTATGCGTTATGCGTTATGCGCTATGCGTTATGCGTTATGCGTTATGCGTTATGCGTTATGCGTTATGCGTTATGCGTTATGCGTTATGCGTTATGCGTTATGCGTTATGCGTTATGCGTTATGCGTTATGCGTTATGCGTTATGCGTTATGCGTTATGCGTTATGCGTTATGCGTTATGCGTTATGCGTTATGCGTTATGCGTTATGCGTTATGCGTTATGCGCGATGCGTTATGCGTTATGCGTTATGAGCTATGCGTTAAGCGTTATGCGTTATGCATTATGCGTTATGCGTTATGCGTTATGCGTTATGCGTTATGCGTTAAGCGTTATGCGTTATGCGTTATGCGTTATGCGTTATGCGTTATGCGTTATGCGTTATGCGTTATGCGTTATGCGTTATGCGTTATGCGTTATGCGTTATGCGTTATGCGTTATGCGTTATGCGTTATGCGTTATGCGTTATGCGTTATGCGTTATGCGTTATGCGTTATGCGTTATGCGTTATGCGTTATGCGTTATGCGTTATGCGTTATGCGTCATGCGGTATCCGTTATGCGTTATGCGTTATGCGTAATGCGTTATGCGTTAAGCGTTATGCGTTAAGCGTTATGCGTTATGCGATATGCGTTATGCGTTATGCGTTATGCGTTATGCGTTATGCGTTATGCGTTATGCGTTATGCGTTATGCGATATGCGTTATGCGTTATGCATTATGCGTTATGCGTTATGCGTTATGCGTTATGCGTTATGCGTTATGCGTTATGCGTTATGCGTTATGCGTTATGCGTTATGCGTTATGCGTTATGCGTTATGCGTTATGCGTTATGCGTTATGTGTTATGCGTTATGCGTTATCCGTTATGCGTTATCCGTTATGCGTTATGCGTTAAGCGTTATGCGTTATGCGTTAAGCGTTATGCGTTATGCGTTAAGCGTTATGCGTTATGCGTTATGCGATATGCGTTATGCGTGATGCGTTATGCGTCATTCGTTATGCGTTATGCGTTATGCGTTATGCGTTATGCGTTATGCGTTATGCGCTATGCGTTATGCGTTATGCGTTATGCGTTATGCGTTATGCGTTATGCGTTATGCGTTATGCGTTATGCGTTATGCGTTATGCGTTATGCGTTATGCGTTATGCGTTATGCGTTATGCGTTATGCGTTATGCGTTATGCGTTATCCGTTATGCGTTATGCGTTATGCGTTATCCGTTATGCGTTATGCGTTATGCGTTAAGCGTTATGCGTTATGCGTTATGCGATATGCGTTATGCGTTATGCGTTATGCGTTGTGCGTTATGCGTTATGCGTTGTGCGTTATGCGTTATGCGTTATGCGTTATGCGTTATGCGTTTTGCGTTATGCGTTATGCGTTATGCGTGATGCGTTATGCGTCATGCGTTATGCGTTATGCGTTATGCGTTATCCGTTATGCGTTATGCGTTATGCGTTAAGCGTTATGCGTTATGCGTTATGCGATATGCGTTATGCGTTATGCGTTATGCGTTATGCGTTATGCGTTATGCGTTATGCGTTGTGCGTTATGCGTTATGCGTTATGCGTTATGCGTTATGCGTTTTGCGTTATGCGTTATGCGTTATGCGTGATGCGTTATGCGTCATGCGTTATGCGTTATGCGTTATGCGTTATGCGTTATGCGTTATGCGTTATGCGTTATGCGTTATGCGTTATGCGTTATGCGTTATGCGTTATGCGTTATGCGTTATGCGCTATGCGTTATGCGTTATGCGTTATGCGTTATGCGTTATGCGTTATGCGTTATGCGTTATGCGTTATGCGTTATGCGTTATGCGTTATGCGTTATGCGTTATGCGTTATGCGTTATGCGTTATGCGTTATGCGTTATGCGTTATGCGCGATGCGTTATGCGTTATGCGTTATGAGCTATGCGTTAAGCGTTATGCGTTATGCATTATGCGTTATGCGTTATGCGTTATGCGTTATGCGTTATGCGTTATGCGTTATGCGTTATGCGTTATGCGTTATGCGTTATGCGTTATGCGTTATGCGTTATGCGTTATGCGTTATGCGTTATGCGTTATGCGTTATGCGTTATGCGCTATGCGTTATGCGATATGCGTTATGCGTTATGCGTTATGCGTTATGCGTTATGCGTTATGCGTTATGCGTTATGCGTTATGCGTTATGCGTTATGCGTTATGCGCTATGCGTTATGCGATATGCGTTATGCGTTATGCGTTATGCGTTATGCGTTATGCGTTATGCGTTATGCGTTATGCGTTATGCGTTGTGCGTTATGCGTTATGCGTTATGCGTTATGCGTTATGCGTTTTGCGTTATGCGTTATGCGTTATGCGTGATGCGTTATGCGTCATGCGTTATGCGTTATGCGTTATGCGTTATGCGTTATGCGTTATGCGTTATGCGTTATGCGTTATGCGTTATGCGTTATGCGTTATGCGTTATGCGTTATGCGTTATGCGCTATGCGTTATGCGTTATGCGTTATGCGTTATGCGTTATGCGTTATGCGTTATGCGTTATGCGTTATGCGTTATGCGTTATGCGTTATGCGTTATGCGTTATGCGTTATGCGTTATGCGTTATGCGTTATGCGTTATGCGTTATGCGCGATGCGTTATGCGTTATGCGTTATGAGCTATGCGTTAAGCGTTATGCGTTATGCATTATGCGTTATGCGTTATGCGTTATGCGTTATGCGTTATGCGTTATGCGTTATGCGTTATGCGTTATGCGTTATGCGTTATGCGTTATGCGTTATGCGTTATGCGTTATGCGTTATGCGTTATGCGTTATGCGTTATGCGCTATGCGTTATGCGATATGCGTTATGCGTTATGCGTTATGCGTTATGCGTTATGCGTTATGCGTTATGCGTTATGCGTTATGCGTTATGCGTTATGCGCTATGCGTTATGCGATATGCGTTATGCGTTATGCGTTATGCGTTATGCGTTATGCGTTATGCGTTATGCGTTATGCGTTATGCGTTGTGCGTTATGCGTTATGCGTTGTGCGTTATGCGTTTTGCGTTATGCGTTATGCGTTATGCGTGATGCGTTATGCGTTATGCGTTATGCGTTATGCGTTATGCGTTATGCGTTATGCGTTATGCGTTATGCGTTATGCGATATGCGTTATGCGTTATGCATTATGCGTTATGCGTTATGCGTTATGCGTTATGCGTTATGCGTTATGCGTTATGCGTTATGCGTTATGCGTTATGCGTTATGCGTTATGCGTTATGTGTTATGCGTTATGCGTTATCCGTTATGCGTTATCCGTTATGCGTTATGCGTTAAGCGTTATGCGTCATTCGTTATGCGTTATGCGTTACGCGTTATACGTTATGCGTTATGCGCGATGCGTTATGCGTTATGCGTTATGAGCTATGCGTTAAGCGTTATGCGTTATGCATTATGCGTTATGCGTTATGCGTTATGCGTTATGCGTTATGCGTTATGCGTTAAGCGTTATGCGTTATGCGTTATGCGTTATGCGTTATGCGTTATGCGTTATGCGTTATGCGTTATCCGTTATGCGTTATGCGTTATGCGTTATCCGTTATGCGTTATGCGTTATGCGTTATGCGTTAAGCGTTATGCGTTATGCGTTATGCGATATGCGTTATGCGTTATGCGTTACGCGTTATGCGTTATGCGTTATGCGTTATGCGTTGTGCGTTATGCGTTATGCGTTATGCGTTTTGCGTTATGCGTTATGCGTTATGCGTGATGCGTTATGCGTCATTCGTTATGCGTTATGCGTTATGCGTTATGCGTTATGCGTTATGCGTTATGCGCTATGCGTTATGCGTTATGCGTTATGCGTTATGCGTTATGCGTTATGCGTTATGCGTTATGCGTTATGCGTTATGCGTTATGCGTTATGCGTTATGCGTTATGCGTTATGCGTTATGCGTTATGCGTTATGCGTTATCCGTTATGCGTTATGCGTTATGCGTTATCCGTTATGCGTTATGCGTTATGCGTTAAGCGTTATGCGTTATGCGTTATGCGATATGCGTTATGCGTTATGCGTTATGCGTTGTGCGTTATGCGTTATGCGTTGTGCGTTATGCGTTATGCGTTATGCGTTATGCGTTATGCGTTATGCGTTTTGCGTTATGCGTTATGCGTTATGCGTGATGCGTTATGCGTGATGCGTTATGCGTTATGCGTTATGCGTTATCCGTTATGCGTTATGCGTTATGCGTTAAGCGTTATGCGTTATGCGTTATGCGATATGCGTTATGCGTTATGCGTTATGCGTTATGCGTTATGCGTTATGCGTTATGCGTTGTGCGTTATGCGTTATGCGTTATGCGTTATGCGTTATGCGTTTTGCGTTATGCGTTATGCGTTATGCGTGATGCGTTATGCGTCATGCGTTATGCGTTATGCGTTATGCGTTATGCGTTATGCGTTATGCGTTATGCGTTATGCGTTATGCGTTATGCGTTATGCGTTATGCGTTATGCGTTATGCGTTATGCGCTATGCGTTATGCGTTATGCGTTATGCGTTATGCGTTATGCGTTATGCGTTATGCGTTATGCGTTATGCGTTATGCGTTATGCGTTATGCGTTATGCGTTATGCGTTATGCGTTATGCGTTATGCGTTATGCGTTATGCGCGATGCGTTATGCGTTATGCGTTATGAGCTATGCGTTAAGCGTTATGCGTTATGCATTATGCGTTATGCGTTATGCGTTATGCGTTATGCGTTATGCGTTATGCGTTATGCGTTATGCGTTATGCGTTATGCGTTATGCGTTATGCGTTATGCGTTATGCGTTATGCGTTATGCGTTATGCGTTATGCGTTATGCGTTATGCGCTATGCGTTATGCGATATGCGTTATGCGTTATGCGTTATGCGTTATGCGTTATGCGTTATGCGTTATGCGTTATGCGTTATGCGTTATGCGTTATGCGTTATGCGCTATGCGTTATGCGATATGCGTTATGCGTTATGCGTTATGCGTTATGCGTTATGCGTTATGCGTTATGCGTTATGCGTTATGCGTTGTGCGTTATGCGTTATGCGTTATGCGTTATGCGTTATGCGTTTTGCGTTATGCGTTATGCGTTATGCGTGATGCGTTATGCGTCATGCGTTATGCGTTATGCGTTATGCGTTATGCGTTATGCGTTATGCGTTATGCGTTATGCGTTATGCGTTATGCGTTATGCGTTATGCGTTATGCGTTATGCGTTATGCGTTATGCGCTATGCGTTATGCGTTATGCGTTATGCGTTATGCGTTATGCGTTATGCGTTATGCGTTATGCGTTATGCGTTATGCGTTATGCGTTATGCGTTATGCGTTATGCGTTATGCGTTATGCGTTATGCGTTATGCGTTATGCGTTATGCGTTATGCGCGATGCGTTATGCGTTATGCGTTATGAGCTATGCGTTAAGCGTTATGCGTTATGCATTATGCGTTATGCGTTATGCGTTATGCGTTATGCGTTATGCGTTATGCGTTATGCGTTATGCGTTATGCGTTATGCGTTATGCGTTATGCGTTATGCGTTATGCGTTATGCGTTATGCGTTATGCGTTATGCGTTATGCGTTATGCGTTATGCGCTATGCGTTATGCGATATGCGTTATGCGTTATGCGTTATGCGTTATGCGTTATGCGTTATGCGTTATGCGTTATGCGTTATGCGTTATGCGTTATGCGCTATGCGTTATGCGATATGCGTTATGCGTTATGCGTTATGCGTTATGCGTTATGCGTTATGCGTTATGCGTTATGCGTTATGCGTTGTGCGTTATGCGTTATGCGTTGTGCGTTATGCGTTTTGCGTTATGCGTTATGCGTTATGCGTGATGCGTTATGCGTTATGCGTTATGCGTTATGCGTTATGCGTTATGCGTTATGCGTTATGCGTTATGCGTCATGCGTTATGCGTTATGCGTTATGCGTTATGCGTTATGCGTTATGCGTTATGCGTTATGCGTTATGGGCTATGCGTTAAGCGTTATGCGTTATGCGTTATGCGTTATGCGTTATGCGTTATGCGTTATGCGTTATGCGTTATGCGTTATGCGTTATGCGTTATGCGTTATGCGTTATGCGTTATGCGTTATGCGTTATGCGTTATGCGTTATGCGTTATGCGTTATGCGTTATGCGTTATGCGTTATGCGTTATGCGTTATGCGTTATGCGTTATGCGTTATGCGTTATGCGTTATGCGTTATGCGTTATGCGTTATGCGTTATGCGTTATGCGTTATGCGTTATGCGTTATGCGTTATGCGTTATGCGTTATGCGTTATGCGTTATGCGCTATGGGCTATGCGTTAAGCGTTATGCGTTATCCGTTATGCGTTATGCGTTATGCGTTATGCGTTATCCGTTATGCGTTATGCGCGATGCGTTATGCGTTATGCGTTATGGGCTATGCGTTATGGGCTATGCGTTAAGCGTTATGCGTTATGCATTATGCGTTATGCGTTATGCGTTATGCGTTATGCGTTATGCGTTATGCGTTATGCATTATGCGTTATGCGTTATGCGTTATGCGTTATGCGTTATGCGTTATGCGTTATGCGTTATGCGTTATGCGTTATGCGTTATGCGTTATGCGTTATGCGTTATGCGTTATGCGTTATGCGTTATGCGTTATGCGTTACGCGTTATGTGTTATGCGTTGTGCGTTATGCGTTATGCGTTATCCGTTATGCGTTATGCGTTATGCGTTATGCGTTATGCGTTAAGCGTTATGCGTTATGCGTTATGCGATATGTGTTATGCGATATGCGTTATGCGTTATGCGTTATGCGTTATGCGTTATGCGTTATGCGTTATGCGTTATGCGTTATGCGTTATGCGTTATGCGTTATGCGTTATGCGTTATGCGTTATGCGTTATGCGTTATGCGTTATGCGTTATGCGTTATGCGTTATGCGTTATGCGTTATGCGTTATGCGTTATGCGTTATGCGTTATGCGTTATGCGTTATGCGTTATGCGTTATGCGTTATGCGTTATGCGTTATGCGTTATGCGTTATGCGTTATGCGTTATGCGTTATGCGTTATGCGTTATGCGTTATGCGTTATGCGTTATGCGTTATGCGTTATGCGTTATGCGTTATGCGTTATGCGTTATGCGTTATGCGTTATGCGTTATGCGTTATGCGTTATGCGTTATGCGTTATGCGTTATGCGTTATGCGTTATGCGTTATGCGTTATGCGTTATGCGTTATGCGTTATGCGTTATGCGTTATGCGTTATGCGTTATGCGTTATGCGTTATGGGCTATGCGTTAAGCGTTATGCGTTATGCGTTATGCGTTATGCGTTAAGCGTTATGCGTTATGCGTTATGCGTTATGCGTTACGCGTTATGTGTTATGCGTTGTGCGTTATGCGTTATGCGTTATCCGTTATGCGTTATGCGTTATGCGTTATGCGTTATGCGTTAAGCGTTATGCGTTATGCGTTATGCGATATGTGTTATGCGATATGCGTTATGCGTTATGCGTTATGCGTTACGCGTTATGCGTTATGAGTTATGCGTTATGCGTTATGCGTTATGCGTTATGCGTTATGCGTTATGCGTTATGCGTTATGCGTTATGCGTTATGCGTTATGCGTTATGCGTTATGCGTTATGCGTTATGCGTTATGCGTTATGCGTTATGCGTTATGCGTTATGCGTTATGCGTTATGCGTTATGCGTTATGCGTTATGCGTTATGCGTTATGCGTTATGCGTTATGCGTTATGCGTTATGCGTTATGCGGTATGCGTTATGCGTTATGCGTTATGCGTTATGCGTTATGCGTTATGCGTTATGCGTTATGAGTTATGCGTCATGCGTTATGCGTTATGCGTTATGCGTTATGCGTTATGCGTTATGCGTTATGCGTTATGCGTTATGCGTTATGAGTTATGCGTTATGCGTTATGCGTTATGCGTTATGCGTTATGCGTTATGCGTTATGCGTTATGCGTTATGCGTTATGCGTTATGCGTTATGCGTTATGCGTTATGCGTTATGCGTTATGCGTTATGCGTTATGCGTTATGCGTTATGCGTTATGCGTTATGCGTTATGCGTTATGCGTTATGCGTTATGCGTTATGCGTTATGCGTTATGCGTTATGCGTTATGCGTTATGCGTTATGCGTTATGCGTTATGCGTTATGCGTTATGCGTTATGCGTTATGCGTTATGCGTTATGCGTTATGCGTTATGCGTTATGCGTTATGCGTTATGCGTTATGCGTTATGCGTTATGCGTTATGCGTTATGCGTTATGCGTTATGCGTTATGCGTTATGCGTTATGCGTTATGCGTTATGCGTTATGCGTTATGCGTTATGCGTTATGCGTTATGCGTTATGCGTTATGCGTTATGCGTTATGCGTTATGCGTTATGCGTTATGCGTTATGCGTTATGCGTTATGCGTTATGCGTTAGGCGTTATGCGTTACGCGTTACGCGTTATGCGTTACGCGTTATGCGTTACGCGTTATGCGTTACGCGTTATGCGTTATTCGTTACGCGTTATGCGTTACGCGTTATACGTTACGCGTTATGCGTGATGCGTTATGCGTTATGCGATATGGGCTATGCGTTAAGCGTTATGCGTTATGCGTTATGCGTTATGCGTTATGCGTTATGCGTTATGCGTTATGCGTTATGCGTTATGCGTTATGCGTTATGCGTTATGCGTTATGCGTTATGCGTTATGCGTTATGCGTTATGCGTTATGCGTTATGCGGTATGCGGTATGCGTTATGCGTTATGCGTTATGCGTTATGCGTTATGCGTTATGCGTTATGCGTTATGCGTTATGCGTTATGCGTTATGCGTTATGCGTTATGCGTTATGCGTTATGCGTTATGCGTTATGCGTTATGCGTTATGCGTTATGCGTTATGCGTTATGCGTTATGCGTTATGCGTTATGGGCTATGCGTTAAGCGTTATGCGTTATGCGTTATGCGTTATGCGTTAAGCGTTATGCGTTATGCGTTATGCGTTATGCGTTACGCGTTATGTGTTATGCGTTGTGCGTTATGCGTTATGCGTTATCCGTTATGCGTTATGCGTTATGCGTTATGTGTTATGCGTTGTGCGTTATGCGTTATGCGTTATCCGTTATGCGTTATGCGTTATGCGTTATGCGTTATGCGTTAAGCGTTATGCGTTATGCGTTATGCGATATGTGTTATGCGATATGAGTTATGCGTTATGCGTTATGCGTTACGCGTTATGCGTTATGCGTTATGCGTTATGCGTTATGCGTTATGCGTTATGCGTTATGCGTTATGCGTTATGCGTTATGCGTTATGCGTTATGCGTTATGCGTTATGCGTTATGCGTTATGCGTTATGCGTTATGCGTTATGCGTTATGCGTTATGCGTTATGCGTTATGCGTTATGCGTTAGGCGTTATGCGTTACGCGTTACGCGTTATGCGTTACGCGTTATGCGTTACGCGTTATGCGTTATTCGTTACGCGTTATGCGTTACGCGTTATACGTTACGCGTTATGCGTGATGCGTTATGCGTTATGCGTTATGGGCTATGCGTTAAGGGTTATGCGTTATGCGTTATGCGTTATGCGTTATGCGTTATGCGTTATGCGTTATGCGTTATGCGTTATGCGTTATGCGTTATGCGTTATGCGTTATGCGTTATGCGTTATGCGTTATGCGTTATGCGTTATGCGTTATGCGGTATGCGGTATGCGTTATGCGTTATGCGTTATGCGTTATGCGTTATGCGTTATGCGTTATGCGTTATGCGTTATGCGTTATGCGTTATGCGTTATGCGTTATGCGTTATGCGTTATGCGTTATGCGTTATGCGTTATGCGTTATGCGTTATGCGTTATGCGTTATGCGTTATGCGTTATGCGTTATGCGTTATGCGTTATGGGCTATGCGTTAAGCGTTATGCGTTATGCGTTATGCGTTATGCGTTAAGCGTTATGCGTTATGCGTTATGCGTTATGCGTTACGCGTTATGTGTTATGCGTTGTGCGTTATGCGTTATGCGTTATCCGTTATGCGTTATGCGTTATGCGTTATGTGTTATGCGTTGTGCGTTATGCGTTATGCGTTATCCGTTATGCGTTATGCGTTATGCGTTATGCGTTATGCGTTAAGCGTTATGCGTTATGCGTTATGCGATATGTGTTATGCGATATGAGTTATGCGTTATGCGTTATGCGTTACGCGTTATGCGTTATGCGTTATGCGTTATGCGTTATGCGTTATGCGTTATGCGTTATGCGTTATGCGTTATGCGTTATGCGTTATGCGTTATGCGTTATGCGTTATGCGTTATGCGTTATGCGTTATGCGTTATGCGTTATGCGTTATGCGTTATGCGTTATGCGTTATGCGTTATGCGTTATGCGTTATGCGTTATGCGTTATGCGTTATGCGTTATGCGTTATGCGTTATGCGTTATGCGTTATGCGTTATGCGTTATGCGTTATGCGTTATGCGTTACGCGTTATGCGTTATGCGTTACGCGTTATGCGTTATTCGTTATGCGTTATGCGTTACGCGTTATACGTTATGCGTTATGCGTGATGCGTTATGCGTTATGGGCTATGCGTTAAGCGTTATGCGTTATGCATTATGTGTTATGCGTTATGCGTTATGCGTTATGCGTTAAGCGTTATGCGTTATGCGTCATGCGTTATGCGTTATGCGTTATGCGTTATGCGTTATGCGTTATGCGTTATGCGTTATGCGTTATGCGTTATGCGTTATGCGTTATGCGTTATGCGTTATGCGCTATGCGTTATGCGTTATGCGTTATGCGTTATGCGTTATGCGTTATGCGTTATGCGTTATGCGTTATGCGTTATGCGTTATGCGTTATGCGTTATGCGTTATGCGTTATGCGTTATGCGTTATGCGTTATGCGTTATGCGTTATGCGTTGTGCGTTGTGCGTTATGCGTTATGCGTTATGGGCTATGCGTTAAGCGTTATGCGTTATGCGTTATGCGTTATGCGTTAAGCGTTATGCGTTATGCGTTATGCGTTATGCGTTACGCGTTATGTGTTATGCGTTGTGCGTTATGCGTTATGCGTTATCCGTTATGCGTTATGCGTTATGCGTTATGCGTTATGCGTTAAGCGTTATGCGTTATGCGTTATGCGATATGTGTTATGCGATATGCGTTATGCGTTATGCGTTATGCGTTACGCGTTATGCGTTATGCGTTATGCGTTATGCGTTAAGCGTTATGCGTTATGCGTTATGCGTTATGCGTTATGCGTTATGCGTTATGCGTTATGCGTTATGCGTTATGCGTTATGCGTTATGCGTTATGCGTTATGCGTTATGCGTTATGCGTTATGCGTTATGCGTTATGCGTTATGCGTTATGCGTTATGCGTTATGCGTTATGCGTTATGCGTTATGCGTTATGCGTTATGCGTTATGCGTTATGCGTTATGCGTTATGCGTTATGCGTTATGCGTTATGCGTTATGCGTTATGCGTTATGCGTTATGCGTTATGCGTTATGCGTTATGCGTTATGCGTTATGCGTTATGCGTTATGCGTTATGCGTTATGCGTTATGCGTTATGCGTTATGCGTTATGCGTTATGCGTTATGCGTTATGCGTTATGCGTTATGCGTTATGCGTTATGCGTTATGCGTTATGCGTTATGCGTTATGCGTTATGCGTTAGGCGTTATGCGTTACGCGTTACGCGTTATGCGTTACGCGTTATGCGTTACGCGTTATGCGTTACGCGTTATGCGTTATTCGTTACGCGTTATGCGTTACGCGTTATACGTTACGCGTTATGCGTGATGCGTTATGCGTTATGCGTTATGGGCTATGCGTTAAGCGTTATGCGTTATGCGTTATGCGTTATGCGTTATGCGTTATGCGTTATGCGTTATGCGTTATGCGTTATGCGTTATGCGTTATGCGTTATGCGTTATGCGTTATGCGTTATGCGTTATGCGTTATGCGTTATGCGTTATGCGGTATGCGGTATGCGTTATGCGTTATGCGTTATGCGTTATGCGTTATGCGTTATGCGTTATGCGTTATGCGTTATGCGTTATGCGTTATGCGTTATGCGTTATGCGTTATGCGTTATGCGTTAAGCGTTATGCGTTATGCGTTATGCGTTATGCGTTACGCGTTATGTGTTATGCGTTGTGCGTTATGCGTTATGCGTTATCCGTTATGCGTTATGCGTTATGCGTTATGTGTTATGCGTTGTGCGTTATGCGTTATGCGTTATCCGTTATGCGTTATGCGTTATGCGTTATGCGTTATGCGTTAAGCGTTATGCGTTATGCGTTATGCGATATGTGTTATGCGATATGAGTTATGCGTTATGCGTTATGCGTTACGCGTTATGCGTTATGCGTTATGCGTTATGCGTTATGCGTTATGCGTTATGCGTTATGCGTTATGCGTTATGCGTTATGCGTTATGCGTTATGCGTTATGCGTTATGCGTTATGCGTTATGCGTTATGCGTTATGCGTTATGCGTTATGCGTTATGCGTTATGCGTTATGCGTTATGCGTTATGCGTTATGCGTTATGCGTTATGCGTTATGCGTTATGCGTTATGCGTTATGCGTTATGCGTTATGCGTTATGCGTTATGCGTTACGCGTTATGCGTTATGCGTTACGCGTTATGCGTTATTCGTTATGCGTTATGCGTTACGCGTTATACGTTATGCGTTATGCGTGATGCGTTATGCGTTATGGGCTATGCGTTAAGCGTTATGCGTTATGCATTATGTGTTATGCGTTATGCGTTATGCGTTATGCGTTAAGCGTTATGCGTTATGCGTCATGCGTTATGCGTTATGCGTTATGCGTTATGCGTTATGCGTTATGCGTTATGCGTTATGCGTTATGCGTTATGCGTTATGCGTTATGCGTTATGCGTTATGCGTTATGCGTTATGCGTTATGCGTTATGCGTTATGCGTTATGCGTTATGCGTTATGCGTTATGCGTTATGCGTTATGCGTTATGCGTTATGCGTTATGCGTTATGCGTTATGCGTTATGCGTTATGCGTTATGCGTTATGCGTTATGCGTTGTGCGTTGTGCGTTATGCGTTATGCGTTATGGGCTATGCGTTAAGCGTTATGCGTTATGCGTTATGCGTTATGCGTTAAGCGTTATGCGTTATGCGTTATGCGTTATGCGTTACGCGTTATGTGTTATGCGTTATGCGTTGTGCGTTATGCGTTATGCGTTATCCGTTATGCGTTATGCGTTATGCGTTATGCGTTATGCGTTAAGCGTTATGCGTTATGCGTTATGCGATATGTGTTATGCGATATGCGTTATGCGTTATGCGTTATGCGTTACGCGTTATGCGTTATGCGTTATGCGTTATGCGTTAAGCGTTATGCGTTATGCGTTATGCGTTATGCGTTATGCGTTATGCGTTATGCGTTATGCGTTATGCGTTATGCGTTATGCGTTATGCGTTATGCGTTATGCGTTATGCGTTATGCGTTATGCGTTATGCGTTATGCGTTATGCGTTATGCGTTATGCGTTATGCGTTATGCGTTATGCGTTATGCGTTATGCGTTATGCGTTATGCGTTATGCGTTATGCGTTATGCGTTATGCGTTATGCGTTATGCGTTATGCGTTATGCGTTATGCGTTATGCGTTATGCGTTATGCGTTATGCGTTATGCGTTATGCGTTATGCGTTATGCGTTATGCGTTATGCGTTATGCGTTATGCGTTATGCGTTATGCGTTATGCGTTATGCGTTATGCGTTATGCGTTATGCGTTATGCGTTATGCGTTATGCGTTATGCGTTAGGCGTTATGCGTTACGCGTTACGCGTTATGCGTTACGCGTTATGCGTTACGCGTTATGCGTTACGCGTTATGCGTTATTCGTTACGCGTTATGCGTTACGCGTTATACGTTACGCGTTATGCGTGATGCGTTATGCGTTATGCGTTATGGGCTATGCGTTAAGCGTTATGCGTTATGCGTTATGCGTTATGCGTTATGCGTTATGCGTTATGCGTTATGCGTTATGCGTTATGCGTTATGCGTTATGCGTTATGCGTTATGCGTTATGCGTTATGCGTTATGCGTTATGCGTTATGCGTTATGCGGTATGCGGTATGCGTTATGCGTTATGCGTTATGCGTTATGCGTTATGCGTTATGCGTTATGCGTTATGCGTTATGCGTTATGCGTTATGCGTTATGCGTTATGCGTTATGCGTTATGCGTTATGCGTTATGCGTTATGCGTTATGCGTTATGCGTTATGCGTTATGCGTTATGCGTTATGCGTTATGGGCTATGCGTTAAGCGTTATGCGTTATGCGTTATGCGTTATGCGTTAAGCGTTATGCGTTATGCGTTATGCGTTATGCGTTACGCGTTATGTGTTATGCGTTGTGCGTTATGCGTTATGCGTTATCCGTTATGCGTTATGCGTTATGTGTTATGCGTTGTGCGTTATGCGTTATGCGTTATCCGTTATGCGTTATGCGTTATGCGTTATGCGTTATGCGTTAAGCGTTATGCGTTATGCGTTATGCGATATGTGTTATGCGATATGAGTTATGCGTTATGCGTTATGCGTTACGCGTTATGCGTTATGCGTTATGCGTTATGCGTTATGCGTTATGCGTTATGCGTTATGCGTTATGCGTTATGCGTTATGCGTTATGCGTTATGCGTTATGCGTTATGCGTTATGCGTTATGCGTTATGCGTTATGCGTTATGCGTTATGCGTTATGCGTTATGCGTTATGCGTTATGCGTTATGCGTTATGCGTTATGCGTTATGCGTTATGCGTTATGCGTTATGCGTTATGCGTTATGCGTTATGCGTTATGCGTTATGCGTTACGCGTTATGCGTTATGCGTTACGCGTTATGCGTTATTCGTTATGCGTTATGCGTTACGCGTTATACGTTATGCGTTATGCGTGATGCGTTATGCGTTATGGGCTATGCGTTAAGCGTTATGCGTTATGCATTATGTGTTATGCGTTATGCGTTATGCGTTATGCGTTAAGCGTTATGCGTTATGCGTCATGCGTTATGCGTTATGCGTTATGCGTTATGCGTTATGCGTTATGCGTTATGCGTTATGCGTTATGCGTTATGCGTTATGCGTTATGCGTTATGCGTTATGCGTTATGCGTTATGCGTTATGCGTTATGCGTTATGCGTTATGCGTTATGCGTTATGCGTTATGCGTTATGCGTTATGCGTTATGCGTTATGCGTTATGCGTTATGCGTTATGCGTTATGCGTTATGCGTTATGCGTTATGCGTTATGCGTTATGCGTTGTGCGTTGTGCGTTATGCGTTATGCGTTATGGGCTATGCGTTAAGCGTTATGCGTTATGCGTTATGCGTTATGCGTTAAGCGTTATGCGTTATGCGTTATGCGTTATGCGTTACGCGTTATGTGTTATGCGTTGTGCGTTATGCGTTATGCGTTATCCGTTATGCGTTATGCGTTATGCGTTATGCGTTATGCGTTAAGCGTTATGCGTTATGCGTTATGCGATATGTGTTATGCGATATGCGTTATGCGTTATGCGTTATGCGTTACGCGTTATGCGTTATGCGTTATGCGTTATGCGTTAAGCGTTATGCGTTATGCGTTATGCGTTATGCGTTATGCGTTATGCGTTATGCGTTATGCGTTATGCGTTATGCGTTATGCGTTATGCGTTATGCGTTATGCGTTATGCGTTATGCGTTATGCGTTATGCGTTATGCGTTATGCGTTATGCGTTATGCGTTATGCGTTATGCGTTATGCGTTATGCGTTATGCGTTATGCGTTATGCGTTATGCGTTATGCGTTATGCGTTATGCGTTATGCGTTATGCGTTATGCGTTATGCGTTATGCGTTATGCGTTATGCGTTATGCGTTATGCGTTATGCGTTATGCGTTATGCGTTATGCGTTATGCGTTATGCGTTATGCGTTATGCGTTATGCGTTATGCGTTATGCGTTATGCGTTATGCGTTATGCGTTATGCGTTATGCGTTATGCGTTATGCGTTATGCGTTATGCGTTATGCGTTATGCGTTATGGGCTATGCGTTAAGCGTTATGCGTTATGCGTTATGCGTTATGCGTTAAGCGTTATGCGTTATGCGTTATGCGTTATGCGTTACGCGTTATGTGTTATGCGTTGTGCGTTATGCGTTATGCGTTATGCGTTATCCGTTATGCGTTATGCGTTATGCGTTATGCGTTATGCGTTAAGCGTTATGCGTTATGCGTTATGCGATATGTGTTATGCGATATGCGTTATGCGTTATGCGTTATGCGTTACGCGTTATGCGTTATGCGTTATGCGTTATGCGTTATGCGTTATGCGTTATGCGTTATGCGTTATGCGTTATGCGTTATGCGTTATGCGTTATGCGTTATGCGTTATGCGTTATGCGTTATGCGTTATGCGTTATGCGTTATGCGTTATGCGTTATGCGTTATGCGTTATGCGTTATGCGTTATGCGTTATGCGTTATGCGTTATGCGTTATGCGTTATGCGTTATGCGTTATGCGTTATGCGTTATGCGTTATGCGGTATGCGTTATGCGTTATGCGTTATGCGTTATGCGTTATGCGTTATGCGTTATGCGTTATGAGTTATGCGTCATGCGTTATGCGTTATGCGTTATGCGTTATGCGTTATGCGTTATGCGTTATGCGTTATGCGTTATGCGTTATGCGTTATGCGTTATGCGTTATGCGTTATGCGTTATGCGTTATGCGTTATGCGTTATGCGTTATGCGTTATGCGTTATGCGTTATGCGTTATGCGTTATGCGTTATGCGTTATGCGTTATGCGTTATGCGTTATGCGTTATGCGTTATGCGTTATGCGTTATGCGTTATGCGTTATGCGTTATGCGTTATGCGTTATGCGTTATGCGTTATGCGTTATGCGTTATGCGTTATGCGTTATGCGTTATGCGTTATGCGTTATGCGTTATGCGTTATGCGTTATGCGTTATGCGTTATGCGTTATGCGTTATGCGTTATGCGTTATGCGTTATGCGTTATGCGTTATGCGTTATGCGTTATGCGTTATGCGTTATGCGTTATGCGTTATGCGTTATGCGTTATGCGTTATGCGTTATGCGTTATGCGTTATGCGTTATGCGTTATGCGTTATGCGTTATGCGTTATGCGTTATGCGTTATGCGTTATGCGTTATGCGTTATGCGTTATGCGTTATGCGTTAGGCGTTATGCGTTACGCGTTACGCGTTATGCGTTACGCGTTATGCGTTACGCGTTATGCGTTATTCGTTACGCGTTATGCGTTACGCGTTATACGTTACGCGTTATGCGTGATGCGTTATGCGTTATGCGTTATGGGCTATGCGTTAAGCGTTATGCGTTATGCGTTATGCGTTATGCGTTATGCGTTATGCGTTATGCGTTATGCGTTATGCGTTATGCGTTATGCGTTATGCGTTATGCGTTATGCGTTATGCGTTATGCGTTATGCGTTATGCGTTATGCGTTATGCGTTATGCGTTATGCGTTATGCGGTATGCGGTATGCGTTATGCGTTATGCGTTATGCGTTATGCGTTATGCGTTATGCGTTATGCGTTATGCGTTATGCGTTATGCGTTATGCGTTATGCGTTATGCGTTATGCGTTATGCGTTATGCGTTATGCGTTATGCGTTATGCGTTATGCGTTATGCGTTATGCGTTATGCGTTATGCGTTATGCGTTATGCGTTATGCGTTATGCGTTATGCGTTATGCGTTATGCGTTATGCGTTATGCGTTATGCGTTATGCGTTATGCGTTATGCGTTATGCGTTATGCGTTATGCGTTATGCGTTATGCGTTATGCGTTATGCGTTATGCGTTATGCGTTATGCGTTATGCGTTATGCGTTATGCGTTATGCGTTATGCGTTATGCGTTATGCGTTATGCGTTATGCGTTATGCGTTATGCGTTATGCGTTATGCGTTATGCGTTATGCGTTATGCGTTATGCGTTATGCGTTATGCGTTATGCGTTATGCGTTATGCGTTATGCGTTATGCGTTATGCGTTATGCGTTATGCGTTATGCGTTATGCGTTATGCGTTATGCGTTATGCGTTATGCGTTATGCGTTAGGCGTTATGCGTTACGCGTTACGCGTTATGCGTTACGCGTTATGCGTTACGCGTTATGCGTTACGCGTTATGCGTTATTCGTTACGCGTTATGCGTTACGCGTTATACGTTACGCGTTATGCGTGATGCGTTATGCGTTATGCGTTATGGGCTATGCGTTAAGCGTTATGCGTTATGCGTTATGCGTTATGCGTTATGCGTTATGCGTTATGCGTTATGCGTTATGCGTTATGCGTTATGCGTTATGCGTTATGCGTTATGCGTTATGCGTTATGCGTTATGCGTTATGCGTTATGCGTTATGCGTTATGCGTTATGCGGTATGCGGTATGCGTTATGCGTTATGCGTTATGCGTTATGCGTTATGCGTTATGCGTTATGCGTTATGCGTTATGCGTTATGCGTTATGCGTTATGCGTTATGCGTTATGCGTTATGCGTTATGCGTTATGCGTTATGCGTTATGCGTTATGCGTTATGCGTTATGCGTTATGCGTTATGGGCTATGCGTTAAGCGTTATGCGTTATGCGTTATGCGTTATGCGTTAAGCGTTATGCGTTATGCGTTATGCGTTATGCGTTACGCGTTATGTGTTATGCGTTGTGCGTTATGCGTTATGCGTTATCCGTTATGCGTTATGCGTTATGCGTTATGTGTTATGCGTTGTGCGTTATGCGTTATGCGTTATCCGTTATGCGTTATGCGTTATGCGTTATGCGTTATGCGTTAAGCGTTATGCGTTATGCGTTATGCGATATGTGTTATGCGATATGAGTTATGCGTTATGCGTTATGCGTTACGCGTTATGCGTTATGCGTTATGCGTTATGCGTTATGCGTTATGCGTTATGCGTTATGCGTTATGCGTTATGCGTTATGCGTTATGCGTTATGCGTTATGCGTTATGCGTTATGCGTTATGCGTTATGCGTTATGCGTTATGCGTTATGCGTTATGCGTTATGCGTTATGCGTTATGCGTTATGCGTTATGCGTTATGCGTTATGCGTTATGCGTTATGCGTTATGCGTTATGCGTTATGCGTTGTGCGTTGTGCGTTATGCGTTATGCGTTATGGGCTATGCGTTAAGCGTTATGCGTTATGCGTTATGCGTTATGCGTTATGCGTTATGCGTTATCCGTTATGCGTTATGCGTTATGCGTTATGTGTTATGCGTTGTGCGTTATGCGTTATGCGTTATCCGTTATGCGTTATGCGTTATGCGTTATGCGTTATGCGTTATGCGTTATGCGTTATGCGTTATGCGTTACGCGTTATGCGTTATGCGTTACGCGTTATGCGTTATTCGTTATGCGTTATGCGTTACGCGTTATACGTTATGCGTTATGCGTGATGCGTTATGCGTTATGGGCTATGCGTTAAGCGTTATGCGTTATGCATTATGTGTTATGCGTTATGCGTTATGCGTTATGCGTTAAGCGTTATGCGTTATGCGTCATGCGTTATGCGTTATGCGTTATGCGTTATGCGTTATGCGTTATGCGTTATGCGTTATGCGTTATGCGTTATGCGTTATGCGTTATGCGTTATGCGTTATGCGTTATGCGTTATGCGTTATGCGTTATGCGTTATGCGTTATGCGTTATGCGTTATGCGTTATGCGTTATGCGTTATGCGTTATGCGTTATGCGTTATGCGTTATGCGTTATGCGTTATGCGTTATGCGTTATGCGTTGTGCGTTGTGCGTTATGCGTTATGCGTTATGGGCTATGCGTTAAGCGTTATGCGTTATGCGTTATGCGTTATGCGTTAAGCGTTATGCGTTATGCGTTATGCGTTATGCGTTACGCGTTATGTGTTATGCGTTGTGCGTTATGCGTTATGCGTTATCCGTTATGCGTTATGCGTTATGCGTTATGCGTTATGCGTTAAGCGTTATGCGTTATGCGTTATGCGATATGTGTTATGCGATATGCGTTATGCGTTATGCGTTATGCGTTACGCGTTATGCGTTATGCGTTATGCGTTATGCGTTAAGCGTTATGCGTTATGCGTTATGCGTTATGCGTTATGCGTTATGCGTTATGCGTTATGCGTTATGCGTTATGCGTTATGCGTTATGCGTTATGCGTTATGCGTTATGCGTTATGCGTTATGCGTTATGCGTTATGCGTTATGCGTTATGCGTTATGCGTTATGCGTTATGCGTTATGCGTTATGCGTTATGCGTTATGCGTTATGCGTTATGCGTTATGCGTTATGCGTTATGCGTTATGCGTTATGCGTTATGCGTTATGCGTTATGCGTTATGCGTTATGCGTTATGCGTTATGCGTTATGCGTTATGCGTTATGCGTTATGCGTTATGCGTTGTGCGTTGTGCGTTATGCGTTATGCGTTATGGGCTATGCGTTAAGCGTTATGCGTTATGCGTTATGCGTTATGCGTTAAGCGTTATGCGTTATGCGTTATGCGTTATGCGTTACGCGTTATGTGTTATGCGTTGTGCGTTATGCGTTATGCGTTATCCGTTATGCGTTATGCGTTATGCGTTATGCGTTATGCGTTAAGCGTTATGCGTTATGCGTTATGCGATATGTGTTATGCGATATGCGTTATGCGTTATGCGTTATGCGTTACGCGTTATGCGTTATGCGTTATGCGTTATGCGTTAAGCGTTATGCGTTATGCGTTATGCGTTATGCGTTATGCGTTATGCGTTATGCGTTATGCGTTATGCGTTATGCGTTATGCGTTATGCGTTATGCGTTATGCGTTATGCGTTATGCGTTATGCGTTATGCGTTATGCGTTATGCGTTATTCGTTATGCGTTATGCGTTACGCGTTATACGTTATGCGTTATGCGTTATGCGTGATGCGTTATGCGTTATGCGTTATGGGCTATGCGTTAAGCGTTATGCGTTATGCATTATGTGTTATGCGTTATGCGTTACGCGTTATGCGTGATGCGTTATGCGTTATGCGTTATGCGTTATGCGTTATGCGTTATGCGTTATGCGTTATGCGTTATGCGTTATGCGTTATGCGTTATGCGTTATGCGTTATGCGTTATGCGTTATGCGTTATGCGTTATGCGTTATGCGTTATGCGTTATGCGTTATGCGTTATGCGTTATGCGTTATGCGTTATGCGTTATGCGTTATGCGTTATGCGTTATGCGTTATGCGTTATGCGTTATGCGTTATGCGTTATGCGTTACGCGTTATGCGTTACGCGTTATGCGTTATTCGTTACGCGTTATGCGTTACGCGTTATACGTTACGCGTTATGCGTGATGCGTTATGCGTTATGCGTTATGGGCTATGCGTTAAGCGTTATGCGTTATGCGTTATGCGTTATGCGTTATGCGTTAAGCGTTATGCGTTATGCGTTATGCGTTATGCGTTATGCGTTATGCGTTATGCGTTATGCGTTATGCGTTATGCGTTATGCGTTATGCGGTATGCGGTATGCGTTATGCGTTATGCGTTATGCGTTATGCGTTATGCGTTATGCGTTATGCGTTATGCGTTATGCGTTATGCGTTATGCGTTATGCGTTATGCGTTATGCGTTATGCGTTATGCGTTATGCGTTATGCGTTATGCGTTATGCGTTATGCGTTATGCGTTATGCGTTATGCGTTATGCGTTATGCGTTAGGCGTTATGCGTTATGCGTTATGCGTTATGCGTTATGCGTTATGCGTTATGCGTTATGCGTTATGCGTTATGCGTTATGCGTTATGCGTTATGCGTTATGCGTTATGCGTTATGCGTTATGCGTTATGCGTTATGCGTTATGCGTTATGCGTTATGCGTTATGCGTTATGCGTTATGCGTTATGCGTTATGCGTTATGCGTTATGCGTTATGCGCTATGGGCTATGCGTTAAGCGTTATGCGTTATGCATTATGCGTTATGCGTTATGCGTTATGCGTTATGTGTTAAGCGTTATGCGTTATGCGTTATGCGTTATGCGTTATGCGTTATGCGTTATGCGTTATGCGTTATGCGTTATGCGTTATGCGCTATGGGCTATGCGTTAAGCGTTATGCGTTATCCGTTATGCGTTATGCGTTATGCGTTATGCGTTATCCGTTATGCGTTATGCGCGATGCGTTATGCGTTATGCGTTATGGGCTATGCGTTATGGGCTATGCGTTAAGCGTTATGCGTTATGCATTATGCGTTATGCGTTATGCGTTATGCGTTATGCGTTAAGCGTTATGCGTTATGCGTTATGGGCTATGCGTTATGGGCTATGCGTTAAGCGTTATGCGTTATGCATTATGCGTTATGCGTTATGCGTTATGCGTTATGCGTTAAGCGTTATGCGTTATGCGTTATGCGTTATGCGTTATGCGTTATGCGTTATGCGTTATGCGTTATGCGTTATGCGTTATGCGTTATGCGTTATGCGTTATGCGTTATGCGTTATGCGTTATGCGTTATGCGTTATGCGTTATGCGTTATGCGTTATGCGTTACGCGTTACGCGTTATGCGTTACGCGTTATGCGTTATGCGTTAAGCGTTATGCGTTATGCGTCATGCGTTATGCGTTATGCGTTATGCGTTATGCGTTATGCGTTATGCGTTATGCGTTATGCGTTATGCGTTATGCGTTATGCGTTATGCGTTATGCGTTATGCGTTATGCGTTATGCGTTATGCGTTATGCGTTATGCGTTATGCGTTATGCGTTATGCGTTATGCGTTATGCGTTATGCGTTATGCGTTATGCGTTATGCGTTATGCGTTATGCGTTATGCGTTATGCGTTATGCGTTATGCGTTATGCGTTATGCGTTATGCGTTATGCGTTATGCGTTATGCGTTATGCGTTATGGGCTATGCGTTAAGCGTTATGCGTTATGCGTTATGCGTTATGCGTTAAGCGTTATGCGTTATGCGTTATGCGTTATGCGTTACGCGTTATGTGTTATGCGTTGTGCGTTATGCGTTATGCGTTATCCGTTATGCGTTATGCGTTATGCGTTATGTGTTATGCGTTGTGCGTTATGCGTTATGCGTTATCCGTTATGCGTTATGCGTTATGCGTTATGCGTTATGCGTTATGCGTTATGCGTTATGCGTTATGCGTTATGCGTTATGCGTTATGCGTTATGCGTTATGCGTTATGCGTTATGCGTTATGCGTTATGCGTTATGCGTTATGCGTTATGCGTTATGCGTTATGCGTTATGCGTTAAGCGTTATGCGTTATGCATTATGTGTTATGCGTTATGCGTTATGCGTTATGCGTTAAGCGTTATGCGTTATGCGTCATGCGTTATGCGTTATGCGTTATGCGTTATGCGTTATGCGTTATGCGTTATGCGTTATGCGTTATGCGTTATGCGTTATGCGTTATGCGTTATGCGTTATGCGTTATGCGTTATGCGTTATGCGTTATGCGTTATGCGTTATGCGTTATGCGTTATGCGTTATGCGTTATGCGTTATGCGTTATGCGTTATGCGTTATGCGTTATGCGTTATGCGTTATGCGTTATGCGTTATGCGTTATGCGTTGTGCGTTGTGCGTTATGCGTTATGCGTTATGCGTTATGCGTTATGCGTTATGCGTTATGCGTTATGCGTTATGCGTTATGCGTTATGCGTTATGCGTTATGCGTTATGCGTTATGCGTTATGCGTTATGCGTTATGCGTTATGCGTTATGCGTTATGCGTTATGCGTTATGCGTTATGCGTTATGCGTTATGCGTTATGCGTTATGCGTTATGCGTTATGCGTTATGCGTTATGCGTTATGCGTTATGCGTTATGCGTTATGCGTTATGCGTTATGCGTTATGCGTTATGCGTTATGCGTTATGCGTTATGCGTTATGGGCTATGCGTTAAGCGTTATGCGTTATGCGTTATGCGTTATGCGTTATGCGTTAAGCGTTATGCGTTATGCGTTATGCGTTATGCGTTACGCGTTATGTGTTATGCGTTGTGCGTTATGCGTTATGCGTTATCCGTTATGCGTTATGCGTTATGCGTTATGCGTTATGCGTTAAGCGTTATGCGTTATGCGTTATGCGATATGTGTTATGCGATATGCGTTATGCGTTATGCGTTATGCGTTACGCGTTATGCGTTATGCGTTATGCGTTATGCGTTATGCGTTATGCGTTATGCGTTATGCGTTATGCGTTATGCGTTATGCGTTATGCGTTATGCGTTATGCGTTATGCGTTATGCGTTATGCGTTATGCGTTATGCGTTATGCGTTATGCGTTATGCGTTATGCGTTATGCGTTATGCGTTATGCGTTATGCGTTATGCGTTATGCGTTATGCGTTATGCGTTATGCGTTATGCGTTATGCGTTATGCGTTATGCGTTATGCGGTATGCGTTATGCGTTATGCGTTATGCGTTATGCGTTATGCGTTATGCGTTATGCGTTATGAGTTATGCGTCATGCGTTATGCGTTATGCGTTATGCGTTATGCGTTATGCGTTATGCGTTATGCGTTATGCGTTATGCGTTATGCGTTATGCGTTATGCGTTATGCGTTATGCGTTATGCGTTATGCGTTATGCGTTATGCGTTATGCGTTATGCGTTATGCGTTATGCGTTATGCGTTATGCGTTATGCGTTATGCGTTATGCGTTATGCGTTATGCGTTATGCGTTATGCGTTATGCGTTATGCGTTATGCGTTATGCGTTATGCGTTATGCGTTATGCGTTATGCGTTATGCGTTATGCGTTATGCGTTATGCGTTATGCGTTATGCGTTATGCGTTATGCGTTATGCGTTATGCGTTATGCGTTATGCGTTATGCGTTATGCGTTATGCGTTATGCGTTATGCGTTATGCGTTATGCGTTATGCGTTATGCGTTATGCGTTATGCGTTATGCGTTATGCGTTATGCGTTATGCGTTATGCGTTATGCGTTATGCGTTATGCGTTATGCGTTATGCGTTATGCGTTATGCGTTATGCGTTATGCGTTATGCGTTATGCGTTATGCGTTATGCGTTATGCGTTATGCGTTATGCGTTATGCGTTATGCGTTATGCGTTATGCGTTATGCGTTATGCGTTATGCGTTATGCGTTATGCGTTAGGCGTTATGCGTTACGCGTTACGCGTTATGCGTTACGCGTTATGCGTTACGCGTTATGCGTTACGCGTTATGCGTTATTCGTTACGCGTTATGCGTTACGCGTTATACGTTACGCGTTATGCGTGATGCGTTATGCGTTATGCGTTATGGGCTATGCGTTAAGCGTTATGCGTTATGCGTTATGCGTTATGCGTTATGCGTTATGCGTTATGCGTTATGCGTTATGCGTTATGCGTTATGCGTTATGCGTTATGCGTTATGCGTTATGCGTTATGCGTTATGCGTTATGCGTTATGCGTTATGCGTTATGCGGTATGCGGTATGCGTTATGCGTTATGCGTTATGCGTTATGCGTTATGCGTTATGCGTTATGCGTTATGCGTTATGCGTTATGCGTTATGCGTTATGCGTTATGCGTTATGCGTTATGCGTTATGCGTTATGCGTTATGCGTTATGCGTTATGCGTTATGCGTTATGCGTTATGCGTTATGCGTTATGCGTTATGGGCTATGCGTTAAGCGTTATGCGTTATGCGTTATGCGTTATGCGTTAAGCGTTATGCGTTATGCGTTATGCGTTATGCGTTACGCGTTATGTGTTATGCGTTGTGCGTTATGCGTTATGCGTTATCCGTTATGCGTTATGCGTTATGCGTTATGTGTTATGCGTTGTGCGTTATGCGTTATGCGTTATCCGTTATGCGTTATGCGTTATGCGTTATGCGTTATGCGTTAAGCGTTATGCGTTATGCGTTATGCGATATGTGTTATGCGATATGAGTTATGCGTTATGCGTTATGCGTTACGCGTTATGCGTTATGCGTTATGCGTTATGCGTTATGCGTTATGCGTTATGCGTTATGCGTTATGCGTTATGCGTTATGCGTTATGCGTTATGCGTTATGCGTTATGCGTTATGCGTTATGCGTTATGCGTTATGCGTTATGCGTTATGCGTTATGCGTTATGCGTTATGCGTTATGCGTTATGCGTTATGCGTTATGCGTTATGCGTTATGCGTTATGCGTTATGCGTTATGCGTTATGCGTTACGCGTTATGCGTTATGCGTTACGCGTTATGCGTTATTCGTTATGCGTTATGCGTTACGCGTTATACGTTATGCGTTATGCGTGATGCGTTATGCGTTATGGGCTATGCGTTAAGCGTTATGCGTTATGCGTTATGCGATATGTGTTATGCGATATGCGTTATGCGTTATGCGTTATGCGTTACGCGTTATGCGTTATGCGTTATGCGTTATGCGTTATGCGTTATGCGTTATGCGTTATGCGTTATGCGTTATGCGTTATGCGTTATGCGTTATGCGTTATGCGTTATGCGTTATGCGTTATGCGTTATGCGTTATGCGTTATGCGTTATGCGTTATGCGTTATGCGTTATGCGTTATGCGTTATGCGTTATGCGTTATGCGTTATGCGTTATGCGTTATGCGTTATGCGTTATGCGTTATGCGTTATGCGGTATGCGTTATGCGTTATGCGTTATGCGTTATGCGTTATGCGTTATGCGTTATGCGTTATGAGTTATGCGTCATGCGTTATGCGTTATGCGTTATGCGTTATGCGTTATGCGTTATGCGTTATGCGTTATGCGTTATGCGTTATGCGTTATGCGTTATGCGTTATGCGTTATGCGTTATGCGTTATGCGTTATGCGTTATGCGTTATGCGTTATGCGTTATGCGTTATGCGTTATGCGTTATGCGTTATGCGTTATGCGTTATGCGTTATGCGTTATGCGTTATGCGTTATGCGTTATGCGTTATGCGTTATGCGTTATGCGTTATGCGTTATGCGTTATGCGTTATGCGTTATGCGTTATGCGTTATGCGTTATGCGTTATGCGTTATGCGTTGTGCGTTGTGCGTTATGCGTTATGCGTTATGGGCTATGCGTTAAGCGTTATGCGTTATGCGTTATGCGTTATGCGTTAAGCGTTATGCGTTATGCGTTATGCGTTATGCGTTACGCGTTATGTGTTATGCGTTGTGCGTTATGCGTTATGCGTTATCCGTTATGCGTTATGCGTTATGCGTTATGCGTTATGCGTTAAGCGTTATGCGTTATGCGTTATGCGATATGTGTTATGCGATATGCGTTATGCGTTATGCGTTATGCGTTACGCGTTATGCGTTATGCGTTATGCGTTATGCGTTAAGCGTTATGCGTTATGCGTTATGCGTTATGCGTTATGCGTTATGCGTTATGCGTTATGCGTTATGCGTTATGCGTTATGCGTTATGCGTTATGCGTTATGCGTTATGCGTTATGCGTTATGCGTTATGCGTTATGCGTTATGCGTTATGCGTTATGCGTTATGCGTTATGCGTTATGCGTTATGCGTTATGCGTTATGCGTTATGCGTTATGCGTTATGCGTTATGCGTTATGCGTTATGCGTTATGCGTTATGCGTTATGCGTTATGCGTTATGCGTTATGCGTTATGCGTTATGCGTTATGCGTTATGCGTTATGCGTTATGCGTTATGCGTTATGCGTTATGCGTTATGCGTTATGCGTTGTGCGTTGTGCGTTATGCGTTATGCGTTATGGGCTATGCGTTAAGCGTTATGCGTTATGCGTTATGCGTTATGCGTTAAGCGTTATGCGTTATGCGTTATGCGTTATGCGTTACGCGTTATGTGTTATGCGTTGTGCGTTATGCGTTATGCGTTATCCGTTATGCGTTATGCGTTATGCGTTATGCGTTATGCGTTAAGCGTTATGCGTTATGCGTTATGCGATATGTGTTATGCGATATGCGTTATGCGTTATGCGTTATGCGTTACGCGTTATGCGTTATGCGTTATGCGTTATGCGTTAAGCGTTATGCGTTATGCGTTATGCGTTATGCGTTATGCGTTATGCGTTATGCGTTATGCGTTATGCGTTATGCGTTATGCGTTATGCGTTATGCGTTATGCGTTATGCGTTATGCGTTATGCGTTATGCGTTATGCGTTATTCGTTATGCGTTATGCGTTACGCGTTATACGTTATGCGTTATGCGTTATGCGTGATGCGTTATGCGTTATGCGTTATGGGCTATGCGTTAAGCGTTATGCGTTATGCATTATGTGTTATGCGTTATGCGTTACGCGTTATGCGTGATGCGTTATGCGTTATGCGTTATGCGTTATGCGTTATGCGTTATGCGTTATGCGTTATGCGTTATGCGTTATGCGTTATGCGTTATGCGTTATGCGTTATGCGTTATGCGTTATGCGTTATGCGTTATGCGTTATGCGTTATGCGTTATGCGTTATGCGTTATGCGTTATGCGTTATGCGTTATGCGTTATGCGTTATGCGTTATGCGTTATGCGTTATGCGTTATGCGTTATGCGTTATGCGTTATGCGTTATGCGTTATGCGTTATGCGTTATGCGTTATGCGTTATGCGTTATGCGTTATGCGTTATGCGTTATGCGTTATGCGTTATGGGCTATGCGTTAAGCGTTATGCGTTATGCGTTATGCGTTATGCGTTAAGCGTTATGCGTTATGCGTTATGCGTTATGCGTTACGCGTTATGTGTTATGCGTTGTGCGTTATGCGTTATGCGTTATCCGTTATGCGTTATGCGTTATGCGTTATGCGTTATGCGTTAAGCGTTATGCGTTATGCGTTATGCGATATGTGTTATGCGATATGCGTTATGCGTTATGCGTTATGCGTTACGCGTTATGCGTTATGCGTTATGCGTTATGCGTTATGCGTTATGCGTTATGCGTTATGCGTTATGCGTTATGCGTTATGCGTTATGCGTTATGCGTTATGCGTTATGCGTTATGCGTTATGCGTTATGCGTTATGCGTTATGCGTTATGCGTTATGCGTTATGCGTTATGCGTTATGCGTTATGCGTTATGCGTTATGCGTTATGCGTTATGCGTTATGCGTTATGCGTTATGCGTTATGCGTTATGCGTTATGCGTTATGCGTTATGCGGTATGCGTTATGCGTTATGCGTTATGCGTTATGCGTTATGCGTTATGCGTTATGCGTTATGAGTTATGCGTCATGCGTTATGCGTTATGCGTTATGCGTTATGCGTTATGCGTTATGCGTTATGCGTTATGCGTTATGCGTTATGCGTTATGCGTTATGCGTTATGCGTTATGCGTTATGCGTTATGCGTTATGCGTTATGCGTTATGCGTTATGCGTTATGCGTTATGCGTTATGCGTTATGCGTTATGCGTTATGCGTTATGCGTTATGCGTTATGCGTTATGCGTTATGCGTTATGCGTTATGCGTTATGCGTTATGCGTTATGCGTTATGCGTTATGCGTTATGCGTTATGCGTTATGCGTTATGCGTTATGCGTTATGCGTTATGCGTTATGCGTTGTGCGTTGTGCGTTATGCGTTATGCGTTATGGGCTATGCGTTAAGCGTTATGCGTTATGCGTTATGCGTTATGCGTTAAGCGTTATGCGTTATGCGTTATGCGTTATGCGTTACGCGTTATGTGTTATGCGTTGTGCGTTATGCGTTATGCGTTATCCGTTATGCGTTATGCGTTATGCGTTATGCGTTATGCGTTAAGCGTTATGCGTTATGCGTTATGCGATATGTGTTATGCGATATGCGTTATGCGTTATGCGTTATGCGTTACGCGTTATGCGTTATGCGTTATGCGTTATGCGTTAAGCGTTATGCGTTATGCGTTATGCGTTATGCGTTATGCGTTATGCGTTATGCGTTATGCGTTATGCGTTATGCGTTATGCGTTATGCGTTATGCGTTATGCGTTATGCGTTATGCGTTATGCGTTATGCGTTATGCGTTATGCGTTATGCGTTATGCGTTATGCGTTATGCGTTATGCGTTATGCGTTATGCGTTATGCGTTATGCGTTATGCGTTATGCGTTATGCGTTATGCGTTATGCGTTATGCGTTATGCGTTATGCGTTATGCGTTATGCGTTATGCGTTATGCGTTATGCGTTATGCGTTATGCGTTATGCGTTATGCGTTATGCGTTATGCGTTATGCGTTATGCGTTATGCGTTATGCGTTATGCGTTATGCGTTATGCGTTGTGCGTTGTGCGTTATGCGTTATGCGTTATGGTCTATGCGTTAAGCGTTATGCGTTATGCGTTATGCGTTATGCGTTAAGCGTTATGCGTTATGCGTTATGCGTTATGCGTTACGCGTTATGTGTTATGCGTTGTGCGTTATGCGTTATGCGTTATCCGTTATGCGTTATGCGTTATGCGTTATGCGTTATGCGTTAAGCGTTATGCGTTATGCGTTATGCGATATGTGTTATGCGATATGCGTTATGCGTTATGCGTTATGCGTTACGCGTTATGCGTTATGCGTTATGCGTTATGCGTTAAGCGTTATGCGTTATGCGTTATGCGTTATGCGTTATGCGTTATGCGTTATGCGTTATGCGTTATGCGTTATGCGTTATGCGTTATGCGTTATGCGTTATGCGTTATGCGTTATGCGTTATGCGTTATGCGTTATTCGTTATGCGTTATGCGTTACGCGTTATACGTTATGCGTTATGCGTTATGCGTGATGCGTTATGCGTTATGCGTTATGGGCTATGCGTTAAGCGTTATGCGTTATGCATTATGTGTTATGCGTTATGCGTTACGCGTTATGCGTGATGCGTTATGCGTTATGCGTTATGCGTTATGCGTTATGCGTTATGCGTTATGCGTTATGCGTTATGCGTTATGCGTTATGCGTTATGCGTTATGCGTTATGCGTTATGCGTTATGCGTTATGCGTTATGCGTTATGCGTTATGCGTTATGCGTTATGCGTTATGCGTTATGCGTTATGCGTTATGCGTTATGCGTTATGCGTTATGCGTTATGCGTTATGCGTTATGCGTTATGCGTTATGCGTTATGCGTTATGCGTTATGCGTTATGCGTTATGCGTTATGCGTTATGCGTTATGCGTTATGCGTTATGCGTTATGCGTTATGCGTTATGCGTTATGCGTTATGCGTTATGCGTTATGCGTTATGCGTTATGCGTTATGCGTTATGCGTTATGCGTTATGCGTTATGCGTTATGCGTTATGCGTTATGGGCTATGCGTTAAGCGTTATGCGTTATGCGTTATGCGTTATGCGTTAAGCGTTATGCGTTATGCGTTATGCGTTATGCGTTACGCGTTATGTGTTATGCGTTGTGCGTTATGCGTTATGCGTTATCCGTTATGCGTTATGCGTTATGCGTTATGCGTTATGCGTTAAGCGTTATGCGTTATGCGTTATGCGATATGTGTTATGCGATATGCGTTATGCGTTATGCGTTATGCGTTACGCGTTATGCGTTATGCGTTATGCGTTATGCGTTATGCGTTATGCGTTATGCGTTATGCGTTATGCGTTATGCGTTATGCGTTATGCGTTATGCGTTATGCGTTATGCGTTATGCGTTATGCGTTATGCGTTATGCGTTATGCGTTATGCGTTATGCGTTATGCGTTATGCGTTATGCGTTATGCGTTATGCGTTATGCGTTATGCGTTATGCGTTATGCGTTATGCGGTATGCGTTATGCGTTATGCGTTATGCGTTATGCGTTATGCGTTATGCGTTATGCGTTATGAGTTATGCGTCATGCGTTATGCGTTATGCGTTATGCGTTATGCGTTATGCGTTATGCGTTATGCGTTATGCGTTATGCGTTATGCGTTATGCGTTATGCGTTATGCGTTATGCGTTATGCGTTATGCGTTATGCGTTATGCGTTATGCGTTATGCGTTATGCGTTATGCGTTATGCGTTATGCGTTATGCGTTATGCGTTATGCGTTATGCGTTATGCGTTATGCGTTATGCGTTATGCGTTATGCGTTATGCGTTATGCGTTATGCGTTATGCGTTATGCGTTATGCGTTATGCGTTATGCGTTATGCGTTATGCGTTATGCGTTATGCGTTATGCGTTATGCGTTATGCGTTATGCGTTATGCGTTATGCGTTATGCGTTATGCGTTATGCGTTATGCGTTATGCGTTATGCGTTATGCGTTATGCGTTATGCGTTATGCGTTATGCGTTATGCGTTATGCGTTATGCGTTATGCGTTATGCGTTATGCGTTATGCGTTATGCGTTATGCGTTATGCGTTATGCGTTATGCGTTATGCGTTATGCGTTATGCGTTATGCGTTATGCGTTATGCGTTATGCGTTATGCGTTATGCGTTATGCGTTATGCGTTATGCGTTATGCGTTATGCGTTATGCGTTATGCGTTATGCGTTATGCGTTATGCGTTATGCGTTATGCGTTATGCGTTATGCGTTATGCGTTATGCGTTATGCGTTATGCGTTATGCGTTAGGCGTTATGCGTTACGCGTTACGCGTTATGCGTTACGCGTTATGCGTTACGCGTTATGCGTTACGCGTTATGCGTTATTCGTTACGCGTTATGCGTTACGCGTTATACGTTACGCGTTATGCGTGATGCGTTATGCGTTATGCGTTATGGGCTATGCGTTAAGCGTTATGCGTTATGCGTTATGCGTTATGCGTTATGCGTTATGCGTTATGCGTTATGCGTTATGCGTTATGCGTTATGCGTTATGCGTTATGCGTTATGCGTTATGCGTTATGCGTTATGCGTTATGCGTTATGCGGTATGCGGTATGCGTTATGCGTTATGCGTTATGCGTTATGCGTTATGCGTTATGCGTTATGCGTTATGCGTTATGCGTTATGCGTTATGCGTTATGCGTTATGCGTTATGCGTTATGCGTTATGCGTTATGCGTTATGCGTTATGCGTTATGCGTTATGCGTTATGCGTTATGCGTTATGCGTTATGGGCTATGCGTTAAGCGTTATGCGTTATGCGTTATGCGTTATGCGTTAAGCGTTATGCGTTATGCGTTATGCGTTATGCGTTACGCGTTATGTGTTATGCGTTGTGCGTTATGCGTTATGCGTTATCCGTTATGCGTTATGCGTTATGCGTTATGTGTTATGCGTTGTGCGTTATGCGTTATGCGTTATCCGTTATGCGTTATGCGTTATGCGTTATGCGTTATGCGTTAAGCGTTATGCGTTATGCGTTATGCGATATGTGTTATGCGATATGAGTTATGCGTTATGCGTTATGCGTTACGCGTTATGCGTTATGCGTTATGCGTTATGCGTTATGCGTTATGCGTTATGCGTTATGCGTTATGCGTTATGCGTTATGCGTTATGCGTTATGCGTTATGCGTTATGCGTTATGCGTTATGCGTTATGCGTTATGCGTTATGCGTTATGCGTTATGCGTTATGCGTTATGCGTTATGCGTTATGCGTTATGCGTTATGCGTTATGCGTTATGCGTTATGCGTTATGCGTTATGCGTTACGCGTTATGCGTTATGCGTTACGCGTTATGCGTTATTCGTTATGCGTTATGCGTTATGCGTTATGCGTTGTGCGTTGTGCGTTATGCGTTATGCGTTATGCGTTATGCGTTATGGGCTATGCGTTAAGCGTTATGCGTTATGCGTTATGCGTTATGCGTTAAGCGTTATGCGTTATGCGTTATGCGTTATGCGTTATGCGTTATGCGTTATGCGTTATGCGTTATGCGTTATGCGTTATGCGTTATGCGTTATGCGTTATGCGTTATGCGTTATGCGTTATGCGTTATGCGTTACGCGTTATGCGTTATGCGTTACGCGTTATGCGTTATTCGTTATGCGTTATGCGTTACGCGTTATACGTTATGCGTTATGCGTGATGCGTTATGCGTTATGGGCTATGCGTTAAGCGTTATGCGTTATGCATTATGTGTTATGCGTTATGCGTTATGCGTTATGCGTTAAGCGTTATGCGTTATGCGTCATGCGTTATGCGTTATGCGTTATGCGTTATGCGTTATGCGTTATGCGTTATGCGTTATGCGTTATGCGTTATGCGTTATGCGTTATGCGTTATGCGTTATGCGTTATGCGTTATGCGTTATGCGTTATGCGTTATGCGTTATGCGTTATGCGTTATGCGTTATGCGTTATGCGTTATGCGTTATGCGTTATGCGTTATGCGTTATGCGTTATGCGTTATGCGTTATGCGTTATGCGTTATGCGTTATGCGTTGTGCGTTGTGCGTTATGCGTTATGCGTTATGGGCTATGCGTTAAGCGTTATGCGTTATGCGTTATGCGTTATGCGTTAAGCGTTATGCGTTATGCGTTATGCGTTATGCGTTACGCGTTATGTGTTATGCGTTGTGCGTTATGCGTTATGCGTTATCCGTTATGCGTTATGCGTTATGCGTTATGCGTTATGCGTTAAGCGTTATGCGTTATGCGTTATGCGATATGTGTTATGCGATATGCGTTATGCGTTATGCGTTATGCGTTACGCGTTATGCGTTATGCGTTATGCGTTATGCGTTAAGCGTTATGCGTTATGCGTTATGCGTTATGCGTTATGCGTTATGCGTTATGCGTTATGCGTTATGCGTTATGCGTTATGCGTTATGCGTTATGCGTTATGCGTTATGCGTTATGCGTTATGCGTTATGCGTTATGCGTTATGCGTTATGCGTTATGCGTTATGCGTTATGCGTTATGCGTTATGCGTTATGCGTTATGCGTTATGCGTTATGCGTTATGCGTTATGCGTTATGCGTTATGCGTTATGCGTTATGCGTTATGCGTTATGCGTTATGCGTTATGCGTTATGCGTTATGCGTTATGCGTTATGCGTTATGCGTTATGCGTTATGCGTTATGCGTTATGGGCTATGCGTTAAGCGTTATGCGTTATGCGTTATGCGTTATGCGTTAAGCGTTATGCGTTATGCGTTATGCGTTATGCGTTACGCGTTATGTGTTATGCGTTGTGCGTTATGCGTTATGCGTTATCCGTTATGCGTTATGCGTTATGCGTTATGTGTTATGCGTTGTGCGTTATGCGTTATGCGTTATCCGTTATGCGTTATGCGTTATGCGTTATGCGTTATGCGTTATGCGTTATGCGTTATGCGTTATGCGTTATGCGTTATGCGTTATGCGTTATGCGTTATGCGTTATGCGTTATGCGTTATGCGTTATGCGTTATGCGTTATGCGTTATGCGTTATGCGTTATGCGTTATGCGTTATGCGTTATGCGTTATGCGTTATGCGTTATGCGTTATGCGTTATGCGTTATGCGTTATGCGTTACGCGTTATGCGTTACGCGTTATGCGTTACGCGTTATGCGTTACGCGTTATGCGTTACGCGTTATGCGTTACGCGTTATGCGTTACGCGTTATGCGATACGCGTTATGCGTTATTCGTTACGCGTTATGCGTTATGCGTTATGCGTTATGCATTATGCGTGATGCGTTATGCGTTATGCGTTATGGGCTATGCGTTAAGCGTTATGCGTTATGCGTTATGCGTTACGCGTTATGCGTTATGCGTTATGCGTTATGCGTTATGCGTTATGCGTTATGCGTTATGCGTTATGCGTTATGCGTTACGCGTTATGCGTTATGCGTTACGCGTTATGCGTTATTCGTTATGCGTTATGCGTTACGCGTTATACGTTATGCGTTATGCGTTATGCGTTATGCGTTATGCGTTATGCGTTATGCGTTATGCGTTATGCGTTATGCGTTATGCGTTATGCGTTATGCGTTACGCGTTATGCGTTATGCGTTACGCGTTATGCGTTATTCGTTATGCGTTATGCGTTATGCGTTATGCGTTGTGCGTTGTGCGTTATGCGTTATGCGTTATGCGTTATGCGTTATGGGCTATGCGTTAAGCGTTATGCGTTATGCGTTATGCGTTATGCGTTAAGCGTTATGCGTTATGCGTTATGCGTTATGCGTTATGCGTTATGCGTTATGCGTTATGCGTTATGCGTTATGCGTTATGCGTTATGCGTTGTGCGTTGTGCGTTATGCGTTATGCGTTATGGGCTATGCGTTAAGCGTTATGCGTTATGCGTTATGCGTTATGCGTTAAGCGTTATGCGTTATGCGTTATGCGTTATGCGTTACGCGTTATGTGTTATGCGTTGTGCGTTATGCGTTATGCGTTATCCGTTATGCGTTATGCGTTATGCGTTATGCGTTATGCGTTAAGCGTTATGCGTTATGCGTTATGCGATATGTGTTATGCGATATGCGTTATGCGTTATGCGTTATGCGTTACGCGTTATGCGTTATGCGTTATGCGTTATGCGTTAAGCGTTATGCGTTATGCGTTATGCGTTATGCGTTATGCGTTATGCGTTATGCGTTATGCGTTATGCGTTATGCGTTATGCGTTATGCGTTATGCGTTATGCGTTATGCGTTATGCGTTATGCGTTATGCGTTATGCGTTATGCGTTATGCGTTATGCGTTATGCGTTATGCGTTATGCGTTATGCGTTATGCGTTATGCGTTATGCGTTATGCGTTATGCGTTATGCGTTATGCGTTATGCGTTATGCGTTATGCGTTATGCGTTATGCGTTATGCGTTATGCGTTATGCGTTATGCGTTATGCGTTATGCGTTATGCGTTATGCGTTATGCGTTATGCGTTATGGGCTATGCGTTAAGCGTTATGCGTTATGCGTTATGCGTTATGCGTTAAGCGTTATGCGTTATGCGTTATGCGTTATGCGTTACGCGTTATGTGTTATGCGTTGTGCGTTATGCGTTATGCGTTATCCGTTATGCGTTATGCGTTATGCGTTATGTGTTATGCGTTGTGCGTTATGCGTTATGCGTTATCCGTTATGCGTTATGCGTTATGCGTTATGCGTTATGCGTTATGCGTTATGCGTTATGCGTTATGCGTTATGCGTTATGCGTTATGCGTTATGCGTTATGCGTTATGCGTTATGCGTTATGCGTTATGCGTTATGCGTTATGCGTTATGCGTTATGCGTTATGCGTTATGCGTTATGCGTTATGCGTTATGCGTTATGCGTTATGCGTTATGCGTTATGCGTTATGCGTTATGCGTTACGCGTTATGCGTTACGCGTTATGCGTTACGCGTTATGCGTTACGCGTTATGCGTTACGCGTTATGCGTTACGCGTTATGCGTTACGCGTTATGCGATACGCGTTATGCGTTATTCGTTACGCGTTATGCGTTATGCGTTATGCGTTATGCATTATGCGTGATGCGTTATGCGTTATGCGTTATGGGCTATGCGTTAAGCGTTATGCGTTATGCGTTATGCGTTACGCGTTATGCGTTATGCGTTATGCGTTATGCGTTATGCGTTATGCGTTATGCGTTATGGGCTATGCGTTAAGCGTTATGCGTTATGCGTTATGCGTTACGCGTTATGCGTTACGCGTTATGCGTTACGCGTTATGCGTTACGCGTTATGCGATACGCGTTATGCGTTATTCGTTACGCGTTATGCGTTATGCGTTATGCGTTATGCATTATGCGTGATGCGTTATGCGTTATGCGTTATGGGCTATGCGTTAAGCGTTATGCGTTATGCGTTATGCGTTACGCGTTATGCGTTATGCGTTATGCGTTATGCGTTATGCGTTATGCGTTACGCGTTATACGTTACGCGTTATGCGTGATGCGTTATGCGTTATGCGTTATGGGCTATGCGTTAAGCGTTATGCGTTATGCGTTATGCGTTATGCGTTATGCGTTATGCGTTATGCGTTATGCGTTATGCGTTATGCGTTATGCGTTATGCGTTATGCGTTATGCGTTATGCGTTATGCGTTATGCGTTATGCGTTATGCGGTATGCGGTATGCGTTATGCGTTATGCGTTATGCGTTATGCGTTATGCGTTATGCGTTATGCGTTATGCGTTATGCGTTATGCGTTATGCGTTATGCGTTATGCGTTATGCGTTATGCGTTATGCGTTATGCGTTATGCGTTATGCGTTATGCGTTATGCGTTATGCGTTATGCGTTATGGGCTATGCGTTAAGCGTTATGCGTTATGCGTTATGCGTTATGCGTTAAGCGTTATGCGTTATGCGTTATGCGTTATGCGTTACGCGTTATGTGTTATGCGTTGTGCGTTATGCGTTATGCGTTATCCGTTATGCGTTATGCGTTATGCGTTATGTGTTATGCGTTGTGCGTTATGCGTTATGCGTTATCCGTTATGCGTTATGCGTTATGCGTTATGCGTTATGCGTTAAGCGTTATGCGTTATGCGTTATGCGATATGTGTTATGCGATATGAGTTATGCGTTATGCGTTATGCGTTACGCGTTATGCGTTATGCGTTATGCGTTATGCGTTATGCGTTATGCGTTATGCGTTATGCGTTATGCGTTATGCGTTATGCGTTATGCGTTATGCGTTATGCGTTATGCGTTATGCGTTATGCGTTATGCGTTATGCGTTATGCGTTATGCGTTATGCGTTATGCGTTATGCGTTATGCGTTATGCGTTATGCGTTATGCGTTATGCGTTATGCGTTATGCGTTATGCGTTATGCGTTACGCGTTATGCGTTATGCGTTACGCGTTATGCGTTATTCGTTATGCGTTATGCGTTATGCGTTATGCGTTGTGCGTTGTGCGTTATGCGTTATGCGTTATGCGTTATGCGTTATGGGCTATGCGTTAAGCGTTATGCGTTATGCGTTATGCGTTATGCGTTAAGCGTTATGCGTTATGCGTTATGCGTTATGCGTTATGCGTTATGCGTTATGCGTTATGCGTTATGCGTTATGCGTTATGCGTTATGCGTTATGCGTTATGCGTTATGCGTTATGCGTTATGCGTTATGCGTTACGCGTTATGCGTTATGCGTTACGCGTTATGCGTTATTCGTTATGCGTTATGCGTTACGCGTTATACGTTATGCGTTATGCGTGATGCGTTATGCGTTATGGGCTATGCGTTAAGCGTTATGCGTTATGCATTATGTGTTATGCGTTATGCGTTATGCGTTATGCGTTAAGCGTTATGCGTTATGCGTCATGCGTTATGCGTTATGCGTTATGCGTTATGCGTTATGCGTTATGCGTTATGCGTTATGCGTTATGCGTTATGCGTTATGCGTTATGCGTTATGCGTTATGCGTTATGCGTTATGCGTTATGCGTTATGCGTTATGCGTTATGCGTTATGCGTTATGCGTTATGCGTTATGCGTTATGCGTTATGCGTTATGCGTTATGCGTTATGCGTTATGCGTTATGCGTTATGCGTTATGCGTTATGCGTTATGCGTTGTGCGTTGTGCGTTATGCGTTATGCGTTATGGGCTATGCGTTAAGCGTTATGCGTTATGCGTTATGCGTTATGCGTTAAGCGTTATGCGTTATGCGTTATGCGTTATGCGTTACGCGTTATGTGTTATGCGTTGTGCGTTATGCGTTATGCGTTATCCGTTATGCGTTATGCGTTATGCGTTATGCGTTATGCGTTAAGCGTTATGCGTTATGCGTTATGCGATATGTGTTATGCGATATGCGTTATGCGTTATGCGTTATGCGTTACGCGTTATGCGTTATGCGTTATGCGTTATGCGTTAAGCGTTATGCGTTATGCGTTATGCGTTATGCGTTATGCGTTATGCGTTATGCGTTATGCGTTATGCGTTATGCGTTATGCGTTATGCGTTATGCGTTATGCGTTATGCGTTATGCGTTATGCGTTATGCGTTATGCGTTATGCGTTATGCGTTATGCGTTATGCGTTATGCGTTATGCGTTATGCGTTATGCGTTATGCGTTATGCGTTATGCGTTATGCGTTATGCGTTATGCGTTATGCGTTATGCGTTATGCGTTATGCGTTATGCGTTATGCGTTATGCGTTATGCGTTATGCGTTATGCGTTATGCGTTATGCGTTATGCGTTATGCGTTATGCGTTATGGGCTATGCGTTAAGCGTTATGCGTTATGCGTTATGCGTTATGCGTTAAGCGTTATGCGTTATGCGTTATGCGTTATGCGTTACGCGTTATGTGTTATGCGTTGTGCGTTATGCGTTATGCGTTATCCGTTATGCGTTATGCGTTATGCGTTATGTGTTATGCGTTGTGCGTTATGCGTTATGCGTTATCCGTTATGCGTTATGCGTTATGCGTTATGCGTTATGCGTTATGCGTTATGCGTTATGCGTTATGCGTTATGCGTTATGCGTTATGCGTTATGCGTTATGCGTTATGCGTTATGCGTTATGCGTTATGCGTTATGCGTTATGCGTTATGCGTTATGCGTTATGCGTTATGCGTTATGCGTTATGCGTTATGCGTTATGCGTTATGCGTTATGCGTTATGCGTTATGCGTTATGCGTTACGCGTTATGCGTTACGCGTTATGCGTTACGCGTTATGCGTTACGCGTTATGCGTTACGCGTTATGCGTTACGCGTTATGCGTTACGCGTTATGCGATACGCGTTATGCGTTATTCGTTACGCGTTATGCGTTATGCGTTATGCGTTATGCATTATGCGTGATGCGTTATGCGTTATGCGTTATGGGCTATGCGTTAAGCGTTATGCGTTATGCGTTATGCGTTACGCGTTATGCGTTATGCGTTATGCGTTATGCGTTATGCGTTATGCGTTATGCGTTATGCGTTATGCGTTATGCGTTACGCGTTATGCGTTATGCGTTACGCGTTATGCGTTATTCGTTATGCGTTATGCGTTACGCGTTATACGTTATGCGTTATGCGTTATGCGTTATGCGTTATGCGTTATGCGTTATGCGTTATGCGTTATGCGTTATGCGTTATGCGTTATGCGTTATGCGTTACGCGTTATGCGTTATGCGTTACGCGTTATGCGTTATTCGTTATGCGTTATGCGTTATGCGTTATGCGTTGTGCGTTGTGCGTTATGCGTTATGCGTTATGCGTTATGCGTTATGGGCTATGCGTTAAGCGTTATGCGTTATGCGTTATGCGTTATGCGTTAAGCGTTATGCGTTATGCGTTATGCGTTATGCGTTATGCGTTATGCGTTATGCGTTATGCGTTATGCGTTATGCGTTATGCGTTATGCGTTGTGCGTTGTGCGTTATGCGTTATGCGTTATGGGCTATGCGTTAAGCGTTATGCGTTATGCGTTATGCGTTATGCGTTAAGCGTTATGCGTTATGCGTTATGCGTTATGCGTTACGCGTTATGTGTTATGCGTTGTGCGTTATGCGTTATGCGTTATCCGTTATGCGTTATGCGTTATGCGTTATGCGTTATGCGTTAAGCGTTATGCGTTATGCGTTATGCGATATGTGTTATGCGATATGCGTTATGCGTTATGCGTTATGCGTTACGCGTTATGCGTTATGCGTTATGCGTTATGCGTTAAGCGTTATGCGTTATGCGTTATGCGTTATGCGTTATGCGTTATGCGTTATGCGTTATGCGTTATGCGTTATGCGTTATGCGTTATGCGTTATGCGTTATGCGTTATGCGTTATGCGTTATGCGTTATGCGTTATGCGTTATGCGTTATGCGTTATGCGTTATGCGTTATGCGTTATGCGTTATGCGTTATGCGTTATGCGTTATGCGTTATGCGTTATGCGTTATGCGTTATGCGTTATGCGTTATGCGTTATGCGTTATGCGTTATGCGTTATGCGTTATGCGTTATGCGTTATGCGTTATGCGTTATGCGTTATGCGTTATGCGTTATGCGTTATGCGTTATGGGCTATGCGTTAAGCGTTATGCGTTATGCGTTATGCGTTATGCGTTAAGCGTTATGCGTTATGCGTTATGCGTTATGCGTTACGCGTTATGTGTTATGCGTTGTGCGTTATGCGTTATGCGTTATCCGTTATGCGTTATGCGTTATGCGTTATGTGTTATGCGTTGTGCGTTATGCGTTATGCGTTATCCGTTATGCGTTATGCGTTATGCGTTATGCGTTATGCGTTATGCGTTATGCGTTATGCGTTATGCGTTATGCGTTATGCGTTATGCGTTATGCGTTATGCGTTATGCGTTATGCGTTATGCGTTATGCGTTATGCGTTATGCGTTATGCGTTATGCGTTATGCGTTATGCGTTATGCGTTATGCGTTATGCGTTATGCGTTATGCGTTATGCGTTATGCGTTATGCGTTATGCGTTACGCGTTATGCGTTACGCGTTATGCGTTACGCGTTATGCGTTACGCGTTATGCGTTACGCGTTATGCGTTACGCGTTATGCGTTACGCGTTATGCGATACGCGTTATGCGTTATTCGTTACGCGTTATGCGTTATGCGTTATGCGTTATGCATTATGCGTGATGCGTTATGCGTTATGCGTTATGGGCTATGCGTTAAGCGTTATGCGTTATGCGTTATGCGTTACGCGTTATGCGTTATGCGTTATGCGTTATGCGTTATGCGTTATGCGTTATGCGTTATGCGTTATGCGTAATGCGTTATGCGTTATGCGTTATGCGTTATGCGTTATGCGTTATGCGTTATGCGTTATGCGTTATGCGTTATGCGTTATGCGTTATGCGTTATGCGTTATGCGTTATGCGTTATGCGTTATGCGTTATGCGTTATGCGTTATGCGTTATGCGTTGTGCGTTATGCGTTATGCGTTATGCGTTATGCGTTAAGCGTTATGCGTTATGCGTTATGCGTTATGCGTTAAGCGTTATGCGTTATGCGTTATGCGTTATGCGTTACGCGTTATGTGTTATGCGTTGTGCGTTATGCGTTATGCGTTATCCGTTATGCGTTATGCGTTATGCGTTATGCGTTATGCGTTATGCGTTATGCGTTATGCGATATGTGTTATGCGATATGCGTTATGCGTTATGCGTTATGCGTTACGCGTTATGCGTTATGCGTTATGCGTTATGCGTTATGCGTTATGCGTTATGCGTTATGCGATATGCGTTATGCGTTATGCGTTATGCGTTATGCGTTATGCGTTATGCGTTATGCGTTATGCGTTATGCGTTATGCGTTATGCGTTATGCGTTATGCGTTATGCGTTATGCGTTATGCGTTATGCGTTATGCGTTATGCGTTATGCGTTATGCGTTATGCGTTATGCGTTATGCGTTATGCGTTATGCGTTATGCGTTATGCGTTATGCGTTACGCGTTATGCGTTACGCGTTATGCGTTACGCGTTATGCGTTATTCGTTACGCGTTATGCGTTACGCGTTATACGTTACGCGTTATGCGTGATGCGTTATGCGTTATGCGTTATGGGCTATGCGTTAAGCGTTATGCGTTATGCGTTATGCGTTATGCGTTATGCGTTATGCGTTAAGCGTTATGCGTTATGCGTTATGCGTTATGCGTTATGCGTTATGCGTTATGCGTTATGCGTTATGCGTTATGCGTTATGCGTTATGCGTTATGCGGTATGCGGTATGCGTTATGCGTTATGCGTTATGCGTTATGCGTTATGCGTTATGCGTTATGCGTTATGCGTTATGCGTTATGCGTTATGCGTTATGCGTTATGCGTTATGCGTTATGCGTTATGCGTTATGCGTTATGCGTTATGCGTTATGCGTTATGCGTTATGCGTTATGCGTTATGCGTTATGCGTTATGCGTTATGCGTTATGCGTTATGCGTTATGCGTTATGCGTTATGCGTTATGCGTTATGCGTTATGCGTTATGCGGTATGCGTTATGCGTTATGCGTTATGCGTTATGCGTTATGCGTTATGCGTTATGCGTTATGCGTTATGCGTTATGCGTTATGCGTTATGCGTTATGCGTTATGCGTTATGCGTTATGCGTTATGCGTTATGCGTTATGCGTTATGCGTTATGCGTTATGCGTTATGCGTTATGCGTTATGCGTTATGCGTTATGCGTTATGCGTTATGCGTTATGCGTTATGCGTTATGCGTTAAGCGTTATGCGTTATGCGTTATGCGGTATGTGTTATGCGATATGCGTTATGCGTTATGCGTTATGCGTTATGCGTTACGCGTTATGCGTTACGCGTTATGCGTTATGCGTTATGCGTTATGCGTTATGCGTTATGCGTTATGCGTTATGCGTTATGCGTTATGCGTTATGCGTTATGCGTTATGCGTTATGCGTTATGCGTTATGCGTTATGCGTTATGCGTTATGCGTTATGCGTTATGCGTTATGCGTTATGCGTTATGCGTTATGCGTTATGCGTTATGCGTTATGCGTTATGCGTTACGCGTTATGCGTTACGCGTTATGCGTTACGCGTTATGCGTTACGCGTTATGCGTTACGCGTTATGCGTTATTCGTTACGCGTTATGCGTTACGCGTTATACGTTACGCGTTATGCGTGATGCGTTATGCGTTATGCGTTATGGGCTATGCGTTAAGCGTTATGCGTTATGCGTTATGCGTTATGCGTTATGCGTTATGCGTTAAGCGTTATGCGTTATGCGTTATGCGTTATGCGTTATGCGTTATGCGTTATGCGTTATGCGTTATGCGTTATGCGTTATGCGTTATGCGTTATGCGTTATGCGTTATGCGGTATGCGGTATGCGTTATGCGTTATGCGTTATGCGTTATGCGTTATGCGTTATGCGTTATGCGTTATGCGTTATGCGTTATGCGTTATGCGTTATGCGTTATGCGTTATGCGTTATGCGTTATGCGTTATGCGTTATGCGTTATGCGTTATGCGTTACGCGTTATGCGTTATGCGTTATGCGTTATGCGTTATGCGTTATGCGTTATGCGTTATGCGTTATGCGTTATGCGTTATGCGTTATGCGTTATGCGTTATGCGTTATGCGTTATGCGTTATGCGTTATGCGTTATGCGTTATGCGTTATGCGTTATGCGTTATGCGTTATGCGTTATGCGTTATGCGTTATGCGTTATGCGTTATGCGTTATGCGTTATGCGTTATGCGTTATGCGTTAAGCGTTATGCGTTATGCGTTATGCGTTATGCGTTACGCGTTATGCGTGATGCGTTATGCGTTATGCGTTATGCGTTATGCGTTATGCGTTATGCGTTATGCGTTATGCGTTATGCGTTATGCGTTATGCGTTATGCGTTATGCGTTATGCGTTATGCGTTATGCGTTATGCGTTATGCGTTATGCGTTATGCGTTATGCGCTATGGGCTATGCGTTAAGCGTTATGCGTTATCCGTTATGCGTTATGCGTTATGCGTTATGCGTTATCCGTTATGCGTTATGCGCGATGCGTTATGCGTTATGCGTTATGGGCTATGCGTTATGGGCTATGCGTTAAGCGTTATGCGTTATGCATTATGCGTTATGCGTTATGCGTTATGCGTTATGCGTTATGCGTTAAGCGTTATGCGTTATGCGTTATGCGTTATGCGTTATGCGTTATGCGTTATGCGTTATGCGTTATGCGTTATGCGTTATGCGTTATGCGTTATGCGTTATGCGTTATGCGTTATGCGTTATGCGTTATGCGTTATGCGTTATGCGTTACGCGTTATGCGTTATGCGTTACGCGTTATGCGTTATTCGTTATGCGTTATGCGTTACGCGTTATACGTTACGCGTTATGCGTGATGCGTTATGCGTTATGGGCTATGCGTTAAGCGTTATGCGTTATGCATTATGTGTTATGCGTTATGCGTTATGCGTTATGCGTTAAGCGTTATGCGTTATGCGTCATGCGTTATGCGTTATGCGTTATGCGTTATGCGTTATGCGTTATGCGTTATGCGTTATGCGTTATGCGTTATGCGTTATGCGTTATGCGTTATGCGTTATGCGTTATGCGTTATGCGTTATGCGTTATGCGTTATGCGTTATGCGTTATGCGTTATGCGTTATGCGTTATGCGTTATGCGTTATGCGTTATGCGTTATGCGTTATGCGTTATGCGTTATGCGTTATGCGTTATGCGTTATGCGTTATGCGTTATGCGTTATGCGTTATGCGTTATGCGTTATGCGTTATGCGTTATGCGTTATGCGTTATGCGTTGTGCGTTATGCGTTATGCGTTACGCGTTATGCGTGATGCGTTATGCGTTATGCGTTATGGGCTATGCGTTAAGCGTTATGCGTTATGCGTTATGCGTTATGCGTTATGCGTTATGCGTTAACCGTTATGCGTTATGCGTTATACGTTATGCGTTATGCGTTATGCGTTATGCGTTATGCGTTATGCGTTATGCGTTATGCGTTATGCGTTATGCGGTATGCGGTATGCGTTATGCGTTATGCGTTATGCGTTATGCGTTATGCGTTATGCGTTATGCGTTATGCGTTATGCGTTATGCGTTATGCGTTATGCGTTATGCGTTATGCGTTATGCGTTATGCGTTATGCGTTATGCGTTATGCGTTATGCGTTATGCGTTATGCGTTATGCGTTATGCGTTATGCGTTATGCGTTATGCGTTATGCGTTATGCGTTATGCGTTATGCGTTATGCGTTATGCGTTATGCGTTATGCGTTATGCGTTATGCGTTATGCGTTATGCGTTATGCGTTATGCGTTATGCGTTATGCGTTATGCGTTATGCGTTATGCGTTATGCGTTATGCGTTATGCGTTATGCGTTATGCGTTATGCGTTATGCGTTATGCGTTATGCGTTATGCGTTATGCGTTATGCGTTATGCGTTATGCGTTATGCGTTATGCGTTATGCGTTATGCGTTATGCGTTATGCGTTATGCGTTATGCGTTATGCGTTATGCGTTATGCGTTATGCGTTATGCGTTATGCGTTATGCGTTATGCGTTATGCGTTATGCGTTATGCGTTATGCGTTATGCGTTATGCGTTATGCGTTATGCGTTATGCGTTATGCGTTATGCGTTATGCGTTATGCGTTATGCGTTATGCGTTATGCGTTAAGCGTTATGCGTTATGCGTTATGTGTTATGCGATATGCGATATGCGTTATGCGTTATGCGTTACGCGTTACGCGTTATGCGTTATGCGTTATGCGTTATGCGTTATGCGTTATGCGTTATGCGTTATGCGTTATGCGTTATGCGTTATGCGTTATGCGTTATGCGTTATGCGTTATGCGTTATGCGTTATGCGTTATGCGTTATGCGTTATGCGTTATGCGTTATGCGTTATGCGTTATGCGTTATGCGTTATGCGTTATGCGTTATGCGTTATGCGTTATGCGTTATGCGTTATGCGTTATGCGTTATGCGTTATGCGTTATGCGTTATGCGTTATGCGTTATGCGTTATGCGTTATGCGTTATGCGTTATGCGTTATGCGTTATGCGTTATGCGTTATGCGTTATGCGTTATGCGTTATGCGTTATGCGTTACGCGTTATGCGTTATGCGTTATGCGTTATGCGTTATGCGTTATGCGTTATGCGTTATGCGTTATGCGTTATGCGTTAAGCGTTATGCGTTATGCGTTATGCGTTATGCGTTACGCGTTATGCGTGATGCGTTATGCGTTATGCGTTATGCGTTATGCGTTATGCGTTATGCGTTATGCGTTAAGCGTTATGCGTTATGCGTTATGCGTTATGCGTTACGCGTTATGCGTGATGCGTTATGCGTTATGCGTTATGCGTTATGCGTTATGCGTTATGCGTTATGCGTTATGCGTTATGCGTTATGCGTTATGCGTTATGCGTTATGCGTTATGCGTTATGCGTTATGCGTTATGCGTTATGCGTTATGCGTTATGCGTTATGCGTTATGCGCTATGGGCTATGCGTTAAGCGTTATGCGTTATCCGTTATGCGTTATGCGTTATGCGTTATGCGTTATCCGTTATGCGTTATGCGCGATGCGTTATGCGTTATTCGTTATGGGCTATGCGTTATGGGCTATGCGTTAAGCGTTATGCGTTATGCATTATGCGTTATGCGTTATGCGTTATGCGTTATGCGTTAAGCGTTATGCGTTATGCGTTATGCGTTATGCGTTATGCGTTATGCGTTATGCGTTATGCGTTATGCGTTATGCGTTATGCGTTATGCGTTATGCGTTATGCGTTATGCGTTATGCGTTATGCGTTATGCGTTACGCGTTATGCGTTATGCGTTACGCGTTATGCGTTATTCGTTATGCGTTATGCGTTACGCGTTATACGTTATGCGTTATGCGTGATGCGTTATGCGTTATGGGCTATGCGTTAAGCGTTATGCGTTATGCATTATGTGTTATGCGTTATGCGTTATGCGTTATGCGTTAAGCGTTATGCGTTATGCGTCATGCGTTATGCGTTATGCGTTATGCGTTATGCGTTATGCGTTATGCGTTATGCGTTATGCGTTATGCGTTATGCGTTATGCGTTATGCGTTATGCGTTATGCGTTATGCGTTATGCGTTATGCGTTACGCGTTATGTGTTATGCGTTGTGCGTTATGCGTAATGCGTTATCCGTTATGCGTTATGCGTTATGCGTTATGCGTTATGCGTTATGCGTTATGCGTTATGCGTTATGCGTTAAGCGTTATGCGTTATGCGTTATGCGATATGTGTTATGCGATATGCGTTATGCGTTATGCGTTATGCGTTACGCGTTATGCGTTATGCGTTATGCGTTATGCGTTATGCGTTATGCGTTATGCGTTATGCGTTATGCGTTATGCGTTATGCGTTATGCGTTATGCGTTATGCGTTATGCGTTATGCGTTATGCGTTATGCGTTATGCGTTATGCGTTATGCGTTATGCGCGATGCGTTATGCGTTATGCGTTATGCGTTATGCGTTATGCGTTATGCGTTATGCGTTATGCGTTATGCGTTATGCGTTATGCGTTATGCGTTATGCGTTATGCGTTATGCGTTATGCGTTACGCGTTATGCGTTACGCGTTATGCGTTACGCGTTATGCGTTACGCGTTATGCGTTATTCGTTACGCGTTATGCGTTACGCGTTATACGTTACGCGTTATGCGTGATGCGTTATGCGTTATGCGTTATGGGCTATGCGTTAAGCGTTATGCGTTATGCGTTATGCGTTATGCGTTATGCGTTATGCGTTAAGCGTTATGCGTTATGCGTTATGCGTTATGCGTTATGCGTTATGCGTTATGCGTTATGCGTTATGCGTTATGCGTTATGCGTTATGCGTTATGCGTTATGCGGTATGCGGTATGCGTTATGCGTTATGCGTTATGCGTTATGCGTTATGCGTTATGCGTTATGCGTTATGCGTTATGCGTTATGCGTTATGCGTTATGCGTTATGCGTTATGCGTTATGCGTTATGCGTTATGCGTTATGCGTTATGCGTTATGCGTTATGCGTTATGCGTTATGCGTTATGCGTTATGCGTTATGCGTTATGCGTTATGCGTTATGCGTTACGCGTTATGCGTTACGCGTTATGCGTTACGCGTTATGCGTTATTCGTTACGCGTTATGCGTTACGCGTTATACGTTACGCGTTATGCGTGATGCGTTATGCGTTATGCGTTATGGGCTATGCGTTAAGCGTTATGCGTTATGCGTTATGCGTTATGCGTTATGCGTTAAGCGTTATGCGTTATGCGTTATGCGTTATGCGTTATGCGTTATGCGTTATGCGTTATGCGTTATGCGTTATGCGTTATGCGTTATGCGTTATGCGGTATGCGGTATGCGTTATGCGTTATGCGTTATGCGTTATGCGTTATGCGTTATGCGTTATGCGTTATGCGTTATGCGTTATGCGTTATGCGTTATGCGTTATGCGTTATGCGTTATGCGTTATGCGTTATGCGTTATGCGTTATGCGTTATGCGTTATGCGTTATGCGTTATGCGTTATGCGTTATGCGTTATGCGTTATGCGTTATGCGTTATGCGTTATGCGTTATGCGTTATGCGTTATGCGTTATGCGTTATGCGTTATGCGTTATGCGTTATGCGTTATGCGTTATGCGTTATGCGTTATGCGTTATGCGTTATGCGTTATGCGTTATGCGTTATGCGTTATGCGTTATGCGTTATGCGTTATGCGTTATGCGTTATGCGTTATGCGTTATGCGTTATGCGTTATGCGTTATGCGTTATGCGTTATGTGTTATACGTTACGCGTTATGCGTTATACGTTACGCGTTATGCGTGATGCGTTATGCGTTATGCGTTATGGGCTATGCGTTAAGCGTTATGCGTTATGCGTTATGCGTTATGCGTTATGCGTTATGCGTTAAGCGTTATGCGTTATGCGTTATGCGTTATGCGTTATGCGTTATGCGTTATGCGTTATGCGTTATGCGTTATGCGTTATGCGTTATGCGTTATGCGTTATGCGGTATGCGGTATGCGTTATGCGTTATGCGTTATGCGTTATGCGTTATGCGTTATGCGTTATGCGTTATGCGTTATGCGTTATGCGTTATGCGTTATGCGTTATGCGTTATGCGTTATGCGTTATGCGTTATGCGTTATGCGTTATGCGTTATGCGTTATGCGTTATGCGTTATGCGTTATGCGTTATGCGTTATCCGTTATGCGTTATGCGCGATGCGTTATGCGTTATGCGTTATGGGCTATGCGTTATGGGCTATGCGTTAAGCGTTATGCGTTATGCATTATGCGTTATGCGTTATGCGTTATGCGTTATGCGTTAAGCGTTATGCGTTATGCGTTATGCGTTATGCGTTATGCGTTATGCGTTATGCGTTATGCGTTATGCGTTATGCGTTATGCGTTATGCGTTATGCGTTATGCGTTATGCGTTATGCGTTATGCGTTATGCGTTATGCGTTATGCGTTATGCGTTACGCGTTACGCGTTATGCGTTATTCGTTATGCGTTATGCGTTACGCGTTCTACGTTATGCGTTATGCGTGATGCGTTATGCGTTATGGGCTATGCGTTAAGCGTTATGCGTTATGCATTATGTGTTATGCGTTATGCGTTATGCGTTATGCGTTATGCGTTATGCGTTATGCGTTATGCGTTATGCGTTATGCGTTATGCGTTATGCGTTATGCGTTATGCGTTATGCGTTATGCGTTATGCGTTATGCGTTATGCGTTATGCGTTATGCGTTATGCGTTATGCGTTATGCGTTATGCGTTATGCGTTATGCGTTATGCGTTATGCGTTATGCGTTATGCGTTATGCGTTATGCGTTATGCGTTATGCGTTATGCGTTATGCGTTATGCGTTATGCGTTATGCGTTATGCGTTATGCGTTATGCGTTATGCGTTATGCGTTATGCGTTATGCGTTATGCGTTATGCGTTATGCGTTATGCGTTATGCGTTATGCGTTATGCGTTATGCGTTATGCGTTATGCGTTATGCGTTATGCGTTATGCGTTATGCGTTATGCGTTATGGGCTATGCGTTAAGCGTTATGCGTTATGCGTTATGCGTTATGCGTTAAGCGTTATGCGTTATGCGTTATGCGTTATGCGTTACGCGTTATGTGTTATGCGTTGTGCGTTATGCGTTATGCGTTATCCGTTATGCGTTATGCGTTATGCGTTATGCGTTATGCGTTAAGCGTTATGCGTTATGCGTTATGCGTTATGCGTTATGCGTTATGCGTTATGCGTTATGCGTTATGCGTTATGCGTTATGCGTTATGCGTTATGCGTTATGCGTTATGCGTTATGCGTTATGCGTTATGCGTTATGCGTTATGCGTTATGCGTTATGCGTTATGCGTTATGCGTTATGCGTTATGCGTTATGCGTTATGCGTTATGCGTTATGCGTTATGCGTTATGCGTTATGCGTTATGCGTTATGCGTTATGCGTTATGCGTTATGCGTTATGCGTTATGCGTTATGCGTTATGCGTTATGCGTTATGCGTTATGCGTTATGCGTTATGCGTTATGCGTTATGCGTTATGCGTTATGCGTTATGCGTTATGCGTTATGCGTTATGCGTTATGCGTTATGCGTTATGCGTTATGCGTTATGCGTTATGGGCTATGCGTTAAGCGTTATGCGTTATGCGTTATGCGTTATGCGTTAAGCGTTATGCGTTATGCGTTATGCGTTATGCGTTACGCGTTATGTGTTATGCGTTGTGCGTTATGCGTTATGCGTTATCCGTTATGCGTTATGCGTTATGCGTTATGCGTTATGCGTTAAGCGTTATGCGTTATGCGTTATGCGATATGTGTTATGCGATATGCGTTATGCGTTATGCGTTATGCGTTACGCGTTATGTGTTATGCGTTGTGCGTTATGCGTTATGCGTTATCCGTTATGCGTTATGCGTTATGCGTTATGCGTTATGCGTTACGCGTTATGCGTTATGCGTTATGCGTTATGCGTTATGCGTTATGCGTTATGCGTTATGCGTTATGCGTTATGCGTTATGCGTTATGCGTTATGCGTTATGCGTTATGCGTTATGCGTTATGCGTTATGCGTTATGCGTTATGCGTTATGCGTTATGCGTTATGCGTTATGCGTTATGCGTTATGCGTTATGCGTTATGCGTTATGCGTTATGCGTTATGCGTTATGCGTTATGCGTTATGCGTTATGCGTTATGCGTTATGCGTTATGCGTTATGCGTTATGCGTTATGCGTTATGGGCTATGCGTTAAGCGTTATGCGTTATGCATTATGCGTTATGCGTTATGCGTTATGCGTTATGCGTTAAGCGTTATGCGTTATGCGTTATGCGTTATGCGTTATGCGTTATGCGTTATGCGTTATGCGTTATGCGTTATGCGTTATGCGTTATGCGTTATGCGTTATGCGTTATGCGTTATGCGTTATGCGTTATGCGTTATGCGTTATGCGCTATGGGCTATGCGTTAAGCGTTATGCGTTATCCGTTATGCGTTATGCGTTATGCGTTATCCGTTATGCGTTATGCGCGATGCGTTATGCGTTATTCGTTATGGGCTATGCGTTATGGGCTATGCGTTAAGCGTTATGCGTTATGCATTATGCGTTATGCGTTATGCGTTATGCGTTATGCGTTAAGCGTTATGCGTTATGCGTTATGCGTTATGCGTTATGCGTTATGCGTTATGCGTTATGCGTTATGCGTTATGCGTTATGCGTTATGCGTTATGCGTTATGCGTTATGCGTTATGCGTTATGCGTTATGCGTTATGCGTTATGCGTTATGCGTTATGCGTTACGCGTTATGCGTTATGCGTTATGCGTTAAGCGTTATGCGTTATGCGTTATGCGTTATGCGTTATGCGTTAAGCGTTATGCGTTATGCGTTATGCGATATGTGTTATGCGATATGCGTTATGCGTTATGCGTTATGCGTTACGCGTTATGCGTTATGCGTTATGCGTTATGCGTTATGCGTTATGCGTTATGCGTTATGCGTTATGCGTTATGCGTTATGCGTTAAGCGTTATGCGTTATGCGTTATGCGTTATGCGTTACGCGTTATGCGTGATGCGTTATGCGTTATGCGTTATGCGTTATGCGTTATGCGTTATGCGTTATGCGTTATGCGTTAAGCGTTATGCGTTATGCGTTATGCGTTATGCGTTACGCGTTATGCGTGATGCGTTATGCGTTATGCGTTATGCGTTATGCGTTATGCGTTATGCGTTATGCGTTATGCGTTATGCGTTATGCGTTATGCGTTATGCGTTATGCGTTATGCGTTATGCGTTATGCGTTATGCGTTATGCGTTATGCGTTATGCGTTATGCGTTATGCGTTATGCGTTATGCGTTATGCGTTATGCGCTATGGGCTATGCGTTAAGCGTTATGCGTTATCCGTTATGCGTTATGCGTTATGCGTTATGCGTTATCCGTTATGCGTTATGCGCGATGCGTTATGCGTTATTCGTTATGGGCTATGCGTTATGGGCTATGCGTTAAGCGTTATGCGTTATGCATTATGCGTTATGCGTTATGCGTTATGCGTTATGCGTTAAGCGTTATGCGTTATGCGTTATGCGTTATGCGTTATGCGTTATGCGTTATGCGTTATGCGTTATGCGTTATGCGTTATGCGTTATGCGTTATGCGTTATGCGTTATGCGTTATGCGTTATGCGTTATGCGTTATGCGTTATGCGTTACGCGTTATGCGTTATGCGTTACGCGTTATGCGTTATTCGTTATGCGTTATGCGTTACGCGTTATACGTTATGCGTTATGCGTGATGCGTTATGCGTTATGGGCTATGCGTTAAGCGTTATGCGTTATGCGTTATGCGTTATGCGTTATGCGTTATGCGTTATGCGTTATGCGTTATGCGTTATGCGTTATGCGTTATGCGTTATGCGGTATGCGGTATGCGTTATGCGTTATGCGTTATGCGTTATGCGTTATGCGTTATGCGTTATGCGTTATGCGTTATGCGTTATGCGTTATGCGTTATGCGTTATGCGTTATGCGTTATGCGTTATGCGTTATGCGTTATGCGTTATGCGTTATGCGTTATGCGTTATGCGTTATGCGTTATGCGTTATGCGTTATCCGTTATGCGTTATGCGTTATGCGTTACGCGTTATGCGTTATGCGTTATGCGTTAAGCGTTATGCGTTATGCGTTATGCGTTATGCGTTATGCGTTAAGCGTTATGCGTTATGCGTTATGCGATATGTGTTATGCGATATGCGTTATGCGTTATGCGTTATGCGTTACGCGTTATGCGTTATGCGTTATGCGTTATGCGTTATGCGTTATGCGTTATGCGTTATGCGTTATGCGTTATGCGTTATGCGTTAAGCGTTATGCGTTATGCGTTATGCGTTATGCGTTACGCGTTATGCGTGATGCGTTATGCGTTATGCGTTATGCGTTATGCGTTATGCGTTATGCGTTATGCGTTATGCGTTAAGCGTTATGCGTTATGCGTTATGCGTTATGCGTTACGCGTTATGCGTGATGCGTTATGCGTTATGCGTTATGCGTTATGCGTTATGCGTTATGCGTTATGCGTTATGCGTTATGCGTTATGCGTTATGCGTTATGCGTTATGCGTTATGCGTTATGCGTTATGCGTTATGCGTTATGCGTTATGCGTTATGCGTTATGCGTTATGCGTTATGCGTTATGCGTTATGCGCTATGGGCTATGCGTTAAGCGTTATGCGTTATCCGTTATGCGTTATGCGTTATGCGTTATGCGTTATCCGTTATGCGTTATGCGCGATGCGTTATGCGTTATTCGTTATGGGCTATGCGTTATGGGCTATGCGTTAAGCGTTATGCGTTATGCATTATGCGTTATGCGTTATGCGTTATGCGTTATGCGTTAAGCGTTATGCGTTATGCGTTATGCGTTATGCGTTATGCGTTATGCGTTATGCGTTATGCGTTATGCGTTATGCGTTATGCGTTATGCGTTATGCGTTATGCGTTATGCGTTATGCGTTATGCGTTATGCGTTATGCGTTATGCGTTACGCGTTATGCGTTATGCGTTACGCGTTATGCGTTATTCGTTATGCGTTATGCGTTACGCGTTATACGTTATGCGTTATGCGTGATGCGTTATGCGTTATGGGCTATGCGTTAAGCGTTATGCGTTATGCATTATGTGTTATGCGTTATGCGTTATGCGTTATGCGTTAAGCGTTATGCGTTATGCGTCATGCGTTATGCGTTATGCGTTATGCGTTATGCGTTATGCGTTATGCGTTATGCGTTATGCGTTATGCGTTATGCGTTATGCGTTATGCGTTATGCGTTATGCGTTATGCGTTATGCGTTATGCGTTATGCGTTATGCGTTATGCGTTATGCGTTATGCATTATGCGTTATGCGTTATGCGTTACGCGTTATGCGTTACGCGTTATGCGTTACGCGTTATGCGTTATTCGTTACGCGTTATGCGTTACGCGTTATACGTTACGCGTTATGCGTGATGCGTTATGCGTTATGCGTTATGGGCTATGCGTTAAGCGTTATGCGTTATGCGTTATGCGTTATGCGTTATGCGTTATGCGTTAAGCGTTATGCGTTATGCGTTATGCGTTATGCGTTATGCGTTATGCGTTATGCGTTATGCGTTATGCGTTATGCGTTATGCGTTATGCGTTATGCGTTATGCGTTATGCGTTATGCGTTACGCGGTATGCGGTATGCGTTATGCGTTATGCGTTATGCGTTATGCGTTATGCGTTATGCGTTATGCGTTATGCGTTATGCGTTATGCGTTATGCGTTATGCGTTATGCGTTATGCGTTATGCGTTATGCGTTATGCGTTATGCGTTATGCGTTATGCGTTATGCGTTATGCGTTATGCGTTATGCGTTATGCGTTATGCGTTATGCGTTATGCGTTATGCGTTATGCGTTATGCGTTATGCGTTATGCGTTATGCGTTATGCGTTATGCGTTATGCGTTATGCGTTATGCGTTATGCGTTATGCGTTACGCGTTATGCGTTACGCGTTATGCGTTACGCGTTATGCGTTATTCGTTACGCGTTATGCGTTACGCGTTATACGTTACGCGTTATGCGTGATGCGTTATGCGTTATGCGTTATGGGCTATGCGTTAAGCGTTATGCGTTATGCGTTATGCGTTATGCGTTATGCGTTAAGCGTTATGCGTTATGCGTTATGCGTTATGCGTTATGCGTTATGCGTTATGCGTTATGCGTTATGCGTTATGCGTTATGCGTTATGCGTTATGCGTTATGCGGTATGCGGTATGCGTTATGCGTTATGCGTTATGCGTTATGCGTTATGCGTTATGCGTTATGCGTTATGCGTTATGCGTTATGCGTTATGCGTTATGCGTTATGCGTTATGCGTTATGCGTTATGCGTTATGCGTTATGCGTTATGCGTTATGCGGTATGCGGTATGCGTTATGCGTTATGCGTTATGCGTTATGCGTTATGCGTTATGCGTTATGCGTTATGCGTTATGCGTTATGCGTTATGCGTTATGCGTTATGCGTTATGCGTTATGCGTTATGCGTTATGCGTTATGCGTTATGCGTTACGCGTTATGCGTTATGCGTTATGCGTTATGCGTTATGCGTTATGCGTTATGCGTTATGCGTTATGCGTTATGCGTTATGCGTTATGCGTTATGCGTTATGCGTTATGCGTTATGCGTTATGCGTTATGCGTTATGCGTTATGCGTTATGCGTTATGCGTTATGCGTTATGCGTTATGCGTTATGCGTTATGCGTTATGCGTGATGCGTTATGCGTTATGCGTTATGCGTTATGCGTTATGCGTTATGCGTTATGCGTTATGCGTTATGCGTTATGCGTTATGCGTTATGCGTTATGCGTTATGCGTTATGCGTTATGCGTTATGCGTTATGCGTTATGCGTTATGCGTTATGCGCTATGGGCTATGCGTTAAGCGTTATGCGTTATCCGTTATGCGTTATGCGTTATGCGTTATGCGTTATCCGTTATGCGTTATGCGCGATGCGTTATGCGTTATGCGTTATGGGCTATGCGTTATGGGCTATGCGTTAAGCGTTATGCGTTATGCATTATGCGTTATGCGTTATGCGTTATGCGTTATGCGTTAAGCGTTATGCGTTATGCGTTATGCGTTATGCGTTATGCGTTATGCGTTATGCGTTATGCGTTATGCGTTATGCGTTATGCGTTATGCGTTATGCGTTATGCGTTATGCGTTATGCGTTATGCGTTATGCGTTATGCGTTATGCGTTACGCGTTATGCGTTATGCGTTACGCGTTATGCGTTATTCGTTATGCGTTATGCGTTACGCGTTATACGTTACGCGTTATGCGTGATGCGTTATGCGTTATGGGCTATGCGTTAAGCGTTATGCGTTATGCATTATGTGTTATGCGTTATGCGTTATGCGTTAAGCGTTATGCGTTATGCGTCATGCGTTATGCGTTATGCGTTATGCGTTATGCGTTATGCGTTATGCGTTATGCGTTATGCGTTATGCGTTATGCGTTATGCGTTATGCGTTATGCGTTATGCGTTATGCGTTATGCGTTATGCGTTATGCGTTATGCGTTATGCGTTATGCGTTATGCGTTATGCGTTATGCGTTATGCGTTATGCGTTATGCGTTATGCGTTATGCGTTATGCGTTATGCGTTATGCGTTATGCGTTATGCGTTATGCGTTATGCGTTATGCGTTATGCGTTATGCGTTATGCGTTGTGCGTTATGCGTTATGCGTTACGCGTTATGCGTGATGCGTTATGCGTTATGCGTTATGGGCTATGCGTTAAGCGTTATGCGTTATGCGTTATGCGTTATGCGTTATGCGTTATGCGTTAAGCGTTATGCGTTATGCGTTATACGTTATGCGTTATGCGTTATGCGTTATGCGTTATGCGTTATGCGTTATGCGTTATGCGTTATGCGTTATGCGTTATGCGGTATGCGGTATGCGTTATGCGTTATGCGTTATGCGTTATGCGTTATGCGTTATGCGTTATGCGTTATGCGTTATGCGTTATGCGTTATGCGTTATGCGTTATGCGTTATGCGTTATGCGTTATGCGTTATGCGTTATGCGTTATGCGTTATGCGTTATGCGTTATGCGTTATGCGTTATGCGTTATGCGTTATGCGTTATGCGTTATGCGTTATGCGTTATGCGTTATGCGTTATGCGTTATGCGTTATGCGTTATGCGTTATGCGTTATGCGTTATGCGTTATGCGTTATGCGTTATGCGTTATGCGTTATGCGTTATGCGTTATGCGTTATGCGTTATGCGTTATGCGTTATGCGTTATGCGTTATGCGTTATGCGTTATGCGTTATGCGTTATGCGTTATGCGTTATGCGTTATGCGTTATGCGTTATGCGTTATGCGTTATGCGTTATGCGTTATGCGTTATGCGTTATGCGTTATGCGTTATGCGTTATGCGTTATGCGTTATGCGTTATGCGTTATGCGTTATGCGTTATGCGTTATGCGTTATGCGTTATGCGTTATGCGTTATGCGTTATGCGTTATGCGTTATGCGTTATGCGTTATGCGTTATGCGTTATGCGTTATGCGTTATGCGTTAAGCGTTATGCGTTATGCGTTATGTGTTATGCGATATGCGATATGCGTTATGCGTTATGCGTTACGCGTTACGCGTTATGCGTTATGCGTTATGCGTTATGCGTTATGCGTTATGCGTTATGCGTTATGCGTTATGCGTTATGCGTTATGCGTTATGCGTTATGCGTTATGCGTTATGCGTTATGCGTTATGCGTTATGCGTTATGCGTTATGCGTTATGCGTTATGCGTTATGCGTTATGCGTTATGCGTTATGCGTTATGCGTTATGCGTTATGCGTTATGCGTTATGCGTTATGCGTTATGCGTTATGCGTTATGCGTTATGCGTTATGCGTTATGCGTTATGCGTTATGCGTTATGCGTTATGCGTTATGCGTTATGCGTTATGCGTTATGCGTTATGCGTTATGCGTTATGCGTTATGCGTTATGCGTTACGCGTTATGCGTTATGCGTTATGCGTTATGCGTTATGCGTTATGCGTTATGCGTTATGCGTTATGCGTTATGCGTTAAGCGTTATGCGTTATGCGTTATGCGTTATGCGTTACGCGTTATGCGTGATGCGTTATGCGTTATGCGTTATGCGTTATGCGTTATGCGTTATGCGTTATGCGTTAAGCGTTATGCGTTATGCGTTATGCGTTATGCGTTACGCGTTATGCGTGATGCGTTATGCGTTATGCGTTATGCGTTATGCGTTATGCGTTATGCGTTATGCGTTATGCGTTATGCGTTATGCGTTATGCGTTATGCGTTATGCGTTATGCGTTATGCGTTATGCGTTATGCGTTATGCGTTATGCGTTATGCGTTATGCGCTATGGGCTATGCGTTAAGCGTTATGCGTTATCCGTTATGCGTTATGCGTTATGCGTTATGCGTTATCCGTTATGCGTTATGCGCGATGCGTTATGCGTTATTCGTTATGGGCTATGCGTTATGGGCTATGCGTTAAGCGTTATGCGTTATGCATTATGCGTTATGCGTTATGCGTTATGCGTTATGCGTTAAGCGTTATGCGTTATGCGTTATGCGTTATGCGTTATGCGTTATGCGTTATGCGTTATGCGTTATGCGTTATGCGTTATGCGTTATGCGTTATGCGTTATGCGTTATGCGTTATGCGTTATGCGTTATGCGTTATGCGTTACGCGTTATGCGTTATGCGTTACGCGTTATGCGTTATTCGTTATGCGTTATGCGTTACGCGTTATACGTTATGCGTTATGCGTGATGCGTTATGCGTTATGGGCTATGCGTTAAGCGTTATGCGTTATGCATTATGTGTTATGCGTTATGCGTTATGCGTTATGCGTTAAGCGTTATGCGTTATGCGTCATGCGTTATGCGTTATGCGTTATGCGTTATGCGTTATGCGTTATGCGTTATGCGTTATGCGTTATGCGTTATGCGTTATGCGTTATGCGTTATGCGTTATGCGTTATGCGTTACGCGTTATGTGTTATGCGTTGTGCGTTATGCGTTATGCGTTATCCGTTATGCGTTATGCGTTATGCGTTATGCGTTATGCGTTATGCGTTATGCGTTATGCGTTAAGCGTTATGCGTTATGCGTTATGCGATATGTGTTATGCGATATGCGTTATGCGTTATGCGTTATGCGTTACGCGTTATGCGTTATGCGTTATGCGTTATGCGTTATGCGTTATGCGTTATGCGTTATGCGTTATGCGTTATGCGTTATGCGTTATGCGTTATGCGTTATGCGTTATGCGTTATGCGTTATGCGTTATGCGTTATGCGTTATGCGTTATGCGTTATGCGCGATGCGTTATGCGTTATGCGTTATGCGTTATGCGTTATGCGTTATGCGTTATGCGTTATGCGTTATGCGTTATGCGTTATGCGTTATGCGTTATGCGTTATGCGTTATGCGTTATGCGTTATGCGTTACGCGTTATGCGTTACGCGTTATGCGTTACGCGTTATGCGTTACGCGTTATGCGTTATTCGTTACGCGTTATGCGTTACGCGTTATACGTTACGCGTTATGCGTGATGCGTTATGCGTTATGCGTTATGGGCTATGCGTTAAGCGTTATGCGTTATGCGTTATGCGTTATGCGTTATGCGTTATGCGTTAAGCGTTATGCGTTATGCGTTATGCGTTATGCGTTATGCGTTATGCGTTATGCGTTATGCGTTATGCGTTATGCGTTATGCGTTATGCGTTATGCGTTATGCGTTATGCGGTATGCGGTATGCGTTATGCGTTATGCGTTATGCGTTATGCGTTATGCGTTATGCGTTATGCGTTATGCGTTATGCGTTATGCGTTATGCGTTATGCGTTATGCGTTATGCGTTATGCGTTATGCGTTATGCGTTATGCGTTATGCGTTATGCGTTATGCGTTATGCGTTATGCGTTATGCGTTATGCGTTATGCGTTATGCGTTATGCGTTATGCGTTATGCGTTATGCGTTATGCGTTATGCGTTATGCGTTATGCGTTACGCGTTATGCGTTACGCGTTATGCGTTACGCGTTATGCGTTATTCGTTACGCGTTATGCGTTACGCGTTATACGTTACGCGTTATGCGTGATGCGTTATGCGTTATGCGTTATGGGCTATGCGTTAAGCGTTATGCGTTATGCGTTATGCGTTATGCGTTATGCGTTAAGCGTTATGCGTTATGCGTTATGCGTTATGCGTTATGCGTTATGCGTTATGCGTTATGCGTTATGCGTTATGCGTTATGCGTTATGCGTTATGCGTTATGCGTTATGCGGTATGCGGTATGCGTTATGCGTTATGCGTTATGCGTTATGCGTTATGCGTTATGCGTTATGCGTTATGCGTTATGCGTTATGCGTTATGCGTTATGCGTTATGCGTTATGCGTTATGCGTTATGCGTTATGCGTTATGCGTTATGCGTTATGCGTTATGCGTTATGCGTTATGCGTTATGCGTTATGCGTTATGCGTTATGCGTTATGCGTTATGCGTTATGCGTTATGCGTTATGCGTTATGCGTTATGCGTTATGCGTTATGCGTTATGCGTTATGCGTTATGCGTTATGCGTTATGCGTTATGCGTTACGCGTTATGCGTTACGCGTTATGCGTTACGCGTTATGCGTTATTCGTTACGCGTTATGCGTTACGCGTTATACGTTACGCGTTATGCGTGATGCGTTATGCGTTATGCGTTATGGGCTATGCGTTAAGCGTTATGCGTTATGCGTTATGCGTTATGCGTTATGCGTTATGCGTTAAGCGTTATGCGTTATGCGTTATGCGTTATGCGTTATGCGTTATGCGTTATGCGTTATGCGTTATGCGTTATGCGTTATGCGTTATGCGTTATGCGTTATGCGGTATGCGGTATGCGTTATGCGTTATGCGTTATGCGTTATGCGTTATGCGTTATGCGTTATGCGTTATGCGTTATGCGTTATGCGTTATGCGTTATGCGTTATGCGTTATGCGTTATGCGTTATGCGTTATGCGTTATGCGTTATGCGTTATGCGTTATGCGTTATGCGTTATGCGTTATGCGTTATGCGTTATGCGTTATGCGTTATGCGTTATGCGTTATGCGTTATGCGTTATGCGTTATGCGTTATGCGTTATGCGTTATGCGTTATGCGTTATGCGTTATGCGTTATGCGTTATGCGTTATGCGTTATGCGTTATGCGTTATGCGTTATGCGTTATGCGTTATGCGTTATGCGTTATGCGTTATGCGTTATGCGTTATGCGTTATGCGTTATGCGTTATACGTTACGCGTTATGCGTTATACGTTACGCGTTATGCGTGATGCGTTATGCGTTATGCGTTATGGGCTATGCGTTAAGCGTTATGCGTTATGCGTTATGCGTTATGCGTTATGCGTTATGCGTTAAGCGTTATGCGTTATGCGTTATGCGTTATGCGTTATGCGTTATGCGTTATGCGTTATGCGTTATGCGTTATGCGTTATGCGTTATGCGTTATGCGTTATGCGGTATGCGGTATGCGTTATGCGTTATGCGTTATGCGTTATGCGTTATGCGTTATGCGTTATGCGTTATGCGTTATGCGTTATGCGTTATGCGTTATGCGTTATGCGTTATGCGTTATGCGTTATGCGTTATGCGTTATGCGTTATGCGTTATGCGTTATGCGTTATGCGTTATGCGTTATGCGTTATGCGTTATGCGTTATGCGTTATGCGTTATCCGTTATGCGTTATGCGCGATGCGTTATGCGTTATGCGTTATGGGCTATGCGTTATGGGCTATGCGTTAAGCGTTATGCGTTATGCATTATGCGTTATGCGTTATGCGTTATGCGTTATGCGTTAAGCGTTATGCGTTATGCGTTATGCGTTATGCGTTATGCGTTATGCGTTATGCGTTATGCGTTATGCGTTATGCGTTATGCGTTATGCGTTATGCGTTATGCGTTATGCGTTATGCGTTATGCGTTATGCGTTATGCGTTACGCGTTACGCGTTATGCGTTATTCGTTATGCGTTATGCGTTACGCGTTCTACGTTATGCGTTATGCGTGATGCGTTATGCGTTATGGGCTATGCGTTAAGCGTTATGCGTTATGCATTATGTGTTATGCGTTATGCGTTATGCGTTATGCGTTATGCGTTATGCGTTATGCGTTATGCGTTATGCGTTATGCGTTATGCGTTATGCGTTATGCGTTATGCGTTATGCGTTATGCGTTATGCGTTATGCGTTATGCGTTATGCGTTATGCGTTATGCGTTACGCGTTATGCGTTACGCGTTATGCGTTACGCGTTATGCGTTATTCGTTACGCGTTATGCGTTACGCGTTATACGTTACGCGTTATGCGTGATGCGTTATGCGTTATGCGTTATGGGCTATGCGTTAAGCGTTATGCGTTATGCGTTATGCGTTATGCGTTATGCGTTATGCGTTAAGCGTTATGCGTTATGCGTTATGCGTTATGCGTTATGCGTTATGCGTTATGCGTTATGCGTTATGCGTTATGCGTTATGCGTTATGCGTTATGCGTTATGCGGTATGCGGTATGCGTTATGCGTTATGCGTTATGCGTTATGCGTTATGCGTTATGCGTTATGCGTTATGCGTTATGCGTTATGCGTTATGCGTTATGCGTTATGCGTTATGCGTTATGCGTTATGCGTTATGCGTTATGCGTTATGCGTTATGCGTTATGCGTTATGCGTTATGCGTTATGCGTTATGCGTTATGCGTTATGCGTTATGCGTTATGCGTTATGCGTTATGCGTTATGCGTTATGCGTTATGCGTTATACGTTACGCGTTATGCGTTATACGTTACGCGTTATGCGTGATGCGTTATGCGTTATGCGTTATGGGCTATGCGTTAAGCGTTATGCGTTATGCGTTATGCGTTATGCGTTATGCGTTATGCGTTAAGCGTTATGCGTTATGCGTTATGCGTTATGCGTTATGCGTTATGCGTTATGCGTTATGCGTTATGCGTTATGCGTTATGCGTTATGCGTTATGCGTTATGCGGTATGCGGTATGCGTTATGCGTTATGCGTTATGCGTTATGCGTTATGCGTTATGCGTTATGCGTTATGCGTTATGCGTTATGCGTTATGCGTTATGCGTTATGCGTTATGCGTTATGCGTTATGCGTTATGCGTTATGCGTTATGCGTTATGCGTTATGCGTTATGCGTTATGCGTTATGCGTTATGCGTTATGCGTTATGCGTTATCCGTTATGCGTTATGCGCGATGCGTTATGCGTTATGCGTTATGGGCTATGCGTTATGGGCTATGCGTTAAGCGTTATGCGTTATGCATTATGCGTTATGCGTTATGCGTTATGCGTTATGCGTTAAGCGTTATGCGTTATGCGTTATGCGTTATGCGTTATGCGTTATGCGTTATGCGTTATGCGTTATGCGTTATGCGTTATGCGTTATGCGTTATGCGTTATGCGTTATGCGTTATGCGTTATGCGTTATGCGTTATGCGTTACGCGTTACGCGTTATGCGTTATTCGTTATGCGTTATGCGTTACGCGTTCTACGTTATGCGTTATGCGTGATGCGTTATGCGTTATGGGCTATGCGTTAAGCGTTATGCGTTATGCATTATGTGTTATGCGTTATGCGTTATGCGTTATGCGTTATGCGTTATGCGTTATGCGTTATGCGTTATGCGTTATGCGTTATGCGTTATGCGTTATGCGTTATGCGTTATGCGTTATGCGTTATGCGTTATGCGTTATGCGTTATGCGTTATGCGTTATGCGTTATGCGTTATGCGTTATGCGTTATGCGTTATGCGTTATGCGTTATGCGTTATGCGTTATGCGTTATGCGTTATGCGTTATGCGTTATGCGTTATGCGTTATGCGTTATGCGTTATGCGTTATGCGTTATGCGTTATGCGTTATGCGTTATGCGTTATGCGTTATGCGTTATGCGTTATGCGTTATGCGTTATGCGTTATGCGTTATGCGTTATGCGTTATGCGTTATGCGTTATGCGTTATGCGTTATGCGTTATGCGTTATGCGTTATGCGTTATGCGTTATGCGTTATGCGTTATGCGTTATGCGTTATGCGTTATGCGTTATGCGTTATGCGTTATGCGTTATGCGTTATGCGTTATGCGTTATGCGTTATGCGTTATGCGTTAAGCGTTATGCGTTATGCGTTATGCGTTATGCGTTACGCGTTATGTGTTATGCGTTGTGCGTTATGCGTTATGCGTTATCCGTTATGCGTTATGCGTTATGCGTTATGCGTTATGCGTTATGCGTTAAGCGTTATGCGTTATGCGTTATGCGTTATGCGTTATGCGTTATGCGTTATGCGTTATGCGTTATGCGTTATGCGTTATGCGTTATGCGTTATGCGTTATGCGTTATGCGTTATGCGTTATGCGTTATGCGTTATGCGTTATGCGTTATGCGTTATGCGTTATGCGTTATGCGTTATGCGTTATGCGTTATGCGTTATGCGTTATGCGTTATGCGTTATGCGTTATGCGTTATGCGTTATGCGTTATGCGTTATGCGTTATGCGTTATGCGTTATGCGTTATGCGTTATGCGTTATGCGTTATGCGTTATGCGTTATGCGTTATGCGTTATGCGTTATGCGTTATGCGTTATGCGTTATGCGTTATGCGTTATGCGTTATGCGTTATGCGTTATGCGTTATGCGTTATGCGTTATGGGCTATGCGTTAAGCGTTATGCGTTATGCGTTATGCGTTATGCGTTAAGCGTTATGCGTTATGCGTTATGCGTTATGCGTTACGCGTTATGTGTTATGCGTTGTGCGTTATGCGTTATGCGTTATCCGTTATGCGTTATGCGTTATGCGTTATGCGTTATGCGTTAAGCGTTATGCGTTATGCGTTATGCGATATGTGTTATGCGATATGCGTTATGCGTTATGCGTTATGCGTTACGCGTTATGTGTTATGCGTTGTGCGTTATGCGTTATGCGTTATCCGTTATGCGTTATGCGTTATGCGTTATGCGTTATGCGTTACGCGTTATGCGTTATGCGTTATGCGTTATGCGTTATGCGTTATGCGTTATGCGTTATGCGTTATGCGTTATGCGTTATGCGTTATGCGTTATGCGTTATGCGTTATGCGTTATGCGTTATGCGTTATGCGTTATGCGTTATGCGTTATGCGTTATGCGTTATGCGTTATGCGTTATGCGTTATGCGTTATGCGTTATGCGTTATGCGTTATGCGTTATGCGTTATGCGTTATGCGTTATGCGTTATGCGTTATGCGTTATGCGTTATGCGTTATGCGTTATGGGCTATGCGTTAAGCGTTATGCGTTATGCATTATGCGTTATGCGTTATGCGTTATGCGTTATGCGTTAAGCGTTATGCGTTATGCGTTATGCGTTATGCGTTATGCGTTATGCGTTATGCGTTATGCGTTATGCGTTATGCGTTATGCGTTATGCGTTATGCGTTATGCGTTATGCGTTATGCGTTATGCGTTATGCGTTATGCGTTATGCGCTATGGGCTATGCGTTAAGCGTTATGCGTTATCCGTTATGCGTTATGCGTTATGCGTTATCCGTTATGCGTTATGCGCGATGCGTTATGCGTTATTCGTTATGGGCTATGCGTTATGGGCTATGCGTTAAGCGTTATGCGTTATGCATTATGCGTTATGCGTTATGCGTTATGCGTTATGCGTTAAGCGTTATGCGTTATGCGTTATGCGTTATGCGTTATGCGTTATGCGTTATGCGTTATGCGTTATGCGTTATGCGTTATGCGTTATGCGTTATGCGTTATGCGTTATGCGTTATGCGTTATGCGTTATGCGTTATGCGTTATGCGTTATGCGTTATGCGTTACGCGTTATGCGTTATGCGTTATGCGTTAAGCGTTATGCGTTATGCGTTATGCGTTATGCGTTATGCGTTAAGCGTTATGCGTTATGCGTTATGCGATATGTGTTATGCGATATGCGTTATGCGTTATGCGTTATGCGTTACGCGTTATGCGTTATGCGTTATGCGTTATGCGTTATGCGTTATGCGTTATGCGTTATGCGTTATGCGTTATGCGTTATGCGTTAAGCGTTATGCGTTATGCGTTATGCGTTATGCGTTACGCGTTATGCGTGATGCGTTATGCGTTATGCGTTATGCGTTATGCGTTATGCGTTATGCGTTATGCGTTATGCGTTAAGCGTTATGCGTTATGCGTTATGCGTTATGCGTTACGCGTTATGCGTGATGCGTTATGCGTTATGCGTTATGCGTTATGCGTTATGCGTTATGCGTTATGCGTTATGCGTTATGCGTTATGCGTTATGCGTTATGCGTTATGCGTTATGCGTTATGCGTTATGCGTTATGCGTTATGCGTTATGCGTTATGCGTTATGCGTTATGCGTTATGCGTTATGCGTTATGCGTTATGCGTTATGCGTTATGCGTTATGCGTTATGCGTTATGCGTTATGCGTTATGCGTTATGCGTTATGCGTTATGCGTTATGCGTTATGCGCTATGGGCTATGCGTTAAGCGTTATGCGTTATCCGTTATGCGTTATGCGTTATGCGTTATGCGTTATCCGTTATGCGTTATGCGCGATGCGTTATGCGTTATTCGTTATGGGCTATGCGTTATGGGCTATGCGTTAAGCGTTATGCGTTATGCATTATGCGTTATGCGTTATGCGTTATGCGTTATGCGTTAAGCGTTATGCGTTATGCGTTATGCGTTATGCGTTATGCGTTATGCGTTATGCGTTATGCGTTATGCGTTATGCGTTATGCGTTATGCGTTATGCGTTATGCGTTATGCGTTATGCGTTATGCGTTATGCGTTATGCGTTATGCGTTATGCGTTACGCGTTATGCGTTATGCGTTACGCGTTATGCGTTATTCGTTATGCGTTATGCGTTACGCGTTATACGTTATGCGTTATGCGTGATGCGTTATGCGTTATGGGCTATGCGTTAAGCGTTATGCGTTATGCATTATGTGTTATGCGTTATGCGTTATGCGTTATGCGTTAAGCGTTATGCGTTATGCGTCATGCGTTATGCGTTATGCGTTATGCGTTATGCGTTATGCGTTATGCGTTATGCGTTATGCGTTATGCGTTATGCGTTATGCGTTATGCGTTATGCGTTATGCGTTATGCGTTATGCGTTATGCGTTATGCGTTATGCGTTATGCGTTATGCGTTATGCGTTATGCGTTATGCGTTATGCGTTATGCGTTATGCGTTGTGCGTTATGCGTTATGCGTTATGCGTTATGCGTTATGGGCTATGCGTTAAGCGTTATGCGTTATGCGTTATGCGGTATGCGTTAAGCGTTATGCGTTATGCGTTATGCGTTATGCGTTACGCGTTATGTGTTATGCGTTGTGCGTTATGCGTTATGCGTTATCCGTTATGCGTTATGCGTTATGCGTTATGCGTTATGCGTTATGCGTTAAGCGTTATGCGTTATGCGTTATGCGATATGTGTTATGCGATATGCGTTATGCGTTATGCGTTATGCGTTACGCGTTATGCGTTATGCGTTATGCGTTATGCGTTATGCGTTATGCGTTATGCGTTATGCGTTATGCGTTATGCGTTATGCGTTATGCGTTATGCGTTATGCGTTATGCGTTATGCGTTATGCGTTATGCGTTATGCGTTATGCGTTATGCGTTATGCGTTATGCGTTATGCGTTATGCGTTATGCGTTATGCGTTATGCGTTATGCGTTATGCGTTATGCGTTATGCGTTATGCGTTATGCGTTATGCGTTATGCGTTATGCGTTATGCGTTATGCGTTATGCGTTATGCGTTATGCGTTATGCGTTATGCGTTATGCGTTATGCGTTATGCGTTATGCGTTATGCGTTATGCGTTATGCGTTATGCGTTATGCGTTATGCGTTATGCGTTATGCGTTATGCGTTATGCGTTATGCGTTATGCGTTATGCGTTATGCGTTATGCGTTATGCGTTATGCGTTATGCGTTATGCGTTATGCGTTAAGCGTTATGCGTTATGCGTTATGCGTTATGCGTTATGCGTTACGCGTTATGCGTTATGCGTTATCCGTTATGCGTTATGCGTTATGCGTTATGCGTTATGCGTTATGCGTTAAGCGTTATGCGTTATGCGTTATGCGTTATGCGTTATGCGTTATGCGTTATGCGTTATGCGTTATGCGTTATGCGTTATGCGTTATGCGTTATGCGTTATGCGTTATGCGTTATGCGTTATGCGTTATGCGTTATGCGTTATGCGTTATGCGTTATGCGTTATGCGTTATGCGTTATGCGTTATGCGTTATGCGTTATGCGTTATGCGTTATGCGTTATGCGTTATGCGTTATGCGTTATGCGTTATGCGTTATGCGTTATGCGTTATGCGTTATGCGTTATGCGTTATGCGCTATGGGCTATGCGTTAAGCGTTATGCGTTATCCGTTATGCGTTATGCGTTATGCGTTATCCGTTATGCGTTATGCGCGATGCGTTATGCGTTATTCGTTATGGGCTATGCGTTATGGGCTATGCGTTAAGCGTTATGCGTTATGCATTATGCGTTATGCGTTATGCGTTATGCGTTATGCGTTAAGCGTTATGCGTTATGCGTTATGCGTTATGCGTTATGCGTTATGCGTTATGCGTTATGCGTTATGCGTTATGCGTTATGCGTTATGCGTTATGCGTTATGCGTTATGCGTTATGCGTTATGCGTTATGCGTTATGCGTTATGCGTTATGCGTTATGCGTTACGCGTTATGCGTTATGCGTTATGCGTTAAGCGTTATGCGTTATGCGTTATGCGTTATGCGTTATGCGTTAAGCGTTATGCGTTATGCGTTATGCGATATGTGTTATGCGATATGCGTTATGCGTTATGCGTTATGCGTTACGCGTTATGCGTTATGCGTTATGCGTTATGCGTTATGCGTTATGCGTTATGCGTTATGCGTTATGCGTTATGCGTTATGCGTTAAGCGTTATGCGTTATGCGTTATGCGTTATGCGTTACGCGTTATGCGTGATGCGTTATGCGTTATGCGTTATGCGTTATGCGTTATGCGTTATGCGTTATGCGTTATGCGTTAAGCGTTATGCGTTATGCGTTATGCGTTATGCGTTACGCGTTATGCGTGATGCGTTATGCGTTATGCGTTATGCGTTATGCGTTATGCGTTATGCGTTATGCGTTATGCGTTATGCGTTATGCGTTATGCGTTATGCGTTATGCGTTATGCGTTATGCGTTATGCGTTATGCGTTATGCGTTATGCGTTATGCGTTATGCGTTATGCGTTATGCGTTATGCGTTATGCGTTATGCGTTATGCGTTATGCGTTATGCGTTATGCGTTATGCGTTATGCGTTATGCGCTATGGGCTATGCGTTAAGCGTTATGCGTTATCCGTTATGCGTTATGCGTTATGCGTTATGCGTTATCCGTTATGCGTTATGCGCGATGCGTTATGCGTTATTCGTTATGGGCTATGCGTTATGGGCTATGCGTTAAGCGTTATGCGTTATGCATTATGCGTTATGCGTTATGCGTTATGCGTTATGCGTTAAGCGTTATGCGTTATGCGTTATGCGTTATGCGTTATGCGTTATGCGTTATGCGTTATGCGTTATGCGTTATGCGTTATGCGTTATGCGTTATGCGTTATGCGTTATGCGTTATGCGTTATGCGTTATGCGTTATGCGTTATGCGTTATGCGTTACGCGTTATGCGTTATGCGTTACGCGTTATGCGTTATTCGTTATGCGTTATGCGTTACGCGTTATACGTTATGCGTTATGCGTGATGCGTTATGCGTTATGGGCTATGCGTTAAGCGTTATGCGTTATGCATTATGTGTTATGCGTTATGCGTTATGCGTTATGCGTTAAGCGTTATGCGTTATGCGTCATGCGTTATGCGTTATGCGTTATGCGTTATGCGTTATGCGTTATGCGTTATGCGTTATGCGTTATGCGTTATGCGTTATGCGTTATGCGTTATGCGTTATGCGTTATGCGTTATGCGTTATGCGTTATGCGTTATGCGTTATGCGTTATGCGTTATGCGTTATGCGTTATGCGTTATGCGTTATGCGTTATGCGTTATGCGTTGTGCGTTATGCGTTATGCGTTATGCGTTATGCGTTATGGGCTATGCGTTAAGCGTTATGCGTTATGCGTTATGCGGTATGCGTTAAGCGTTATGCGTTATGCGTTATGCGTTATGCGTTACGCGTTATGTGTTATGCGTTGTGCGTTATGCGTTATGCGTTATCCGTTATGCGTTATGCGTTATGCGTTATGCGTTATGCGTTATGCGTTAAGCGTTATGCGTTATGCGTTATGCGATATGTGTTATGCGATATGCGTTATGCGTTATGCGTTATGCGTTACGCGTTATGCGTTATGCGTTATGCGTTATGCGTTATGCGTTATGCGTTATGCGTTATGCGTTATGCGTTATGCGTTATGCGTTATGCGTTATGCGTTATGCGTTATGCGTTATGCGTTATGCGTTATGCGTTATGCGTTATGCGTTATGCGTTATGCGTTATGCGTTATGCGTTATGCGTTATGCGTTATGCGTTATGCGTTATGCGTTATGCGTTATGCGTTATGCGTTATGCGTTATGCGTTATGCGTTATGCGTTATGCGTTATGCGTTATGCGTTATGCGTTATGCGTTATGCGTTATGCGTTATGCATTATGCGTTATGCGTTATGCGTTACGCGTTATGCGTTACGCGTTATGCGTTACGCGTTATGCGTTATTCGTTACGCGTTATGCGTTACGCGTTATACGTTACGCGTTATGCGTGATGCGTTATGCGTTATGCGTTATGGGCTATGCGTTAAGCGTTATGCGTTATGCGTTATGCGTTATGCGTTATGCGTTATGCGTTAAGCGTTATGCGTTATGCGTTATGCGTTATGCGTTATGCGTTATGCGTTATGCGTTATGCGTTATGCGTTATGCGTTATGCGTTATGCGTTATGCGTTATGCGTTATGCGTTATGCGTTATGCGTTATGCGTTATGCGGTATGCGGTATGCGTTATGCGTTATGCGTTATGCGTTATGCGTTATGCGTTATGCGTTATGCGTTATGCGTTATGCGTTATGCGTTATGCGTTATGCGTTATGCGTTATGCGTTATGCGTTATGCGTTATGCGTTATGCGTTATGCGTTATGCGTTATGCGTTATGCGTTATGCGTTATGCGTTATGCGTTATGCGTTATGCGTTATGCGTTATGCGTTATGCGTTATGCGTTATGCGTTATGCGTTATGCGTTATGCGTTATGCGTTATGCGTTACGCGTTATGCGTTACGCGTTATGCGTTACGCGTTATGCGTTATTCGTTACGCGTTATGCGTTACGCGTTATACGTTACGCGTTATGCGTGATGCGTTATGCGTTATGCGTTATGGGCTATGCGTTAAGCGTTATGCGTTATGCGTTATGCGTTATGCGTTATGCGTTAAGCGTTATGCGTTATGCGTTATGCGTTATGCGTTATGCGTTATGCGTTATGCGTTATGCGTTATGCGTTATGCGTTATGCGTTATGCGTTATGCGTTATGCGGTATGCGGTATGCGTTATGCGTTATGCGTTATGCGTTATGCGTTATGCGTTATGCGTTATGCGTTATGCGTTATGCGTTATGCGTTATGCGTTATGCGTTATGCGTTATGCGTTATGCGTTATGCGTTATGCGTTATGCGTTATGCGTTATGCGTTATGCGTTATGCGTTATGCGTTATGCGTTATGCGTTATGCGTTATGCGTTATGCGTTATGCGTTATGCGTTATGCGTTACGCGTTATGCGTTACGCGTTATGCGTTACGCGTTATGCGTTACGCGTTATGCGTTACGCGTTATGCGTTATTCGTTACGCGTTATGCGTTACGCGTTATACGTTACGCGTTATGCGTGATGCGTTATGCGTTATGCGTTATGGGCTATGCGTTAAGCGTTATGCGTTATGCGTTATGCGTTATGCGTTATGCGTTATGCGTTATGCGTTAAGCGTTATGCGTTATGCGTTATGCGTTATGCGTTATGCGTTATGCGTTATGCGTTATGCGTTATGCGTTATGCGTTATGCGTTATGCGTTATGCGTTATGCGTTATGCGTTATGCGTTATGCGTTACGCGTTATGCGTTACGCGTTATGCGTTACGCGTTATGCGTTACGCGTTATGCGTTATTCGTTACGCGTTATGCGTTACGCGTTATACGTTACGCGTTATGCGTGATGCGTTATGCGTTATGCGGTATGCGGTATGCGTTATGCGTTATGCGTTATGCGTTATGCGTTATGCGTTATGCGTTATGCGTTATGCGTTATGCGTTATGCGTTATGCGTTATGCGTTATGCGTTATGCGTTATGCGTTATGCGTTATGCGTTATGCGTTATGCGTTATGCGTTATGCGTTATGCGTTATGCGTTATGCGTTATGCGTTATGCGTTATGCGTTATGCGTTATGCGTTATGCGTTATGCGTTATGCGTTATGCGTTATGCGTTATGCGTTATGCGTTATGCGTTATGCGTTATGCGTTATGCGTTATGCGTTATGCGTTATGCGTTATGCGTTATGCGTTATGCGTTATGCGTTATGCGTTATGCGTTATGCGTTATGCGTTATGCGTTATGCGTTATACGTTACGCGTTATGCGTGATGCGTTATGCGTTATGCGTTATGGGCTATGCGTTAAGCGTTATGCGTTATGCGTTATGCGTTATGCGTTATGCGTTATGCGTTAAGCGTTATGCGTTATGCGTTATGCGTTATGCGTTATGCGTTATGCGTTATGCGTTATGCGTTATGCGTTATGCGTTATGCGTTATGCGTTATGCGTTATGCGTTATGCGTTATGCGGTATGCGGTATGCGTTATGCGTTATGCGTTATGCGTTATGCGTTATGCGTTATGCGTTATGCGTTATGCGTTATGCGTTATGCGTTATGCGTTATGCGTTATGCGTTATGCGTTATGCGTTATGCGTTATGCGTTATGCGTTATGCGTTATGCGTTATGCGTTATGCGTTATGCGTTATGCGTTATGCGTTATGCGTTATGCGTTATGCGTTATGCGTTATGCGTTATCCGTTATGCGTTATGCGCGATGCGTTATGCGTTATGCGTTATGGGCTATGCGTTATGGGCTATGCGTTAAGCGTTATGCGTTATGCATTATGCGTTATGCGTTATGCGTTATGCGTTATGCGTTATGCGTTATGCGTTATGCGTTATGCGTTATGCGTTATGCGTTATGCGTTATGCGTTATGCGTTATGCGTTATGCGTTATGCGTTATGCGTTATGCGTTCTGCGTTATGCGTTATGCGTTATGCGTTATGCGTTATGCGTTATGCGTTACGCGTTATGCGTTATGCGTTACGCGTTACGCGTTACGCGTTATGCGTTATTCGTTATGCGTTATGCGTTACGCGTTCTACGTTATGCGTTATGCGTGATGCGTTATGCGTTATGGGCTATGCGTTAAGCGTTATGCGTTATGCATTATGTGTTATGCGTTATGCGTTATGCGTTATGCGTTATGCGTTATGCGTTATGCGTTATGCGTTATGCGTTATGCGTTATGCGTTATGCGTTATGCGTTATGCGTTATGCGTTATGCGTTATGCGTTATGCGTTATGCGTTATGCGTTATGCGTTATGCGTTATGCGTTATGCGTTATGCGTTATGCGTTATGCGTTATGCGTTATGCGTTATGCGTTATGCGTTATGCGTTATGCGTTATGCGTTATGCGTTATGCGTTATGCGTTATGCGTTATGCGTTATGCGTTATGCGTTATGCGTTATGCGTTATGCGTTATGCGTTATGCGTTATGCGTTATGCGTTATGCGTTATGCGTTATGCGTTATGCGTTATGCGTTATGCGTTATGCGTTATGCGTTATGCGTTATGCGTTATGCGTTATGCGTTATGCGTTATGCGTTATGCGTTATGCGTTATGCGTTATGCGTTATGCGTTATGCGTTATGGGCTATGCGTTAAGCGTTATGCGTTATGCGTTATGCGTTATGCGTTATGCGTTAAGCGTTATGCGTTATGCGTTATGCGTTATGCGTTACGCGTTATGTGTTATGCGTTGTGCGTTATGCGTTATGCGTTATCCGTTATGCGTTATGCGTTATGCGTTATGCGTTATGCGTTAAGCGTTATGCGTTATGCGTTATGCGATATGTGTTATGCGATATGCGTTATGCGTTATGCGTTATGCGTTACGCGTTATGTGTTATGCGTTGTGCGTTATGCGTTATGCGTTATCCGTTATGCGTTATGCGTTATGCGTTATGCGTTATGCGTTAAGCGTTATGCGTTATGCGTTATGCGATATGTGTTATGCGATATGCGTTAGGCGTTATGCGTTATGCGTTACGCGTTATGCGTTATGCGTTATGCGTTATGCGTTATGCGTTATGCGTTATGCGTTATGCGTTATGCGTTATGCGTTATGCGTTATGCGTTATGCGTTATGCGTTATGCGTTATGCGTTATGCGTTATGCGTTATGCGTTATGCGTTATGCGTTATGCGTTATGCGTTATGCGTTATGCGTTATGCGTTATGCGTTATGCGTTATGCGTTATGCGTTATGCGTTATGCGTTATGCGTTATGCGTTATGCGTTATGCGTTATGCGTTATGCGTTACGCGTTATGCGTTACGCGTTATGCGTTACGCGTTATGCGTTACGCGTTATGCGTTACGCGTTATGCGTTACGCGTTATGCGTTACGCGTTATGCGTTATTCGTTACGCGTTATGCGTTACGCGTTATACGTTACGCGTTATGCGTGATGCGTTATGCGTTATGGGCTATGCGTTAAGCGTTATGCGTTATGCGTTATGCGTTATGCGTTATGCGTTATGCGTTATGCGTTATGCGTTATGCGTTATGCGTTATGCGTTAAGCGTTATGCGTTATGCGTTATGCGTTATGCGTTATGCGTTATGCGTTATGCGTTATGCGTTATGCGTTATGCGTTATGCGTTATGCGTTATGCGTTATGCGTTATGCGTTATGCGTTATGCGTTATGCGTTATGCGTTATGCGTTATGCGTTATGCGTTATGCGTTATGCGTTATGCGTTATGCGTTATGCGTTATGCGTTATGCGTTATGCGTTATGCGTTATGCGTTATGCGTTATGCGTTATGCGTTATGCGTTATGCGCTATGGGCTATGCGTTAAGCGTTATGCGTTATGCATTATGCGTTATGCGTTATGCGTTATGCGTTATGTGTTAAGCGTTATGCGTTATGCGTTATGCGTTATGCGTTATGCGTTATGCGTTATGCGTTATGCGTTATGCGTTATGCGTTATGCGTTATGCGTTATGCGTTATGCGTTATGCGTTATGCGTTATGCGTTATGCGTTATGCGTTATGCGTTATGCGTTATGCGTTATGCGTTATGCGTTATGCGTTATGCGTTATGCGCTATGGGCTATGCGTTAAGCGTTATGCGTTATGCATTATGCGTTATGCGTTATGCGTTATGCGTTATGTGTTAAGCGTTATGCGTTATGCGTTATGCGTTATGCGTTATGCGTTATGCGTTATGCGTTATGCGTTATGCGTTATGCGTTATGCGCTATGGGCTATGCGTTAAGCGTTATGCGTTATCCGTTATGCGTTATGCGTTATGCGTTATGCGTTATCCGTTATGCGTTATGCGCGATGCGTTATGCGTTATGCGTTATGGGCTATGCGTTATGGGCTATGCGTTAAGCGTTATGCGTTATGCATTATGCGTTATGCGTTATGCGTTATGCGTTATGCGTTAAGCGTTATGCGTTATGCGTTATGCGTTATGCGTTATGCGTTATGCGTTATGCGTTATGCGTTATGCGTTATGCGTTATGCGTTATGCGTTATGCGTTATGCGTTATGCGTTATGCGTTATGCGTTATGCGTTATGCGTTATGCGTTATGCGTTATGCGTTATGCGTTATGCGTTATGCGTTATGCGTTATGCGTTATGCGTTATGCGTTATCCGTTATGCGTTATGCGCGATGCGTTATGCGTTATGCGTTATGGGCTATGCGTTATGGGCTATGCGTTAAGCGTTATGCGTTATGCATTATGCGTTATGCGTTATGCGTTATGCGTTATGCGTTAAGCGTTATGCGTTATGCGTTATGCGTTATGCGTTATGCGTTATGCGTTATGCGTTATGCGTTATGCGTTATGCGTTATGCGTTATGCGTTATGCGTTATGCGTTATGCGTTATGCGATATGCGTTATGCGTTATGCGTTATGCGTTATGCGTTATGCGTTATGCGTTATGCGTTACGCGTCATGCGTTATGCGTTACGCGTTATGCGTTATTCGTTATGCGTTATGCGTTACGCGTTATACGTTATGCGTTATGCGTGATGCGTTATGCGTTATGGGCTATGCGTTAAGCGTTATGCGTTATGCATTATGTGTTATGCGTTATGCGTTATGCGTTATGCGTTAAGCGTTATGCGTTATGCGTCATGCGTTATGCGTTATGCGTTATGCGTTATGCGTTATGCGTTATGCGTTATGCGTTATGCGTTATGCGTTATGCGTTATGCGTTATGCGTTATGCGTTATGCGTTATGCGTTATGCGTTATGCGTTATGCGTTATGCGTTATGCGTTATGCGTTAAGCGTTATGCGTTATGCATTATGCGTTATGCGTTATGCGTTATGCGTTATGTGTTAAGCGTTATGCGTTATGCGTTATGCGTTATGCGTTATGCGTTATGCGTTATGCGTTATGCGTTATGCGTTATGCGTTATGCGTTATGCGTTATGCGTTATGCGTTATGCGTTATGCGTTATGCGTTATGCGTTATGCGTTATGCGTTATGCGTTATGCGTTATGCGTTATGCGTTATGCGTTATGCGTTATGCGTTACGCGTTATGTGTTATGCGTTGTGCGTTATGCGTTATGCGTTATCCGTTATGCGTTATGCGTTATGCGTTATGCGTTATGCGTTATGCGTTATGCGTTATGCGTTATGCGTTATGCGTTATGCGTTATGCGTTATGCGTTATGCGTTATGCGTTATGCGTTATGCGTTATGCGTTATGCGTTATGCGTTATGCGTTATGCGTTATGCGTTATGCGTTATGCGTTATGCGTTATGCGTTATGCGTTATGCGTTATGCGTTATGCGTTATGCGTTATGCGTTATGCGTTATGCGTTACGCGTTATGCGTTACGCGTTATGCGTTATTCGTTACGCGTTATGCGTTACGCGTTATACGTTACGCGTTATGCGTGATGCGTTATGCGTTATGCGTTATGGGCTATGCGTTAAGCGTTATGCGTTATGCGTTATGCGTTATGCGTTATGCGTTATGCGTTAAGCGTTATGCGTTATGCGTTATGCGTTATGCGTTATGCGTTATGCGTTATGCGTTATGCGTTATGCGTTATGCGTTATGCGTTATGCGTTATGCGTTATGCGGTATGCGGTATGCGTTATGCGTTATGCGTTATGCGTTATGCGTTATGCGTTATGCGTTATGCGTTATGCGTTATGCGTTATGCGTTATGCGTTATGCGTTATGCGTTATGCGTTATGCGTTATGCGTTATGCGTTATGCGTTATGCGTTATGCGTTATGCGTTATGCGTTATGCGTTATGCGTTATGCGTTATGCGTTATGCGTTATGCGTTATGCGTTATGCGTTATGCGTTATGCGCTATGGGCTATGCGTTAAGCGTTATGCGTTATGCATTATGCGTTATGCGTTATGCGTTATGCGTTATGTGTTAAGCGTTATGCGTTATGCGTTATGCGTTATGCGTTATGCGTTATGCGTTATGCGTTATGCGTTATGCGTTATGCGCTATGGGCTATGCGTTAAGCGTTATGCGTTATCCGTTATGCGTTATGCGTTATGCGTTATGCGTTATCCGTTATGCGTTATGCGCGATGCGTTATGCGTTATGCGTTATGGGCTATGCGTTAAGCGTTATGCGTTATGCATTATGCGTTATGCGTTATGCGTTACGCGTTATACGTTATGCGTTATGCGTGATGCGTTATGCGTTATGGGCTATGCGTTAAGCGTTATGCGTTATGCATTATGTGTTATGCGTTATGCGTTATGCGTTATGCGTTAAGCGTTATGCGTTATGCGTCATGCGTTATGCGTTATGCGTTATGCGTTATGCGTTATGCGTTATGCGTTATGCGTTATGCGTTATGCGTTATGCGTTATGCGTTATGCGTTATGCGTTATGCGTTATGCGTTATGCGTTATGCGTTATGCGTTATGCGTTATGCGTTATGCGTTATGCGTTATGCGTTATGCGTTATGCGTTATGCGTTATGCGTTATGCGTTATGCGTTATGCGCTATGGGCTATGCGTTAAGCGTTATGCGTTATCCGTTATGCGTTATGCGTTATGCGTTATGCGTTATCCGTTATGCGTTATGCGCGATGCGTTATGCGTTATGCGTTATGGGCTATGCGTTATGGGCTATGCGTTAAGCGTTATGCGTTATGCATTATGCGTTATGCATTATGCGTTATGCGTTATGCGTTATGCGTTATGCGTTAAGCGTTATGCGTTATGCGTTATGCGTTATGCGTTATGCGTTATGCGTTATGCGTTATGCGTTATGCGTTATGCGTTATGCATTATGCGTTATGCGTTATGCGTTATGCGTTATGTGTTAAGCGTTATGCGTTATGCGTTATGCGTTATGCGTTATGCGTTATGCGTTATGCGTTATGCGTTATGCGTTATGCGTTATGCGTTATGCGTTATCCGTTATGCGTTATGCGCGATGCGTTATGCGTTATGCGTTATGGGCTATGCGTTATGGGCTATGCGTTAAGCGTTATGCGTTATGCATTATGCGTTATGCGTTATGCGTTATGCGTTATGCGTTAAGCGTTATGCGTTATGCGTTATGCGTTATGCGTTATGCGTTATGCGTTATGCGTTATGCGTTATGCGTTATGCGTTATGCGTTATGCGTTATGCGTTATGCGTTATGCGTTATGCGTTATGCGTTATGCGTTATGCGTTATGCGTTATGCGTTATGCGTTATGCGCTATGGGCTATGCGTTAAGCGTTATGCGTTATGCATTATGCGTTATGCGTTATGCGTTATGCGTTATGCGTTATGCGTTATGCGTTATGTGTTAAGCGTTATGCGTTATGCGTTATGCGTTATGCGTTATGCGTTATGCGTTATGCGTTATGCGTTATGCGTTATGCGTTATGCGTTATGCGTTATGCGCTATGGGCTATGCGTTAAGCGTTATGCGTTATCCGTTATGCGTTATGCGTTATGCGTTATGCGTTATGCGTTATCCGTTATGCGTTATGCGCGATGCGTTATGCGTTATGCGTTATGGGCTATGCGTTATGGGCTATGCGTTAAGCGTTATGCGTTATGCATTATGCGTTATGCGTTATGCGTTATGCGTTATGCGTTAAGCGTTATGCGTTATGCGTTATGCGTTATGCGTTATGCGTTATGCGTTATGCGTTATGCGTTATGCGTTATGCGTTATGCGTTATGCGTTATGCGTTATGCGTTATGCGTTATGCGTTATGCGTTATGCGTTATGCGTTATGCGTTATGCGTTATGCGTTATGCGTTATGCGTTATGCGTTATGCGTTATGCGTTATGCGTTATGCGTTATGCGTTATGCGTTATGCGTTATGCGTTATGCGTTATGCGTTATGCGTTATGCGCTATGGGCTATGCGTTAAGCGTTATGCGTTATCCGTTATGCGTTATGCGTTATGCGTTATGCGTTATCCGTTATGCGTTATGCGCGATGCGTTATGCGTTATGCGTTATGGGCTATGCGTTATGGGCTATGCGTTAAGCGTTATGCGTTATGCATTATGCGTTATGCGTTATGCGTTATGCGTTATGCGTTATGTGTTAAGCGTTATGCGTTATGCGTTATGCGTTATGCGTTATGCGTTATGCGTTATGCGTTATGCGTTATGCGTTATGCGTTATGCGTTATGCGTTATGCGCTATGGGCTATGCGTTAAGCGTTATGCGTTATCCCTTATGCGTTATGCGTTATGCGTTATGCGTTATGCGTTATCCGTTATGCGTTATGCGCGATGCGTTATGCGTTATGCGTTATGCGCTATGCGTTATGGGCTATGCGTTAAGCGTTATGCGTTATGCATTATGCGTTATGCGTTATGCGTTATGCGTTATGCGTTATGCGTTATGCATTATGCGTTATGCGTTATGCGTTATGCGTTATGCGTTAAGCGTTATGCGTTATGCGTTATGCGTTATGCGTTATGCGTTATGCGTTATGCGTTATGCGTTATGCGTTATGCATTATGCGTTATGCGTTATGCGTTATGCGTTATGTGTTAAGCGTTATGCGTTATGCGTTATGCGTTATGCGTTATGCGTTATGCGTTATGCGTTATGCGTTATGCGTTATGCGTTATGCGTTATGCGTTATGCGTTATGCGTTATGCGTTATCCGTTATGCGTTATGCGCGATGCGTTATGCGTTATGCGTTATGGGCTATGCGTTATGGGCTATGCGTTAAGCGTTATGCGTTATGCATTATGCGTTATGCGTTATGCGTTATGCGTTATGCGTTAAGCGTTATGCGTTATGCGTTATGCGTTATGCGTTATGCGTTATGCGTTATGCGTTATGCGTTATGCGTTATGCGTTATGCGTTATGCGTTATGCGTTATGCGTTATGCGTTATGCGTTATGCGTTATGCGTTATGCGTTATGCGTTATGCGTTATGCGTTATGCGTTATGCGTTATGCGTTATGCGTTATGCGCTATGGGCTATGCGTTAAGCGTTATGCGTTATGCATTATGCGTTATGCGTTATGCGTTATGCGTTATGCGTTATGTGTTAAGCGTTATGCGTTATGCGTTATGCGTTATGCGTTATGCGTTATGCGTTATGCGTTATGCGTTATGCGTTATGCGTTATGCGTTATGCGTTATGCGTTATGCGTTATGCGTTATGCGTTATGCGTTATGCGCTATGGGCTATGCGTTAAGCGTTATGCGTTATCCGTTATGCGTTATGCGTTATGCGTTATGCGTTATCCGTTATGCGTTATGCGCGATGCGTTATGCGTTATGCGTTATGGGCTATGCGTTATGGGCTATGCGTTAAGCGTTATGCGTTATGCATTATGCGTTATGCGTTATGCGTTATGCGTTATGCGTTAAGCGTTATGCGTTATGCGTTATGCGTTATGCGTTATGCGTTATGCGTTATGCGTTATGCGTTATGCGTTATGCGTTATGCGTTATGCGTTATGCGTTATGCGTTATGCGTTATGCGTTATGCGTTATGCGTTATGCGTTATGCGTTACGCGTTATGCGTTATGCGTTACGCGTTACGCGTTATGCGTTATTCGTTATGCGTTATGCGTTACGCGTTCTACGTTATGCGTTATGCGTGATGCGTTATGCGTTATGGGCTATGCGTTAAGCGTTATGCGTTATGCATTATGTGTTATGCGTTATGCGTTATGCGTTATGCGTTATGCGTTTTGCGTTATGCGTTATGCGTTATGCGTTATGCGTTATGCGTTATGCGTTATGCGTTATGCGTTATGCGTTATGCGTTATGCGTTATGCGTTATGCGTTATGCGCTATGGGCTATGCGTTAAGCGTTATGCGTTATCCGTTATGCGTTATGCGTTATGCGTTATGCGTTATCCGTTATGCGTTATGCGCGATGCGTTATGCGTTATGCGTTATGGGCTATGCGTTATGGGCTATGCGTTAAGCGTTATGCGTTATGCATTATGCGTTATGCGTTATGCGTTATGCGTTATGCGTTAAGCGTTATGCGTTATGCGTTATGCGTTATGCGTTATGCGTTATGCGTTATGCGTTATGCGTTATGCGTTATGCATTATGCGTTATGCGTTATGCGTTATGCGTTATGTGTTAAGCGTTATGCGTTATGCGTTATGCGTTATGCGTTATGCGTTATGCGTTATGCGTTATGCGTTATGCGTAATGCGTTATGCGTTATGCGTTATGCGTTATCCGTTATGCGTTATGCGCGATGCGTTATGCGTTATGCGTTATGGGCTATGCGTTATGGGCTATGCGTTAAGCGTTATGCGTTATGCATTATGCGTTATGCGTTATGCGTTATGCGTTATGCGTTAAGCGTTATGCGTTATGCGTTATGCGTTATGCGTTATGCGTTATGCGTTATGCGTTATGCGTTATGCGTTATGCGTTATGCGTTATGCGTTATGCGTTATGCGTTATGCGCTATGGGCTATGCGTTAAGCGTTATGCGTTATGCATTATGCGTTATGCGTTATGCGTTATGCGTTATGCGTTATGTGTTAAGCGTTATGCGTTATGCGTTATGCGTTATGCGTTATGCGTTATGCGTTATGCGTTATGCGTTATGCGTTATGCGTTATGCGTTATGCGTTATGCGTTATGTGTTAAGCGTTATGCGTTATGCGTTATGCGTTATGCGTTATGCGTTATGCGTTATGCGTTATGCGTTATGCGTTATGCGTTATGCGTTATGCGTTATGCGTTATGCGTTATGCGTTATGCGTTATGCGTTATGCGTTATGCGTTATGCGTTATGCGTTATGCGTTATGCGTTATGCGTTATGCGTTATGCGCTATGGGCTATGCGTTAAGCGTTATGCGTTATGCATTATGCGTTATGCGTTATGCGTTATGCGTTATGCGTTATGTGTTAAGCGTTATGCGTTATGCGTTATGCGTTATGCGTTATGCGTTATGCGTTATGCGTTATGCGTTATGCGTTATGCGTTATGCGTTATGCGTTATGCGTTATGCGTTATGCGTTATGCGTTATGCGTTATGCGTTATGCGTTATGCGCTATGGGCTATGCGTTAAGCGTTATGCGTTATCCGTTATGCGTTATGCGTTATGCGTTATGCGTTATCCGTTATGCGTTATGCGCGATGCGTTATGCGTTATGCGTTATGGGCTATGCGTTATGGGCTATGCGTTAAGCGTTATGCGTTATGCATTATGCGTTATGCGTTATGCGTTATGCGTTATGCGTTAAGCGTTATGCGTTATGCGTTATGCGTTATGCGTTATGCGTTATGCGTTATGCGTTATGCGTTATGCGTTATGCGTTATGCGTTATGCGTTATGCGTTATGCGTTATGCGTTATGCGTTATGCGTTATGCGTTACGCGTTATGCGTTATGCGTTACGCGTTACGCGTTATGCGTTATTCGTTATGCGTTATGCGTTACGCGTTCTACGTTATGCGTTATGCGTGATGCGTTATGCGTTATGGGCTATGCGTTAAGCGTTATGCGTTATGCATTATGTGTTATGCGTTATGCGTTATGCGTTATGCGTTATGCGTTATGCGTTATGCGTTATGCGTTATGCGTTATGCGTTATGCGTTATGCGTTATGCGTTATGCGTTATGCGTTATGCGTTATGCGTTATGCGTTATGCGTTATGCGTTATGCGTTATGCGTTATGCGTTATGCGTTATGCGTTATGCGTTATGCGTTATGCGTTATGCGTTATGCGTTATGCGTTATGCGTTATGCGTTATGCGTTATGCGTTATGCGTTATGCGTTATGCGTTATGGGCTATGCGTTAAGCGTTATGCGTTATGCGTTATGCGTTATGCGTTAAGCGTTATGCGTTATGCGTTACGCGTTATGTGTTATGCGTTGTGCGTTATGCGTTATGCGTTATGCGTTATCCGTTATGCGTTATGCGTTATGCGTTATGCGTTATGCGTTAAGCGTTATGCGTTATGCGTTATGCGTTATGCGTTATGCGTTATGCGTTATGCGTTATGCGTTATGCGTTATGGGCTATGCGTTAAGCGTTATGCGTTATGCGTTATGCGTTATGCGTTATGCGTTATGCGTTATGCGTTATGCGTTATGCGTTATGCGTTATGCGTTATGCGTTATGCGTTATGCGTTATGCGTTATGCGTTATGCGTTATGCGTTATGCGTTATGCGTTATGCGTTATGCGTTATGCGTTATGCGTTATGCGTTATGCGTTATGCGTTATGCGTTATGCGTTATGCGTTACGCGTTATGCGTTATGCGTTACGCGTTATGCGTTACGCGTTATGCGTGATGCGTTATGCGTTATGCGTTATGCGTTATGCGTTATGCGTTATGCGTTATGCGTTATGCGTTATGCGTTATGCGTTATGCGTTATGCGTTATGCGTTATGCGTTATGCGTTATGCGTTATGCGTTATGCGTTATGCGTTATGCGTTATGCGTTATGCGTTATGCGTTATGCGTTATGCGTTATGCGTTATGCGTTATGCGTTATGCGTTATGCGTTATGCGTTATGCGTTACGCGTTATGCGTTACGCGTTATGCGTTATTCGTTACGCGTTATGCGTTACGCGTTATACGTTACGCGTTATGCGTGATGCGTTATGCGTTATGCGTTATGGGCTATGCGTTAAGCGTTATGCGTTATGCGTTATGCGTTATGCGTTATGCGTTATGCGTTATGCGTTATGCGTTATGCGATATGTGTTATGCGATATGCGTTATGCGTTATGCGTTATGCGTTACGCGTTATGCGTTATGCGTTATGCGTTATGCGTTATGCGTTATGCGTTATGCGTTATGCGTTATGCGTTATGCGTTATGCGTTATGCGTTATGCGTTATGCGTTATGCGTTATGCGTTATGCGTTATGCGTTATGCGTTATGCGTTATGCGTTATGCGTTATGCGTTATGCGTTATGCGTTATGCGTGATGCGTTATGCGTTATGCGTTATGGGCTATGCGTTAAGCGTTATGCGTTATGCATTATGCGTTATGCGTTATGGGTTATGCGTTAAGCGTTATGCGTTATGCGTTATGCGTTATGCGTTATGCGTTATGCGTTATGCGTTATGCGTTATGCGTTATGCGTTATGCGTTATGCGTTATGCGTTATGCGTTATGCGTTATGCGTTATGCGTTATGCGTTATGCGTTATGCGTTATGCGTTATGCGTTATGCGTTATGCGTTATGCGTTATGCGTTATGCGTTATGCGTTATGCGTTATGCGTTATGCGTTATGCGTTATGCGTTATGCGTTATGGGCTATGCGTTAAGCGTTATGCGTTATGCATTATGCGTTATGCGTTATGCGTTATGCGTTATGCGTTAAGCGTTATGCGTTATGCGTTATGCGTTATGCGTTATGGGCTATGCGTTAAGCGTTATGCGTTATGCATTATGCGTTATGCGTTATGCGTTATGCGTTATGCGTTATGCGTTATGCGTTAAGCGTTATGCGTTATGCGTTATGCGATATGCGTTATGCGATATGCGTTATGCGTTATGCGTTATGCGTTATGCGTTATGCGTTATGCGTTATGCGTTATGCGTTATGCGTTATGCGTTATGCGTTATGCGTTATGCGTTATGCGTTATGCGTTATGCGTTATGCGTTATGCGTTATGCGTTATGCGTTATGCGTTATGCGTTATGCGTTATGCGTTATGCGTTATGCGTTATGCGTTACGCGTTATGCGTTAAGCGTTATGCGTTATGCGTTATGCGTTATGCGTTATGCGTTATGCGTTATGCGTTATGCGTAATGCGTTATGCGTTATCCGTTATGCGTTATGCGTTATGCGTTATGCGTTATGCGTTAAGCGTTATGCGTTATGCGTTATGCGATATGCGTTATGCGATATGCGTTATGCGTTATGCGTTATGCGTTACGCGTTATGCGTTATGCGTTATGCGTTATGCGTTATGCGTTATGCGTTATGCGTTATGCGTTATGCGTTATGCGTTATGCGTTATGCGTTATGCGTTATGCGTTATGCGTTATGCGTTATGCGTTATGCGTTATGCGTTATGCGTTATGCGTTACGCGTTATGCGTTACGCGTTATGCGTGATGCGTTATGCGTTATGCGTTATGCGTTATGCGTTATGCGTTATGCGTTATGCGTTATGCGTTATGCGTTATGCGTTATGCGTTATGCGTTATGCGTTATGCGTTATGCGTTATGCGTTATGCGTTATGCGTTATGCGTTATGCGTTATGCGTTATGCGTTATGCGTTATGCGTTATGCGTTATGCGTTATGCGTTATGCGTTATGCGTTATGCGTTATGCGTTATGCGTTATGCGTTATGCGTTATGCGTTATGGGCTATGCGTTAAGCGTTATGCGTTATGCATTATGCGTTATGCGTTATGCGTTATGCGTTATGCGTTAAGCGTTATGCGTTATGCGTTATGCGTTATGCGTTATGCGTTATGCGTTATGCGTTATGCGTTATGCGTTACGCGTTATGCGTTACGCGTTATGCGTTACGCGTTATGCGTGATGCGTTATGCGTTATGCGTTATGCGTTATGCGTTATGCGTTATGCGTTATGCGTTATGCGTTATGCGTTATGCGTTATGCGTTATGCGTTATGCGTTATGCGTTATGCGTTATGCGTTATGCGTTATGCGTTATGCGTTATGCGTTATGCGTTATGCGTTATGCGTTATGCGTTATGCGTTATGCGTTATGCGTTATGCGTTATGCGTTATGCGTTATGCGTTATGCGTTATGCGTTATGCGTTATGCGTTACGCGTTATGCGTTACGCGTTATGCGTTATTCGTTACGCGTTATGCGTTACGCGTTATACGTTACGCGTTATGCGTGATGCGTTATGCGTTATGCGTTATGGGCTATGCGTTAAGCGTTATGCGTTATGCGTTATGCGTTATGCGTTATGCGTTATGCGTTATGCGTTATGCGTTATGCGTTATGCGTTATGCGTTATGCGTTATGCGTTATGCGTTATGCGTTGTGCGTTATGCGTTATGCGTTATGCGTTATGCGTTAAGCGTTATGCGTTATGCGTTATGCGTTATGCGTTATGCGTTATGCGTTATGCGTTATGCGTTATGCGTTATGCGTTATGCGTTATGCGTTATGCGTTATGAGTAGGATATATAGGCGGGTTCTGTGACACTTCCCAATTCAGGCGGTTCTGAGGAACTTTCCAATTCACGGGAGAGCGGTACCGCATTGCACAAGCATTACGTCATCTAGGCCAAGGACAAAGCTGTTAGGCACCGCCCCCTTCTTTCTGACGTCATCTAGGCCAAGGACAAAGCTGTTAGGCACCGCCCCCTTCTTTCTGACGTCATCTAGGCCAAGGACAGAGCTGCTGAGTCATCACTTAATGGTATTGCACAAGCATTACGTCATCTAGGCCAAGGACAATGCTGAGTCATCACTTAATGGTATTGCACAAGCATTACGTCATCTAGGCCAAGGACAAAGCTGTTAGGCACCGCCCCCTTCTTTCTGACGTCATCTAGGCCAAGGACAAAGCTGTTAGGCACCGCCCCCTTCTTTCTGACGTCATCTAGGCCAAGGACAGAGCTGCTGAGTCATCACTTAATGGTATTGCACAAGCATTACGTCATCTAGGCCAAGGACAATGCTGAGTCATCACTTAATGGTATTGCACAAGCATTACGTCATCTAGGCCAAGGACACGCCCCCTTCTTTCTGACGTCATCTAGGCCAAGGACAAAGCTGTTAGGCACCGCCCCCTTCTTTCTGACGTCATCTAGGCCAAGGACAGAGCTGCTGAGTCGTCACTTAATGGTATTGCACAAGCATTACGTCATCTAGGCCAAGGACAATGCTGAGTCATCACTTAATGGTATTGCACAAGCATTACGTCATCTAGGCCAAGGACAAAGCTGTTAGGCACCGCCCCCTTCTTTCTGACGTCATCTAGGCCAAGGACAGAGCTGCTGAGTCGTCACTTAATGGTATTGCACAAGCATTACGTCATCTAGGCCAAGGACAATGCTGAGTCATCACTTAATGGTATTGCACAAGCATTACGTCATCTAGGCCAAGGACAAAGCTGTTAGGCACCGCCCCCTTCTTTCTGACGTCATCTAGGCCAAGGACAGAGCTGCTGAGTCATCACTTAATGGTATTGCACAAGCATTACGTCATCTAGGCCAAGGACAAAGCTGTTAGGCACCGCCCCCTTCTTTCTTACGTCATCTAGGCCAAGGACAGAGCTGCTGAGTCATCACTTAAAATTTTTTCGCGTGGAGGGGGGACAATCCCTCTGAAAGGTGATACTCCTTTGGTATTGCACAAGCGTTACGTCATCTAGGCCAAGGGCAAAGCTGTTAGGCACCGCCCCCTTCTTTCTTACGTCATCTAGGCCAAGGACAGAGCTGCTGAGTCATCACTTAAGGGGTGGTACCGCAGGGCGGTATTGCGCAAGCATATATTACATCATATTTTTTCGCGGGGAGGGGGACAATCCCTCTAAAAGATTATACTCCTTTGGTATTGCACAAGCATTACATCATCTAGGCCAAGGGCAAAGCTGTTAGGCACCGCCCCCATTCTTTCTTACGTCATTTAGGCCAAGGGCAGAGCTGCTGAGTCATCACCCTTATCTTTAAGGGTAGCAACGAATAAATAGGACACGATGGAATGTGAATTGTAGTCTTCGCAAACGTTCCATCGTTGCAAGCGTTTTATCGTGGTAAAAGTTATTCTCTTTGGTGTTGTTTCATGTAAGATCATTCATTGTTCCATACGTGACGGTTTTCGCATACTGTCCGTTAGACTTGTGGAATGAACGTATCGAGGAAAAAAGATGAAATGACAGCACCAACGTTGAAAATTTAGCTTGGCCTCACGTTATAAATTCATACTTGAGCGATCATTTCTCCATCGAGCTGAAAACATTGGTGGTACGTTTAATGCGAAACGACACAACGAGTCGTGTATGTTTCACTTACACGAAAAGATTTAGTCAAGTTGTGGCGCGATGGCCGGTGATCAATTCCCCGTCCGCGATATTGAACATCATCGAAACGGGCGAACATCGCATCGTTGGATGCAAAGTGTAATTATATTTTTGAGAACTGGAAATTTAACGAATGATATCAAATCAAAGTTGAAAGGAATATTTTGTTAACAACCGTGCGGTAGCAAGATAATTGAAACGTTGTTTTTTTTTAAACTTTTTTTATTTTTTTATTTAGATGAATCAAATTATGCAAATCCTGGACTTGGACGGATTCATGGTTGGCAAAAAATTTCTATGCGAAGAGTTGGCAATAATAAATATGCATGATGGTTCATTTGAAAAAGCCGATTTTAAACTGAACATAGATTTTTCCGATTTGTCATACGCAGACAGAAGAACTGTTACTTACATTAGAAATTACATACACGGAATTCCATTCAAGGATTTTGGACATGAAAAATACAGACAAGCAGATATATATGATGTGATAAAAAATTTTGTTTCTAATTATGAGAATCCTTTAGTTGCTTACAAAGGAGGATCGTTTGAAAAACAACTATTGCAACATTTAGGAATACAATCGGTAAATTTAGAAGTATTTGGTTGTCCAAAATATGAAGAATTAATAAATTATCCTGGATATAATGTTACTAATAATCATATATGTCAGCTTCACTGTTACTCATCGAAGCACAATCATTGTAGTTTAAGCAAAGTTATAACATTTCGCGAATGGCTCAATAAACATATTATATGAATTACGGACTATATTTATTATATGATGTCCTTCGCTCGGAAAATATCCCTACCAGACCAACCGCATGATTATCGTTTTGAATATGAGAGACTTCAGAGTTTTGACAACTGGGGATATAATGATATTGTCAATCCTAAAGATCTTGCCGCAGCAGGGTTTTTCTACATAGATTTGGAGGATTGGGTGAAGTGTTTCGAGTGTGGCTTACAACTGCATGAATGGGAAACAGAAGATGATCCGGTGATAGGACATAAAAAATGGTCGAGAAAATGTCAATTCATTCGCGGAAAAAGTTGTGGCAATGTACCGATTGGGATGGACTCCGAAACGATTCAGCCACTACCACGCGGTAAAGACGAATGTGGATTATAATGTACTGTCTATCTTATACATGTTAAATAATCAGTCTGCAAGTTGTTCGGGGGCTACCGTCCTTCTTCAATGCTGACACGAAAGCTTTGCACACGTCGCTCGCATTTTTTACTCTTCATTAAAATAAAATTATTTGAGAATATCTCTTTTGTATTTTTTTTTATTACAACATTACATACAATTCCTACAGAAAAATGAAATTGAAGCAGAATTATCGCAATATAAAGTATAGTCGTTTAGAAAAAATTAATTATCATAATTAAAATACGAATAGAAAAAATATAATTAAAGTATATTCGTTTTAGCTATCCACGAATTATGTGATGCGTCCATTCCCAGCCATTTTACATATACTTTATTTCCTTTTCTGCGTAATATTTTTTCAACTAAGTATATGTCAGAATATTTTACCGCGCGTATCTCATGTTCATAAAATCCTCCGGCAATAGACCGAACATATTTTTTGCAAAGTCAGCATATTTTCAGGGGACTTGGTTTCGCGATACCCCCTTCTTTCTTGCGTCATCTAGATCAAGGCATACCTTAGAGTGGAATAGTTGCTGAGTCATCATACCCCTTATCTTTAAGGGGTATCATATTTCGAAACATGTTCGAACGTGTTTCGCGGTACTCCCCTTTCTTTCAAGCATTACATCATCTAGGTTAAGGGCATACCATAGAGCGGAATAGTTGCTGAGTCATCACCCTTATCTTTAAGGGTATCATATTTCGAAACTCGAACACGTTTCTAAGAGCGGTATTGCACAAGCATATATTGCATCATATTTTTTTCTAAAAAATTAGACCGATTTTGCAAAGTCAACATATTTTTCAGGGGACACGTGCACTTGGTTCACCTTGAAACGTGTTTCGCGGTACCCCTCCCCCTTTCTTTCAAGCATTGCGTATTGCGTCATATTTTTTTCTAGGAAGAGTGAAGGGATACATGTTTTAAAAGAGTGTGTGTCGTCGATGCCGAGTATCAAAATGTTTGTCAAGTGCAGTGGATGGGGCTTTCCCCCATCATAGAAGTTATCAAAATGTTATGTTCGGTAACATAATCCCCTGACAATCTGATTGAACTGAGCCATATAAAGGGTTATCGAAACTGTCAGGAATCTTAGAAATCAAACTTCTACCCCCACTGAAAAAAATGTACATCGTATACCGAAGATTGAACGTATGTTCTTCAAAATTTTAAAAAAATTTCTTTGCGTTTCTCAAATATTTTGTAGTCAACGATGGTCCTTCGGGCAAGCTCGCGCATGTTTTCAGATAATTTAAAAAATTTTTTTCAGATTTTACAAATCTCTCTCTCTCTCTCTCTCTCTCTCTCTCTCTCTCTCTCAACCCCGTACTTGTATTGAATAAACCATCCGAAGTTCATTATTTTTTATATCAAAATAATATTGAATAAACCATTATTTATATTACTACTTACTATTTTGCTTACTACTTACTACTACTATACATTATTACTATTATTTATTGAATAAACACAAAATTATTTGAAAGGTCTCATTTTTTTTTTTATTTAGAACTATCTTCCTCCTCCTACTATTACAATTCAACTCGTGTAAAACGGCTGGAAATGGATGCGTTGTAGATATATTCTTAATTTATTCGATAAATACTCATCCTAGCGCTTTGATACTTGATATTTATTGTTAAAATAAAAGAAAGAGACGCGAACAGTAGCCGCCGCTGGTTCAAAGGCCTACGTTGTCGCTGTTCTTCGTTACCTTCGAAATTACAGTAATAATATCATCCACTCTCCATACAGCGAGATATTTTTTTACATTAGTGGTAGGGATTCTTCATTATTCTTTGTTTCCTGCGAACAGACAGTTATATATCATGTTATATATACTTTAGTGTATTTCTTTCTTTGAAAAAATTTTATTTACCTTCGAGCGACGATTCTTTGACGAATCCGCAGACGTCCATACCGCGCGGGTTTGGCGGGATTGTATCGGGATCGACTCCGATCGGTACGTTGCCGCAGTTCGCCTCGCAAACGTATCCGCAGGATCTCGACCAGGCGCGATGCTCCTTCATGGGATCGTCGTCCTCTTCCCATCGAGTCAGCTGTATGCCGCATTCAAAACATTCGACGAAATCCTCATCACCCAGATGGAAAAATCCTGCGATGGCGAGTTTTTCAGGCTGAACGATGTGCGAGTAACGCCAGTTGCGGAAACTTTGGAGTCTGTCGCGCTCGAGACGATAATCGGGTGCTGCTGTGGGATTCTGATCGGTTGTTGCTACGGCTGCAGAATCCATCTCTGATTTCGCAATCATTATGAAAACACTATGCGGAAAGTAAAAAGAGTTGTTGTGTTTTTTGGCGTGGAAAAAATTCAAAGTTGCGTTTTATAACTGATACTTTGCATGTTTTTTATAATTGTTAACCCATGCTTGAAATGTTTGCACTTCGCGCAGACAGCAATGGTATGTAGCGTTATTTGTTGGTCGCCAACAATGAAGTCGACACGGTTCACCGTTGACAATTTCATACACGGGATCACGAACTAGTACATCATATTTCGGACAGTTGAAATCTTCTAAATTTATGGAGTTTATTTTCATTTTCCGAAGGATGTCTCTCTCGAAACATCCTCCTTTGTATGCTACGACGGGATTCGCGTAATCACGCACAAAACTTTGTATAATTTTGAATATATCATTCTGTTGATATTTTTCATAGCCGAAATCTTTAAATGGAATCCCGTGTATGAAGTTGCTGACATACCATGCAGACTTTCTGTCGGCGTCGGATAAACAATGAAAGTTCTTCCCTAAGCGAAATTCAGAGAGTTCGAACGAGCCGTCGTGACAAACATCGATAATGGCCAATTCTTTGCATATAAAATTTTTTTCTACAATGAATCCGTCCATGTCAATGATTTGAGTGATTCGATCCATCTACATAAAGAAAGTTTTTTTATCAAATTTTCAATCACTTACTAATTTTTTATACTCACCGTTGAAGAAAAGGATGGGATGATAAAAAACACACGATGTAACTCCGTATAGCGACCGTGATTTTCAACGTTTGTTATGATATAACTTCGTACAACGACTGTGACGAGCAATTTATAATGAATACCCCTACCACTAATTCAAAAATCTATGGGGAGGGGATGATATTATTACTGTATTTTTTCTTTTTAATAAATATGAGTTTAATTGTATGAGTGGGGGGAGGAGGATTGTTTTTAAATAAAAACAAATATCTTTCTCGTAATTTTTTATTTGATAAAGTATATATTTTTATCTGCATAAGCGGTTTAAGTAATTTTTTCGAACAATGTTTGTCAATTCATGCTGCAACCAAAGTATACGTGGACACGCTTAACGCGAAGCTTGAATCCGTGATCGTGAAAAAAACTGGTCAAAGAACTGAAAACCGCTAAAGAGACGATAAAGTCTGAACTATTAGCTAAACAGGATGAAAAACTGATCGAAGACCTGAAAACCGTTAAAGAAACGATAAAGTCTGAAATACTGGCAAGAAACGTGTCGACGGTCCTTGAGGGAAATCCATGGATAGCAATCGTCATATTGCATACTATACATGCGCTATACCTGTACCTGTACCTGTCTGTAGCTGCTCATGTACCTGTCTATACCTGTCTGTAGCTGTTCCTGTACCTATCTGTAGCTGTTCCTGTAATTGTCTATACCTGTCTGTAGCTGTTCCTGTACCTGTCTATACCAGTCTGTAGCTGTTCCTGTACCTGTTCCTGTACCTGTCTGTACCTGTCTGTAGCTGTTCCTGTACCTGTCCATACCTGTCTGTAGCTGTACCTGTACCTGTTCCTGTACCTGTCTGTACCTGTCTGTAGCTGTTCCTGTACCTGTCCATACCTGTCTGTAGCTGTTCATGTACCTGTCTGTAGCTGTCTGTAGCTGTACCTGTACCTGTTCCTATACCTGTCTGTACCTGTACCTGTACCTGTTCCTGTACCTGGCTGTACGTGTCTATAGCTGTACCTGTACCTGTACCCTATACCTGTATTATCGATATTAAGTAGCATTCATCGAGTCATATCAAGTTACCATAAAATCATCAACCTTGAGGCGGTTCCCCTTATCTTTATCTTTTCAAATGCATGTAGGATCGTGTCCGAACGGAAACACGTTCGAACTTCGCTCAACACGTGTGGTCCGCAACCGCTTGTGGTGACGTCACTTCCCGCGAGTTGATGTGAAAGTCACATACCCCCCTTCTTTCTTTTTAGTTTCTTTTTTATTTCTGGGGGGTATGTGACTTTCACATCAACTCGCGGGAAGTGACGTCACCACAAGCGGTTGCGGACCACACGTGTTGAGCGAAGTTCGAACGTGTTTCCGTTCGGACACGATCCTACATGCATTTGAAAAGATAAAGATAAGGGGAACCGCCTCAAGGTTGATGATTTTATGGTAACTTGATATGACTCGATGAATGCTACTTAATATCGATAATACAGGTATAGGGTACAGGTACAGGTACAGCTATAGACACGTACAGCCAGGTACAGGAACAGGTACAGGTACAGGTACAGACAGGTATAGGAACAGGTACAGGTACAGCTACAGACAGCTACAGACAGGTACATGAACAGCTACAGACAGGTATGGACAGGTACAGGAACAGCTACAGACAGGTACAGACAGGTACAGGAACAGGTACAGGTACAGCTACAGACAGGTATGGACAGGTACAGGAACAGCTACAGACAGGTACAGACAGGTACAGGAACAGGTACAGGAACAGCTACAGACTGGTATAGACAGGTACAGGAACAGCTACAGACAGGTATAGACAATTACAGGAACAGCTACAGATAGGTACAGGAACAGCTACAGACAGGTATAGACAGGTACATGAGCAGCTACAGACAGGTACAGGTACAGGTATAGCGCATGTATAGTATGCAATATGACGATTGCTATCCATGGATTTCCCTCAAGGACCGTCGACACGTTTCTTGCCAGTATTTCAGACTTTATCGTTTCTTTAACGGTTTTCAGGTCTTCGATCAGTTTTTCATCCTGTTTAGCTAATAGTTCAGACTTTATCGTCTCTTTAGCGGTTTTCAGTTCTTTGACCAGTTTTTTTCACGATCACGGATTCAAGCTTCGCGTTAAGCGTGTCCACGTATACTTTGGTTGCAGCATGAATTGACAAACATTGTTCGAAAAAATTACTTAAACCGCTTATGCAGATAAAAATATATACTTTATCAAATAAAAAATTACGAGAAAGATATTTGTTTTTATTTAAAAACAATCCTCCTCCCCCCACTCATACAATTAAACTCATATTTATTAAAAAGAAAAAATACAGTAATAATATCATCCCCTCCCCATAGATTTTTGAATTAGTGGTAGGGGTATTCATTATAAATTGCTCGTCACAGTCGTTGTACGAAGTTATATCATAACAAACGTTGAAAATCACGGTCGCTATACGGAGTTACATCGTGTGTTTTTTATCATCCCATCCTTTTCTTCAACGGTGAGTATAAAAAATTAGTAAGTGATTGAAAATTTGATAAAAAAACTTTCTTTATGTAGATGGATCGAATCACTCAAATCATTGACATGGACGGATTCATTGTAGAAAAAAATTTTATATGCAAAGAATTGGCCATTATCGATGTTTGTCACGACGGCTCGTTCGAACTCTCTGAATTTCGCTTAGGGAAGAACTTTCATTGTTTATCCGACGCCGACAGAAAGTCTGCATGGTATGTCAGCAACTTCATACACGGGATTCCATTTAAAGATTTCGGCTATGAAAAATATCAACAGAATGATATATTCAAAATTATACAAAGTTTTGTGCGTGATTACGCGAATCCCGTCGTAGCATACAAAGGAGGATGTTTCGAGAGAGACATCCTTCGGAAAATGAAAATAAACTCCATAAATTTAGAAGATTTCAACTGTCCGAAATATGATGTACTAGTTCGTGATCCCGTGTATGAAATTGTCAACGGTGAACCGTGTCGACTTCACTGTTGGCGACCAACAAATAACGCTACATACCATTGCTGTCTGCGCGAAGTGCAAACATTTCAAGCATGGGTTAACAATTATAAAAAACATGCAAAGTATCAGTTATAAAACGCAACTTTGAATTTTTTCCACGCCAAAAAACACAACAACTCTTTTTACTTTCCGCATAGTGTTTTCATAATGATTGCGAAATCAGAGATGGATTCTGCAGCCGTAGCAACAACCGATCAGAATCCCACAGCAGCACCCGATTATCGTCTCGAGCGCGACAGACTCCAAAGTTTCCGCAACTGGCGTTACTCGCACATCGTTCAGCCTGAAAAACTCGCCATCGCAGGATTTTTCCATCTGGGTGATGAGGATTTCGTCGAATGTTTTGAATGCGGCATACAGCTGACTCGATGGGAAGAGGACGACGATCCCATGAAGGAGCATCGCGCCTGGTCGAGATCCTGCGGATACGTTTGCGAGGCGAACTGCGGCAACGTACCGATCGGAGTCGATCCCGATACAATCCCGCCAAACCCGCGCGGTATGGACGTCTGCGGATTCGTCAAAGAATCGTCGCTCGAAGGTAAATAAAATTTTTTCAAAGAAAGAAATACACTAAAGTATATATAACATGATATATAACTGTCTGTTCGCAGGAAACAAAGAATAATGAAGAATCCCTACCACTAATGTAAAAAAATATCTCGCTGTATGGAGAGTGGATGATATTATTACTGTAATTTCGAAGGTAACGAAGAACAGCGACAACGTAGGCCTTTGAACCAGCGGCGGCTACTGTTCGCGTCTCTTTCTTTTATTTTAACAATAAATATCAAGTATCAAAGCGCTAGGATGAGTATTTATCGAATAAATTAAGAATATATCTACAACGCATCCATTTCCAGCCGTTTTACACGAGTTGAATTGTAATAGTAGGAGGAGGAAGATAGTTCTAAATAAAAAAAAAAATGAGACCTTTCAAATAATTTTGTGTTTATTCAATAAATAATAGTAATAATGTATAGTAGTAGTAAGTAGTAAGCAAAATAGTAAGTAGTAATATAAATAATGGTTTATTCAATATTATTTTGATATAAAAAATAATGAACTTCGGATGGTTTATTCAATACAAGTACGGGGTTGAGAGAGAGAGAGAGAGAGAGAGAGAGAGAGAGAGAGATTTGTAAAATCTGAAAAAAATTTTTTAAATTATCTGAAAACATGCGCGAGCTTGCCCGAAGGACCATCGTTGACTACAAAATATTTGAGAAACGCAAAGAAATTTTTTTAAAATTTTGAAGAACATACGTTCAATCTTCGGTATACGATGTACATTTTTTTCAGTGGGGGTAGAAGTTTGATTTCTAAGATTCCTGACAGTTTCGATAACCCTTTATATGGCTCAGTTCAATCAGATTGTCAGGGGATTATGTTACCGAACATAACATTTTGATAACTTCTATGATGGGGGAAAGCCCCATCCACTGCACTTGACAAACATTTTGATACTCGGCATCGACGACACACACTCTTTTAAAACATGTATCCCTTCACTCTTCCTAGAAAAAAATATGACGCAATGCTTGAAAGAAAGGGGGAGGGGTACCGCGAAACACGTTTCAAGGTGAACCAAGTGCACGTGTCCCCTGAAAAATATGTTGACTTTGCAAAATCGGTCTAATTTTTTAGAAAAAAATATGATGCAATATATGCTTGTGCAATACCGCTCTTAGAAACGTGTTCGAGTTTCGAAATATGATACCCTTAAAGATAAGGGTGATGACTCAGCAACTATTCCGCTCTATGGTATGCCCTTAACCTAGATGATGTAATGCTTGAAAGAAAGGGGAGTACCGCGAAACACGTTCGAACATGTTTCGAAATATGATACCCCTTAAAGATAAGGGGTATGATGACTCAGCAACTATTCCACTCTAAGGTATGCCTTGATCTAGATGACGCAAGAAAGAAGGGGGTATCGCGAAACATGAAACCAAGTCCCCTGAAAATGCTGACTTTGCAAAAAATATGTTCGGTCTATTGCCGGAGGATTTTATGAACATGAGATACGCGCGGTAAAATATTCTGACATATACTTAGTTGAAAAAATATTACGCAGAAAAGGAAATAAAGTATATGTAAAATGGCTGGGAATGGACGCATCACATAATTCGTGGATAGCTAAAACGAATATACTTTAATTATATTTTTTCTATTCGTATTTTAATTATGATAATTAATTTTTTCTAAACGACTATACTTTATATTGCGATAATTCTGCTTCAATTTCATTTTTCTGTAGGAATTGTATGTAATGTTGTAATAAAAAAAAATACAAAAGAGATATTCTCAAATAATTTTATTTTAATGAAGAGTAAAAAATGCGAGCGACGTGTGCAAAGCTTTCGTGTCAGCATTGAAGAAGGACGGTAGCCCCCGAACAACTTGCAGACTGACTATTTAACATGTATAAGATAGACAGTACATTATAATCCACATTCGTCTTTACCGCGTGGTAGTGGCTGAATCGTTTCGGAGTCCATCCCAATCGGTACATTGCCACAACTTTTTCCGCGAATGAATTGACATTTTCTCGACCATTTTTTATGTCCTATCACCGGATCATCTTCTGTTTCCCATTCATGCAGTTGTAAGCCACACTCGAAACACTTCACCCAATCCTCCAAATCTATGTAGAAAAACCCTGCTGCGGCAAGATCTTTAGGATTGACAATATCATTATATCCCCAGTTGTCAAAACTCTGAAGTCTCTCATATTCAAAACGATAATCATGCGGTTGGTCTGGTAGGGATATTTTCCGAGCGAAGGACATCATATAATAAATATAGTCCGTAATTCATATAATATGTTTATTGAGCCATTCGCGAAATGTTATAACTTTGCTTAAACTACAATGATTGTGCTTCGATGAGTAACAGTGAAGCTGACATATATGATTATTAGTAACATTATATCCAGGATAATTTATTAATTCTTCATATTTTGGACAACCAAATACTTCTAAATTTACCGATTGTATTCCTAAATGTTGCAATAGTTGTTTTTCAAACGATCCTCCTTTGTAAGCAACTAAAGGATTCTCATAATTAGAAACAAAATTTTTTATCACATCATATATATCTGCTTGTCTGTATTTTTCATGTCCAAAATCCTTGAATGGAATTCCGTGTATGTAATTTCTAATGTAAGTAACAGTTCTTCTGTCTGCGTATGACAAATCGGAAAAATCTATGTTCAGTTTAAAATCGGCTTTTTCAAATGAACCATCATGCATATTTATTATTGCCAACTCTTCGCATAGAAATTTTTTGCCAACCATGAATCCGTCCAAGTCCAGGATTTGCATAATTTGATTCATCTAAATAAAAAAATAAAAAAAGTTTAAAAAAAACAACGTTTCAATTATCTTGCTACCGCACGGTTGTTAACAAAATATTCCTTTCAACTTTGATTTGATATCATTCGTTAAATTTCCAGTTCTCAAAAATATAATTACACTTTGCATCCAACGATGCGATGTTCGCCCGTTTCGATGATGTTCAATATCGCGGACGGGGAATTGATCACCGGCCATCGCGCCACAACTTGACTAAATCTTTTCGTGTAAGTGAAACATACACGACTCGTTGTGTCGTTTCGCATTAAACGTACCACCAATGTTTTCAGCTCGATGGAGAAATGATCGCTCAAGTATGAATTTATAACGTGAGGCCAAGCTAAATTTTCAACGTTGGTGCTGTCATTTCATCTTTTTTCCTCGATACGTTCATTCCACAAGTCTAACGGACAGTATGCGAAAACCGTCACGTATGGAACAATGAATGATCTTACATGAAACAACACCAAAGAGAATAACTTTTACCACGATAAAACGCTTGCAACGATGGAACGTTTGCGAAGACTACAATTCACATTCCATCGTGTCCTATTTATTCGTTGCTACCCTTAAAGATAAGGGTGATGACTCAGCAGCTCTGCCCTTGGCCTAAATGACGTAAGAAAGAATGGGGGCGGTGCCTAACAGCTTTGCCCTTGGCCTAGATGATGTAATGCTTGTGCAATACCAAAGGAGTATAATCTTTTAGAGGGATTGTCCGCCTCCCCGCGAAAAAATATGATGTAATATATGCTTGCGCAATACCGCTCTGCGGTACCACCCCTTAAGTGATGACTCAGCAGCTCTGTCCTTGGCCTAGATGACGTAAGAAAGAAGGGGGCGGTGCCTAACAGCTTTGCCCTTGGCCTAGATGACGTAACGCTTGTGCAATACCAAAGGAGTATCACCTTTCAGAGGGATTGTCCCCCCTCCACGCGAAAAAATTTTAAGTGATGACTCAGCAGCTCTGTCCTTGGCCTAGATGACGTAAGAAAGAAGGGGGCGGTGCCTAACAGCTTTGTCCTTGGCCTAGATGACGTAATGCTTGTGCAATACCATTAAGTGATGACTCAGCAGCTCTGTCCTTGGCCTAGATGACGTCAGAAAGAAGGGGGCGGTGCCTAACAGCTTTGTCCTTGGCCTAGATGACGTAATGCTTGTGCAATACCATTAAGTGATGACTCAGCAGCTCTGTCCTTGGCCTAGATGACGTCAGAAAGAAGGGGGCGGTGCCTAACAGCTTTGTCCTTGGCCTAGATGACGTAATGCTTGTGCAATACCATTAAGTGATGACTCAGAAACTCTGTCCTTGGCCTAGATGACGTCAGAAAGAAGGGGGCGGTGCCTAACAGCTTTGTCCTTGGCCTAGATGACGTAATGCTTGTGCAATGCGGTACCGCTCTCCCGTGAATTGGAAAATTCCTCAGAACCGCCTGAATTTGGAAGTGATCCAGAACCCGCCTATATATCCTACTTGCGTTATGCGTTATGCGTTATGCGTTATGCGTTATGCGTTATGCGTTATGCGTTATGCGTTATGCGTTATGCGTTATGCGTTATGCGTTATGCGTTATGCGTTATGCGTTATCCGTTATGCGTTATGCGTTATCCGTTATGCGTTATGCGTCATGCGTTATGCGTTATGCGTTATCCGTTATGCGTTATGCGTTATGCGTAATGCGTTATGCGTCTTGCGTTATCCGTTATGCGTTATGCGTTATGCGTTATGCGTTATGGGTTATGCGTTATGCGTTATTCGTTATGCGTTATGCGTTATCCGTTATGCGTTATGCGTTATGCGTTATGCGTTATGCGTTATGCGTTATGCGTTATGCGTTATGCGTTATGCGTTATGCGTTATGCGTTATGCGTTATGCGTTATGCGTTATGCGTTATGCGTTATGCGTTATGCGTTATGCGTTATGCGTTATGCGTTATGCGTTATGCGTTATGCGTTATGCGTTATGCGTTATGCGTTATGCGTTATGCGTTATGCGTTATGCGTTATGCGTTATGCGTTATGCGTTATGCGTTATGCGTTATGCGTTATGCGTTATGCGTTATGCGTTATGCGTTATGCGTTATCCGTTATGCGTTATCCGTTATGCGTTATGCGTTAAGCGTTAAGCGTTATGCGTCATGCGTCATGCGTTATGCGTTATGCGTTATGCGTTATGCGTTATGCGTTATGCGTTATGCGTTATGCGTTATGCGTTATGCGTTATGCGTTATGCGTTATGCGTTATGCGTTATGCGTTATGCGTTATGCGTTATGCGTTATGCGTTATGCGTTATGCGTTATGCGTTATGCGTTATCCGTTATGCGTTATGCGTTATGCGTTATGCGTTATGCGTCATGCGTTATGCGTTATCCGTTATGCGTTATACGTTATGCGTTATGCGTTATGCGTTATGCGTTATGCGTCTTGCGTTATCCGTTATGCGTTATGCGTTATGCGTTATGCGTTATGCGTTATCCGTTATGCGTTATGCGTTAAGCGTTATGCGTTATGCGTTATGAGCTATGCGTTAAGCGTTATGCGTTATGCATTATGCGTTATGCGTTATGCGTAATGCGTTATGCGTTAAGCGTTATGCGTTATGCGTTATGCGTTATGCGTTATGCGTTATGCGTTATGCGTTATGCGTTATGCGTTATGCGTTATGCGTTATGCGTTATGCGTTATGCGTTATGCGTTATGCGTTATGCGTTATGCGTTATGCGTTATGCGTTATGCGTTATGCGTTATGCGTTATGCGTTATGCGTTATGCGTTATGCGTTATGCGTTATGCGTTATGCGTTATGCGTTATGCGTTATGCGTTATGCGTTATGCGTTATGCGTTATGCGTTATGCGTTATGCGTTATGCGTTATGCGTTATGCGTTATGCGTTATGCGTTATGCGTTATGCGTTATGCGTTATGCGTTATGCGTTATGCGTTATGCGTTATGCGTTATGCGTTATGCGTTATGCGTTATGCGTTATGCGTTATGCGTTATGCGTTATGCGTTATGCGTTATGCGTTATGCGTTATGCGTTATGCGTTATGCGTTATGCGTTATGCGTTATGCGTTATGCGTTATGCGTTATGCGTTATGCGTTATGCGTTATGCGTTATGCGTTATGCGTTAGGCGTTATGCGTTAAGCGTTATGCGTTATGCGTTATGCGTTATGCGTTATGCGTTATGTGTTATGCGTTATGCGTTATGCGTTATGCGTTATGCGTTATGCGTTATACGTTACGCGTTATGCGTTATGCGTTACGCGTTATGCGTTATGCGTTATGCGTTACGCGTTACGCGTTAGGCGTTATGCGTTAAGCGTTATGCGTTATGCGTTATGCGTTATGCGTTACGCGTTAGGCGTTATGCGTTAAGCGTTATGCGTTATGCGTTATGCGTTATGCGTTATGCGTTATGCGTTATGCGTTATGCGTTATGCGTTATGCGTTATGCGTTATGCGTTATGCGTTATGCGTTATGCGTTATGCGTTATGCGTTATGCGTTATGCGTTATGCGTTATGCGTTATGCGTTATGCGTTATGCGTTATGCGTTATGCGTTATGCGTTATGCGTTATGCGTTATGCGTTATGCGTTATGCGTTATGCGTTATGCGTTATGCGTTATGCGTTATGCGTTATGCGTTATGGGTTATGCGTTATGCGTTATCCGTTATGCGTTATCCGTTATGCGTTATGCGTTAAGCGTTATGCGTTATGCGTTATGAGCTATGCGTTAAGCGTTATGCGTTATGCATTATGCGTTATGCGTTATGCGTAATGCGTTATGCGTTAAGCGTTATGCGTTATGCGTTATGCGTTATGCGTTATGCGTTATGCGTTATGCGTTATGCGTTATGCGTTATGCGTTATGCGTTATGGGTTATGGGTTATGCGTTATGCGTTATGCGTTATGCGTTATGCGTTATGCGTTATGCGTCATGCGTTATGCGTTATGCGTTATGCGTCTTGCGTTATCCGTTATGCGTTATGCGTTATGCGTTATGCGTTATGCGTTATGCGTTATCCGTTATGCGTTATGCGTTAAGCGTTATGCGTTATGCGTTATGAGCTATGCGTTAAGCGTTATGCGTTATGCATTATGCGTTATGCGTTATGCGTAATGCGTTATGCGTTAAGCGTTATGCGTTATGCGTTATGCGTTATGCGTTATGCGTTATGCGTTATGCGTTATGCGTTATGCGTTATGCGTTATGCGTTATGCGTTATGCGTTATGCGTTATCCGTTATGCGTTATGCGTTAAGCGTTAAGCGTTATGCGTCATGCGTTATGCGTTATGCGTTATGCGTTATGCGTTATGCGTTATGCGTTATGCGTTATGCGTTATGCGTTATGCGTTATGCGTTATGCGTTATGCGTTATGCGTTATGCGTTATGCGTTATGCGTTATGCGTTATGCGTTATGCGTTATGCGTTATGCGTTATGCGTTATGCGTTATGCGTTATCCGTTATGCGTTATGCGTTATGCGTTATGCGTTATGCGTCATGCGTTATGCGTTATGCGTTATCCGTTATGCGTTATGCGTTATGCGTTATGCGTTATGCGTTATGCGTCTTGCGTTATCCGTTATGCGTTATGCGTTATGCGTTATGCGTTATCCGTTATGCGTTATGCGTTAAGCGTTCTGCGTTATGCGTTATGAGCTATGCGTTAAGCGTTATGCGTTATGCATTATGCGTTATGCGTTATGCGTAATGCGTTATGCGTTAAGCGTTATGCGTTATGCGTTATGCGTTATGCGTTATGCGTTATGCGTTATGCGTTATGCGTTATGCGTTATGCGTTATGCGTTATGCGTTATGCGTTATGCGTTATGCGTTATGCGTTATGCGTTATGCGTTATGCGTTATGCGTTATGCGTTATGCGTTATGCGTTATGCGTTATGCGTTATGCGTTATGCGTTATGCGTTATCCGTTATCCGTTATGCGTTATGCGTTATGCGTTATCCGTTATGCGTTATGCGTTATGCGTTATGCGTTAAGCGTTATGCGTTATGCGTTATGCGTTATGTGTTATGCGTTATGCGTTATGCGTTGTGCGTTATGCGTTGTGCGTTATGCGTTATGCGTTATGCGTTACGCGTTATGCGTTAGGCGTTATGCGTTAAGCGTTATGCGTTATGCGTTATGCGTTATGCGTTATGCGTTATGTGTTATGCGTTATGCGTTATGCGTTATGCGTTATGCGTTATGCGTTATGCGTTATGCGTTATGCGTTATGCGTTATGCGTTATGCGTTATGCGTTATGCGTTATGCGTTATGCGTTATTCGTTATGCGTTATGCGTTATGCGTTATGCGTTATGCGTTATGCGTTATGCGTTATGCGTTATGCGTTATGCGTTATGCGTTATGCGTTATGCGTTATGGGTTATGGGTTATGCGTTATGCGTTATGCGTTATGCGTTATGCGTTATGCGTTATGCGTTTGCGTTATGCGTTATGCGTTATGCGTTATGCGTTATGCGTTATGCGTTATGCGTTATGCGTTATGCGTTATGCGTTATGCGTTATGCGTTATGCGTTATGCGTTATGCGTTATGCGTTATGGGTTATGGGTTATGCGTTATGCGTTATGCGTTATGCGTTATGCGTTATGCGTTATGCGTCATGCGTTATGCGTTATGCGTTATGCGTTATGCGTTATGCGTTATGCGATATGCGTTATGCGTTATGCGTTATGCGTTATGCGTTATGGGTTATGCGTTATGCGTTATGCGTTATGCGTTATGCGTTATGCGTTATCCGTTATGCGTTATGCGTTAAGCGTTCTGCGTTATGCGTTATGAGCTATGCGTTAAGCGTTATGCGTTATGCGTTATGCATTATGCGTTATGCATTATGCGTAATGCGTTATGCGTTATGCGTTATCCGTTATGCGTTATCCGTTATGCGTTATGCGTTAAGCGTTAAGCGTTATGCGTCATGCGTTATGCGTTATGCGTTATGCGTTATGCGTTATGCGTTATGCGTTATGCGTTATGCGTTATGCGTTATGCGTTATGCGTTATGCGTTATGCGTTATGCGTTATGCGTTATGCGTTATGCGTTATGCGTTATGCGTTATGCGTTATGCGTTATGCGTTATGCGTTATGCGTTATGCGTTATGCGTTATGCGTTATGCGTTATCCGTTATGCGTTATGGGTTATGCGTTATGCGTTATGCGTCATGCGTTATGCGTTATCCGTTATGCGTTATGCGTTATGCGTTATGCGTTATGCGTTATGCGTTATGCGTCTTGCGTTATCCGTTATGCGTTATGCGTTATGCGTTATGCGTTATGCGTTATCCGTTATGCGTTATGCGTTAAGCGTTCTGCGTTATGCGTTATGAGCTATGCGTTAAGCGTTATGCGTTATGCATTATGCGTTATGCGTTATGCGTTATGCGTAATGCGTTATGCGTTAAGCGTTATGCGTTATGCGTTATGCGTTATGCGTTATGCGTTATGCGTTATGCGTTATGCGTTATGCGTTATGCGTTATGCGTTATGCGTTATGCGTTATGCGTTATGCGTTATGCGTTATGCGTTATGCGTTATGCGTTATGCGTTATGCGTTATGCGTTATGCGTTATGCGTTATGCGTTATGCGTTATGCGTTATGCGTTATGCGTTATGCGTTATGCGTTATGCGTTATGCGTTATGCGTTATGCGTTATGCGTTATGCGTTATGCGTTATGCGTTATCCGTTATCCGTTATGCGTTATGCGTTATGCGTTATCCGTTATGCGTTATGCGTTATGCGTTATGCGTTAAGCGTTATGCGTTATGCGTTATGCGTTATGTGTTATGCGTTATGCGTTATGCGTTGTGCGTTATGCGTTGTGCGTTATGCGTTATGCGTTATGCGTTACGCGTTATGCGTTAGGCGTTATGCGTTAAGCGTTATGCGTTATGCGTTATGCGTTATGCGTTATGCGTTATGTGTTATGCGTTATGCGTTATGCGTTATGCGTTATGCGTTATGCGTTATGCGTTATGCGTTATGCGTTATGCGTTATGCGTTATGCGTTATGCGTTATGCGTTATGCGTTATGCGTTATGCGTTATGCGTTATGCGTTATTCGTTATGCGTTATGCGTTATGCGTTATGCGTTATGCGTTATGCGTTATGCGTTATGCGTTATGCGTTATGCGTTATGCGTTATGGGTTATGGGTTATGCGTTATGCGTTATGCGTTATGCGTTATGCGTTATGCGTTATGCGTTTGCGTTATGCGTTATGCGTTATGCGTTATGCGTTATGCGTTATGCGTTATGCGTTATGCGTTATGCGTTATGCGTTATGCGTTATGCGTTATGCGTTATTAGTTATGCGTTATGCGTTATGCGTTATGCGTTATGCGTTATGCGTTATGCGTTATGCGTTATGCGTTATGCGTTAAGCGTTATGCGTTATCCGTTATGCGTTATGCGTTATGCGTTATGCGTTATGCGTTATGCGTTATGCGATATGTGTTATGCGTTATGCGTTATGCGTTGTGCGTTATGCATTATGCGTTATGCGTTATGCGTTACGCGTTATGCGTTAGGCGTTATGCGTTAAGCGTTATGCGTTATGCGTTATGCGTTATGTGTTATGCGTTATGCGTTATGCGTTATGCGTTATGCGTTATGCGTTATGCGTTACGCGTTATGCGTTATGCGTTATGCGTTATGCGTTATGCGTTATGCGTTATGCGTTATGCGTTATGCGTTATGCGTTATGCGTTATGCGTTATGCGTTATGCGTTATGCGTTATGCGTTATGCGTTATGCGTTATGCGTTATGCGTTATGCGTTATGCGTTATGCGTTATGCGTTATGTGTTATGCGTTATGCGTTATCCGTTATGCGTTATCCGTTATGCTTTATGCGTTACTCGTTATGCGTTATGCGTTATGAGCTATGCGTTAAGCGTTATGCGTTATGCATTATGCGTTATGCGATATGCGTAATGCGTTATGCGTTAAGCGTTATGCGTTATGCGTTATGCGTTATGCGTTATGCGTTATGCGTTATGCGTTATGCGTTATGCGTTATGCGTTATGCGTTATGCGTTATGGGTTATGGGTTATGCGTTATGCGTTATGCGTTATGCGTTATGCGTTATGCGTTATGCGTTATGCGTTATGCGTTATGCGTTATGCGTTATGCGTTATGCGTTATGCGTTATGCGTTATGCGTTATGCGTTATGCGTTATGCGTTATGCGTTATGCGTTATGCGTTATGCGTTATGCGTTATCCGTTATGCGTTATGCGTTATGCGTTATCCGTTATGCGTTATGCGTTATGCGTTATGCGTTAAGCGTTATGCGTTATGCGTTATGCGATATGTGTTATGCGTTACGCGTTATACGTTATGCGTTATGCGTGATGCGTTATGCGTTATGCGTTATGCGTTATGCGTTATGCGTTATGCGTTATGCGTTATGCGTTATGCGTTTGCGTTATCCGTTATGCGTTATGCGTTATGCGTTATGCGTTATGCGTTATGCGTTATGCGTTATGCGTTATGCGTTATGCGTTATGGGTTATGCGTTATGCGTTATGCGTTATGCGTTATGCGTAATGCGTTATGCGTTAAGCGTTATGCGTTATGCGTTATGCGTTATGCGTTATGCGTTATGCGTTATGCGTTATGCGTTATGCGTTATGCGTTATGCGTTATGCGTTATGCGTTATGCGTTATGCGTTATGCGTTATGCGTTATGCGTTATGCGTTATGCGTTAAGCGTTATGCGTTATGCGTTATGCGTTATGCGTTATGCGTTATGCGTTATGCGTTATGCGTTATGCGTTATGCGTTATGCGTTATGCGTTATGCGTTATGCGTTATGCGTTATGCGTTATGCGTTATGCGTTATGCGTTATGCGTTATGCGTTATGCGTCATGCGTTATCCGTTATGCGTTATGCGTTATGCGTAATGCGTTATGCGTTATGGGTTATGCGTTATGCGTTATGCGTTATGAGTTATGCGTTATGCGTTATGCGTTATCCGTTATGCGTTATGCGTTATGCGTTATGCGTTATGCGTTATGCGTCTTGCGTTATGCGTTATGCGTTATGCGTTATGCGTTATGCGTTATGCGTTATGCGTTATGCGTTATGCGTTATGCGTTATGCGTTATGCGTTATGCGTTATGCGTTATGCGTTATGCGTTATGCGTTATGCGTTATGGGTTATGCGTTATGCGTTATTCGTTATGCGTTATGCGTTATGCGTTATCCGTTATGCGTTATGCGTTATGCGTTATGGGTTATGCGTTATGCGTTATTCGTTATGCGTTATGCGTTATCCGTTATGCGTTATGCGTTATGCGTTATTCGTTATTCGTTATGCGTTATGCGTTATCCGTTATGCGTTATGCGTTATGCGTTATGCGTCATGCGTTATGCGTCTTGCGTTTTCCGTTATGCGTTATGCGTTATGCGTTATGCGTTATGGGTTATGCGTTATGCGTTATGCGTTATTCGTTATGCGTTATGCGTTATGCGTTATCCGTTATGCGTTATGCGTTATGCGTTATGCGTTATGCGTTATCCGTTATGCGTTATGCGCGATGCGTTATGCGTTATGCGTTATGGGCTATGCGTTAAGCGTTATGCGTTATGCATTATGCGTTACGCGTTATGCGTTAGGCGTTATGCGTTAAGCGTTATGCGTTATGCGTTATGCGTTATGCGTTATGCGTTATGCGTTATGCGTTATGCGTTATGCGTTATGCGTTAAGCGTTATGCGTTATGCGTTGTGACGTGGCAGATTCCGCCTACGTCACTCCGAACCTTAAGCGAGAGACCGGGTCACTGGAAAGCGGCATAATAACGAAACGGTTATAACGAGCGCTCTCCCTGGGACATCCGAACGCCCAAAAGAATAGAATTATCGCATTTGAATGTCGCGCCGCCGGGCGCGACAAGAGTTTTCAGAAACCACCGAAATCGGCGAGGAGCCCGATACCTGTCTCCGGCCGCTGATTGGCGGAAGGCCGCAAGCGGAGACGCTCGGAACACCAATCACAGGGCGCCGCTGGCGAGGAAGACGGCGAGGATTGGACCGAGCCCGGATCTGTCAACCCGGAGAAAGCGACGAGGCTGTTAAACATAAGGACGATCAGCAGTCCACCCTCGTCGACGTCTCATCCGGAAAATGCCATGAGAGCTACACCGGAACGGCTCGGATCCATGGATGCCGACTAACCGCCTTATATCGGCCGGGCTTCGGAAAATAGAAAATACCGAAGGCCCGGGCCGACATGTCATCGAGTCGTCCCTGCGCCCAGAAACAACGTGATTGGCCCGAGCGTCGCCGAAGACGAGAGTGGGGGGAAAACTCGCTTCCGCGTTCCGAACCATCTCGAACTGGGCCACTGGGTCGAAGGACTACTTACGGGTAACACGTGCGAACCTTTAGACCGCGATATAACCAAGTAATTTTGCGACAGCCGCCATCCCAGCGATATTGGTAAGTGCCAGTCAGGCTTCATTTCGATATAATTTTGTGACCAGTTCGTGTTGGTTCGGGGACGTTATTTGAGTTCGCGAAAGTTCGTACCGCGGTGTACCGCGTGTTTCCCCGCGTTTACCGTTGACCAGGAGTCGCTCTCCTGAGAGGCTCGCGAGGCCGCGGATCGTGTGTCGCCGAATCCTCGTGCACGAGCTATTCGGGACCCACGATATTCGCCCGGTAATTCTTCGGGTTACCCTCGGATCGTTCCACGGGAGGATAACGCGCCGTATTCGTTTCGTGTCGTTCACCGTTCGCACATTTCGCCCAGTCTCGAATTAGGAACGCGTACGTCACCGGAGCTCGGTCGAATTCGTGCCCTCGTGGCTTGTAAATTCACGCGAAGTCCTGTGACGACCGAGCTCGACGCGATAGAAGTTATTCCGCGCGATCGGCCGAACAGCCGCCGTCACTTTCGTGTTCGCGCCGGCAAAGCTATTGACTACCGCCGGCAACGGCCGGCGGATTGTACGATCATCTCGTTTTAATAAACGACTATATTTTGCCCGAGATCTACCGAGTAGCTTCATTTACCGTGAGAAACGTTCTCGTCGCGGGGAATGCCCCGTTCCTTTCCTCACGTGGTTCCCTGGACCTGTTCGCGGCCGTCACCGGCCTAAACGATGTTCGCAGATTCGACGTCGTTTTGAGAACCGAACGAATCGTTCGAGAGTTTCGCGTGGTACGGTATAGTACCTGGCGCCCGTTCACTTCGTATCCAAATTTGTCGTTCCGTTCGAATCTGCGAAGATCTTTTGTCTCGAGAGGACCACGTGTCGCGCGACCGAGCGTGGCCCGGTCGCAAGGCCATAATTTCTCGAAGGCGGTTATTTCTCGGTTCGCCGGGAAATAAACGACGTGACAAATTGGCGCCCGAACATTGCGGAAATCCCGCCGTAAAAAGCGATTTGAGATAGGCTTTTTAAAAAAGAGACGCGTGAGGAAGTTCGAGGCTCTCACGGGAAAATTCTAATTTCGAAGGCGAAACGTGTGAGTTTGAATCGGTCGAACGAAACGGTCGCGTAGTAGAGAAACACGACCCGTCCTTGAGCGGTACTTTCTTTGTCTCGCTCGAACCAACGAACCAGCACCTCGTAAACACAGCAACAGGCTGTTGAAAAGATATTACGGTGTCACGTCGTATTTACAACAGCCTGTTCTCTGTTCAAGGTCTTCTACGAGGGTCTTTGTTCATTATATTTTCGAATTTCGTGTGCCATTCCGCCGTTACAATATACCGGGTGTACAAAATTTATTTTCAGGATTCAGGGTCAGAAAAGGAAACGTGATCGCGCGTACTCTCGACGCAATTGCACACAGTGTACTAATAATAATAGTAATAATTTCGGTAATTTCATTTTGTTCCGTCTGGATAACATTATTGATTCCAATTTCAATCCATTATTTAATAAATATTAACGGACCTTCGGGTAATCTGTTGCTGATATTAGTAGTGTAACTCTAGGTTGACAAATTGGCATTAGTCGACGTTGGCCATAGTACAGATAAAATAATTAAAGTTTATACAAGACTAAACAAAATCAAAAAACTAATAGAAAATTTACGTTAGTTAATCAATACCGATCACGCTTCCTCCGCAGTCTGATTTTTTTATTATTTCATTGGAAAAATTTTTATTATATACTGTGCATATTTACTGTGTTTATTTAATTGTGTTTGGACCTCGTTATTGGCGGAGGGGTAACACTTGATTTCGCGGGAGAGGGACACACCACCGAGTGTGACCCGCCCAGGAATCTTGAGTTTCGCCCCAATAATCCCCAATACGAGGGACAATTTATATTTGTTTATTGTGGGTAATACCGTTACGAGACTAGGATCGCCCCTAGAGGTAGTCCGCCCGTAAAGGTCCACAATACCGATACATTTTTCTCATATTATTCTCCTCTTGTATACCATTCCACTTTCCTCAATAATCACCAACTCCTAATATTTAAACATTGAACTTATTGTCATAATTTATGCAAATTGTTTCTTTTTTTCTCGGAATGGCACACGGTTGTTTAATTGCAATTATTGGGAATTGATAATATAGAGAAAACTCTCAGTCGCGGGGAAGGTACCGCATATAGCGTAATCCACCCGCGGCTGCGATATTCTCGCAGAATTTTACCGCGTTGTTATATTTTGATTATGTTCATGCTGTTTCCCAAAAATTAATCCCACATGCAAACTGTTTTTTTATAAAAACTTTTTTTTGTGTTATACATGTGGTGGAGGAAGTTGGTTTGTCGTCCGTATATCGTCCGTAGTCTAGACGAATGTAACCCATTTGCGATTGAACTCTAAAGAGTTTAACAAGTAATTAAAATTTTCGGACCCCTTTTATGAAATATTTTGGTGAAACGACTAGCGCTAGTCGGAAATAAAGAGATTTGCAGGATCCTAGTAGTGGATACTTTGCGAGTTTTGTTTTTCGGAAATTAGCGAACAATTTGCGGAAAAATAATGGTCACCTCTTAGCGAGTTTCTTGTGGAAATTTGGCGAACAATTTGCGAAAATCTACCGGTAGTATCTTAGCGACCGCGCAGTAATACTGTCGACGGGCAGGTGCGTGGGAAATTGACGAAAAGGGTCCGAGTTAGTGTTTGGATTGGGTTGTTGTTTTCCCTTTTTGGCGCGATAGAGAGAACGAGAAAGGGCTGGGGGAAAGGCAGTAAGTAGAGGTAAAGTCGGAATTCGTGTCGGTAAAAGGAAAATTTGCGTCGTAATAATTACGAGAAAAATTAGCGATACGAAAAAGAAAACGCACCCTCTCTGTCTAAAACGTGATATATCGGGAATAATTCCATTTCGGGTCATACGGCCGCGGTTACAGAAACTCTGTTTCGAATTGGGTGTCGAGGTTCACGAATCAAAATGAGAAGTTCGTTAAATTTACCGAAAAAGGAACATGGGGACGACGGCGGAGAATCGGACTACGGGGACGCGTTAGACCATATAACGGCCTTACGCATTAGTCAGAAAGAGGAAAATGAAGGCGGCGGCAGATCACCGCCCCGCGAATTTAGTTTGAGAGTCCCGCAGGATCAAAGGTGGAGACCTTGGTCTCCCGAACGACGCCGTAGTCCGGTACCAAGAATGCCGAGCACGAACCCCGAATCCCGTGCGAATCCCGAATCACGCGACGACCCCGACGCGGAAGTGCCACGCGGAGCGAGACCCCGAGAGTTAAATTATAGAGGAACCCCCATCGCCGAAATAATTAGGCGATGGAGGCTAAAGTTCTCTGGTGAAGAGGGAGAGGACCCAGAAGAATTTCTGGAGGACCTAGAACACCAGAAACAGTATCACGGCATCGACGATATAGAATTGATCGACTGCGTAGCAGTTTGTTTCGGGGGCACAGCAAAGCGTTGGCACAAACGCAAGGGAAGTCGTTGTAGGAGTTGGGCGGAATTCGCGACCGCGTTTCGAGAATTTTTCGGGGACCCCGAATACCAATTCAACCTGGAACGGAACATTAGAGAACGATTCCAGGATGAGACAGAGCCCGTCCGCGAGTACATAATGGCCATGACCACGATGTTCGATAAATTACAGCCGCGGTGGTCAGAGGAGAGAATGGCAAGGATATTGTATGAAGGCGCGAAATTATCGTTACGACAAGCGATAGCAAGAGAGTCGTTAAGCACGGTCGATGACGCGTTAGATAGGTTAGTGGAGGCGGACCGGGTCGAAGAGCGTAGAAAACGGGGGAATCCCAAACCATCGGAAATGGTGCACCCCGGGTTAGCATTCGATCCCAGTAGACATTCACGCGTAAAAGCACCCGGAAGGGGTAAGTCTGTCACTTTTGGGTACGCGAACGCGGTATCCTCCGCTAGCGGGGGAGAAAGTGACGAGTCGGGCGGTCGACTCTCCCGATCCTTCCGTAAAGAATCTCGAACCGGATCGGCACTTCGCAAACCTCGGGAGTCGGGGGCAGGTAAACAACTGTCGTCGACGCCGGGGGGACACGACAGATACCGACCCGGGAACAGATCACGTAGCTCATCACGCGAACCCCCAGCTCGTACACCGAAGGAGACTGCAGCCGTGGCGGTGCAACAATGGCCGCGACGCGATAAACCGCATGCTACCGGGAAGTACCAGCATCAATGTTGGAATTGCCGTAAGACTGGTCACCTGTCTCGAGACTGCCGTGAAGAACCGCAACTGCACTGCTACGGATGCGGAGCGGAGGGGGTTACAATAAATCGCTGCCGAAGGTGCAGTAAACGGTCGGGAAACGAGGGGGGAAGTCGATCGAGGGGTCAGGAGAGACTTCACCCGAATTAATATCGGCCCGCGTAATTGTAAATGGGGAGGAATACCGACCCCCTCTACTGACCGTCGACGCGTACATCGGCAATTTCGCGACGCGCGCTTTAATAGACTCGGGCTCATCGCTGACTTTTGTGAGCCGAGAAACCCTCGAGAACGTCGAGGATAGAATTATCGAAATTAGAACAACAGATAAACCTTGCTATTTCCTCCTCGCCACCGGCGCAGTAGATCGAGCAATCGAGGAGGCACGTTTTTCGTTAAGAATAGGCAGAGAGAAACGCGATATATTTGCGCGAGTCCTAGACAATCTGGTGACACCCCTGCTATTAGGAACCGATTCAATCGCGAAGTTCGGCATAGTAGCCGAATACCACAATTCAGTGTGGTATTTTGCGAAACGGCCAAATGAGAAATTCCCTTTCGAGAATACTAACCCCGACACCGTATGTTGTGGTCTACAAACGATGGAGGAAGCCGAAAAACGGCAATTAAAAGAGTTTCTCGAGACCACGTTACCGGAATTTAACGATATGACCGGAATGACGAACTTGACTAGCCACAGAATCGATGTGGGCGACCATCCTCCGATTAAACAGCGATACTATGCCGTCTCCCCGAAAGTACAGGAGGCCATATATAAGGAAGTAGATAAGCTACTGGCCGACGGCATAATAGAGCCATCGCAAAGTGGTTGGTCAAGTCCGATCGTGATGGTTAAGAAACCCAACGGTAAATACCGTTTTTGTCTCGATTTCCGAAAAGTTAACGAGGTCTCGAAGAAAGATGCGTATCCGTTACCGCTCATGACGCAAATCCTAGACAAGTTACGGGCCGCGAAATATATCTCGACCATCGACCTCAGTCAAGCGTATTTCCAAATTCCGTTAGAGGAAGGAAGCCGCGAAATAACAGCTTTTACGGTACCGGGAAAAGGTCTTTTCCATTTCCGCCGCATGCCGTATGGGCTGACAGGAGCACCCGCAACCTTTCAGCGATTATTGGACCGGTTAATAGGCCCAGAAATGGAGCCTCACGCGTTTTCGTATCTAGACGATATAATCATCGTCACCAAAACGTTCAAAGAACATCTCGAATGGCTCAAACGCGTATTGAATAGAATCAAAGAAGCCGGTCTAATGATAAATCATGATAAGTGCGAGTTCTGCTGTCAAGAAGTTCGGTATTTGGGTTTCGTGGTGAGCCGAGAGGGATTAAAGGTGGACGCGGAGAAAATCCAACCCGTTTTATCGTATCCTCCGCCGAAAACGGTGAAGCAGGTGCGGCGTTTTCTCGGGATGGCCTCATGGTACAGGAGATTCATTCCGGGATTCGCCACACTTGCCGAACCACTGAACCGTCTATTACGTAAAGATCGCGAATGGGAGTGGAAGGACGCCCAACAAAGCGCCTTCGAATCCTTACGGGACGCGATCGCTTCGGCACCTACCCTCTCGTGCCCAAATTTCGAAACCCCATTTACCCTGCAGACGGATGCGAGCACGGTAGGTTTAGGCGCGGTATTAACGCAAGAGGTCGATGAGGTCGAACGCGTAATAGCATTCGCGAGCAGATCACTCACATTACCGGAGCGAAAATATTCCGCTACAGAGCTCGAATGTCTCGCGATTGTCTGGGCAGTACAAAAATTTCGACCATACTTAGAAGGGTACGCATTTACGGTAATTACGGACCACAACAGTTTACGGTGGCTTAGAACTTTGAAAAACCCCACGGGTCGGTTAGCGCGTTGGGCCCTGCAGCTGCAGGAATACGATTTCCAAGTAGTATATCGGCAAGGAGCCCTTAATAAAGTGCCAGATGCACTTTCGCGTATTTACGAGGGGGAGGGGGATACCGAAAGGGAAACTCATATCGTGGCCGCGGTTCGCCCAAAGTGGTACGAGGGAAAATTTGCGGAAGTCGAGAAAAATCCCGAGAAATTTCCGGACTGGGCAATTCGAGGCGGGGAGCTGTTTTGTCGAAGAACAGATCCGTTGATCGCGGAAACGCTGGGTTCCGACGGGAACGAGTGGAAACTCGTAATCCCAGAGGAACGGAGAACCGAGATCCTGCAGGAGGCGCACGACAACCCGCAGGCAGGGCATTTAGGGGTCGAAAAGACCTATCATCGTATCGCCACCCGCTACTACTGGCCAGGCATGTATAGAACGGCAGTAGAATACGTAAGACGCTGTAATACCTGTCAGCTCACGAAGGTGGAACAAACACTCCCACCGGGGTTGATGGGTCGGCGCAGAGTGGACATGCCCTGGACAGTAGTAGCTGCCGACATTATGGGTCCGTTCCCTCCGAGCAGGTCCGGCAACTCGTACCTTCTCGTTATGCAGGATCTGTTCACAAAATGGATAGAGTGCACCCCGCTTCGACGTGCAACCGGTCCGAAAATAGCGGACGCCCTAGAAGGGTTAATTTTTTCGCGATGGGGGACCCCGGATGTCTTGTTGACGGACAACGGTACCGAGTTCGCGAACAAGACTCTGAGGGAACTTGCCGACGAATACGGCATTCGATTAAGTACCACCCCCCCGTACCACCCGCAAGCGAACCCAGTAGAGCGAGTGAATCGGATCCTGAAGACGATGATCGTCGCTTATATAGAGAGGGACCACCGAGATTGGGACTTGAATTTACCACAGTTTCGTTTTGCGTATAATACCGCGCACCATTCCGTTCTACAAGCCTCCCCAGCGTTTCTCAATTTCGGGCGAGAGCCGCGACCGGCAAAATGTGCGAGGGCCAACGTCGAGCCTCCGATCGACCTCGAGGTGACATCCAATGAGACCTGGAAGAAACGAGTATCGCAATTACCGACGCTACGGCATTGGATGTTAGAAAACCTCGAGGACGCATATCGGAAACAATCGCATCATTATAATTTGCGTCGGAGAAACCGAGAATTTAACGTAGGGGACAGGGTTATGAAACGGCAACGAATACTTTCGTCGGCCGCTAACCATTTTGCGGCGAAACTATCACCGAAATTTACTGGTCCGGTAATAATAACGAAAAAACTGTCACCGGGAGTCTATAACTTGGCCACCAAGGAGGGAAAGAACCTCGGCAAAGCGCATATATCGGACCTCAAACCATACTTCCCCACTTATACGCCGACTGACAAGGACTAACACCAGAGCCTTTCTTTTCTCAACAGACTACCGAAGCCAACGGAAAAATGGATTCCTCGAAATCAACAATGGAATCGTTAGTGGAGAGACTACAGAGGCTGCACCCGTTACCGAGGGGCACCCGCGCGGCAACGGCGTCCATAACGTGCCGGCCGCACGGACCCCCGGAACAGCAGTACGTCCAAGTACGAGAGGAGTTCACCGGAGAGCTACCGTGGGGGGAACTTTCCAGCACACCCTCCACAAAGATTCGGTACGTGGCTACGGCCACAATCCAGTTGGGAAAAATAGAAGAGGAGATAGAGAATAAACAGGCTGAGTCGGAACCGAAATTACAAACGCCGGAAGAAGACCAACCAACGGAGCAGAAGGCCGACCCCGCTGCCGAGGCGAAAGAAGAGCAGGAGGTTACGCCGGAAACAGCGAAACCGGCAAAGATACCGGCAAAACCGCTAAAAATACCAAGCCACCTAGTGAGGGAGCTGCTCCTCGGGAACGACGGAAGGTGGTATACGGTAGGGCGCGGGAGTAAACTACCGTCGGAGAGGGAACAGGAGGAAAACGCAAAACCGGGCCCGAAAACAGAGCCATCAGTGGCACCGGTAGAAAAAGCAATCCCGACCCAGATACTAGCAGGAGGACCGGAGATACCGAAGCGGCCACCGCAATTAAATACCGAAACCTTCGAGGAACGGATGCAGCGGATCCGCGAGGAGCACCGCGCCTCAACGGAGGCCCTGGAGAGGGGCATAAGGAGGGCCCTATCTAATGACATTTGCAACCAGCCAATAAAGAAGGCGGGTCTGAACATACAGGCCCAGACTATGAACGGCACCTCGGTGTCCGTCCAAGTCCCGCCGAAGAAAGGAGCCATGCCGACCCCGAGACGGCAGGAAATACCGACAGGAAGACCACAACAGAGGGGTACCGCGAAAAGGCGCGGAAAAGTGGGGCGGCGGGGAGCAGAGGTCGAGGAGGGCTGCTGGCGCTGTAGAGTAGTGGGACACTGCCATTCCGAGTGTCTGGCACCGCAGAAGTGGCCGTATTGCTACAGATGCGGTCGCCCTTTTTACACGGTCGAAACCTGTCCCGAGTGCAGTGGCACTCGGTACGGGCGATATTAAAGGTCGACCAAGCACCAAAGTACCGGCCAAATATCGCCAGCAGTCCTGATCGCGGCGAGGCCGAAGAACATTTTTTTTCTCTTCTTCTTTTTCAGAGATAAAGACTGGAAATAAATATTATTTTGTTTACCGGTCCCTCCCCCCTTCGATAGCAATATCGTTTATTTTAGTAACAAGACTGAAGTTTCGGAGGGTGGGAGGGACACCAGTATTAGAAGCGCTCGAGGGGCGCGAATAAATGATTGTCGCCCTCAATGGTAGTTTTGTTATTTTAACCCTGATCCCTACGTCCCTCAGGGTTCAGCGGAACCCAACGTCAGCGAATCCGGTTTTCTCCCTTAGGTACCGGTCGTGTCATCAGGCTCCGCTCACATCAGGGAAAATAACAACGTAAAGAATATATTCGTCTGGATTGGTGATGGGAAAAATCGTGTATGTCTCTGCAGTGTCCGTCCCTATGTAATGGAGGATCTGAGGAAGAGCGTTCGTCCCCGAACTCGCGAACAAGCCTGGCTGGTAACTGCCACCGGTGCCCCGGTCTCTTTCGGGGGGGGAGGAGTTGTGACGTGGCAGATTCCGCCTACGTCACTCCGAACCTTAAGCGAGAGACCGGGTCACTGGAAAGCGGCATAATAACGAAACGGTTATAACGAGCGCTCTCCCTGGGACATCCGAACGCCCAAAAGAATAGAATTATCGCATTTGAATGTCGCGCCGCCGGGCGCGACAAGAGTTTTCAGAAACCACCGAAATCGGCGAGGAGCCCGATACCTGTCTCCGGCCGCTGATTGGCGGAAGGCCGCAAGCGGAGACGCTCGGAACACCAATCACAGGGCGCCGCTGGCGAGGAAGACGGCGAGGATTGGACCGAGCCCGGATCTGTCAACCCGGAGAAAGCGACGAGGCTGTTAAACATAAGGACGATCAGCAGTCCACCCTCGTCGACGTCTCATCCGGAAAATGCCATGAGAGCTACACCGGAACGGCTCGGATCCATGGATGCCGACTAACCGCCTTATATCGGCCGGGCTTCGGAAAATAGAAAATACCGAAGGCCCGGGCCGACATGTCATCGAGTCGTCCCTGCGCCCAGAAACAACGTGATTGGCCCGAGCGTCGCCGAAGACGAGAGTGGGGGGAAAACTCGCTTCCGCGTTCCGAACCATCTCGAACTGGGCCACTGGGTCGAAGGACTACTTACGGGTAACACGTGCGAACCTTTAGACCGCGATATAACCAAGTAATTTTGCGACAGCCGCCATCCCAGCGATATTGGTAAGTGCCAGTCAGGCTTCATTTCGATATAATTTTGTGACCAGTTCGTGTTGGTTCGGGGACGTTATTTGAGTTCGCGAAAGTTCGTACCGCGGTGTACCGCGTGTTTCCCCGCGTTTACCGTTGACCAGGAGTCGCTCTCCTGAGAGGCTCGCGAGGCCGCGGATCGTGTGTCGCCGAATCCTCGTGCACGAGCTATTCGGGACCCACGATATTCGCCCGGTAATTCTTCGGGTTACCCTCGGATCGTTCCACGGGAGGATAACGCGCCGTATTCGTTTCGTGTCGTTCACCGTTCGCACATTTCGCCCAGTCTCGAATTAGGAACGCGTACGTCACCGGAGCTCGGTCGAATTCGTGCCCTCGTGGCTTGTAAATTCACGCGAAGTCCTGTGACGACCGAGCTCGACGCGATAGAAGTTATTCCGCGCGATCGGCCGAACAGCCGCCGTCACTTTCGTGTTCGCGCCGGCAAAGCTATTGACTACCGCCGGCAACGGCCGGCGGATTGTACGATCATCTCGTTTTAATAAACGACTATATTTTGCCCGAGATCTACCGAGTAGCTTCATTTACCGTGAGAAACGTTCTCGTCGCGGGGAATGCCCCGTTCCTTTCCTCACGTGGTTCCCTGGACCTGTTCGCGGCCGTCACCGGCCTAAACGATGTTCGCAGATTCGACGTCGTTTTGAGAACCGAACGAATCGTTCGAGAGTTTCGCGTGGTACGGTATAGTACCTGGCGCCCGTTCACTTCGTATCCAAATTTGTCGTTCCGTTCGAATCTGCGAAGATCTTTTGTCTCGAGAGGACCACGTGTCCCGCGACCGAGCGTGGCCCGGTCGCAAGGCCATAATTTCTCGAAGGCGGTTATTTCTCGGTTCGCCGGGAAATAAACGACGTGACAGCGTTATGCGTTATGCGTTATGCGTTATGCGTTATGCGTTATGCGTTATGCGTTATGCGTTATGCGTTATGCGTTATGCGTTATGCGTTATGCGTTATGCGTTATGCGTTATGCGTTATGCGTTATGCGTTATGCGTTATGCGTTATGCGTTATGCGTTATGCGTTATGCGTTATGCGTTATGCGTTATGCGTTATGCGTTATGCGTTATGCGTTATGCGTTATGCGTTATGCGTTATGCGTCTTGCGTTATCCGTTATGCGTTATGCGTTATGCGTTACGCGTTATACGTTATGCGTTATGCGTGATGCGTTATGCGTTATGCGTTATGCGTTATGCGTTATGCGTTATGCGTTATGCGTTATGCGTTATGCGTTATGCGTTATGCGTTATGCGTTATGCGTTATGCGTTATGCGTTATGCGTTATGCGTTATGCGTTATGCGTTATGCGTTATGCGTTATGCGTTATGCGTTATGCGTTATGCGTTATGCGTTATGCGTTATGCGTTATGCGTTATGCGTTATGCGTTATGCGTTATGCGTTATGCGTTATGCGTTATGCGTTATCCGTTATGCGTTATGCGTTATGCGTTATGCGTTATGCGTCATGCGTTATGCGTTATGCGTTATGCGTTACGCGTTATACGTTATGCGTTATGCGTGATGCGTTATGCGTTATGCGTTATGCGTTATGCGTTATGCGTTATGCGTTATGCGTTATGCGTTATGCGTTATGCGTTATGCGTTATGCGTTATGCGTTATGCGTTATGCGTTATGCGTTATGCGTTATGCGTTATGCGTTATGCGTTATGCGTTATGCGTTATCCGTTATGCGTTATGCGTTATGCGTTATGCGTTATGCGTCATGCGTTATGCGTTATGCGTTATGCGTTATGCGTCGTGCGTTATGCGGTATGCGTTATGCGTTATGCGTTATGCGTTATGCGTTATGCGTTATGCGTTATGCGTTATGCGATAAGCGTTATGCGTTATGCGTTATGCGTCATGCGTTATGCGTTATGCGTTATGCGTTATGCGTTATGCGTTATGCGTTATGCGTTATGCGTTATGCGTTATGCGTTATGCGTTATGCGTTATGCGTTATGCGTTATGCGTTATGCGTTATGCGTTATGCGTTATGCGTTATGCGTTACGCGTTATGCGTTATGCGTTATGCGTGATGCGTTATGCGTTATGCGTTATGCGTTATGCGTTATGCGTTATGCGTTATGCGTTATGCGTTATGCGTTATGCGTTATGCGTTATGCGTTATGCGTTATGCGTTATGCGTTTGCGTTATCCGTTATGCGTTATCCGTTATGCGTTATGCGTTAAGCGTTATGCGTTATTCGTTATGCGTTATGCGTTATGCGTTACGCGTTATACGATATGCGTTATGCGCTATGCGTTATGCGTTATGCGTTATGAGCTATGCGTTATGCGTTATGCGTTATGCGTCATGCGTTATGCGTTATGCGTTATGTGTTATGCGTTACGCGTTATGCGTTATGCGTTATGCGTTATGCGTTATGCGTTATGCGTTATGCGTTATCCGTTATGCGTTATGCGTTATGCGTTATGCGTTACGCGTTATACGTTATGCGTTATGCGTGATGCGTTATGCGTTATGCGTTATGCGTTATGCGTTATGCGTTATGCGTTATGCGTTATCCGTTATGCGTTATCCGTTATGCGTTATGCGTTAAGCGTTATGCGTTATGCGTTATGCGTTATGCGTTATGCGTTATGCGCCTTGCGTTATCCGTTATGCGTTATGCGTTATGCGTTATGCGTTATGCGTTATGCGTTATGCGTTATGCGTTATGCGTTATGCGTTATGCGTTATGCGTTATGCGTTATGCGTTATGCGTTATGGGTTATGCGTTATGCGTTATTCGTTATGCGTTATGCATTATGCGTTATCCGTTATGCGTTATGCGTTATGCGTTATGCGTTATGCGTTATGCGTTATGCGTTATGCGTTATGCGTTATGCGTTATGCGTTATGCGTTATGCGTTATGCGTTATGCGTTATTCGTTATGCGTCATGCGTTATGCGTTATGCGTTATGCGTTATGCGTTATCCGTTATGCGTTATCCGTTATGCGTTATGCGTTATGCGTTAAGCGTTATGCGTTATTCGTTATGCGTTATGCGTTACGCGTTATACGTTATGCGTTATGCGTTATGCGTTATGCGTTATGCGTTATCCGTTATGCGTTATGCGTTATGCGTTATCCGTTATGCGTTATGCGTTATGCGTTATGCGTTAAGCGTTATGCGTTATGCGTTATGCGATATGTGTTATGCGTTATGCGTTATGCGTTATGCGTTATGCGTTATGCGTTATGCGTTATGCGTTATGCGTTATGCGCTATCCGTTATGCGTTATGCGTTATGCGTTATCCGTTATGCGTTATGCGTTATGCGTTATGCGTTATGCGTTATGCGTTATGCGTTATGCGTTAAGCGTTATGCGTTATCCGTTATGCGTTATGCGTTATGCGTTATGCGTTATGCGTTATGCGTTATGCGTTAAGCGTTATGCGTTATGCGTTATGCGATATGTGTTATGCGTTATGCGTTATGCGTTGTGCGTTATGCGTTATGCGTTATGCGTTATGCGTTACGCGTTATGCGTTAGGCGTTATGCGTTAAGCGTTATGCGTTACGCGTTATACGTTATGCGTTATGCGTGATGCGTGATGCGTTATGCGTTATGCGTTATGCGTTATGCGTTATGCGTTATGCGTTATCCGTTATGCGTTATCCGTTATGCGTTATGCGTTAAGCGTTATGCGTTATGCGTTATGCGTTATGCGTTATGCGTTATGCGTCTTGCGTTATCCGTTATGCGTTATGCGTTATGCGTTATGCGTTATGCGTTATGCGTTATGCGTTATGCGTTATGCGTTATGCGTTATGCGTTATGCGTTATGCGTTATGCGTTATGCGTTATGCGTTATGGGTTATGCGTTATGCGTTATTCGTTATGCGTTATGCATTATGCGTTATCCGTTATGCGTTATGCGTTATGCGTTATGCGTTATGCGTTATGCGTTATGCGTTATGCGTTATGCGTTATGCGTTATGCGTTATGCGTTATTCGTTATGCGTCATGCGTTATGCGTTATGCGTTATGCGTTATGCGTTATCCGTTATGCGTTATCCGTTATGCGTTATGCGTTATGCGTTAAGCGTTATGCGTTATTCGTTATGCGTTATGCGTTACGCGTTATACGTTATGCGTTATGCGTTATGCGTTATGCGTTATGCGTTATCCGTTATGCGTTATGCGTTATGCGTTATCCGTTATGCGTTATGCGTTATGCGTTATGCGTTAAGCGTTATGCGTTATGCGTTATGCGATATGTGTTATGCGTTATGCGTTATGCGTTATGCGTTATGCGTTATGCGTTATGCGTTATGCGTTATGCGCTATCCGTTATGCGTTATGCGTTATGCGTTATCCGTTATGCGTTATGCGTTATGCGTTATGCGTTATGCGTTATGCGTTATGCGTTATGCGTTAAGCGTTATGCGTTATCCGTTATGCGTTATGCGTTATGCGTTATGCGTTATGCGTTATGCGTTATGCGTTAAGCGTTATGCGTTATGCGTTATGCGATATGTGTTATGCGTTATGCGTTATGCGTTGTGCGTTATGCGTTATGCGTTATGCGTTATGCGTTACGCGTTATGCGTTAGGCGTTATGCGTTAAGCGTTATGCGTTATGCGTTATGCGTTATGCGTTATGCGTTATGCGTTATGCGTTATGCGTTATGCGTTATGCGTTATGCGTTATGCGTTATGCGTTATGCGTTATGCGTTATGCGTTATGCGTTATGCGTTATGCGTTATGCGTTATGCGTTATGCGTTATGCGTTATGCGTTATGCGTTATGCGTTATGCGTTATGCGTTATGCGTTATGCGTTATGCGTTATGCGTTATGCGTTATGCGTTATGCGTTATGCGTTATGCGTTATGCGTTATGCGTTATGCGTTATGCGTTATGCGTTATGCGTTATGCGTTATGCGTTATGCGTTATGCGTTATGCGTTATGCGTTATGCGTTATGCGTTATGCGTTATGCGTTATGCGTTATGCGTTATGCGTTATGCGTTTGCGTTATCCGTTATGCGTTATCCGTTATGCGTTATGCGTTAAGCGTTATGCGTTATTCGTTATGCGTTATGCGTTATGCGTTACGCGTTATACGATATGCGTTATGCGCTATGCGTTATGCGTTATGCGTTATGAGCTATGCGTTATGCGTTATGCGTTATGCGTCATGCGTTATGCGTTATGCGATATGTGTTATGCGTTATGCGTTATGCGTTGTGCGTTATGCATTATGCGTTATGCGTTATGCGTTACGCGTTACGCGTTAGGCGTTATGCGTTAAGCGTTATGCGTTATGCGTTATGCGTTATGCGTTATGCGTTATGCGTTATGCGTTATGCGTTATGCGTTATGCGTTATGCGTTATGCGTTATGCGTCATGCGTTATGCGTTATGCGTTATGCGTTATGCGTTATGCGTTATGCGTTATGCGTTATGCGTTATGCGTTATGCGTTATGCGTTATGCGTTATGCGTTATGCGTTATGCGTTATGCGTTATGCGTTATGCGTTATGCGTTATGCGTTATGCGTTATGCGTTATGCGTTATGCGTTATGCGTTATGCGTTATGCGTTATGCGTTATGCGTTATGCGTTATGCGTTATGCGTTATGCGTTATGCGTTATGCGTTATGCGTTATGCGTTATGCGTTATGCGTTATGCGTTATGCGTTATGCGTTATGCGTTATGCGTTATGCGTTATGCGTTATGCGTTATGCGTTATGCGTTTGCGTTATCCGTTATGCGTTATCCGTTATGCGTTATGCGTTAAGCGTTATGCGTTATTCGTTATGCGTTATGCGTTATGCGTTACGCGTTATACGATATGCGTTATGCGCTATGCGTTATGCGTTATGCGTTATGAGCTATGCGTTATGCGTTATGCGTTATGCGTCATGCGTCATGCGTTATGCGTTATGCGTTATGTGTTATGCGTTATGCGTTATGCGTTATGCGTTATGCGTTATGCGTTATGCGTTATGCGTTATGCGTTATGCGTTATGCGTTATGCGTTATGCGTTATCCGTTATGCGTTATGCGTTACGCGTTATACGTTATGCGTTATGCGTGATGCGTTATGCGTTATGCGTTATGCGTTATGCGTTATGCGTTATGCGTTATGCGTTATGCGTTATCCGTTATGCGTTATCCGTTATGCGTTATGCGTTAAGCGTTATGCGTTATGCGTTATGCGTTATGTTTTATGCGTTATGCGTTATGCGTCTTGCGTTATCCGTTATGCGTTATGCGTTATGCGTTATGCGTTATGCGTTATGCGTTATGCGTTATGCGTTATGCGTTATGCGTTATGCGTTATGCGTTATGCGTTATGGGTTATGCGTTATGCGTTATTCGTTATGCGTTATGCATTATGCGTTATCCGTTATGCGTTATGCGTTATGCGTTATGCGTTATGCGTTATGCGTTATGCGTTATGCGTTATGCGTTATGCGTTATGCGTTATGCGTTATGCGTTATGCGTTATGCGTTATGCGTTATGCGTCATGCGTTATGCGTTATGCGTTATCCGTTATGCGTTATGCGTTATGCGTTATCCGTTATGCGTTATGCGTTATGCGTTATGCGTTATGCGTTATGCGTTAAGCGTTATGCGTTATCCGTTATGCGTTATGCGTTATGCGTTATGCGTTATGCGTTATGCGTTATGCGTTATGCGTTATGCGTTAAGCGTTATGCGTTATGCGTTATGCGATATGTGTTATGCGTTATGCGTTATGCGTTGTGCGTTATGCATTATGCGTTATGCGTTATGCGTTACGCGTTATGCGTTAGGCGTTATGCGTTAAGCGTTATGCGTTATGCGTTATGCGTTATGCGTTATGGGTTATGCGTTATGCGTTATGCGTTATGCGTTATGCGTTATGCGTTATGCGTTATGCGTTATGCGTTATGCGTTATGCGTTATGCGTTATGCGTTATGCGTTATGCGTTATGCGTTATGCGTTATGCGTTATGCGTTATGCGTTATGCGTTATGCGTTATGCGTTATGCGTTATGGGTTATGCGTTATGCGTTATGCGTTATGCGTTATGCGTTATGCGTTATGCGTTATGCGTTATGCGTTATGCGTTATGCGTTATGCGTTATGCGTTATGCGTTATGCGTTATGCGTTATGGGTTATGCGTTATGCGTTATTCGTTATGCGTTATGCATTATGCGTTATCCGTTATGCGTTATGCGTTATGCGTTATGCGTTATGCGTTATGCGTTATGCGTTATGCGTTATGCGTTATGCGTTATGCGTTATGCGTTATGCGTTATGCGTCATGCGTTATGCGTTATGCGTTATCCGTTATGCGTTATGCGTTATGCGTTATCCGTTATGCGTTATGCGTTATGCGTTATGCGTTATGCGTTATGCGTTAAGCGTTATGCGTTATCCGTTATGCGTTATGCGTTATGCGTTATGCGTTATGCGTTATGCGTTATGCGTTACGCGTTACGCGTTAGGCGTTATGCGTTAAGCGTTATGCGTTATGCGTTATGCGTTATGCGTTATGCGTTATGCGTTATGCGTTATGCGTTATGCGTTATGCGTTATGCGTTATGCGTTATGCGTCATGCGTTATGCGTTATGCGTTATGCGTTATGCGTTATGCGTTATGCGTTATGCGTTATGCGTTATGCGTTATGCGTTATGCGTTATGCGTTATGCGTTATGCGTTATGCGTTATGCGTTATGCGTTATGCGTTATGCGTTATGCGTTATGCGTTATGCGTTATGCGTTATGCGTTATGCGTTATGCGTTATGCGTTATGCGTTATGCGTTATGCGTTATGCGTTATGCGTTATGCGTTATGCGTTATGCGTTATGCGTTATGCGTTATGCGTTATGCGTTATGCGTTATGCGTTATGCGTTATGCGTTATGCGTTATGCGTTATGCGTTACGCGTTATACGATATGCGTTATGCGCTATGCGTTATGCGTTATGCGTTATGAGCTATGCGTTATGCGTTATGCGTTATGCGTCATGCGTTATGCGTTATGCGTTATGTGTTATGCGTTATGCGTTATGCGTTATGCGTTATGCGTTATGCGTTATGCGTTATGCGTTATGCGTTATGCGTTATGCGTTATGCGTTATCCGTTATGCGTTATGCGTTACGCGTTATACGTTATGCGTTATGCGTGATGCGTTATGCGTTATGCGTTATGCGTTATGCGTTATGCGTTATGCGTTATGCGTTATGCGTTATCCGTTATGCGTTATCCGTTATGCGTTATGCGTTAAGCGTTATGCGTTATGCGTTATGCGTTATGTTTTATGCGTTATGCGTTATGCGTCTTGCGTTATCCGTTATGCGTTATGCGTTATGCGTTATGCGTTATGCGTTATGCGTTATGCGTTATGCGTTATGCGTTATGCGTTATGCGTTATGCGTTATGCGTTATGCGTTATGCGTTATGGGTTATGCGTTATGCGTTATTCGTTATGCGTTATGCATTATGCGTTATCCGTTATGCGTTATGCGTTATGCGTTATGCGTTATGCGTTATGCGTTATGCGTTATGCGTTATGCGTTATGCGTTATGCGTTATGCGTTATGCGTTATGCGTTATGCGTTATGCGTTATGCGTTATGCGTCATGCGTTATGCGTTATGCGTTATCCGTTATGCGTTATGCGTTATGCGTTATCCGTTATGCGTTATGCGTTATGCGTTATGCGTTATGCGTTATGCGTTATGCGTTATGCGTTAAGCGTTATGCGTTATCCGTTATGCGTTATGCGTTATGCGTTATGCGTTATGCGTTATGCGTTATGCGTTATGCGTTATGCGTTAAGCGTTATGCGTTATGCGTTATGCGATATGTGTTATGCGTTATGCGTTATGCGTTGTGCGTTATGCATTATGCGTTATGCGTTATGCGTTACGCGTTATGCGTTAGGCGTTATGCGTTAAGCGTTATGCGTTATGCGTTATGCGTTATGCGTTATGGGTTATGCGTTATGCGTTATGCGTTATGCGTTATGCGTTATGCGTTATGCGTTATGCGTTATGCGTTATGCGTTATGCGTTATGCGTTATGCGTTATGCGTTATGCGTTATGCGTTATGCGTTATGCGTTATGCGTTATGCGTTATGCGTTATGCGTTATGCGTTATGCGTTATGGGTTATGCGTTATGCGTTATGCGTTATGCGTTATGCGTTATGCGTTATGCGTTATGCGTTATGCGTTATGCGTTATGCGTTATGCGTTATGCGTTATGCGTTATGCGTTATGCGTTATGGGTTATGCGTTATGCGTTATTCGTTATGCGTTATGCATTATGCGTTATCCGTTATGCGTTATGCGTTATGCGTTATGCGTTATGCGTTATGCGTTATGCGTTATGCGTTATGCGTTATGCGTTATGCGTTATGCGTTATGCGTTATGCGTTATGCGTTATGCGTCATGCGTTATGCGTTATGCGTTATCCGTTATGCGTTATGCGTTATGCGTTATCCGTTATGCGTTATGCGTTATGCGTTATGCGTTATGCGTTATGCGTTAAGCGTTATGCGTTATCCGTTATGCGTTATGCGTTATGCGTTATGCGTTATGCGTTATGCGTTATGCGTTATGCGTTAAGCGTTATGCGTTATGCGTTATGCGATATGTGTTATGCGTTATGCGTTATGCGTTGTGCGTTATGCATTATGCGTTATGCGTTATGCGTTACGCGTTATGCGTTAGGCGTTATGCGTTAAGCGTTATGCGTTATGCGTTATGCGTTATGCGTTATGCGTTATGGGTTATGCGTTATGCGTTATGCGTTATGCGTTATGCGTTATGCGTTATGCGTTATGCGTTATGCGTTATGCGTTATGCGTTATGCGTTATGCGTTATGGGTTATGGGTTATGGGTTATGGGTTATGCGTTATGCGTTATGCGTTATGCGTTATGCGTTATGCGTTATGCGTTATGCGTTATGCGTTATGCGTTATGCGTTATGCGTTATGCGTTATGCGTTATGCGTTATGCGTTATGCGTTATGCGTTATGCGTTATGCGTTATGCGTTATGCGTTATGCGTTATGCGTTATGCGTTATGCGTTATGCGTTATGCGTTATGCGTTATGCGTTATGCGTTATGCGTTATGCGTTATGCGTTATGCGTTATGCGTTATGCGTTATGCGTTATCCGTTATGCGTTATGCGTTATGCGTTATGCGTCATGCGTTATGCGTCTTGCGTTTTCCGTTATGCGTTATGCGTTATGCGTTATGCGTTATGGGTTATGCGTTATTCGTTATGCGTTATACGTTATGCGTTATCCGTTACGCGTTATGCGTTATGCGTTATGCGTTATCCGTTATGCGTTATGCGCGATGCGTTATGCGTTATGCGTTATGGGCTATGCGTTAAGCGTTATGCGTTATGCATTATGCGTTACGCGTTATGCGTTAGGCGTTATGCGTTAAACGTTATGCGTTATGCGTTATGCGTTATGCGTTATGCGTTATGCGTTATGCGTTATGCGTTATGCGTTATGCGTTATGCGTTATGCGTTATGCGTTATGCGTTATGCGTTATGCGTTATGCGTTATGCGTTATGCGTTATGCGTTATGCGTTATGCGTTATGCGTTATGCGTTATGCGTTATGCGTTATGCGTTATGCGTTATGCGTTATGCGTTATGCGTTATGCGTTATGCGTTATGCGTTATGCGTTATGCGTTATGCGTTATGCGTTATGCGTTATGCGTTATGCGTTATGCGTTATGCGTTATGCGTTATGCGTTATGCGTTATGCGTTATGCGTTATGCGTTATGCGTTATGCGTTATGCGTTATGCGTTATGCGTTATGCGTTATGCGTTATGCGTTATGCGTTATGCGTTATGCGTTATGCGTTATGCGTTATGCGTTATGCGTTATGCGTTATGCGTTATGCGTTATGCGTTATGCGTTATGCGTTATGCGTTATGCGTTATGCGTTATGCGTTATGCGTTATGCGTTATGCGTTATGCGTTATGCGTTATGCGTTATGCGTTATGCGTCTTGCGTTATCCGTTATGCGTTATGCGTTATGCGTTACGCGTTATACGTTACGCGTTATGCGTGATGCGTTATGCGTTATGCGTTATGCGTTATGCGTTATGCGTTATGCGTTATGCGTTATGCGTTATGCGTTATGCGTTATGCGTTATGCGTTATGCGTTATGCGTTATGCGTTATGCGTTATGCGTTATGCGTTATGCGTTATGCGTTATGCGTTATGCGTTATGCGTTATGCGTTATGCGTTATGCGTTATGCGTTATGCGTTATGCGTTATGCGTTATGCGTTATGCGTTATGCGTTATCCGTTATGCGTTATGCGTTATGCGTTATGCGTTATGCGTCATGCGTTATGCGTTATGCGTTACGCGTTATGCGTTATGCGTTATGCGTGATGCGTGATGCGTTATGCGTTATGCGTTATGCGTTATGCGTTATGCGTTATGCGTTATGCGTTATGCGTTATGCGTTATGCGTTATGCGTTATGCGTTATGCGTTATGCGTTATGCGTTATGCGTTATGCGTTATGCGTTATGCGTTATGCGTTATGCGTTATGCGTTATGCGTTATGCGTTATGCGTTATGCGTTATCCGTTATGCGTTATGCGTTATGCGTTATCCGTTATGCGTTATGCGTTATGCGTTATGCGTTATGCGTTATGCGTTATGCGTCATGCGTTATGCGTTATGCGTTATGCGTTATGCGTTGTGCGTTATGCGGTATGCGTTATGCGTTATGCGTTATGCGTTATGCGTTATGCGTTATGCGTTATGCGTTATGCGTTATGCGTTATGCGTTATGCGTTATGCGTTATGCGTTATCCGTTATGCGTTATGCGTAATGCGTTATGCGTTATGCGTTATGCGTTATGCGTTATGCGTTATGCGTTATGCGTTATGCGTTAAGCGTTATGCGTTATTCGTTATGCGTTATGCGATAAGCGTTATGCGTTATGCGTTATGCGTCATGCGTTATGCGTTATGCGTTATGCGTTATGCGTTATGCGTTATGCGTTATGCGTTATGCATTATGCGTTATGCGTTATGCGTTATGCGTTATGCGTTATGCGTTATGCGTTATGCGTTATGCGTTATGCGTTATGCGTTATGCGTTACGCGTTATACGTTATGCGTTATGCGTGATGCGTTATGCGTTATGCGTTATGCGTTATGCGTTTGCGTTATCCGTTATGCGTTATCCGTTATGCGTTATGCGTTAAGCGTTATGCGTTATTCGTTATGCGTTATGCGTTATGCGTTACGCGTTATACGATATGCGTTATGCGCTATGCGTTATGCGTTATGCGTTATGAGCTATGCGTTATGCGTTATGCGTTATGCGTCATGCGTTATGCGTTATGCGTTATGTGTTATGCGTTATGCGTTATGCGTTATGCGTTATGCGTTATGCGTTATGCGTTATGCGTTATGCGTTATCCGTTATGCGTTATGCGTTATGCGTTATGCGTTACGCGTTATACGTTATGCGTTATGCGTGATGCGTTATGCGTTATGCGTTATGCGTTATGCGTTATGCGTTATGCGTTATGCGTTATCCGTTATGCGTTATCCGTTATGCGTTATGCGTTAAGCGTTATGCGTTATGCGTTATGCGTTATGCGTTATGCGTTATGCGTTATGCGTTATGCGTCTTGCGTTATCCGTTATGCGTTATGCGTTATGCGTTATGCGTTATGCGTTATGCGTTATGCGTTATGCGTTATGCGTTATGCGTTATGCGTTATGCGTTATGCGTTATGGGTTATGCGTTATGCGTTATGCATTATGCGTTATGCGTTATGCGTTACGCGTTATGCGTTAGGCGTTATGCGTTAAGCGTTATGCGTTATGCGTTATGCGTTATGCGTTATGTGTTATGCGTTATGCGTTATGCGTTATGCGTTATGCGTTATGCGTTATGCGTTATGCGTTATGCGTTATGCGTTATGCGTTATGCGTTATGCGTTATGCGTTATGCGTTATGCGTTATGCGTTATGCGTTATGCGTTATGCGTTATGCGTTATGCGTTATGCGTTATGCGTTATGCGTTATGCGTTATGCGTTATGCGTTATGCGTTATGCGTTATGCGTTATGCGTTATGCGTTATGCGTTATGCGTTATGCGTTATGCGTTATGCGTTATCCGTTATGCGTTATGCGTTATGCGTTATGCGTTATGCGTCATGCGTTATGCGTTATGCGTTATGCGTTACGCGTTATACGTTATGCGTTATGCGTGATGCGTTATGCGTTATGCGTTATGCGTTATGCGTTATGCGTTATGCGTTATGCGTTATGCGTTATGCGTTATGCGTTATGCGTTATGCGTTATGCGTTATGCGTTATGCGTTATGCGTTATGCGTTATGCGTTATGCGTTATGCGTTATGCGTTATGCGTTATGCGTTATGCGTTATGCGTTATGCGTTATGCGTTATGCGTTATGCGTTATGCGTTATGCGTTATGCGTTATGCGTTATGCGTTATGCGTTATGCGTTATCCGTTATGCGTTATGCGTTATGCGTTATGCGTTATGCGTTATGCGTCATGCGTTATGCGTTATGCGTTATGCGTTGTGCGTTGTGCGTTATGCGGTATGCGTTATGCGTTATGCGTTATGCGTTATGCGTTATGCGTTATGCGTTATGCGTTATGCGTTATGCGTTATGCGTTATGCGTTATGCGTTATGCGTTATGCGTTATGCGTTATCCGTTATGCGTTATGCGTAATGCGTTATGCGTTATGCGTTATGCGTTATGCGTTATGCGTTATGCGTTAAGCGTTATGCGTTATTCGATATGCGTTATGCGATAAGCGTTATGCGTTATGCGTTATGCGTCATGCGTTATGCGTTATGCGTTATGCGTTATGCGTTATGCGTTATGCGTTATGCGTTATGCGTTATGCGTTATGCGTTATGCGTTATGCGTTATGCGTTATGCGTTAAGCGTTATGCGTTATTCGTTATGCGTTATGCGATAAGCGTTATGCGTTATGCGTTATGCGTCATGCGTTATGCGTTATGCGTTATGCGTTATGCGTTATGCGTTATGCGTTATGCGTTATGCGTTATGCGTTATGCGTTATGCGTTATGCGTTATGCGTTATGCGTTATGCGTTACGCGTTATACGTTATGCGTTATGCGTTATGCGTGATGCGTTATGCGTTATGCGTTATGCGTTATGCGTTATGCGTTATGCGTTATGCGTTATGCGTTATGCGTTATGCGTTATGCGTTATGCGTTATGCGTTATGCGTTATGCGTTATGCGTTATGCGTTTGCGTTATCCGTTATGCGTTATCCGTTATGCGTTATGCGTTAAGCGTTATGCGTTATTCGTTATGCGTTATGCGTTATGCGTTATGCGTTATGCGTTATGCGTTATGCGTTATGCGTTATGCGTTATGCGTTATGCGTTATGCGTTATGCGTTATGCGTTATGCGTTATGCGTTATGCGTTATGCGTTATGCGTTATGCGTTATGCGTTATGCGTTATGCGTTATGCGTTATGCGTTTGCGTTATCCGTTATGCGTTATCCGTTATGCGTTATGCGTTAAGCGTTATGCGTTATTCGTTATGCGTTATGCGTTATGCGTTACGCGTTATACGATATGCGTTATGCGCTATGCGTTATGCGTTATGCGTTATGAGCTATGCGTTATGCGTTATGCGTTATGCGTCATGCGTTATGCGTTATGCGTTATGTGTTATGCGTTATGCGTTATGCGTTATGCGTTATGCGTTATGCGTTATGCGTTATCCGTTATGCGTTATGCGTTATCCGTTATGCGTTATGCGTTATGCGTTATGCGTTATGCGTTATGCGTTATGCGTTAAGCGTTATGCGTTATGCGTTATGCGATATGTGTTATGCGTTATGCGTTATGCGTTGTGCGTTATGCATTATGCGTTATGCGTTATGCGTTACGCGTTATGCGTTAGGCGTTATGCGTTAAGCGTTATGCGTTATGCGTTATGCGTTATGTGTTATGCGTTATGCGTTATGCGTTATGCGTTATGCGTTATGCGTTATGCGTTATGCGTTATGCGTCATGCGTTATGCGTTATGCGTTATGCGTTATGCGATATGCGTTATGCGTTATGCGTTATGCGTTATGCGTTATGCGTTATGCGTTATGCGTTATGCGTTATGCGTTATGCGTTATGCGTTATGCGTTATGCGTTATGCGTTATGCGTTATGCGTTATGCGTTATGCGTTATGCGTTATGCGTTATGCGTTATGCGTTATGCGTTATGCGTTATGCGTTATGCGTTATGCGTTATGCGTTATGCGTTATGCGTTATGCGTTATGCGTTATGCGTTATGCGTTATGCGTTATGCGTTTGCGTTATCCGTTATGCGTTATCCGTTATGCGTTATGCGTTAAGCGTTATGCGTTATTCGTTATGCGTTATGCGTTATGCGTTACGCGTTATACGATATGCGTTATGCGCTATGCGCTATGCGTTATGCGTTATGCGTTATGAGCTATGCGTTATGCGTTATGCGTTATGCGTCATGCGTTATGCGTTATGCGTTATGTGTTATGCGTTATGCGTTATGCGTTATGCGTTATGCGTTATGCGTTATGCGTTATGCGTTATGCGTTATGCGTTATGCGTTATGCGTTATCCGTTATGCGTTATGCGTTACGCGTTATACGTTATGCGTTATGCGTGATGCGTTATGCGTTATGCGTTATGCGTTATGCGTTATGCGTTATGCGTTATGCGTTATGCGTTATCCGTTATGCGTTATGCGTTAAGCGTTATGCGTTATGCGTTATGCGTTATGTTTTATGCGTTATGCGTTATGCGTCTTGCGTTATCCGTTATGCGTTATGCGTTATGCGTTATGCGTTATGCGTTATGCGTTATGCGTTATGCGTTATGCGTTATGCGTTATGCGTTATGCGTTATGCGTTATGCGTTATGCGTTATGCGTTATGCGTTATGCGTCATGCGTTATGCGTTATGCGTTATCCGTTATGCGTTATGCGTTATGCGTTATCCGTTATGCGTTATGCGTTATGCGTTATGCGTTATGCGTTATGCGTTAAGCGTTATGCGTTATCCGTTATGCGTTATGCGTTATGCGTTATGCGTTATGCGTTATGCGTTATGCGTTATGCGTTAAGCGTTATGCGTTATGCGTTATGCGTTATGCGTTATGCGTTATGCGTTATGCGTTATGCGTTATGCGTTATGCGTTATGCGTTATGCGTTATGCGTTATGCGTTATGCGTTATGCGTTATGCGTTATGCGTTATGCGTTATGCGTTATGCGTTATGCGTTATGCGTTATGCGTTATGCGTTATGCGTTATCCGTTATGCGTTATGCTTTATGCGTTATGCGTTATGCGTTATGCGTCATGCGTTATGCGTTATGCGTTATGCGTTATGCGTTGTGCGTTATGCGGTATGCGTTATGCGTTATGCGTTATGCGTTATGCGTTATGCGTTATGCGTTATGCGTTATGCGTTATGCGTTATGCGTTATGCGTTATGCGTTATCCGTTATGCGTTATGCGTAATGCGTTATGCGTTATGCGTTATGCGTTATGCGTTATGCGTTATGCGTTAAGCGTTATGCGTTATTCGTTATGCGTTATGCGATAAGCGTTATGCGTTATGCGTTATGCGTCATGCGTTATGCGTTATGCGTTATGCGTTATGCGTTATGCGTTATGCGTTATGCGTTATGCATTATGCGTTATGCGTTATGCGTTATGCGTTATGCGTTATGCGTTATGCGTTATGCGTTATGCGTTATGCGTTACGCGTTATACGTTATGCGTTATGCGTGATGCGTTATGCGTTATGCGTTATGCGTTATGCGTTATGCGTTATGCGTTATGCGGTATGCGTTATGCGTTATGCGTTATGCGTTATGCGTTATGCGTTTGCGTTATCCGTTATGCGTTATCCGTTATGCGTTATGCGTTAAGCGTTATGCGTTATTCGTTATGCGTTATGCGTTATGCGTTACGCGTTATACGATATGCGTTATGCGCTATGCGTTATGCGTTATGCGTTATGAGCTATGCGTTATGCGTTATGCGTTATGCGTCATGCGTTATGCGTTATGCGTTATGTGTTATGCGTTATGCGTTATGCGTTATGCGTTATGCGTTATGCGTTATGCGTTATGCGTTATGCGTTATGCGTTATCCGTTATGCGTTATGCGTTATGCGTTATGCGTTACGCGTTATACGTTATGCGTTATGCGTGATGCGTTATGCGTTATGCGTTATGCGTTATGCGTTATGCGTTATGCGTTATGCGTTATGCGTTATCCGTTATGCGTTATCCGTTATGCGTTATGCGTTAAGCGTTATGCGTTATGCGTTATGCGTTATGCGTTATGCGTTATGCGTTATGCGTTATGCGTCTTGCGTTATCCGTTATGCGTTATGCGTTATGCGTTATGCGTTATGCGTTATGCGTTATGCGTTATGCGTTATGCGTTATGCGTTATGGGTTATGCGTTATGCGTTATGCATTATGCGTTATGCGTTATGCGTTACGCGTTATGCGTTAGGCGTTATGCGTTAAGCGTTATGCGTTATGCGTTATGCGTTATGCGTTATGTGTTATGCGTTATGCGTTATGCGTTATGCGTTATGCGTTATGCGTTATGCGTTATGCGTTATGCGTTATGCGTTATGCGTTATGCGTTATGCGTTATGCGTTATGCGTTATGCGTTATGCGTTATGCGTTATGCGTTATGCGTTATGCGTTATGCGTTATGCGTTATGCGTTATGCGTTATGCGTTATGCGTTATGCGTTATGCGTTATGCGTTATGCGTTATGCGTTATGCGTTATGCGTTATGCGTTATGCGTTATGCGTTATGCGTTATGCGTTATGCATTATGCGTTATGCGTTATCCGTTATGCGTTATCCGTTATGCGTTATGCGTTAAGCGTTATGCGTTATGCGTTATGAGCTATGCGTTAAGCGTTATGCGTTATGCATTATGCGTTATGCGTTATGCGTAATGCGTTATGCGTTAAGCGTTATGCGTTATGCGTTATGCGTTATGCGTTATGCGTTATGCGTTATGCGTTATGCGTTATGCGTTATGCGTTATGCGTTATGCGTTATGCGTTATGCGTTATCCGTTATGCGTTATGCGTTATGCGTTATGCGTTATGCGTCATGCGTTATGCGTTATGCGTTATGCGTTACGCGTTATGCGTTATGCGTTATGCGTGATGCGTTATGCGTTATGCGTTATGCGTTATGCGTTATGCGTTATGCGTTATGCGTTATGCGTTATGCGTTATGCGTTATGCGTTATGCGTTATGCGTTATGCGTTATGCGTTATGCGTTATGCGTTATGCGTTATGCGTTATGCGTTATGCGTTATGCGTTATGCGTTATGCGTTATGCGTTATGCGTTATGCGTTATGCGTTATGCGTTATGCGTTATGCGTTATGCGTTATGCGTTATGCGTTATGCGTTATGCGTCATGCGTTATGCGTTATGCGTTATGCGTTATGCGTTGTGCGTTATGCGGTATGCGTTATGCGTTATGCGTTATGCGTTATGCGTTATGCGTTATGCGTTATGCGTTATGCGTTATGCGTTATGCGTTATGCGTTATGCGTTATGCGTTATGCGTTATGCGTTATGCGTTATCCGTTATGCGTTATGCGTAATGCGTTATGCGTTATGCGTTATGCGTTATGCGTTATGCGTTATGCGTTAAGCGTTATGCGTTATTCGTTATGCGTTATGCGATAAGCGTTATGCGTTATGCGTTATGCGTCATGCGTTATGCGTTATGCGTTATGCGTTATGCGTTATGCGTTATGCGTTATGCGTTATGCGTTATGCGTTATGCGTTATGCGTTATGCGTTATGCGTTATGCGTTATGCGTTAAGCGTTATGCGTTATTCGTTATGCGTTATGCGATAAGCGTTATGCGTTATGCGTTATGCGTCATGCGTTATGCGTTATGCGTTATGCGTTATGCGTTATGCGTTATGCGTTATGCGTTATGCGTTATCCGTTATGCGTTATGCGTAATGCGTTATGCGTTATGCGTTATGCGTTATGCGTTATGCGTTATGCGTTAAGCGTTATGCGTTATTCGTTATGCGTTATGCGATAAGCGTTATGCGTTATGCGTTATGCGTCATGCGTTATGCGTTATGCGTTATGCGTTATGCGTTATGCGTTATGCGTTATGCGTTATGCGTTATGCGTTATGCGTTATGCGTTATGCGTTATGCGTTATGCGTTATGCGTTAAGCGTTATGCGTTATTCGTTATGCGTTATGCGATAAGCGTTATGCGTTATGCGTTATGCGTCATGCGTTATGCGTTATGCGTTATGCGTTATGCGTTATGCGTTATGCGTTATGCGTTATGCGTTATGCGTTATGCGTTATGCGTTATGCGTTATGCGTTATGCGTTATGCGTTATGCGTTATGCGTTATGCGTTACGCGTTATACGTTATGCGTTATGCGTTATGCGTGATGCGTTATGCGTTATGCGTTATGCGTTATGCGTTATGCGTTATGCGTTATGCGTTATGCGTTATGCGTTATGCGTTATGCGTTATGCGTTATGCGTTATGCGTTATGCGTTATGCGTTATGCGTTATGCGTTATGCGTTATGCGTTATGCGTTATGCGTTTGCGTTATCCGTTATGCGTTATCCGTTATGCGTTATGCGTTAAGCGTTATGCGTTATTCGTTATGCGTTATGCGTTATGCGTTACGCGTTATACGATATGCGTTATGCGCTATGCGTTATGCGTTATGCGTTAAGCGTTATGCGTTATTCGTTATGCGTTATGCGTTACGCGTTATGCGTTATGCGTTATGCGTGATGCGTTATGCGTTATGCGTTATCCGTTATGCGTTATGCGTTATGCGTTATGCGTTATGCGTTATCCGTTATGCGTTATGCGTTATGCGTTATGCGTTATGCGTTATGCGTCATGCGTTATGCGTTATGCGTTATGCGTTATGCGTTGTGCGTTATGCGGTATGCGTTATGCGTTATGCGTTATGCGTTATGCGTTATGCGTTATGCGTTATGCGTTATGCGTTATGCGTTATGCGTTATGCGTTATGCGTTATGCGTTATGCGTTATGCGTTATGCGTTATGCGTTATCCGTTATGCGTTATGCGTAATGCGTTATGCGTTATGCGTTATGCGTTATGCGTTATGCGTTATGCGTTAAGCGTTATGCGTTATTCGTTATGCGTTATGCGATAAGCGTTATGCGTTATGCGTTATGCGTCATGCGTTATGCGTTATGCGTTATGCGTTATGCGTTATGCGTTATGCGTTATGCGTTATGCGTTATGCGTTATGCGTTATGCGTTATGCGTTATGCGTTATGCGTTATGCGTTATGCGTTACGCGTTATGCGTTATGCGTTATGCGTTATGCGTGATGCGTTATGCGTTATGCGTTATGCGTTATGCGTTATGCGTTATGCGTTATGCGTTATGCGTTATGCGTTATGCGTTATGCGTTATGCGTTATGCGTTATGCGTTACGCGTTATACGTTATGCGTTATGCGTTATGCGTGATGCGTTATGCGTTATGCGTTATGCGTTATGCGTTATGCGTTATGCGTTATGCGTTATGCGTTATGCGTTATGCGTTATGCGTTATGCGTTATGCGTTATGCGTTATGCGTTATGCGTTATGCGTTATGCGTTATGCGTTATGCGTTTGCGTTATCCGTTATGCGTTATCCGTTATGCGTTATGCGTTAAGCGTTATGCGTTATTCGTTATGCGTTATGCGTTATGCGTTACGCGTTATACGATATGCGTTATGCGCTATGCGTTATGCGTTATGCGTTATGAGCTATGCGTTATGCGTTATGCGTTATGCGTCATGCGTTATGCGTTATGCGTTATGTGTTATGCGTTATGCGTTATGCGTTATGCGTTATGCGTTATGCGTTATGCGTTATGCGTTATGCGTTATCCGTTATGCGTTATGCGTTATGCGTTATGCGTTACGCGTTATACGTTATGCGTTATGCGTGATGCGTTATGCGTTATGCGTTATGCGTTATGCGTTATGCGTTATGCGTTATCCGTTATGCGTTATCCGTTATGCGTTATGCGTTAAGCGTTATGCGTTATGCGTTATGCGTTATGCGTTATGCGTTATGCGTTATGCGTCTTGCGTTATCCGTTATGCGTTATGCGTTATGCGTTATGCGTTATGCGTTATGCGTCATGCGTTATGCGTTATGCGTTATGCGTTATGCGTTATGCGTTATGCGTTATGCGTTATGCGTTATGCGTTATGCGTTATGGGTTATGCGTTATGCGTTATTCGTTATGCGTTATGCATTATGCGTTATCCGTTATGCGTTATGCGTTATGCGTTATGCGTTATGCGTTATGCGTTATGCGTTATGCGTTAAGCGTTATGCGTTATGCGTTATGCGTTATGCGTTATGCGTTATGCGTCATGCGTTATGCGTTATGCGTTATGCGTTATGCGTTATCCGTTATGCGTTATCCGTTATGCGTTATGCGTTATGCGTTAAGCGTTATGCGTTATTCGTTATGCGTTATGCGTTACGCGTTATACGTTATGCGTTATGCGTGATGCGTTATGCGTTATGCGTTATCCGTTATGCGTTATGCGTTATCCGTTATGCGTTATGCGTTATGCGTTATGCGTTAAGCGTTATGCGTTATGCGTTATGCGATATGTGTTATGCGTTATGCGTTATGCGTTATGCGTTATGCGTTATGCGTTATGCGTTATGCGTTATGCGTTATGCGTTATGCGTTATGCGTTATGCGTTATGCGCTATCCGTTATGCGTTATGCGTTATGCGTTATCCGTTATGCGTTATGCGTTATGCGTTATGCGTTATGCGTTATGCGTTAAGCGTTATGCGTTATCCGTTATGCGTTATGCGTTATGCGTTATGCGTTATGCGTTATGCGTTATGCGTTAAGCGTTATGCGTTATGCGTTATGCGATATGTGTTATGCGTTATGCGTTATGCGTTGTGCGTTATGCATTATGCGTTATGCGTTATGCGTTACGCGTTATGCGTTAGGCGTTATGCGTTAAGCGTTATGCGTTATGCGTTATGCGTTATGTGTTATGCGTTATGCGTTATGCGTTATGCGTTATGCGTTATGCGTTATGCGTTATGCGTTATGCGTTATGCGTTATGCGTTATGCGTTATGCGTTATGCGTTATGCGTTATGCGTTATGCGTTATGCGTTATGCGTTATGCGTTATGCGTTATGCGTTATGCGTTATGCGTTATGCGTTATGCGTTATGCGTTATGCGTTATGCGTTATGCGTTATGCGTTATGCGTTATGCGTTATGCGTTATGCGTTATGCGTTATGCGTTATGCGTTATGCGTTATGCGTTATGCGTTATGCGTTATGCGTTATGCGTTATGCGTTATGCGTTATGCGTTATGCGTTATGCGTTATGCGTTATGCGTTTGCGTTATCCGTTATGCGTTATCCGTTATGCGTTATGCGTTAAGCGTTATGCGTTATGCGTTATTCGTTATGCGTTATGCGTTATGCGTTACGCGTTATACGATATGCGTTATGCGCTATGCGTTATGCGTTATGCGTTATGAGCTATGCGTTATGCGTTATGCGTTATGCGTTATGCGTTATGCGTTATGCGTTATGCGTTATGCGTTATGCGTTATGCGTTATGCGCTATCCGTTATGCGTTATGCGTTATGCGTTATCCGTTATGCGTTATGCGTTATGCGTTATGCGTTATGCGTTATGCGTTATGCGTTAAGCGTTATGCGTTATCCGTTATGCGTTATGCGTTATGCGTTATGCGTTATGCGTTATGCGTTATGCGTTAAGCGTTATGCGTTATGCGTTATGCGATATGTGTTATGCGTTATGCGTTATGCGTTGTGCGTTATGCCTTATGCGTTATGCGTTATGCGTTACGCGTTATGCGTTAGGCGTTATGCGTTAAGCGTTATGCGTTATGCGTTATGCGTTATGTGTTATGCGTTATGCGTTATGCGTTATGCGTTATGCGTTATGCGTTATGCGTTATGCGTTATGCGTTATGCGTTATGCGTTATGCGTTATGCGTTATGCGTTATGCGTTATGCGTTATGCGTTATGCGTTATGCGTTATGCGTTATGCGTTATGCGTTATGCGTTATGCGTTATGCGTTATGCGTTATGCGTTATGCGTTATGCGTTATGCGTTATGCGTTATGCGTTATGCGTTATGCGTTATGCGTTATGCGTTATGCGTTATGCGTTATGCGTTATGCGTTATGCGTTATGCGTTATGCGTTATGCGTTATGCGTTATGCGTTATGCGTTATGCGTTATGCGTTATGCGTTATGCGTTATGCGTTATGCGTTATGCGTTATGCGTTATGCGTTATGCGTTATGCGTTATGCGTTATGCGTTATGCGTTTGCGTTATCCGTTATGCGTTATCCGTTATGCGTTATGCGTTAAGCGTTATGCGTTATTCGTTATGCGTTATGCGTTATGCGTTACGCGTTATACGATATGCGTTATGCGCTATGCGTTATGCGTTATGCGTTATGAGCTATGCGTTATGCGTTATGCGTTATGCGTCATGCGTTATGCGTTATGCGTTATGTGTTATGCGTTATGCGTTATGCGTTATGCGTTATGCGTTATGCGTTATGCGTTATCCGTTATGCGTTATGCGTTATGCGTTATGCGTTATGCGTTAAGCATTATGCGTTATCCGTTATGCGTTATGCGTTATGCGTTATGCGTTATGCGTTATGCGTTATGCGTTAAGCGTTATGCGTTATGCGTTATGCGATATGTGTTATGCGTTATGCGTTATGCGTTGTGCGTTATGCATTATGCGTTATGCGTTATGCGTTACGCGTTATGCGTTATGCGTTATGCGTTATGCGTTATGCGTTATGCGTTATGCGTTATGCGTTATGCGTTATGCGTTATGCGTTATGCGTTATGCGTTATGCGTTATGCGTTATGCGTTATGCGTTATGCGTTATGCGTTATGCGTTATGCGTTATGCGTTATGCGTTATGCGTTATGCGTTATGCGTTTGCGTTATCCGTTATGCGTTATCCGTTATGCGTTATGCGTTAAGCGTTATGCGTTATTCGTTATGCGTTATGCGTTATGCGTTACGCGTTATACGATATGCGTTATGCGCTATGCGTTATGCGTTATGCGTTATGAGCTATGCGTTATGCGTTATGCGTTATGCGTCATGCGTTATGCGTTATGCGTTATGTGTTATGCGTTATGCGTTATGCGTTATGCGTTATGCGTTATGCGTTATGCGTTATGCGTTATGCGTTATCCGTTATGCGTTATGCGTTACGCGTTATACGTTATGCGTTATGCGTGATGCGTTATGCGTTTGCGTTATCCGTTATGCGTTATCCGTTATGCGTTATGCGTTAAGCGTTATGCGTTATTCGTTATGCGTTATGCGTTATGCGTTACGCGTTATACGATATGCGTTATGCGCTATGCGTTATGCGTTATGCGTTATGAGCTATGCGTTATGCGTTATGCGTTATGCGTCATGCGTTATGCGTTATGCGTTATGTGTTATGCGTTATGCGTTATGCGTTATGCGTTATGCGTTATGCGTTATGCGTTATGCGTTATGCGTTATGCGTTATCCGTTATGCGTTATGCGTTATGCGTTATGCGTTACGCGTTATACGTTATGCGTTATGCGTGATGCGTTATGCGTTATGCGTTATGCGTTATGCGTTATGCGTTATGCGTTATGCGTTATCCGTTATGCGTTATCCGTTATGCGTTATGCGTTAAGCGTTATGCGTTATGCGTTATGCGTTATGCGTTATGCGTTATGCGTTATGCGTTATGCGTCTTGCGTTATCCGTTATGCGTTATGCGTTATGCGTTATGCGTTATGCGTTATGCGTTATGCGTTATGCGTTATGCGTTATGCGTTATGGGTTATGCGTTATGCGTTATGCATTATGCGTTATGCGTTATGCGTTACGCGTTATGCGTTAGGCGTTATGCGTTAAGCGTTATGCGTTATGCGTTATGCGTTATGCGTTATGTGTTATGCGTTATGCGTTATGCGTTATGCGTTATGCGTTATGCGTTATGCGTTATGCGTTATGCGTTATGCGTTATGCGTTATGCGTTATGCGTTATGCGTTATGCGTTATGCGTTATGCGTTATGCGTTATGCGTTATGCGTTATGCGTTATGCGTTATGGGTTATGGGTTATGCGTTATGCGTTATGCGTTATGCGTTATGCGTTATGCGTTATGCGTCATGCGTTATGCGTTATGCGTTATGCGTTATGCGTTATCCGTTATGCGTTATCCGTTATGCGTTATGCGTTATGCGTTAAGCGTTAAGCGTTATGCGTTATTCGTTATGCGTTATGCGTTACGCGTTATACGTTATGCGTTATGCGTGATGCGTTATGCGTTATGCGTTATCCGTTATGCGTTATGCGTTATGCGTTATGCGTTATCCGTTATGCGTTATGCGTTATGCGTTATGCGTTATGCGTTAAGCGTTATGCGTTATGCGTTATGCGATATGTGTTATGCGTTATGCGTTATGCGTTATGCGTTATGCGTTATGCCTTATGCGTTATGCGTTATGCGTTATGCGTTATGCGCTATCCGTTATGCGTTATGCGTTATCCGTTATGCGTTATGCGTTATGCGTTATGCGTTATGCGTTAAGCGTTATGCGTTATCCGTTATGCGTTATGCGTTATGCGTTATGCGTTATGCGTTATGCGTTATGCGTTAAGCGTTATGCGTTATGCGTTATGCGATATGTGTTATGCGTTATGCGTTATGCGTTGTGCGTTATGCATTATGCGTTATGCGTTATGCGTTACGCGTTATGCGTTAGGCGTTATGCGTTAAGCGTTATGCGTTATGCGTTATGCGTTATGTGTTATGCGTTATGCGTTATGCGTTATGCGTTATGCGTTATGCGTTATGCGTTATGCGTTATGCGTTATGCGTTATGCGTTATGCGTTATGCGTTATGCGTTATGCGTTATGCGTTATGCGTTATGCGTTATGCGTTATGCGTTATGCGTTATGCGTTATGCGTTATGCGTTATGCGTTATGCGTTATGCGTTATGCGTTATGCGTTATGCGTTATGCGTTATGCGTTATGCGTTATGCGTTATGTGTTATGCGTTATGCGTTATCCGTTATGCGTTATCCGTTATGCGTTATGCGTTAAGCGTTATGCGTTATGCGTTATGAGCTATGCGTTAAGCGTTATGCGTTATGCATTATGCGTTATGCGTTATGCGTAATGCGTTATGCGTTAAGCGTTATGCGTTATGCGTTATGCGTTATGCGTTATGCGTTATGCGTTATGCGTTATGCGTTATGCGTTATGCGTTATGCGTTATGCGTTATGGGTTATGGGTTATGCGTTATGCGTTATGCGTTATGCGTTATGCGTTATGCGTTATGCGTCATGCGTTATGCGTTATGCGTTATGCGTTATGCGTTATGCGTTATGCGTTATGCGTTATGCGTTATGCGTTATGCGTTATGCGTTATGCGTTATGCGTTATGCGTTATGCGTTATGCGTTATGCGTTATGCGTTATGCGTTATGCGTTATGCGTTATGCGTTATGCGTTATGCGTTATGCGTTATGCGTTATGCGTTATGCGTTATGCGTTATGCGTTATGGGTTATGGGTTATGCGTTATGCGTTATGCGTTATGCGTTATGCGTTATGCGTTATGCGTCATGCGTTATGCGTTATGCGTTATGCGTTATGCGTTATGCGTTATGCGTTATGCGTTATGCGTTATGCGTTATGCGTTATGCGTTATGCGTTATGCGTTATGCGTTATGCGTTATGCGTTATGCGTTATGCGTTATGCGTTATGCGTTATGCGTTATGCGTTATGCGTTATGCGTTATGCGTTATGCGTTATGCGTTATGCGTTATGCGTTATGCGTTATGCGTTATGCGTTATGCGTTATGCGTTATGCGTTATCCGTTATCCGTTATGCGTTATGCGTTATGCGTTATCCGTTATGCGTTATGCGTTATGCGTTATGCGTTATGCGTTATGCGTTAAGCGTTATGCGTTATGCGTTATGCGATATGTGTTATGCGTTATGCGTTATGCGTTGTGCGTTATGCATTATGCGTTATGCGTTATGCGTTATGCGTTACGCGTTATGCGTTAGGCGTTATGCGTTAAGCGTTATGCGTTATGCGTTATGCGTTATGCGTTATGCGTTATGTGTTATGCGTTATGCGTTATGCGTTATGCGTTATGCGTTATGCGTTATGCGTTATGCGTTATGCGTTATGCGTTATGCGTTATGCGTTATGCGTTATGCGTTATGCGTTATGCGTTATCCGTTATGCGTTATGCGTTATGCGTTAAGCGTTATGCGTTATTCGTTATGCGTTATGCGTTACGCGTTATACGTTATGCGTTATGCGTGATGCGTTATGCGTTATGCGTTATCCGTTATGCGTTATGCGTTATGCGTTATGCGTTATCCGTTATGCGTTATGCGTTATGCGTTATGCGTTATGCGTTAAGCGTTATGCGTTATGCGTTATGCGATATGTGTTATGCGTTATGCGTTATGCGTTATGCGTTATGCGTTATGCGTTATGCGTTATGCGTTATGCGTTATGCGTTATGCGTTATGCGTTATGCGTTATGCGTTATGCGCTATCCGTTATGCGTTATGCGTTATGCGTTATGCGTTATGCGTTATGCGTTATGCGTTATGCGTTATGCGTTAAGCGTTATGCGTTATGCGTTATGCGATATGTGTTATGCGTTATGCGTTATGCGTTGTGCGTTATGCGTTATGCGTTATGCGTTATGCGTTACGCGTTATGCGTTAGGCGTTATGCGTTAAGCGTTATGCGTTATGCGTTATGCGTTATGTGTTATGCGTTATGCGTTATGCGTTATGCGTTATGCGTTATGCGTTATGCGTTATGCGTTATGCGTTATGCGTTATGCGTTATGCGTTATGCGTTATGCGTTATGCGTTATGCGTTATGCGTTATGCGTTATGCGTCTTGCGTTATCCGTTATGCGTTATGCGTTATCCGTTATGCGTTATGCGTTATGCGTTATGCGTTATGCGTTATGCGTTAAGCGTTATGCGTTATCCGTTATGCGTTATGCGTTATGCGTTATGCGTTATGCGTTATGCGTTAAGCGTTATGCGTTATGCGTTATGCGATATGTGTTATGCGTTATGCGTTATGCGTTGTGCGTTATGCATTATGCGTTATGCGTTATGCGTTACGCGTTATGCGTTAGGCGTTATGCGTTAAGCGTTATGCGTTATGCGTTATGCGTTATGCGTTATGTGTTATGCGTTATGCGTTATGCGTTATGCGTTATGCGTTATGCGTTATGCGTTATGCGTTATGCGTTATGCGTTATGCGTTATGCGTTATGCGTTATGCGTTATGCGTTATGCGTTATCCGTTATGCGTTATGCGTTATGCGTTAAGCGTTATGCGTTATTCGTTATGCGTTATGCGTTACGCGTTATACGTTATGCGTTATGCGTGATGCGTTATGCGTTATGCGTTATCCGTTATGCGTTATGCGTTATGCGTTATGCGTTATCCGTTATGCGTTATGCGTTATGCGTTATGCGTTATGCGTTAAGCGTTATGCGTTATGCGTTATGCGATATGTGTTATGCGTTATGCGTTATGCGTTATGCGTTATGCGTTATGCGTTATGCGTTATGCGTTATGCGTTATGCGTTATGCGTTATGCGTTATGCGTTATGCGCTATCCGTTATGCGTTATGCGTTATGCGTTATGCGTTATGCGTTATGCGTTATGCGTTATGCGTTATGCGTTATGCGTTAAGCGTTATGCGTTATGCGTTATGCGATATGTGTTATGCGTTATGCGTTATGCGTTGTGCGTTATGCATTATGCGTTATGCGTTATGCGTTACGCGTTATGCGTTAGGCGTTATGCGTTAAGCGTTATGCGTTATGCGTTATGCGTTATGTGTTATGCGTTATGCGTTATGCGTTATGCGTTATGCGTTATGCGTTATGCGTTATGCGTTATGCGTTATGCGTTATGCGTTATGCGTTATGCGTTATGCGTTATGCGTTATGCGTTATGCGTCTTGCGTTATCCGTTATGCGTTATGCGTTATGCGTTATGCGTTATGCGTTATGCGTTATGCGTTATGCGTTATGCGTTATGCGTTATGCGTTATGCGTTATGGGTTATGCGTTATGCGTTATTCGTTATGCGTTATCCGTTATGCGTTATGCGTTATGCGTTATGCGTTATGCGTTATGCGTTATGCGTTATGCGTTATGCGTTATGCGTTATGCGTTATGCGTCATGCGTTATGCGTTATGCGTTATGCGTTATGCGTTATCCGTTATGCGTTATCCGTTATGCGTTATGCGTTATGCGTTATGCGTTAAGCGTTATGCGTTATTCGTTATGCGTTATGCGTTACGCGTTATACGTTATGCGTTATGCGTGATGCGTTATGCGTTATGCGTTATCCGTTATGCGTTATGCGTTATGCGTTATCCGTTATGCGTTATGCGTTATGCGTTAAGCGTTATGCGTTATGCGTTATGCGATATGTGTTATGCGTTATGCGTTATGCGTTATGCGTTATGCGTTATGCGTTATGCGTTATGCGTTATGCGTTATGCGTTATGCGTTATGCGTTATGCGTTATGCGTTATGCGCTATCCGTTATGCGTTATGCGTTATGCGTTATCCGTTATCCGTTATGCGTTATGCGTTATGCGTTATGCGTTATGCGTTAAGCGTTATGCGTTATCCGTTATGCGTTATGCGTTATGCGTTATGCGTTATGCGTTATGCGTTATGCGTTAAGCGTTATGCGTTATGCGTTATGCGATATGTGTTATGCGTTATGCGTTATGCGTTGTGCGTTATGCATTATGCGTTATGCGTTATGCGTTACGCGTTATGCGTTAGGCGTTATGCGTTATGCGTTATGCGTTATCCGTTATCCGTTATGCGTTATGCGTTATGCGTTATCCGTTATGCGTTATGCGTTATGCGTTATGCGTTATGCGTTAAGCGTTATGCGTTATGCGTTATGCGATATGTGTTATGCGTTATGCGTTATGCGTTGTGCGTTATGCATTATGCGTTATGCGTTATGCGTTATGCGTTACGCGTTATGCGTTAGGCGTTATGCGTTAAGCGTTATGCGTTATGCGTTATGCGTTATGCGTTATGCGTTATGTGTTATGCGTTATGCGTTATGCGTTATGCGTTATGCGTTATGCGTTATGCGTTATGCGTTATCCGTTATGCGTTATGCGTTATGCGTTATGCGTTATGCGTTATGCGTTATGCGTTATGCGTTAAGCGTTATGCGTTATCCGTTATGCGTTATGCGTTATGCGATATGCGTTATGCGTTATGCGTTATGCGTTAAGCGTTATGCGTTATGCGATATGTGTTATGCGTTATGCGTTATGCGTTATGCGTTATGCGTTATGCGTTATGCGTTATGCGTTATGCGTTATGCGTTATGCGTTATGCGCTATCCGTTATGCGTTATGCGTTATGCGTTATCCGTTATGCGTTATGCGTTATGCGTTATGCGTTATGCGTTATGCGTTAAGCGTTATGCGTTATCCGTTATGCGTTATGCGTTATGCGTTATGCGTTATGCGTTATGCGTTATGCGTTAAGCGTTATGCGTTATGCGTTATGCGATATGTGTTATGCGTTATGCGTTATGCGTTGTGCGTTATGCATTATGCGTTATGCGTTATGCGTTACGCGTTATGCGTTAGGCGTTATGCGTTAAGCGTTATGCGTTATGCGTTATGCGTTATGCGTTATGTGTTATGCGTTATGCGTTATGCGTTATGCGTTATGCGTTATGCGTTATGCGTTATGCGTTATGCGTTATGCGTTATGCGTTATGCGTTATGCGTTATGCGTTATGCGTTATGCGTTATGCGTTATGGGTTATGCGTTATGCGTTATGCGTTATGCGTTATGCGTTATGCGTTATGCGTTATGCGTTATGCGTTATGCGTTATGCGTTATGCGTTATGCGTTATGCGTTATGCGTTATGCGTTATGCGTTATGCGTTATGCGTTATGCGTTATGCGTTATGCGTTATCCGTTATCCGTTATGCGTTATGCGTTATGCGTTATCCGTTATGCGTTATGCGTTATGCGTTATGCGTTATGCGTTAAGCGTTATGCGTTATGCGTTATGCGATATGTGTTATGCGTTATGCGTTATGCGTTATGGGTTATGCGTTATGCGTTATGCGTTATGCGTTATGCGTTATGCGTTATGCGTTATGCGTTATGCGTTATGCGTTATGCGTTATCCGTTATGCGTTATGCGTTATGCGTTAAGCGTTATGCGTTATTCGTTATGCGTTATGCGTTACGCGTTATACGTTATGCGTTATGCGTGATGCGTTATGCGTTATGCGTTATCCGTTATGCGTTATGCGTTATGCGTTATGCGCTATCCGTTATGCGTTATGCGTTATGCGTTATCCGTTATGCGTTATGCGTTATGCGTTATGCGTTATGCGTTATGCGTTAAGCGTTATGCGTTATCCGTTATGCGTTATGCGTTATGCGTTATGCGTTATGCGTTATGCGTTATGCGTTAAGCGTTATGCGTTATGCGTTATGCGATATGTGTTATGCGTTATGCGTTATGCGTTGTGCGTTATGCATTATGCGTTATGCGTTATGCGTTACGCGTTATGCGTTAGGCGTTATGCGTTATGCGTTATGCGTTATCCGTTATCCGTTATGCGTTATGCGTTATGCGTTATCCGTTATGCGTTATGCGTTATGCGTTATGCGTTATGCGTTAAGCGTTATGCGTTATGCGTTATGCGATATGTGTTATGCGTTATGCGTTATGCGTTGTGCGTTATGCATTATGCGTTATGCGTTATGCGTTATGCGTTACGCGTTATGCGTTAGGCGTTATGCGTTAAGCGTTATGCGTTATGCGTTATGCGTTATGCGTTATGCGTTATGCGTTATGTGTTATGCGTTATGCGTTATGCGTTATGCGTTATGCGTTATGCGTTATGCGTTATGCGTTATGCGTTATGCGTTATGCGTTATGCGTTATCCGTTATGCGTTATGCGTTATGCGTTATGCGTTATGCGTTATGCGTTAAGCGTTATGCGTTATCCGTTATGCGTTATGCGTTATGCGTTATGCGTTATGCGTTATGCGTTATGCGTTAAGCGTTATGCGTTATGCGATATGTGTTATGCGTTATGCGTTATGCGTTATGCGTTATGCGTTATGCGTTATGCGTTATGCGTTATGCGTTATGCGTTATGCGCTATCCGTTATGCGTTATGCGTTATGCGTTATCCGTTATGCGTTATGCGTTATGCGTTATGCGTTATGCGTTATGCGTTAAGCGTTATGCGTTATCCGTTATGCGTTATGCGTTATGCGTTATGCGTTATGCGTTATGCGTTATGCGTTAAGCGTTATGCGTTATGCGTTATGCGATATGTGTTATGCGTTATGCGTTATGCGTTGTGCGTTATGCATTATGCGTTATGCGTTATGCGTTACGCGTTATGCGTTAGGCGTTATGCGTTAAGCGTTATGCGTTATGCGTTATGCGTTATGCGTTATGTGTTATGCGTTATGCGTTATGCGTTATGCGTTATGCGTTATGCGTTATGCGTTATGCGTTATGCGTTATGCGTTATGCGTTATGCGTTATCCGTTATGCGTTATGCGTTATGCGTTATGCGTTATGCGTTATGCGTTATGCGTTAAGCGTTATGCGTTATGCGTTATGCGATATGTGTTATGCGTTATGCGTTATGCGTTGTGCGTTATGCATTATGCGTTATGCGTTATGCGTTACGCGTTATGCGTTAGGCGTTATGCGTTATGCGTTATGCGTTATCCGTTATCCGTTATGCGTTATGCGTTATGCGTTATCCGTTATGCGTTATGCGTTATGCGTTATGCGTTATGCGTTAAGCGTTATGCGTTATGCGTTATGCGATATGTGTTATGCGTTATGCGTTATGCGTTGTGCGTTATGCATTATGCGTTATGCGTTATGCGTTATGCGTTACGCGTTATGCGTTAGGCGTTATGCGTTAAGCGTTATGCGTTATGCGTTATGCGTTATCCGTTATGCGTTATGCGTTATGCGTTAAGCGTTATGCGTTATTCGTTATGCGTTATGCGTTATGCGTTATCCGTTATGCGTTATGCGTTATGCGTTAAGCGTTATGCGTTATTCGTTATGCGTTATGCGTTACGCGTTATACGTTATGCGTTATGCGTGATGCGTTATGCGTTATGCGTTATGCGTTATCCGTTATGCGTTATGCGTTATGCGTTATGCGCTATCCGTTATGCGTTATGCGTTATGCGTTATCCGTTATGCGTTATGCGTTATGCGTTATGCGTTATGCGTTATGCGTTAAGCGTTATGCGTTATCCGTTATGCGTTATGCGTTATGCGTTATGCGTTATGCGTTATGCGTTATGCGTTAAGCGTTATGCGTTATGCGTTATGCGATATGTGTTATGCGTTATGCGTTATGCGTTGTGCGTTATGCATTATGCGTTATGCGTTATGCGTTACGCGTTATGCGTTAGGCGTTATGCGTTATGCGTTATGCGTTATCCGTTATCCGTTATGCGTTATGCGTTATGCGTTATCCGTTATGCGTTATGCGTTATGCGTTATGCGTTATGCGTTAAGCGTTATGCGTTATGCGTTATGCGATATGTGTTATGCGTTATGCGTTATGCGTTGTGCGTTATGCATTATGCGTTATGCGTTATGCGTTATGCGTTATGCGTTACGCGTTATGCGTTAGGCGTTATGCGTTAAGCGTTATGCGTTATGCGTTATGCGTTATGCGTTATGCGTTATGCGTTATGTGTTATGCGTTATGCGTTATGCGTTATGCGTTATGCGTTATGCGTTATGCGTTATGCGTTATGCGTTATGCGTTATGCGTTATGCGTTATCCGTTATGCGTTATGCGTTATGCGTTATGCGTTATGCGTTATGCGTTAAGCGTTATGCGTTATCCGTTATGCGTTATGCGTTATGCGTTATGCGTTATGCGTTATGCGTTATGCGTTAAGCGTTATGCGTTATGCGATATGTGTTATGCGTTATGCGTTATGCGTTATGCGTTATGCGTTATGCGTTATGCGTTATGCGTTATGCGTTATGCGTTATGCGCTATCCGTTATGCGTTATGCGTTATGCGTTATCCGTTATGCGTTATGCGTTATGCGTTATGCGTTATGCGTTATGCGTTAAGCGTTATGCGTTATCCGTTATGCGTTATGCGTTATGCGTTATGCGTTATGCGTTATGCGTTATGCGTTAAGCGTTATGCGTTATGCGTTATGCGATATGTGTTATGCGTTATGCGTTATGCGTTGTGCGTTATGCATTATGCGTTATGCGTTATGCGTTACGAGTTATGCGTTAGGCGTTATGCGTTAAGCGTTATGCGTTATGCGTTATGCGTTATGCGTTATGTGTTATGCGTTATGCGTTATGCGTTATGCGTTATGCGTTATGCGTTATGCGTTATGCGTTATGCGTTATGCGTTATGCGTTATCCGTTATGCGTTATGCGTTATGCGTTATGCGTTATGCGTTATGCGTTATGCGTTAAGCGTTATGCGTTATGCGTTATGCGATATGTGTTATGCGTTATGCGTTATGCGTTGTGCGTTATGCATTATGCGTTATGCGTTATGCGTTACGCGTTATGCGTTAGGCGTTATGCGTTATGCGTTATGCGTTATCCGTTATCCGTTATGCGTTATGCGTTATGCGTTATCCGTTATGCGTTATGCGTTATGCGTTATGCGTTATGCGTTAAGCGTTATGCGTTATGCGTTATGCGATATGTGTTATGCGTTATGCGTTATGCGTTGTGCGTTATGCATTATGCGTTATGCGTTATGCGTTATGCGTTACGCGTTATGCGTTAGGCGTTATGCGTTAAGCGTTATGCGTTATGCGTTATGCGTTATCCGTTATGCGTTATGCGTTATGCGTTAAGCGTTATGCGTTATTCGTTATGCGTTATGCGTTACGCGTTATACGTTATGCGTTATGCGTGATGCGTTATGCGTTATGCGTTATCCGTTATGCGTTATGCGTTATGCGTTATGCGCTATCCGTTATGCGTTATGCGTTATGCGTTATCCGTTATGCGTTATGCGTTATGCGTTATGCGTTATGCGTTATGCGTTAAGCGTTATGCGTTATCCGTTATGCGTTATGCGTTATGCGTTATGCGTTATGCGTTATGCGTTATGCGTTAAGCGTTATGCGTTATGCGTTATGCGATATGTGTTATGCGTTATGCGTTATGCGTTGTGCGTTATGCATTATGCGTTATGCGTTATGCGTTACGCGTTATGCGTTAGGCGTTATGCGTTATGCGTTATGCGTTATCCGTTATCCGTTATGCGTTATGCGTTATGCGTTATCCGTTATGCGTTATGCGTTATGCGTTATGCGTTATGCGTTAAGCGTTATGCGTTATGCGTTATGCGATATGTGTTATGCGTTATGCGTTATGCGTTGTGCGTTATGCATTATGCGTTATGCGTTATGCGTTATGCGTTACGCGTTATGCGTTAGGCGTTATGCGTTAAGCGTTATGCGTTATGCGTTATGCGTTATGCGTTATGCGTTATGCGTTATGTGTTATGCGTTATGCGTTATGCGTTATGCGTTATCCGTTATGCGTTATGCGTTATGCGTTATGCGTTATGCGTTATGCGTTAAGCGTTATGCGTTATCCGTTATGCGTTATGCGTTATGCGTTATGCGTTATGCGTTATGCGTTATGCGTTAAGCGTTATGCGTTATGCGATATGTGTTATGCGTTATGCGTTATACGTTATGCGTTATGCGTTATGCGTTATGCGTTATGCGTTATGCGTTATGCGTTATGCGTTATGCGTTATGCGTTATGCGCTATCCGTTATGCGTTATGCGTTATCCGTTATGCGTTATGCGTTATGCGTTATGCGTTATGCGTTATGCGTTAAGCGTTATGCGTTATCCGTTATGCGTTATGCGTTATGCGTTATGCGTTATGCGTTATGCGTTAAGCGTTATGCGTTATGCGTTATGCGATATGTGTTATGCGTTATGCGTTATGCGTTGTGCGTTATGCATTATGCGTTATGCGTTATGCGTTACGCGTTATGCGTTAGGCGTTATGCGTTAAGCGTTATGCGTTATGCGTTATGCGTTATGCGTTATGTGTTATGCGTTATGCGTTATGCGTTATGCGTTATGCGTTATGCGTTATGCGTTATGCGTTATGCGTTATGCGTTATGCGTTATGCGTTATGCGTTATGCGTTATGCGTTATGCGTTATGCGTTATGCGTTATGCGTTATGCGTTATGCGTTATGCGTTATGCGTTATGCGTTATGCGTTATGCGTTATGCGTTATGCGTTATGCGTTATGCGTTATGCGTTATGCGTTATGCGTTATGCGTTATGCGTTATGCGTTATGCGTTATGCGTTATGCGTTATGCGTTATCCGTTATCCGTTATGCGTTATGCGTTATGCGTTATCCGTTATGCGTTATGCGTTATGCGTTATGCGTTATGCGTTAAGCGTTATGCGTTATGCGTTATGCGATATGTGTTATGCGTTATGCGTTATGCGTTGTGCGTTATGCATTATGCGTTATGCGTTATGCGTTATGCGTTACGCGTTATGCGTTAGGCGTTATGCGTTAAGCGTTATGCGTTATGCGTTATGCGTTATGCGTTATGCGTTATGTGTTATGCGTTATGCGTTATGCGTTATGCGTTATGCGTTATGCGTTATGCGTTATGCGTTATGCGTTATGCGTTATGCGTTATCCGTTATGCGTTATGCGTTATGCGTTAAGCGTTATGCGTTATTCGTTATGCGTTATGCGTTACGCGTTATACGTTATGCGTTATGCGTGATGCGTTATGCGTTATGCGTTATCCGTTATGCGTTATGCGTTATGCGTTATCCGTTATGCGTTATGCGTTATGCGTTATGCGTTATGCGTTAAGCGTTATGCGTTATGCGTTATGCGATATGTGTTATGCGTTATGCGTTATGCGTTATGCGTTATGCGTTATGCGTTATGCGTTATGCGTTATGCGTTATGCGTTATGCGTTATGCGCTATCCGTTATGCGTTATGCGTTATGCGTTATGCGTTATGCGTTATGCGTTATGCGTTATGCGTTAAGCGTTATGCGTTATGCGTTATGCGATATGTGTTATGCGTTATGCGTTATGCGTTGTGCGTTATGCATTATGCGTTATGCGTTATGCGTTACGCGTTATGCGTTAGGCGTTATGCGTTAAGCGTTATGCGTTATGCGTTATGCGTTATGTGTTATGCGTTATGCGTTATGCGTTATGCGTTATGCGTTATGCGTTATGCGTTATGCGTTATGCGTTATGCGTTATGCGTTATGCGTTATGCGTTATGCGTTATGCGTTATGCGTTATGCGTTATGCGTTATGCGTCTTGCGTTATCCGTTATGCGTTATGCGTTATGCGTTATGCGTTATGCGTTATGCGTTATGCGTTATGCGTTATGCGTTATGCGTTATGCGTTATGGGTTATGCGTTATGCGTTATGCGTTATGCGTTATGCGTCATGCGTTATGCGTTATGCGTTAAGCGTTATGCGTTATGCGTTATGCGTTATCCGTTATGCGTTATGCGTTATGCGTTAAGCGTTATGCGTTATTCGTTATGCGTTATCCGTTATGCGTTATCCGTTATGCGTTATGCGTTATGCGTTAAGCGTTATGCGTTATGCGTTATGCGTTATCCGTTATGCGTTATGCGTTATGCGTTAAGCGTTATGCGTTATTCGTTATGCGTTATGCGTTACGCGTTATACGTTATGCGTTATGCGTGATGCGTTATGCGTTATGCGTTATCCGTTATGCGTTATGCGTTATGCGTTATGCGCTATCCGTTATGCGTTATGCGTTATGCGTTATCCGTTATGCGTTATGCGTTATGCGTTATGCGTTATGCGTTATGCGTTAAGCGTTATGCGTTATCCGTTATGCGTTATGCGTTATGCGTTATGCGTTATGCGTTATGCGTTAAGCGTTATGCGTTATGCGTTATGCGATATGTGTTATGCGTTATGCGTTATGCGTTGTGCGTTATGCATTATGCGTTATGCGTTATGCGTTACGCGTTATGCGTTAGGCGTTATGCGTTATGCGTTATGCGTTATCCGTTATCCGTTATGCGTTATGCGTTATGCGTTATCCGTTATGCGTTATGCGTTATGCGTTATGCGTTATGCGTTAAGCGTTATGCGTTATGCGTTATGCGATATGTGTTATGCGTTATGCGTTATGCGTTGTGCGTTATGCATTATGCGTTATGCGTTATACGTTATGCGTTATGCGTTATGCGTTATGCGTTATGCGTTATGCGTTATGCGTTATGCGTTATGCGTTATGCGATATGCGTTATGCGTTATGCGTTATGCGTTATGCGTTATGCGTTATGCGTTATGCGTTATGCGTTATGCGTTATGCGTTATGCGTTATGCGTTATGCGTTATGCGTTATGCGTTATGCGTTATGGGTTATGCGTTATGCGTTATTCGTTATGCGTTATCCGTTATGCGTTATGCGTTATGCGTTATGCGTTATGCGTTATGCGTTATGCGTTATGCGTTATGCGTTATGCGTTATGCGTTATGCGTTATGCGTTATGCGTCATGCGTTATGCGTTATGCGTTAAGCGTTATGCGTTATGCGTTATGCGTTATCCGTTATGCGTTATGCGTTATGCGTTAAGCGTTATGCGTTATTCGTTATGCGTTATGCGTTATGCGTTATCCGTTATGCGTTATGCGTTATGCGTTAAGCGTTATGCGTTATTCGTTATGCGTTATGCGTTACGCGTTATACGTTATGCGTTATGCGTGATGCGTTATGCGTTATGCGTTATCCGTTATGCGTTATGCGTTATGCGTTATGCGCTATCCGTTATGCGTTATGCGTTATGCGTTATCCGTTATGCGTTATGCGTTATGCGTTATGCGTTATGCGTTATGCGTTAAGCGTTATGCGTTATCCGTTATGCGTTATGCGTTATGCGTTATGCGTTATGCGTTATGCGTTACGCGTTATACGTTATGCGTTATGCGTGATGCGTTATGCGTTATGCGTTATGCGTTATGCGTTATGCGTTATGCGTTATGCGTTATGCGTTATGCGTTATGCGTTATGCGTTATGCGTTATGCGTTATGCGTTATGCGTTATGCGTTATGCGTTATGCGTTATGCGTTATGCGTTATGCGTTATGCGTTATGCGTTATGCGTTATGCGTTATCCGTTATGCGTTATGCGTTATGCGTTATGCGTTATGCGTTATGCGTCATGCGTTATGCGTTATGCGTTACGCGTTATACGTTATGCGTTATGCGTGATGCGTTATGCGTTATGCGTTATGCGTTATGCGTTATGCGTTATGCGTTATCCGTTATGCGTTATGCGTTATGCGTTATGCGTTATGCGTTATGCGTTATGCGTTATGCGTTAAGCGTTATGCGTTATGCGTTATGCGATATGTGTTATGCGTTATGCGTTATGCGTTATGCGTTATGCGTTATGCGTTATGCGTTATGCGTTATGCGTTATGCGTTATGCGTTATGCGTTATGCGTTATGCGCTATCCGTTATGCGTTATGCGTTATGCGTTATCCGTTATGCGTTATGCGTTATGCGTTATGCGTTATGCGTTATGCGTTAAGCGTTATGCGTTATCCGTTATGCGTTATGCGTTATGCGTTATGCGTTATGCGTTATGCGTTATGCGTTAAGCGTTATGCGTTATGCGTTATGCGATATGTGTTATGCGTTATGCGTTATGCGTTGTGCGTTATGCATTATGCGTTATGCGTTATGCGTTACGCGTTATGCGTTAGGCGTTATGCGTTAAGCGTTATGCGTTATGCGTTATGCGTTATGTGTTATGCGTTATGCGTTATGCGTTATGCGTTATGCGTTATGCGTTATGCGTTATGCGTTATGCGTTATGCGTTATGCGTTATGCGTTATGCGTTATGCGTTATGCGTTATGCGTTATGCGTTATGCGTTATGCGTTATGCGTTATGCGTTATGCGTTATGCGTTATGCGTTATGCGTTATGCGTTATGCGTTATGCGTTATGCGTTATGCGTTATGCGTTATGCGTTATGCGTTATGCGTTATGCGTTATGCGTTATGCGTTATGCGTTATGCGTTATGCGTTATGCGTTATGCGTTATGCGTTATGCGTTATGCGTTATGCGTTATGCGTTATGCGTTATGCGTTATGCGTTATGCGTTATGCGTTATGCGTTATGCGTTATGCGTCTTGCGTTATCCGTTATGCGTTATGCGTTATGCGTTACGCGTTATACGTTATGCGTTATGCGTGATGCGTTATGCGTTATGCGTTATGCGTTATGCGTTATGCGTTATGCGTTATGCGTTATGCGTTATGCGTTATGCGTTATGCGTTATGCGTTATGCGTTATGCGTTATGCGTTATGCGTTATGCGTTATGCGTTATGCGTTATGCGTTATGCGTTATGCGTTATGCGTTATGCGTTATGCGTTATGCGTTATGCGTTATGCGTTATGCGTTATGCGTTATCCGTTATGCGTTATGCGTTATGCGTTATGCGTTATGCGTTATGCGTCATGCGTTATGCGTTATGCGTTACGCGTTATACGTTATGCGTTATGCGTGATGCGTTATGCGTTATGCGTTATGCGTTATGCGTTATGCGTTATGCGTTATGCGTTATGCGTTATGCGTTATGCGTTATGCGTTATGCGTTATGCGTTATGCGTTATGCGTTATGCGTTATGCGTTATGCGTTATGCGTTATGCGTTATGCGTTATGCGTTATGCGTTATGCGTTATGCGTTATGCGTTATGCGTTATGCGTTATGCGTTATCCGTTATGCGTTATGCGTTATGCGTTATGCGTTATGCGTTATGCGTCATGCGTTATGCGTTATGCGTTATGCGTTATGCGTTGTGCGTTATGCGGTATGCGTTATGCGTTATGCGTTATGCGTTATGCGTTATGCGTTATGCGTTATGCGTTATGCGTTATGCGTTATGCGTTATGCGTTATGCGTTATGCGTTATGCGTTATGCGTTATCCGTTATGCGTTATGCGTAATGCGTTATGCGTTATGCGTTATGCGTTATGCGTTATGCGTTATGCGTTAAGCGTTATGCGTTATTCGTTATGCGTTATGCGATAAGCGTTATGCGTTATGCGTTATGCGTTATGCGTTATGCGTTATGCGTTTGCGTTATCCGTTATGCGTTATCCGTTATGCGTTATGCGTTAAGCGTTATGCGTTATTCGTTATGCGTTATGCGTTATGCGTTACGCGTTATACGATATGCGTTATGCGCTATGCGTTATGCGTTATGCGTTATGAGCTATGCGTTATGCGTTATGCGTTATGCGTCATGCGTTATGCGTTATGCGTTATGTGTTATGCGTTATGCGTTATGCGTTATGCGTTATGCGTTATGCGTTATGCGTTATGCGTTATGCGTTATCCGTTATGCGTTATGCGTTATGCGTTATGCGTTATGCGTTATGCGTTATGCGTTATGCGTTATGCGTTATGCGTTATCCGTTATGCGTTATCCGTTATGCGTTATGCGTTATGCGTTATGCGTTATGCGTTATGCGTTATGCGTTATGCGTTATGCGTCTTGCGTTATCCGTTATGCGTTATGCGTTATGCGTTATGCGTTATGCGTTATGCGTTATGCGTTATGCGTTATGCGTTATGCGTTATGCGTTATGCGTTATGGGTTATGCGTTATGCGTTATGCATTATGCGTTATGCGTTATGCGTTACGCGTTATGCGTTAGGCGTTATGCGTTAAGCGTTATGCGTTATGCGTTATGCGTTATGCGTTATGTGTTATGCGTTATGCGTTATGCGTTATGCGTTATGCGTTATGCGTTATGCGTTATGCGTTATGCGTTATGCGTTATGCGTTATGCGTTATGCGTTATGCGTTATGCGTTATGCGTTATGCGTTATGCGTTATGCGTTATGCGTTATGCGTTATGCGTTATGCGTTATGCGTTATGCGTTATGCGTTATGCGTTATGCGTTATGCGTTATGCGTTATGCGTTATGCGTTATGCGTTATGCGTTATGCGTTATGCGTTATGCGTTATGCGTTATGCGTTATGCGTTATCCGTTATGCGTTATCCGTTATGCGTTATGCGTTAAGCGTTATGCGTTATGCGTTATGAGCTATGCGTTAAGCGTTATGCGTTATGCATTATGCGTTATGCGTTATGCGTAATGCGTTATGCGTTAAGCGTTATGCGTTATGCGTTATGCGTTATGCGTTATGCGTTATGCGTTATGCGTTATGCGTTATGCGTTATGCGTTATGCGTTATGCGTTATGCGTTATGCGTTATGCGTTATGCGTTATGCGTTATGCGTTATGCGTTATGCGTTATGGGTTATGGGTTATGCGTTATGCGTTATGCGTTATGCGTTATGCGTTATGCGTTATGCGTCATGCGTTATGCGTTATGCGTCATGCGTTATGCGTTATGCGTTATGCGTTATGCGTTATCCGTTATGCGTTATCCGTTATGCGTTATGCGTTATGCGTTAAGCGTTAAGCGTTATGCGTTATTCGTTATGCGTTATGCGTTACGCGTTATACGTTATGCGTTATGCGTGATGCGTTATGCGTTATGCGTTATCCGTTATGCGTTATGCGTTATGCGTTATGCGTTATCCGTTATGCGTTATGCGTTATGCGTTATGCGTTATGCGTTAAGCGTTATGCGTTATGCGTTATGCGATATGTGTTATGCGTTATGCGTTATGCGTTATGCGTTATGCGTTATGCCTTATGCGTTATGCGTTATGCGTTATGCGTTATGCGCTATCCGTTATGCGTTATGCGTTATGCGTTATCCGTTATGCGTTATGCGTTATGCGTTATGCGTTATGCGTTATGCGTTAAGCGTTATGCGTTATCCGTTATGCGTTATGCGTTATGCGTTATGCGTTATGCGTTATGCGTTATGCGTTATGCGTTATGCGTTAAGCGTTATGCGTTATGCGTTATGCGATATGTGTTATGCGTTATGCGTTATGCGTTGTGCGTTATGCATTATGCGTTATGCGTTATGCGTTACGCGTTATGCGTTATGCGCTATCCGTTATGCGTTATGCGTTATGCGTTATCCGTTATGCGTTATGCGTTATGCGTTATGCGTTATGCGTTATGCGTTAAGCGTTATGCGTTATCCGTTATGCGTTATGCGTTATGCGTTATGCGTTAGGCGTTATGCGTTAAGCGTTATGCGTTATGCGTTATGCGTTATGCGTTATGCGTTATGCGTTATGTGTTATGCGTTATGCGTTATGCGTTATGCGTTATGCGTTATGCGTTATGCGTTATGCGTTATGCGTTATGCGTTATCCGTTATGCGTTATGCGTTATGCGTTATGCGTTATGCGTTATGCGTTAAGCGTTATGCGTTATCCGTTATGCGTTATGCGTTATGCGTTATGCGTTATGCGTTATGCGTTATGCGTTATGCGTTATGCGTTATGCGTTAAGCGTTATGCGTTATGCGATATGTGTTATGCGTTATGCGTTATGCGTTATGCGTTATGCGTTATGCGTTATGCGTTATGCGTTATGCGTTATGCGTTATGCGCTATCCGTTATGCGTTATGCGTTATGCGTTATCCGTTATGCGTTATGCGTTATGCGTTATGCGTTATGCGTTATGCGTTAAGCGTAATGCGTTATGCGTTAAGCGTTATGCGTTATGCGTTATGCGTTATGCGTTAAGCGTTATGCGTTATGCGTTATGCGTTATGCGTTATGGGTTATGCGTTATGCGTTATGCGTTATGCGTTATGGGTTATGGGTTATGCGTTATGCGTTATGCGTTATGCGTTATGCGTCATGCGTTATGCGTTATGCGTTATGCGTTATGCGTTATGCGTTATGCGATATGCGTTATGCGTTATGCGTTATGCGTTATGCGTTATGCGTTATGCGTTATGCGTTATGCGTTATGCGTTATGCGTTATGCGTTATGCGTTATGCGTTATGCGTTATGCGTTATCCGTTATGCGTTATGCGTTAAGCGTTCTGCGTTATGCGTTATGAGCTATGCGTTAAGCGTTATGCGTTATGCATTATGCGTTATGCGTTATGCGTAATGCGTTATGCGTTAAGCGTTATGCGTTATGCGTTATGCGTTATGCGTTATGCGTTATGCGTTATGCGTTATGCGTTATGCGTTATGCGTTATGCGTTATGCGTTATGCGTTATGCGTTATGCGTTATGCGTTATGCGTTATGCGTTATGCGTTATGCGTTATGCGTTATGCGTTATGCGTTATGCGTTATGCGTTATGCGTTATGCGTTATGCGTTATGCGTTATGCGTTATGCGTTATGCGTTATGCGTTATGCGTTATGCGTTATGCGTTATGCGTTATGCGTTATGCGTTATGCGTTATGCGTTATGCGTTATGCGTTATGCGTTATGCGTTATGCGTTATGCGTTATGCGTTATGCGTTATGCGTTATGCGTTATCCGTTATCCGTTATGCGTTATGCGTTATGCGTTATCCGTTATGCGTTATGCGTTATGCGTTATGCGTTATGCGTTAAGCGTTATGCGTTATGCGTTATGCGATATGTGTTATGCGTTATGCGTTATGCGTTGTGCGTTATGCATTATGCGTTATGCGTTATGCGTTATGCGTTACGCGTTATGCGTTAGGCGTTATGCGTTAAGCGTTATGCGTTATGCGTTATGCGTTATGCGTTATGCGTTATGTGTTATGCGTTATGCGTTATGCGTTATGCGTTATGCGTTATGCGTTATGCGTTATGCGTTATGCGTTATGCGTTATGCGTTATGCGTTATCCGTTATGCGTTATGCGTTATGCGTTAAGCGTTATGCGTTATTCGTTATGCGTTATGCGTTACGCGTTATACGTTATGCGTTATGCGTGATGCGTTATGCGTTATGCGTTATCCGTTATGCGTTATGCGTTATGCGTTATGCGTTATCCGTTATGCGTTATGCGTTATGCGTTATGCGTTATGCGTTAAGCGTTATGCGTTATGCGTTATGCGATATGTGTTATGCGTTATGCGTTATGCGTTATGCGTTATGCGTTATGCGTTATGCGTTATGCGTTATGCGTTATGCGTTATGCGTTATGCGTTATGCGTTATGCGCTATCCGTTATGCGTTATGCGTTATGCGTTATGCGTTATGCGTTATGCGTTATGCGTTATGCGTTATGCGTTATGCGTTATGCGTTATGCGTTAAGCGTTATGCGTTATGCGTTATGCGATATGTGTTATGCGTTATGCGTTATGCGTTGTGCGTTATGCATTATGCGTTATGCGTTATGCGTTACGCGTTATGCGTTAGGCGTTATGCGTTAAGCGTTATGCGTTATGCGTTATGCGTTATGTGTTATGCGTTATGCGTTATGCGTTATGCGTTATGCGTTATGCGTTATGCGTTATGCGTTATGCGTTATGCGTTATGCGTTATGCGTTATGCGTCTTGCGTTATCCGTTATGCGTTATGCGTTATGCGTTATGCGTTATGCGTTATGCGTTATGCGTTATGAGTTATGCGTTATGCGTTATGGGTTATGCGTTATGCGTTATTCGTTATGCGTTATCCGTTATGCGTTATGCGTTATGCGTTATGCGTTATGCGTTATGCGTTATGCGTTATGCGTTATGCGTTATGCGTTATGCGTTATGCGTTATGCGTTATGCGTCATGCGTTATGCGTTATGCGTTATGCGTTATGCGTTATCCGTTATGCGTTATCCGTTATGCGTTATGCGTTATGCGTTATGCGTTATGCGTTAAGCGTTATGCGTTATTCGTTATGCGTTATGCGTTACGCGTTATACGTTATGCGTTATGCGTGATGCGTTATGCGTTATGCGTTATCCGTTATGCGTTATGCGTTATGCGTTATCCGTTATGCGTTATGCGTTATGCGTTATGCGTTATGCGTTATGCGTTAAGCGTTATGCGTTATGCGTTATGCGATATGTGTTATGCGTTATGCGTTATGCGTTATGCGTTATGCGTTATGCGTTATGCGTTATGCGTTATGCGTTATGCGTTATGCGCTATCCGTTATGCGTTATGCGTTATGCGTTATCCGTTATGCGTTATGCGTTATGCGTTATGCGTTATGCGTTATGCGTTAAGCGTTATGCGTTATCCGTTATGCGTTATGCGTTATGCGTTATGCGTTATGCGTTATGCGTTATGCGTTAAGCGTTATGCGTTATGCGTTATGCGATATGTGTTATGCGTTATGCGTTATGCGTTGTGCGTTATGCATTATGCGTTATGCGTTATCCGTTATGCGTTATGCGTTATGCGTTATGCGTTATGCGTTATGCGTCATGCGTTATGCGTTATGCGTTACGCGTTATACGTTATGCGTTATGCGTGATGCGTTATGCGTTATGCGTTATGCGTTATGCGTTATGCGTTATGCGTTATGCGTTATGAGTTATGCGTTATGCGTTATGGGTTATGCGTTATGCGTTATTCGTTATGCGTTATCCGTTATGCGTTATGCGTTATGCGTTATGCGTTATGCGTTATGCGTTATGCGTTATGCGTTATGCGTTATGCGTTATGCGTTATGCGTTATGCGTCATGCGTTATGCGTTATGCGTTATGCGTTATGCGTTATGCGTTATCCGTTATGCGTTATCCGTTATGCGTTATGCGTTATGCGTTATGCGTTATGCGTTAAGCGTTATGCGTTATTCGTTATGCGTTATGCGTTACGCGTTATACGTTATGCGTTATGCGTGATGCGTTATGCGTTATGCGTTATGCGTTATGCGTTATGCGTTATGCGCTATCCGTTATGCGTTATGCGTTATGCGTTATCCGTTATGCGTTATGCGTTATGCGTTATGCGTTATGCGTTATGCGTTAAGCGTTATGCGTTATCCGTTATGCGTTATGCGTTATGCGTTATGCGTTATGCGTTATGCGTTATGCGTTAAGCGTTATGCGTTATGCGTTATGCGATATGTGTTATGCGTTATGCGTTATGCGTTGTGCGTTATGCATTATGCGTTATGCGTTACGCGTTATACGTTATGCGTTATGCGTGATGCGTTATGCGTTATGCGTTATGCGTTATGCGTTATGCGTTATGCGTTATGCGTTATGAGTTATGCGTTATGCGTTATGGGTTATGCGTTATGCGTTATTCGTTATGCGTTATCCGTTATGCGTTATGCGTTATGCGTTATGCGTTATGCGTTATGCGTTATGCGTTATGCGTTATGCGTTATGCGTTATGCGTTATGCGTTATGCGTTATGCGTCATGCGTTATGCGTTATGCGTTATGCGTTATGCGTTATCCGTTATGCGTTATCCGTTATGCGTTATGCGTTATGCGTTATGCGTTATGCGTTAAGCGTTATGCGTTATGCGTTATGCGATATGTGTTATGCGTTATGCGTTATGCGTTGTGCGTTATGCATTATGCGTTATGCGTTATCCGTTATGCGTTATGCGTTATGCGTTATGCGTTATGCGTTATGCGTCATGCGTTATGCGTTATGCGTTACGCGTTATACGTTATGCGTTATGCGTGATGCGTTATGCGTTATGCGTTATGCGTTATGCGTTATGCGTTATGCGTTATGCGTTATGAGTTATGCGTTATGCGTTATGGGTTATGCGTTATGCGTTATTCGTTATGCGTTATCCGTTATGCGTTATGCGTTATGCGTTATGCGTTATGCGTTATGCGTTATGCGTTATGCGTTATGCGTTATGCGTTATGCGTTATGCGTTATGCGTTATGCGTTATGCGTTATGCGTCATGCGTTATGCGTTATGCGTTATGCGTTATGCGTTATCCGTTATGCGTTATCCGTTATGCGTTATGCGTTATGCGTTATGCGTTATGCGTTAAGCGTTATGCGTTATTCGTTATGCGTTATGCGTTACGCGTTATACGTTATGCGTTATGCGTGATGCGTTATGCGTTATGCGTTATCCGTTATGCGTTATGCGTTATGCGTTATCCGTTATGCGTTATGCGTTATGCGTTATGCGTTATGCGTTATGCGTTAAGCGTTATGCGTTATGCGTTATGCGATATGTGTTATGCGTTATGCGTTATGCGTTATGCGTTATGCGTTATGCGTTATGCGTTATGCGTTATGCGTTATGCGTTATGCGCTATCCGTTATGCGTTATGCGTTATGCGTTATCCGTTATGCGTTATGCGTTATGCGTTATGCGTTATGCGTTATGCGTTAAGCGTTATGCGTTATCCGTTATGCGTTATGCGTTATGCGTTATGCGTTATGCGTTATGCGTTATGCGTTAAGCGTTATGCGTTATGCGTTATGCGATATGTGTTATGCGTTATGCGTTATGCGTTGTGCGTTATGCATTATGCGTTATGCGTTATCCGTTATGCGTTATGCGTTATGCGTTATGCGTTATGCGTTATGCGTCATGCGTTATGCGTTATGCGTTACGCGTTATACGTTATGCGTTATGCGTGATGCGTTATGCGTTATGCGTTATGCGTTATGCGTTATGCGTTATGCGTTATCCGTTATGCGTTATGCGTTATGCGTTATGCGTTATGCGTTATGCGTTATGCGTTATGCGTTAAGCGTTATGCGTTATGCGTTATGCGATATGTGTTATGCGTTATGCGTTATGCGTTATGCGTTATGCGTTATGCGTTATGCGTTATGCGTTATGCGTTATGCGTTATGCGTTATGCGTTATGCGCTATCCGTTATGCGTTATGCGTTATGCGTTATCCGTTATGCGTTATGCGTTATGCGTTATGCGTTATGCGTTATGCGTTAAGCGTTATGCGTTATCCGTTATGCGTTATGCGTTATGCGTTATGCGTTATGCGTTATGCGTTAAGCGTTATGCGTTATGCGTTATGCGATATGTGTTATGCGTTATGCGTTATGCGTTGTGCGTTATGCATTATGCGTTATGCGTTATGCGTTACGCGTTATGCGTTAGGCGTTATGCGTTAAGCGTTATGCGTTATGCGTTATGCGTTATGTGTTATGCGTTATGCGTTATGCGTTATGCGTTATGCGTTATGCGTTATGCGTTATGCGTTATGCGTTATGCGTTATGCGTTATGCGTTATGCGTTATGCGTTATGCGTTATGCGTTATGCGTTATGCGTTATGCGTTATGCGTTATGCGTTATGCGTTATGCGTTATGCGTTATGCGTTATGCGTTATGCGTTATGCGTTATGCGTTATGCGTTATGCGTTATGCGTTATGCGTTATGCGTTATGCGTTATGCGTTATGCGTTATGCGTTATGCGTTATGCGTTATGCGTTATGCGTTATGCGTTATGCGTTATGCGTTATGCGTTATGCGTTATGCGTTATGCGTCTTGCGTTATCCGTTATGCGTTATGCGTTATGCGTTACGCGTTATACGTTATGCGTTATGCGTGATGCGTTATGCGTTATGCGTTATGCGTTATGCGTTATGCGTTATGCGTTATGCGTTATGCGTTATGCGTTATGCGTTATGCGTTATGCGTTATGCGTTATGCGTTATGCGTTATGCGTTATGCGTTATCCGTTATGCGTTATGCGTTATGCGTTATGCGTTATGCGTTATGCGTCATGCGTTATGCGTTATGCGTTACGCGTTATACGTTATGCGTTATGCGTGATGCGTTATGCGTTATGCGTTATGCGTTATGCGTTATGCGTTATGCGTTATGCGTTATGCGTTATGCGTTATGCGTTATGCGTTATGCGTTATGCGTTATGCGTTATGCGTTATGCGTTATGCGTTATGCGTTATGCGTTATGCGTTATGCGTTATGCGTTATGCGTTATGCGTTATGCGTTATGCGTTATGCGTTATGCGTTATGCGTTATGCGTTATGCGTTATCCGTTATGCGTTATGCGTTATGCGTTATGCGTTATGCGTTATGCGTCATGCGTTATGCATTATGCGTTATGCGTTATGCGTTGTGCGTTATGCGGTATGCGTTATGCGTTATGCGTTATGCGTTATGCGTTATGCGTTATGCGTTATGCGTTATGCGTTATGCGTTATGCGTTATGCGTTATGCGTTATGCGTTATGCGTTATGCGTTATCCGTTATGCGTTATGCGTAATGCGTTATGCGTTATGCGTTATGCGTTATGCGTTATGCGTTATGCGTTAAGCGTTATGCGTTATTCGTTATGCGTTATGCGATAAGCGTTATGCGTTATGCGTTATGCGTTATGCGTTATGAGCTATGCGTTATGCGTTATGCGTTATGCGTCATGCGTTATGCGTTATGCGTTATGTGTTATGCGTTATGCGTTATGCGTTATGCGTTATGCGTTATGCGTTATGCGTTATGCGTTATGCGTTATGCGTTATCCGTTATGCGTTATGCGTTATGCGTTATGCGTTATGCGTTATGCGTTATGCGTTATGCGTTATGCGTTATGCGTTATGCGTTATCCGTTATGCGTTATCCGTTATGCGTTATGCGTTATGCGTTATGCGTTATGCGTTATGCGTTATGCGTTATGCGTCTTGCGTTATCCGTTATGCGTTATGCGTTATGCGTTATGCGTTATGCGTTATGCGTTATGCGTTATGCGTTATGCGTTATGCGTTATGGGTTATGCGTTATGCGTTATGCATTATGCGTTATGCGTTATGCGTTACGCGTTATGCGTTAGGCGTTATGCGTTAAGCGTTATGCGTTATGCGTTATGCGTTATGCGTTATGTGTTATGCGTTATGCGTTATGCGTTATGCGTTATGCGTTATGCGTTATGCGTTATGCGTTATGCGTTATGCGTTATGCGTTATGCGTTATGCGTTATGCGTTATGCGTTATGAGTTATGCGTTATGCGTTATGCGTTATGCGTTATGCGTTATGCGTTATGCGTTATGCGTTATGCGTTATGCGTTATGCGTTATGCGTTATGCGTTATGCGTTATGCGTTATGCGTTATGCGTTATGCGTTATGCGTTATGCGTTATCCGTTATGCGTTATCCGTTATGCGTTATGCGTTAAGCGTTATGCGTTATGCGTTATGAGCTATGCGTTAAGCGTTATGCGTTATGCATTATGCGTTATGCGTTATGCGTAATGCGTTATGCGTTAAGCGTTATGCGTTATGCGTTATGCGTTATGCGTTATGCGTTATGCGTTATGCGTTATGCGTTATGCGTTATGCGTTATGCGTTATGCGTTATGCGTTATGCGTTATGCGTTATGCGTTATGCGTTATGCGTTATGCGTTATGCGTTATGGGTTATGGGTTATGCGTTATGCGTTATGCGTTATGCGTTATGCGTTATGCGTTATGCGTCATGCGTTATGCGTTATGCGTCATGCGTTATGCGTTATGCGTTATGCGTTATGCGTTATGCGTTATGCGTTATCCGTTATGCGTTATCCGTTATGCGTTATGCGTTATGCGTTATGCGTTAAGCGTTAAGCGTTATGCGTTATTCGTTATGCGTTATGCGTTACGCGTTATACGTTATGCGTTATGCGTGATGCGTTATGCGTTATGCGTTATCCGTTATGCGTTATGCGTTATGCGTTATGCGTTATGCGTTATCCGTTATGCGTTATGCGTTATGCGTTATGCGTTATGCGTTAAGCGTTATGCGTTATGCGTTATGCGATATGTGTTATGCGTTATGCGTTATGCGTTATGCGTTATGCGTTATGCCTTATGCGTTATGCGTTATGCGTTATGCGTTATGCGCTATCCGTTATGCGTTATGCGTTATGCGTTATCCGTTATGCGTTATGCGTTATGCGTTATGCGTTATGCGTTATGCGTTAAGCGTTATGCGTTATCCGTTATGCGTTATGCGTTATGCGTTATGCGTTATGCGTTATGCGTTATGCGTTATGCGTTAAGCGTTATGCGTTATGCGTTATGCGATATGTGTTATGCGTTATGCGTTATGCGTTGTGCGTTATGCATTATGCGTTATGCGTTATGCGTTACGCGTTATGCGTTATGCGCTATCCGTTATGCGTTATGCGTTATGCGTTATCCGTTATGCGTTATGCGTTATGCGTTATGCGTTATGCGTTATGCGTTAAGCGTTATGCGTTATCCGTTATGCGTTATGCGTTATGCGTTATGCGTTAGGCGTTATGCGTTAAGCGTTATGCGTTATGCGTTATGCGTTATGCGTTATGCGTTATGCGTTATGTGTTATGCGTTATGCGTTATGCGTTATGCGTTATGCGTTATGCGTTATGCGTTATGCGTTATGCGTTATGCGTTATCCGTTATGCGTTATGCGTTATGCGTTATGCGTTATGCGTTATGCGTTAAGCGTTATGCGTTATCCGTTATGCGTTATGCGTTATGCGTTATGCGTTATGCGTTATGCGTTATGCGTTATGCGTTAAGCGTTATGCGTTATGCGATATGTGTTATGCGTTATGCGTTATGCGTTATGCGTTATGCGTTATGCGTTATGCGTTATGCGTTATGCGTTATGCGTTATGCGTTATGCGCTATCCGTTATGCGTTATGCGTTATGCGTTATCCGTTATGCGTTATGCGTTATGCGTTATGCGTTATGCGTTATGCGTTAAGCGTAATGCGTTATGCGTTAAGCGTTATGCGTTATGCGTTATGCGTTATGCGTTAAGCGTTATGCGTTATGCGTTATGCGTTATGCGTTATGGGTTATGCGTTATGCGTTATGCGTTATGCGTTATGGGTTATGGGTTATGCGTTATGCGTTATGCGTTATGCGTTATGCGTCATGCGTTATGCGTTATGCGTTATGCGTTATGCGTTATGCGTTATGCGATATGCGTTATGCGTTATGCGTTATGCGTTATGCGTTATGCGTTATGCGTTATGCGTTATGCGTTATGCGTTATGCGTTATGCGTTATGCGTTATGCGTTATGCGTTATCCGTTATGCGTTATGCGTTAAGCGTTCTGCGTTATGCGTTATGAGCTATGCGTTAAGCGTTATGCGTTATGCATTATGCGTTATGCGTTATGCGTAATGCGTTATGCGTTAAGCGTTATGCGTTATGCGTTATGCGTTATGCGTTATGCGTTATGCGTTATGCGTTATGCGTTATGCGTTATGCGTTATGCGTTATGCGTTATGCGTTATGCGTTATGCGTTATGCGTTATGCGTTATGCGTTATGCGTTATGCGTTATGCGTTATGCGTTATGCGTTATGCGTTATGCGTTATGCGTTATGCGTTATGCGTTATGCGTTATGCGTTATGCGTTATCCGTTATCCGTTATGCGTTATGCGTTATGCGTTATCCGTTATGCGTTATGCGTTATGCGTTATGCGTTATGCGTTAAGCGTTATGCGTTATGCGTTATGCGATATGTGTTATGCGTTATGCGTTATGCGTTGTGCGTTATGCATTATGCGTTATGCGTTATGCGTTATGCGTTACGCGTTATGCGTTAGGCGTTATGCGTTAAGCGTTATGCGTTATGCGTTATGCGTTATGCGTTATGCGTTATGTGTTATGCGTTATGCGTTATGCGTTATGCGTTATGCGTTATGCGTTATGCGTTATGCGTTATGCGTTATGCGTTATGCGTTATGCGTTATCCGTTATGCGTTATGCGTTATGCGTTAAGCGTTATGCGTTATTCGTTATGCGTTATGCGTTACGCGTTATACGTTATGCGTTATGCGTGATGCGTTATGCGTTATGCGTTATCCGTTATGCGTTATGCGTTATGCGTTATGCGTTATCCGTTATGCGTTATGCGTTATGCGTTATGCGTTATGCGTTAAGCGTTATGCGTTATGCGTTATGCGATATGTGTTATGCGTTATGCGTTATGCGTTATGCGTTATGCGTTATGCGTTATGCGTTATGCGTTATGCGTTATGCGTTATGCGTTATGCGTTATGCGTTATGCGCTATCCGTTATGCGTTATGCGTTATGCGTTATGCGTTATGCGTTATGCGTTATGCGTTATGCGTTATGCGTTATGCGTTAAGCGTTATGCGTTATGCGTTATGCGATATGTGTTATGCGTTATGCGTTATGCGTTGTGCGTTGTGCGTTATGCATTATGCGTTATGCGTTATGCGTTACGCGTTATGCGTTAGGCGTTATGCGTTAAGCGTTATGCGTTATGCGTTATGCGTTATGTGTTATGCGTTATGCGTTATGCGTTATGCGTTATGCGTTATGCGTTATGCGTTATGCGTTATGCGTTATGCGTTATGCGTTATGCGTTATGCGTTATGCGTTATGCGTCTTGCGTTATCCGTTATGCGTTATGCGTTATGCGTTATGCGTTATGCGTTATGCGTTATGCGTTATGCGTTATGCGTTATGCGTTATGGGTTATGCGTTATGCGTTATTCGTTATGCGTTATCCGTTATGCGTTATGCGTTATGCGTTATGCGTTATGCGTTATGCGTTATGCGTTATGCGTTATGCGTTATGCGTTATGCGTTATGCGTTATGCGTTATGCGTTATGCGTCATGCGTTATGCGTTATGCGTTATGCGTTATGCGTTATGCGTTATGCGTTATGCGTTATCCGTTATGCGTTATCCGTTATGCGTTATGCGTTATGCGTTATGCGTTAAGCGTTATGCGTTATTCGTTATGCGTTATGCGTTACGCGTTATACGTTATGCGTTATGCGTGATGCGTTATGCGTTATGCGTTATCCGTTATGCGTTATGCGTTATGCGTTATCCGTTATGCGTTATGCGTTATGCGTTATGCGTTATGCGTTATGCGTTATGCGTGATGCGTTATGCGTTATGCGTTATCCGTTATGCGTTATGCGTTATGCGTTATCCGTTATGCGTTATGCGTTATGCGTTATGCGTTATGCGTTATGCGTTAAGCGTTATGCGTTATGCGTTATGCGATATGTGTTATGCGTTATGCGTTATGCGTTATGCGTTATGCGTTATGCGTTATGCGTTATGCGTTATGCGTTATGCGTTATGCGCTATCCGTTATGCGTTATGCGTTATGCGTTATCCGTTATGCGTTATGCGTTATGCGTTATGCGTTATGCGTTATGCGTTAAGCGTTATGCGTTATCCGTTATGCGTTATGCGTTATGCGTTATGCGTTATGCGTTATGCGTTATGCGTTAAGCGTTATGCGTTATGCGTTATGCGTTATGCGTTATGCGTCTTGCGTTATCCGTTATGCGTTATGCGTTATGCGTTATGCGTTATGCGTTATGCGTTATGCGTTATGCGTTATGCGTTATGCGTTATGGGTTATGCGTTATGCGTTATGCATTATGCGTTATGCGTTATGCGTTACGCGTTATGCGTTAGGCGTTATGCGTTAAGCGTTATGCGTTATGCGTTATGCGTTATGCGTTATGTGTTATGCGTTATGCGTTATGCGTTATGCGTTATGCGTTATGCGTTATGCGTTATGCGTTATGCGTTATGCGTTATGCGTTATGCGTTATGCGTTATGCGTTATGCGTTATGAGTTATGCGTTATGCGTTATGCGTTATGCGTTATGCGTTATGCGTTATGCGTTATGCGTTATGCGTTATGCGTTATGCGTTATGCGTTATGCGTTATGCGTTATGCGTTATGCGTTATGCGTTATGCGTTATGCGTTATGCGTTATGCGTTATGCGTTATCCGTTATGCGTTATCCGTTATGCGTTATGCGTTAAGCGTTATGCGTTATGCGTTATGAGCTATGCGTTAAGCGTTATGCGTTATGCATTATGCGTTATGCGTTATGCGTAATGCGTTATGCGTTAAGCGTTATGCGTTATGCGTTATGCGTTATGCGTTATGCGTTATGCGTTATGCGTTATGCGTTATGCGTTATGCGTTATGCGTTATGCGTTATGCGTTATGCGTTATGCGTTATGCGTTATGCGTTATGCGTTATGCGTTATGCGTTATGCGTTATGGGTTATGGGTTATGCGTTATGCGTTATGCGTTATGCGTTATGCGTTATGCGTTATGCGTCATGCGTTATGCGTTATGCGTCATGCGTTATGCGTTATGCGTTATGCGTTATGCGTTATCCGTTATGCGTTATCCGTTATGCGTTATGCGTTATGCGTTATGCGTTAAGCGTTAAGCGTTATGCGTTATTCGTTATGCGTTATGCGTTACGCGTTATACGTTATGCGTTATGCGTGATGCGTTATGCGTTATGCGTTATCCGTTATGCGTTATGCGTTATGCGTTATGCGTTATGCGTTATCCGTTATGCGTTATGCGTTATGCGTTATGCGTTAAGCGTTATGCGTTATGCGTTATGCGATATGTGTTATGCGTTATGCGTTATGCGTTATGCGTTATGCGTTATGCCTTATGCGTTATGCGTTATGCGTTATGCGTTATGCGCTATCCGTTATGCGTTATGCGTTATGCGTTATCCGTTATGCGTTATGCGTTATGCGTTATGCGTTATGCGTTATGCGTTAAGCGTTATGCGTTATCCGTTATGCGTTATGCGTTATGCGTTATGCGTTATGCGTTATGCGTTATGCGTTATGCGTTAAGCGTTATGCGTTATGCGTTATGCGATATGTGTTATGCGTTATGCGTTATGCGTTGTGCGTTATGCATTATGCGTTATGCGTTATGCGTTACGCGTTATGCGTTATGCGCTATCCGTTATGCGTTATGCGTTATGCGTTATCCGTTATGCGTTATGCGTTATGCGTTATGCGTTATGCGTTATGCGTTAAGCGTTATGCGTTATCCGTTATGCGTTATGCGTTATGCGTTATGCGTTAGGCGTTATGCGTTAAGCGTTATGCGTTATGCGTTATGCGTTATGCGTTATGCGTTATGCGTTATGTGTTATGCGTTATGCGTTATGCGTTATGCGTTATGCGTTATGCGTTATGCGTTATGCGTTATGCGTTATGCGTTATCCGTTATGCGTTATGCGTTATGCGTTATGCGTTATGCGTTATGCGTTAAGCGTTATGCGTTATCCGTTATGCGTTATGCGTTATGCGTTATGCGTTATGCGTTATGCGTTATGCGTTATGCGTTAAGCGTTATGCGTTATGCGATATGTGTTATGCGTTATGCGTTATGCGTTATGCGTTATGCGTTATGCGTTATGCGTTATGCGTTATGCGTTATGCGTTATGCGTTATGCGCTATCCGTTATGCGTTATGCGTTATGCGTTATCCGTTATGCGTTATGCGTTATGCGTTATGCGTTATGCGTTATGCGTTAAGCGTAATGCGTTATGCGTTAAGCGTTATGCGTTATGCGTTATGCGTTATGCGTTAAGCGTTATGCGTTATGCGTTATGCGTTATGCGTTATGGGTTATGCGTTATGCGTTATGCGTTATGCGTTATGGGTTATGGGTTATGCGTTATGCGTTATGCGTTATGCGTTATGCGTCATGCGTTATGCGTTATGCGTTATGCGTTATGCGTTATGCGTTATGCGATATGCGTTATGCGTTATGCGTTATGCGTTATGCGTTATGCGTTATGCGTTATGCGTTATGCGTTATGCGTTATGCGTTATGCGTTATGCGTTATGCGTTATGCGTTATCCGTTATGCGTTATGCGTTAAGCGTTCTGCGTTATGCGTTATGAGCTATGCGTTAAGCGTTATGCGTTATGCATTATGCGTTATGCGTTATGCGTAATGCGTTATGCGTTAAGCGTTATGCGTTATGCGTTATGCGTTATGCGTTATGCGTTATGCGTTATGCGTTATGCGTTATGCGTTATGCGTTATGCGTTATGCGTTATGCGTTATGCGTTATGCGTTATGCGTTATGCGTTATGCGTTATGCGTTATGCGTTATGCGTTATGCGTTATGCGTTATGCGTTATGCGTTATGCGTTATGCGTTATGCGTTATGCGTTATGCGTTATGCGTTATCCGTTATCCGTTATGCGTTATGCGTTATGCGTTATCCGTTATGCGTTATGCGTTATGCGTTATGCGTTATGCGTTAAGCGTTATGCGTTATGCGTTATGCGATATGTGTTATGCGTTATGCGTTATGCGTTGTGCGTTATGCATTATGCGTTATGCGTTATGCGTTATGCGTTACGCGTTATGCGTTAGGCGTTATGCGTTAAGCGTTATGCGTTATGCGTTATGCGTTATGCGTTATGCGTTATGTGTTATGCGTTATGCGTTATGCGTTATGCGTTATGCGTTATGCGTTATGCGTTATGCGTTATGCGTTATGCGTTATGCGTTATGCGTTATCCGTTATGCGTTATGCGTTATGCGTTAAGCGTTATGCGTTATTCGTTATGCGTTATGCGTTACGCGTTATACGTTATGCGTTATGCGTGATGCGTTATGCGTTATGCGTTATCCGTTATGCGTTATGCGTTATGCGTTATGCGTTATCCGTTATGCGTTATGCGTTATGCGTTATGCGTTATGCGTTAAGCGTTATGCGTTATGCGTTATGCGATATGTGTTATGCGTTATGCGTTATGCGTTATGCGTTATGCGTTATGCGTTATGCGTTATGCGTTATGCGTTATGCGTTATGCGTTATGCGTTATGCGTTATGCGCTATCCGTTATGCGTTATGCGTTATGCGTTATGCGTTATGCGTTATGCGTTATGCGTTATGCGTTATGCGTTATGCGTTAAGCGTTATGCGTTATGCGTTATGCGATATGTGTTATGCGTTATGCGTTATGCGTTGTGCGTTATGCATTATGCGTTATGCGTTATGCGTTACGCGTTATGCGTTAGGCGTTATGCGTTAAGCGTTATGCGTTATGCGTTATGCGTTATGTGTTATGCGTTATGCGTTATGCGTTATGCGTTATGCGTTATGCGTTATGCGTTATGCGTTATGCGTTATGCGTTATGCGTTATGCGTTATGCGTTATGCGTTATGCGTCTTGCGTTATCCGTTATGCGTTATGCGTTATGCGTTATGCGTTATGCGTTATGCGTTATGCGTTATGCGTTATGCGTTATGCGTTATGGGTTATGCGTTATGCGTTATTCGTTATGCGTTATCCGTTATGCGTTATGCGTTATGCGTTATGCGTTATGCGTTATGCGTTATGCGTTATGCGTTATGCGTTATGCGTTATGCGTTATGCGTTATGCGTTATGCGTTATGCGTCATGCGTTATGCGTTATGCGTTATGCGTTATGCGTTATCCGTTATGCGTTATCCGTTATGCGTTATGCGTTATGCGTTATGCGTTAAGCGTTATGCGTTATTCGTTATGCGTTATGCGTTACGCGTTATACGTTATGCGTTATGCGTGATGCGTTATGCGTTATGCGTTATCCGTTATGCGTTATGCGTTATGCGTTATCCGTTATGCGTTATGCGTTATGCGTTATGCGTTATGCGTTATGCGTTATGCGTGATGCGTTATGCGTTATGCGTTATCCGTTATGCGTTATGCGTTATGCGTTATCCGTTATGCGTTATGCGTTATGCGTTATGCGTTATGCGTTATGCGTTAAGCGTTATGCGTTATGCGTTATGCGATATGTGTTATGCGTTATGCGTTATGCGTTATGCGTTATGCGTTATGCGTTATGCGTTATGCGTTATGCGTTATGCGTTATGCGCTATCCGTTATGCGTTATGCGTTATGCGTTATCCGTTATGCGTTATGCGTTATGCGTTATGCGTTATGCGTTATGCGTTAAGCGTTATGCGTTATCCGTTATGCGTTATGCGTTATGCGTTATGCGTTATGCGTTATGCGTTATGCGTTAAGCGTTATGCGTTATGCGTTATGCGTTATGCGTTATGCGTTATGCGTTATGCGTTATGCGTTATGCGTTATGCGTTATGCGTTATGCGTTATGCGTTATGCGTTACGCGTTATGCGTTATGCGTTATGCGTTATGCGTTATGCGTTATGCGTTATGCGTTATGCGTTATCCGTTATCCGTTATGCGTTATGCGTTATGCGTTATCCGTTATGCGTTATGCGTTATGCGTTATGCGTTAAGCGTTATGCGTTATGCGTTATGCGATATGTGTTATGCGTTATGCGTTATGCGTTGTGCGTTATGCGTTATGCGTTATGCGTTATGCGTTATGCGTTATGCGTTATGCGTTATGCGTTATCCGTTATGCGTTATGCGTTATGCGTTATGCGTTATGCGTTATGCGTTAAGCGTTATGCGTTATCCGTTATGCGTTATGCGTTATGCGTTATGCGTTATGCGTTATGCGTTATGCGTTAAGCGTTATGCGTTATGCGATATGTGTTATGCGTTATGCGTTATGCGTTATGCGTTATGCGTTATGCGTTATGCGTTATGCGTTATGCGTTATGCGTTATGCGTTATCCGTTATGCGTTATGCGTTATGCGTTATGCGTTATCCGTTATGCGTTATGCGTTATGCGTTATGCGTTATGCGTTATGCGTTAAGCGTTATGCGTTATCCGTTATGCGTTATGCGTTATGCGTTATGCGTTATGCGTTATGCGTTATGCGTTAAGCGTTATGCGTTATGCGTTATGCGATATGTGTTATGCGTTATGCGTTATGCGTTGTGCGTTATGCATTATGCGTTATGCGTTATGCGTTACGCGTTATGCGTTAGGCGTTATGCGTTAAGCGTTATGCGTTATGCGTTATGCGTTATGCGTTATGCGTTATGCGTCATGCGTTATGCGTTATGCGTTATGCGTTATGCGTTATGCGTTATGCGTTATGCGTTATGCGTTATGCGTTATGCGTTATGCGTTATGCGTTATGCGTTATGCGTTATGCGTTATGCGTTATGCGTTATGCGTTATGCGTTATGCGTTATGCGTTATGCGTTATGCGTTATGCGTTATGCGTTATGCGTTATGCGTTATGCGTTATGCGTTATGCGTTATGCGTTATGCGTTATGCGTTATGCGTTATCCGTTATCCGTTATGCGTTATGCGTTATGCGTTATCCGTTATGCGTTATGCGTTATGCGTTATGCGTTATGCGTTAAGCGTTATGCGTTATGCGTTATGCGATATGTGTTATGCGTTATGCGTTATGCGTTGTGCGTTATGCATTATGCGTTATGCGTTATGCGTTATGCGTTACGCGTTATGCGTTAGGCGTTATGCGTTAAGCGTTATGCGTTATGCGTTATGCGTTATGCGTTATGCGTTATGTGTTATGCGTTATGCGTTATGCGTTATGCGTTATGCGTTATGCGTTATGCGTTATGCGTTATGCGTTATGCGTTATGCGTTATGCGTTATGCGTTATGCGTTATGCGTTATGCGTTATGCGTTATGCGTTATCCGTTATCCGTTATGCGTTATGCGTTATGCGTTATCCGTTATGCGTTATGCGTTATGCGTTATGCGTTATGCGTTAAGCGTTATGCGTTATGCGTTATGCGATATGTGTTATGCGTTATGCGTTATGCGTTGTGCGTTATGCATTATGCGTTATGCGTTATGCGTTATGCGTTACGCGTTATGCGTTAGGCGTTATGCGTTAAGCGTTATGCGTTATGCGTTATGCGTTATGCGTTATGCGTTATGTGTTATGCGTTATGCGTTATGCGTTATGCGTTATGCGTTATGCGTTATGCGTTATGCGTTATGCGTTATGCGTTATGCGTTATGCGTTATCCGTTATGCGTTATGCGTTATGCGTTAAGCGTTATGCGTTATTCGTTATGCGTTATGCGTTACGCGTTATACGTTATGCGTTATGCGTGATGCGTTATGCGTTATGCGTTATCCGTTATGCGTTATGCGTTATGCGTTATCCGTTATGCGTTATGCGTTATGCGTTATGCGTTATGCGTTAAGCGTTATGCGTTATGCGTTATGCGTTATGCGTTATGCGTTATGCGTTATGCGTTATGTGTTATGCGTTATGCGTTATGCGTTATGCGTTATGCGTTATGCGTTATGCGTTATGCGTTATGCGTTATGCGTTATGCGTTATGCGTTATGCGTTATGCGTTATGCGTTATGCGTTATGCGTTATGCGTTATGCGTTATTCGTTATGCGTTATGCGTTACGCGTTATGCGTTATGCGTTATGCGTGATGCGTTATGCGTTATGCGTTATCCGTTATGCGTTATGCGTTATGCGTTATGCGTTATGCGTTATGCGTTATGCGTTATGCGTTATGCGTTATGCGTTATGCGTTATGCGTTATGCGTTATGCGTTATGGGTTATGGGTTATGCGTTATGCGTTATGCGTTACGCGTTATGCGTTATGCGTCATGCGTTATGCGTTATGCGTTATGCGTTATGCGTTATGCTTTATGCGATATGCGTTATGCGTTATGCGTTATGCGTTATGCGTTATGCGTTATGCGTTATGCGTTATGCGTTATGCGTTATGCGTCTTGCGTTATCCGTTATGCGTTATGCGTTATGCGTTATGCGTTATACGTTATGCGTTATGCGTGATGCGTTATGCGTTATGCGTTATGCGTTATGCGTTACGCGTTATACGTTATGCGTTATGCGTGATGCGTTATGCGTTATGCGTTATGCGTTATGCGTTATGCGTTATGCGTTATGCGTTATCCGTTATGCGTTATCCGTTATGCGTTATGCGTTAAGCGTTATGCGTTATGCGTTATGCGTTATGCGTTATGCGTTATGCGTTATCCGTTATGCGTTATCCGTTATGCGTTATGCGTTAAGCGTTATGCGTTATGCGTTATGCGTTATGCGTTATGCGTTATGCGTTATGCGTCTTGCGTTATCCGTTATGCGTTATGCGTTATGCGTTATGCGTTATGCGTTATGCGTTATGCGTTATGCGTTATGCGTTATGCGTTATGCGTTATGCGTTATGCGTTATGGGTTATGCGTTATGCGTTATTCGTTATGCGTTATGCATTATGCGTTATCCGTTATGCGTTATGCGTTATGCGTTATGCGTTATGCGTTATGCGTTATGCGTTATGCGTTATGCGTTATGCGTTATGCGTTATGCGTTATGCGTTATGCGTTATGCGTTATGCGTTATGCGTTATGCGTTATGCGTTATGCGTTATGCGTTATGCGTTATGCGTTATGTGTTATGCGTTATGCGTTATCCGTTATGCGTTATCCGTTATGCGTTATGCGTTAAGCGTTATGCGTTATGCGTTATGAGCTATGCGTTAAGCGTTATGCGTTATGCATTATGCGTTATGCGTTATGCGTAATGCGTTATGCGTTAAGCGTTATGCGTTATGCGTTATGCGTTATGCGTTATGCGTTATGCGTTATGCGTTATGCGTTATGCGTTATGCGTTATGCGTTATGCGTTATGGGTTATGGGTTATGCGTTATGCGTTATGCGTTATGCGTTATGCGTTATGCGTTATGCGTTATGCGTTATGCGTTATGCGTTATGCGTTATGCGTTATGCGTTATGCGTTATGCGTTATGCGTTATGCGTTATGCGTTATGCGTTATGCGTTATGCGTTATGCGTTATGCGTTATGCGTTATGCGTTATGCGTTATGCGTTATGCGTTATGCGTTATGCGTTATGCGTTATGCGTTATGCGTTATGCGTTATGCGTTATGCGTTATGCGTTATGCGTTATGCGTTATGCGTTATGCGTTATGCGTTATGCGTTATGCGTTATGCGTTATGCGTTATGCGTTATGCGTTATGCGTTACGCGTTACGCGTTATGCGTTATGCGTTATGCGTTATGCGTTATGCGTTATGCGTTATGCGTTATCCGTTATCCGTTATGCGTTATGCGTTATGCGTTATCCGTTATGCGTTATGCGTTATGCGTTATGCGTTAAGCGTTATGCGTTATGCGTTATGCGATATGTGTTATGCGTTATGCGTTATGAGTTGTGCGTTATGCATTATGCGTTATGCGTTATGCGTTATGCGTTATGCGTTACGCGTTATGCGTTAGGCGTTATGCGTTAAGCGTTATGCGTTATGCGTTATGCGTTATCCGTTATGCGTTATGCGTTATGCGTTATGCGTTAAGCGTTATGCGTTATGCGTTATGCGATATGTGTTATGCGTTATGCGTTATGCGTTGTGCGTTATGCATTATGCGTTATGCGTTATGCGTTATGCGTTACGCGTTATGCGTTAGGCGTTATGCGTTAAGCGTTATGCGTTATGCGTTATGCGTTATGCGTTATGCGTTATGTGTTATGCGTTATGCGTTATGCGTTATGCGTTATGCGTTATGCGTTATGCGTTATGCGTTATGCGTTATGCGTTATGCGTTATGCGTTATGCGTTATGCGTTATCCGTTATGCGTTATGCGTTATGCGTTAAGCGTTATGCGTTATTCGTTATGCGTTATGCGTTACGCGTTATACGTTATGCGTTATGCGTGATGCGTTATGAGTTATGCGTTATCCGTTATGCGTTATGCGTTATGCGTTATCCGTTATCCGTTATGCGTTATGCGTTATGCGTTATGCGTTAAGCGTTATGCGTTATGCGTTATGCGATATGTGTTATGCGTTATGCGTTATGCGTTATGCGTTATGCGTTATGCGTTATGCGTTATGCGTTATGCGTTATGCGTTATGCGTTATGCGTTATGCGCTATCCGTTATGCGTTATGCGTTATGCGTTATGCGTTATGCGTTATGCGTTATGCGTTATGCGTTAAGCGTTATGCGTTATGCGTTATGCGATATGTGTTATGCGTTATGCGTTATGCGTTGTGCGTTATGCATTATGCGTTATGCGTTATGCGTTACGCGTTATGCGTTAGGCGTTATGCGTTAAGCGTTATGCGTTATGCGTTATGCGTTATGCGTTATGCGTTATGCGTTATGCGTTATGCGTTATGCGTTATGCGTTATGCGTTATGCGTTATGCGTTATGCGTTATGCGTTATGCGTTATGCGTTATGCGTTATGCGTTATGCGTTATGCGTTATGCGTCTTGCGTTATCCGTTATGCGTTATGCGTTATGCGTTATGCGTTATGCGTTATGCGTTATGCGTTATGCGTTATGCGTTATGCGTTATGCGTTATGCGTTATGCGTTATGCGTTATGCGTTATGGGTTATGCGTTATGCGTTATTCGTTATGCGTTATCCGTTATGCGTTATGCGTTATGCGTTATGCGTTATGCGTTATGCGTTATGCGTTATGCGTTATGCGTTATGCGTTATGCGTTATGCGTTATGCGTTATGCGTTATGCGTTATGCGTTATGCGTTATGCGTTATGCGTCATGCGTTATGCGTTATGCGTTATGCGTTATGCGTTATGCGTTATCCGTTATGCGTTATCCGTTATGCGTTATGCGTTATGCGTTATGCGTTAAGCGTTATGCGTTATTCGTTATGCGTTATGCGTTACGCGTTATACGTTATGCGTTATGCGTGATGCGTTATGCGTTATGCGTTATCCGTTATGCGTTATGCGTTATGCGTTATCCGTTATGCGTTATGCGTTATGCGTTATGCGTTATGCGTTATGCGTTAAGCGTTATGCGTTATGCGTTATGCGATATGTGTTATGCGTTATGCGTTATGCGTTATGCGTTATGTGTTATGCGTTATGCGTTATGCGTTATGCGTTATGCGTTATGCGTTATGCGTTATGCGTTATGCGTTATGCGTTATGCGTTATGCGTTATGCGTTATGCGTTATGCGTTATGCGTTATGCGTTATGCGTTATGCGTTATGCGTTATGCGTTATGCGTTATGCGTTATGCGTTATGCGTTATGCGTTATGCGTTATGCGTTATGCGTTATGCGTTATGCGTTATGCGTTATGCGTTATGCGTTATGCGTTATGCGTTATCCGTTATGCGTTATCCGTTATGCGTTATGCGTTATGCGTTAAGCGTTATGCGTTATGCGTTATGAGCTATGCGTTAAGCGTTATGCGTTATGCATTATGCGTTATGCGTTATGCGTAATGCGTTATGCGTTAAGCGTTATGCGTTATGCGTTATGCGTTATGCGTTATGCGTTATGCGTTATGCGTTATGCGTTATGCGTTATGCGTTATGCGTTATGCGTTATGGGTTATGGGTTATGCGTTATGCGTTATGCGTTATGCGTTATGCGTTATGCGTTATGCGTCATGCGTTATGCGTTATGCGTTATGCGTTATGCGTTATGCGTTATGCGATATGCGTTATGCGTTATGCGTTATGCGTTATGCGTTATGCGTTATGCGTTATGCGTTATGCGTTATGCGTCTTGCGTTATCCGTTATGCGTTATGCGTTATGCGTTATGCGTTATACGTTATGCGTTATGCGTGATGCGTTATGCGTTATGCGTTATGCGTTATGCGTTACGCGTTATACGTTATGCGTTATGCGTGATGCGTTATGCGTTATGCGTTATGCGTTATGCGTTATGCGTTATGCGTTATGCGTTATGCGTTATCCGTTATGCGTTATCCGTTATGCGTTATGCGTTAAGCGTTATGCGTTATGCGTTATGCGTTATGCGTTATGCGTTATGCGTTATGCGTTATGCGTTATGCGTTATGCGTTATGCGTCTTGCGTTATCCGTTATGCGTTATGCGTTATGCGTTATGCGTTATACGTTATGCGTTATGCGTGATGCGTTATGCGTTATGCGTTATGCGTTATGCGTTATGCGTTATGCGTTATGCGTTATGCGTTATGCGTTATGCGTTATCCGTTATGCGTTATCCGTTATGCGTTATGCGTTAAGCGTTATGCGTTATGCGTTATGCGTTATGCGTTATGCGTTATGCGTTATGCGTTATGCGTCTTGCGTTATCCGTTATGCGTTATGCGTTATGCGTTATGCGTTATGCGTTATGCGTTATGCGTTATGCGTTATGCGTTATGCGTTATGCGTTATGCGTTATGCGTTATGCGTTATGCGTTATGGGTTATGCGTTATGCGTTATTCGTTATGCGTTATGCATTATGCGTTATCCGTTATGCGTTATGCGTTATGCGTTATGCGTTATGCGTTATGCGTTATGCGTTATGCGTTATGCGTTATGCGTTATGCGTTATGCGTTATGCGTTATGCGTTATGCGTTATGCGTTATGCGTTATGCGTTATGCGTTATGCGTTATGCGTTATGCGTTATGCGTTATGCGTTATGCGTTATGCGTTATGCGTTATGCGTTATGTGTTATGCGTTATGCGTTATCCGTTATGCGTTATCCGTTATGCGTTATGCGTTAAGCGTTATGCGTTATGCGTTATGAGCTATGCGTTAAGCGTTATGCGTTATGCATTATGCGTTATGCGTTATGCGTAATGCGTTATGCGTTAAGCGTTATGCGTTATGCGTTATGCGTTATGCGTTATGCGTTATGCGTTATGCGTTATGCGTTATGCGTTATGCGTTATGCGTTATGCGTTATGCGTTAAGCGTTATGCGTTATTCGTTATGCGTTATGCGTTACGCGTTATACGTTATGCGTTATGCGTGATGCGTTATGCGTTATGCGTTATGCGTTATCCGTTATGCGTTATGCGTTATGCGTTATCCGTTATGCGTTATGCGTTATGCGTTATGCGTTATGCGTTATGCGTTAAGCGTTATGCGTTATGCGTTATGCGATATGCGTTATGCGTTATGCGTTATGCGTTATGCGTTATGCGTTATGCGTTATGCGTTACGCGTTATACGTTATGCGTTATGCGTGATGCGTTATGCGTTATGCGTTATGCGTTATCCGTTATGCGTTATGCGTTATGCGTTATCCGTTATGCGTTATGCGTTATGCGTTATGCGTTATGCGTTATGCGTTAAGCGTTATGCGTTATGCGTTATGCGATATGCGTTATGCGTTATGCGTTATGCGTTATGCGTTATGCGTTATGCGTTATGCGTTATGCGTTATGCGTTATGCGTTATGCGTTATGCGTTATGCGTTATGCGTTATGCGTTATGCGTTATGCGTTATGCGTTATGCGTTATGCGTTATGCGTTATGCGTTACGCGTTATGCGTTATGCGTTATGCGTTATGCGTTATGCGTTATGCGTTATGCGTTATGCGTTATGCGTTATCCGTTATCCGTTATGCGTTATGCGTTATGCGTTATCCGTTATGCGTTATGCGTTATGCGTTATGCGTTAAGCGTTATGCGTTATGCGTTATGCGATATGTGTTATGCGTTATGCGTTATGCGTTGTGCGTTATGCATTATGCGTTATGCGTTATGCGTTATGCGTTATGCGTTACGCGTTATGCGTTAGGCGTTATGCGTTAAGCGTTATGCGTTATGCGTTATGCGTTATGCGTTATGCGTTATGTGTTATGCGTTATGCGTTATGCGTTATGCGTTATGCGTTATGCGTTATGCGTTATGCGTTATGCGTTATCCGTTATGCGTTATGCGTTATGCGTTATGCGTTATGCGTTATTCGTTATGCGTTATGCGTTACGCGTTATACGTTATGCGTTATGCGTGATGCGTTATGCGTTATGCGTTATGCGTTATCCGTTATGCGTTATGCGTTATGCGTTATCCGTTATGCGTTATGCGTTATGCGTTATGCGTTATGCGTTATGCGTTAAGCGTTATGCGTTATGCGTTATGCGATATGCGTTATGCGTTATGCGTTATGCGTTATGCGTTATGCGTTATGCGTTATGCGTTATGCGTTATGCGTTATGCGTTATGCGTTATGCGTTATGCGTTATGCGTTATGCGTTATGCGTTATGCGTTATGCGTTATGCGTTATGCGTTATGCGTTATGCGTTATGCGTTATGCGTTATGCGTTATGCGTTATGCGTTATGCGTTATGCGTTATGCGTTATCCGTTATCCGTTATGCGTTATGCGTTATGCGTTATCCGTTATGCGATATGCGTTATGCGTTATGCGTTAAGCGTTATGCGTTATGCGTTATGCGATATGTGTTATGCGTTATGCGTTATGCGTTGTGCGTTATGCATTATGCGTTATGCGTTATGCGTTATGCGTTACGCGTTATGCGTTAGGCGTTATGCGTTAAGCGTTATGCGTTATGCGTTATGCGTTATGCGTTATGCGTTATGTGTTATGCGTTATGCGTTATGCGTTATGCGTTATGCGTTATGCGTTATGCGTTATGCGTTATGCGTTATGCGTTATCCGTTATGCGTTATGCGTTATGCGTTAAGCGTTATGCGTTATTCGTTATGCGTTATGCGTTACGCGTTATACGTTATGCGTTATGCGTGATGCGTTATGCGTTATGCGTTATCCGTTATGCGTTATGCGTTATGCGTTATCCGTTATGCGTTATGCGTTATGCGTTATGCGTTATGCGTTATGCGTTAAGCGTTATGCGTTATGCGTTATGCGATATGTGTTATGCGTTATGCGTTATGCGTTATGCGTTATGCGTTATGCGTTATGCGTTATGCGTTATGCGTTATGCGTTATGCGTTATGCGTTATGCGTTATGCGTTATGCGTTATGCGCTATCCGTTATGCGTTATGCGTTATGCGTTATCCGTTATGCGTTATGCGTTATGCGTTATGCGTTATGCGTTAAGCGTTATGCGTTATCCGTTATGCGTTATGCGTTATGCGTTATGCGTTATGCGTTATGCGTTATGCGTTCAGCGTTATGCGTTATGCGTTATGCGATATGTGTTATGCGTTATGCGTTATGCGTTGTGCGTTATGCATTATGCGTTATGCGTTATGCGTTACGCGTTATGCGTTAGGCGTTATGCGTTAAGCGTTATGCGTTATGCGTTATGCGTTATGTGTTATGCGTTATGCGTTATGCGTTATGCGTTATGCGTTATGCGTTATGCGTTATGCGTTATGCGTTATGCGTTATGCGTTATGCGTTATGCGTTATGCGTTATGCGTTATGCGTTATGCGTTATGCGTTATGCGTTATGCGTTATGCGTTATGTGTTATGCGTTATGCGTTATCCGTTATGCGTTATCCGTTATGCGTTATGCGTTAAGCGTTATGCGTTATGCGTTATGAGCTATGCGTTAAGCGTTATGCGTTATGCATTATGCGTTATGCGTTATGCGTAATGCGTTATGCGTTAAGCGTTATGCGTTATGCGTTATGCGTTATGCGTTATGCGTTATGCGTTATGCGTTATGCGTTATGCGTTATGGGTTATGGGTTATGCGTTATGCGTTATGCGTTATGCGTTATGCGTTATGCGTTATGCGTTATGCGTCATGCGTTATGCGTTATGCGTTATGCGTTATGCGTTATGCGTTATGCGATATGCGTTATGCGTTATGCGTTATGCGTTATGCGTTATGCGTTATGCGTTATGCGTTATGCGTTATGCGTTATGCGTTATGCGTTATGCGTTATGCGTTATGCGTTATGCGTTATCCGTTATGCGTTATGCGTTAAGCGTTCTGCGTTATGCGTTATGAGCTATGCGTTATGCGTTATGCGTTATGCGTTATGCGTTATGCGTTATGCGTTATGCGTTATGCGTTATGCGTTATGCGTTATGCGTTATGCGTTATGCGTTATGCGTTATGCGTTATGCGTTATGCGTTATGCGTTATCCGTTATCCGTTATGCGTTAGGCGTTATGCGTTATCCGTTATGCGTTATGCGTTATGCGTTATGCGTTAAGCGTTATGCGTTATGCGTTATGCGATATGTGTTATGCGTTATGCGTTATGCGTTGTGCGTTATGCATTATGCGTTATGCGTTATGCGTTATGCGTTATGCGTTACGCGTTATGCGTTAGGCGTTATGCGTTAAGCGTTATGCGTTATGCGTTATGCGTTATGCGTTATGCGTTATGCGTTATGCGTTATGCGTTATGCGTTATGCGTTATGCGTTATGCGTTATGCGTTATGCGTTATGCGTTATGCGTTATGCGTTATGCGTTATGCGGTATGCGTTATGCGTTATGCGTTATGCGTTATGCGTTATGCGTTATGCGTTATGCGTTATGCGTTATGGGTTATGCGTTATCCGTTATGCGTTATGCGTTATGCGTTATGCGTTAAGCGTTATGCGTTATGCGTTATGCGATATGTGTTATGCGTTATGCGTTATGCGTTGTGCGTTATGCATTATGCGTTATGCGTTGTGCGTTATGCGTTATGCGTTACGCGTTATGCGTTAGGCGTTATGCGTTATGCGTTATGCGTTATGCGTTATGCGTTATGCGTTATGCGTTATGCGTTATGTGTTATGCGTTATGCGTTATGCGTTATGCGTTATGCGTTATGCGTTATGCGTTATGCGTTATGCGTTATGCGTTATGCGTTATGCGTTATGCGTTATCCGTTATGCGTTATGCGTTATGCGTTAAGCGTTATGCGTTATTCGTTATGCGTTATGCGTTACGCGTTATACGTTATGCGTTATGCGTGATGCGTTATGCGTTATGCGTTATCCGTTATGCGTTATGCATTATGCGTTATCCGTTATGCGTTATGCGTTATGCGTTATGCGTTATGCGTTAAGCGTTATGCGATATGTGTTATGCGTTATGCGTTATGCGTTATGCGTTATGCGTTATGCGTTATGCGTTATGCGTTATGCGTTATGCGTTATGCGTTATGCGCTATCCGTTATGCGTTATGCGTTATGCGTTATCCGTTATGCGTTATGCGTTATGCGTTATGCGTTATGCGTTATGCGTTAAGCGTTATGCGTTATCCGTTATGCGTTATGCGTTATGCGTTATGCGTTATGCGTTATGCGTTATGCGTTATGCGTTAAGCGTTATGCGTTATGCGATATGCGATATGTGTTATGCGTTATGCGTTATGCGTTGTGCGTTATGCATTATGCGTTATGCGTTATGCGTTACGCGTTATGCGTTAGGCGTTATGCGTTAAGCGTTATGCGTTATGCGTTATGCGTTATGCGTTATGCGTTATGCGTTATGCGTTATGCGTTATGCGTTATGCGTTATGCGTTATGCGTTATGCGTTATGCGTTATGCGTTATGCGTTATGCGTTATGCGTTATGCGTTATGCGTTATGCGTTATGCGTTATGCGTTATGCGTTATGCGTTATGCGTTATGCGTTATGCGTTATGTGTTATGCGTTATGCGTTATGCGTTATGCGTTATGCGTTATGCGTTATGCGATATGCGTTATGCGTTATGCGTTATGCGTTATGCGTTATGCGTTATGCGTTATGCGTTATGCGTTATGCGTTATGCGTTATGCGTTATGCGTTATGCGTTATGCGTTATGCGTTATGCGTTATGCGTTATGCGTTATCCGTTATGCGTTATGCGTTAAGCGTTCTGCGTTATGCGTTATGAGCTATGCGTTAAGCGTTATGCGTTATGCATTATGCGTTATGCGTTATGCGTAATGCGTTATGCGTTAAGCGTTATGCGTTATGCGTTATGCGTTATGCGTTATGCGTTATGCGTTATGCGTTATGCGTTATGCGATATGTGTTATGCGTTATGCGTTATGCGTTATGCGTTATGCGTTATGCGTTATGCGTTATGCGTTATGCGTTATGCGTTATGCGTTATGCGTTATGCGTTATGCGTTATGCGTTATGCGTTATGCGTTATGCGTTATGCGTTATGCGTTATGCGTTATGCGTTATGCGTTATGCGTTATGCGTTATGCGTTATGCGTTATGCGTTATGCGTTATGCGTTATGCGTTATGCGTTATGCGTTATGCGTTATGCGTTATGCGTTATGCGTTATGCGTTATGCGTTATGCGTTATGCGTTATGCGTTATGCGTTATGCGTTATGCGTTATGCGTTATGCGTTATGCGTTATGCGTTATGCGTTATGCGTTATGCGTTATGCGTTATGCGTTATGCGTTATGCGTTATGCGTTATGCGTTATGCGTTATGCGTTATCCGTTATCCGTTATGCGTTATGCGTTATGCGTTATCCGTTATGCGTTATGCGTTATGCGTTATGCGTTAAGCGTTATGCGTTATGCGTTATGCGATATGTGTTATGCGTTATGCGTTATGCGTTGTGCGTTATGCATTATGCGTTATGCGTTATGCGTTATGCGTTACGCGTTATGCGTTAGGCGTTATGCGTTAAGCGTTATGCGTTATGCGTTATGCGTTATGCGTTATGCGTTATGTGTTATGCGTTATGCGTTATGCGTTATGCGTTATGCGTTATGCGTTATGCGTTATGCGTTATGCGTTATGCGTTATGCGTTATCCGTTATGCGTTATGCGTTATGCGTTAAGCGTTATGCGTTATTCGTTATGCGTTATGCGTTACGCGTTATACGTTATGCGTTATGCGTGATGCGTTATGCGTTATGCGTTATCCGTTATGCGTTATGCGTTATGCGTTATCCGTTATGCGTTATGCGTTATGCGTTATGCGTTATGCGTTATGCGTTAAGCGTTATGCGTTATGCGTTATGCGATATGTGTTATGCGTTATGCGTTATGCGTTATGCGTTATGCGTTATGCGTTATGCGTTATGCGTTATGCGTTATGCGTTATGCGTTATGCGTTATGCGTTATGCGTTATGCGTTATGCGCTATCCGTTATGCGTTATGCGTTATGCGTTATCCGTTATGCGTTATGCGTTATGCGTTATGCGTTATGCGTTAAGCGTTATGCGTTATCCGTTATGCGTTATGCGTTATGCGTTATGCGTTATGCGTTATGCGTTATGCGTTAAGCGTTATGCGTTATGCGTTATGCGATATGTGTTATGCGTTATGCGTTATGCGTTGTGCGTTATGCATTATGCGTTATGCGTTATGCGTTACGCGTTATGCGTTAGGCGTTATGCGTTAAGCGTTATGCGTTATGCGTTATGCGTTATGTGTTATGCGTTATGCGTTATGCGTTATGCGTTATGCGTTATGCGTTATGCGTTATGCGTTATGCGTTATGCGTTATGCGTTATGCGTTATGCGTTATGCGTTATGCGTTATGCGTTATGCGTTATGCGTTATGCGTTATGCGTTATGCGTTATGCGTTATGCGTTATGCGTTATGTGTTATGCGTTATGCGTTATCCGTTATGCGTTATCCGTTATGCGTTATGCGTTAAGCGTTATGCGTTATGCGTTATGAGCTATGCGTTAAGCGTTATGCGTTATGCATTATGCGTTATGCGTTATGCGTAATGCGTTATGCGTTAAGCGTTATGCGTTATGCGTTATGCGTTATGCGTTATGCGTTATGCGTTATGCGTTATGCGTTATGCGTTATGCGTTATGCGTTATGCGTTATGCGTTATGCGTTATGCGTTATGGGTTATGGGTTATGCGTTATGCGTTATGCGTTATGCGTTATGCGTTATGCGTTATGCGTCATGCGTTATGCGTTATGCGTTATGCGTTATGCGTTATGCGTTATGCGATATGCGTTATGCGTTATGCGTTATGCGTTATGCGTTATGCGTTATGCGTTATGCGTTATGCGTTATGCGTTATGCGTTATGCGTTATGCGTTATCCGTTATGCGTTATGCGTTAAGCGTTCTGCGTTATGCGTTATGAGCTATGCGTTATGCGTTATGCGTTATGCGTTATGCGTTATGCGTTATGCGTTATGCGTTATGCGTTATGCGTTATGCGTTATGCGTTATGCGTTATGCGTTATGCGTTATGCGTTATGCGTTATGCGTTATGCGTTATGCGTTATCCGTTATCCGTTATGCGTTAGGCGTTATGCGTTATCCGTTATGCGTTATGCGTTATGCGTTATGCGTTAAGCGTTATGCGTTATGCGTTATGCGATATGTGTTATGCGTTATGCGTTATGCGTTGTGCGTTATGCATTATGCGTTATGTGTTATGCGTTATGCGTTATGCGTTATGCGTTATGCGTTATGCGTTATGCGTTATGCGTTATGCGTTATGCGTTATGCGTTATGCGTTATGCGTTATGCGTTATGCGTTATGCGTTATGCGTTATGCGTTATGCGTTATGCGTTATGCGTTATGCGTTATGCGTTATGCGTTATGCGTTAAGTGTTATGCGTTATGCGTTATCCGTTATGCGTTATCCGTTATGCGTTATGCGTTAAGCGTTATGCGTTATGCGTTATGAGCTATGCGTTAAGCGTTATGCGTTATGCATTATGCGTTATGCGTTATGCGTAATGCGTTATGCGTTAAGCGTTATGCGTTGTGCGTTATGCATTATGCGTTATGCGTTATGCGTTACGCGTTATGCGTTAGGCGTTATGCGTTAAGCGTTATGCGTTATGCGTTATGCGTTATGTGTTATGCGTTATGCGTTATGCGTTATGCGTTATGCGTTATGCGTTATGCGTTATGCGTTATGCGTTATGCGTTATGCGTTATGCGTTATGCGTTATGCGTTATGCGTTATGCGTTATGCGTTATGCGTTATGCGTTATGCGTTATGCGTTATGCGTTATGCGTTATGCGTTATGCGTTATGTGTTATGCGTTATGCGTTATCCGTTATGCGTTATCCGTTATGCGTTATGCGTTAAGCGTTATGCGTTATGCGTTATGAGCTATGCGTTAAGCGTTATGCGTTATGCGTTATGCGTAATGCGTTATGCGTTATGCGTTATGCGTTATGCGTTATGCGTTATGCGATATGCGTTATGCGTTATGCGTTATGCGTTATGCGTTATGCGTTATGCGTTATGCGTTATGCGTTATGCGTTATGCGTTATGCGTTATGCGTTATGCGTTATGCGTTATGCGTTATGCGTTATGCGTTATGCGTTATGCGTTATGCGTTATGCGTTATGCGATATGCGTTATGCGTTATGCGTTATGCGTTATGCGTTATGCGTTATGCGTTATGCGTTATGCGTTATGCGTTATGCGTTATGCGTTATGCGTTATGCGTTATGCGTTATGCGTTATGCGTTATGCGTTATCCGTTATGCGTTATGCGTTAAGCGTTCTGCGTTATGCGTTATGAGCTATGCGTTAAGCGTTATGCGTTATGCATTATGCGTTATGCGTTATGCGTAATGCGTTATGCGTTAAGCGTTATGCGTTATGCGTTATGCGTTATGCGTTATGCGTTATGCGTTATGCGTTATGCGTTATGCGTTATGCGTTATGCGTTATGCGTTATGCGTTATGCGTTATGCGTTATGCGTTATGCGTTATGCGTTATGCGTTATGCGTTATGCGTTATGCGTTATGCGTTATGCGTTATGCGTTATGCGTTATGCGTTATGCGTTATGCGTTATGCGTTATGCGTTATGCGTTATGCGTTATGCGTTATGCGTTATGCGTTATGCGTTATGCGTTATGCGTTATGCGTTATGCGTTATGCGTTATGCGTTATGCGTTATGCGTTATGCGTTATGCGTTATGCGTTATGCGTTATGCGTTATGCGTTATGCGTTATGCGTTATGCGTTATGCGTTATGCGTTATGCGTTATGCGTTATGCGTTATGCGTTATGCGTTATGCGTTATGCGTTGTGCGTTATGCGTTATGCGTTATGCGTTATGCGTTACGCGTTACGCGTTAGGCGTTATGCGTTAAGCGTTATGCGTTATGCGTTATGCGTTATGTGTTATGCGTTATGCGTTATGAGCTATGCGTTAAGCGTTATGCGTTATCCGTTATGCGTTATGCGTTATGCGTTATGCGTTATGCGTTATGCGTTATGCGTTATGCGTTATGCGTTATGCGTTATGCGTTATGCGTTATGCGTAATGCGTTATGCGTTATGCGTTATGCGTTATGCGTTATGCGTTATGCGTTATGCGTTATGCGTTATCCGTTATTCGTTATGCGTTATGCGTTAAGCGTTATGCGTTATTCGTTATGCGTTATGCGTTACGCGTTATACGTTATGCGTTATGCGTGATGCGTTATGCGTTATGCGTTATCCGTTATGCGTTATGCGTTATGCGTTATGCGTTATGCGTTATGCGTTATTCGTTATGCGTTATGCGTTACGCGTTATACGTTATGCGTTATGCGTGATGCGTTATGCGTTATGCGTTATCCGTTATGCGTTATGCGTTATGCGTTATCCGTTATGCGTTATGCGTTATGCGTTATGCGTTATGCGTTATGCGTTATGCGTTATGCGTTATGCGTTATGCGTTATGCGTTATGCGTTATGTGTTATGCGTTATGCGTTATCCGTTATGCGTTATCCGTTATGCGTTATGCGTTAAGCGTTATGCGTTATGCGTTATGAGCTATGCGTTAAGCGTTATGCGTTATGCATTATGCGTTATGCGTTATGCGTAATGCGTTATGCGTTAAGCGTTATGCGTTATGCGTTATGCGTTATGCGTTATGCGTTATGCGTTATGCGTTATGCGTTATGGGTTATGGGTTATGCGTTATGCGTCATGCGTTATGCGTTATGCGTTATGCGTTATGCGTTATGCGTTATGCGTTATGCGTTATGCGTTATGCGTTATGCGTTATGCGTTATGCGTTATGCGTTATGCGTTATGCGTTATGCGTTATGCGTTATGCGTTATGCGTTATGCGTTATGCGTTATGCGTTATGCGTTATGCGTTATGCGTTATGCGTTATGCGTTATGCGTTATGCGTTATGCGTTATGCGTTATGCGTTATGCGTTATGCGTTATGCGTTATGCGTTATGCGTTATGCGTTATGCGTTATGCGTTATGCGTTATGCGTTATGCGTTATGCGTTATGCGTAATGCGTTATGCGTTATGCGTTATGCGTTATGCGTTATGCGTTATGCGTTATGCGTTATGCGTTATCCGTTATCCGTTATGCGTTATGCGTTATGCGTTATGCGTTATCCGTTATGCGTTATGCGTTATGCGTTATGCGTTAAGCGTTAAGCGTTATGTGTTATGCGTTATGCGTTATGCGTTATGCGTTATGCGTTATGCGTTATGCGTTATGCGTTATGCGTTATGCGTTATGCGTTATGCGTTATGCGTTATGCGTTATGAGCTATGCGTTAAGCGTTATGCGTTATGCATTATGCGTTATGCGTTATGCGTAATGCGTTATGCGTTAAGCGTTATGCGTTATGCGTTATGCGTTATGCGTTATGCGTTATGCGTTATGCGTTATGGGTTATGGGTTATGCGTTATGCGTTATGCGTTATGCGTTATGCGTTATGCGTTATGCGTTATGCGTTATGCGTTATGCGTTATGCGTTATGCGTTATGCGTTATGCGTTATGCGTTATGCGTTATGCGTTATGCGTTATGCGTTATGCGTTATGCGTTATGCGTTATGCGTTATGCGTTATGCGTTATGCGTTATGCGTTATGCGTTATGCGTTATGCGTTATGCGTTATGCGTTATGCGTTATGCGTTATGCGTTATGCGTTATGCGTTATGCGTTATGCGTTATGCGTTATGCGTTATGCGTTATGCGTTATGCGTTATGCGTTATGCGTTATGCGTTATGCGTTATGCGTTATGCGTTATGCGTTATGCGTTATGCGTTATGCGTTATGCGTTATGCGTTATGCGTTATCCGTTATCCGTTATGCGTTATGCGTTATGCGTTATCCGTTATGCGTTATGCGTTATGCGTTATGCGTTAAGCGTTATGTGTTATGCGTTATGCGTTATGCGTTATGCGTTATGCGTTATGCGTTATGCGTTATGCGTTATGCGTTATGCGTTATGCGTTATGCGTTATGCGTTATCCGTTATTCGTTATGCGTTATGCGTTAAGCGTTATGCGTTATTCGTTATGCGTTATGCGTTACGCGTTATACGTTATGCGTTATGCGTGATGCGTTATGCGTTATGCGTTATCCGTTATGCGTTATGCGTTATGCGTTATGCGTTATGCGTTATGCGTTATTCGTTATGCGTTATGCGTTACGCGTTATACGTTATGCGTTATGCGTGATGCGTTATGCGTTATGCGTTATCCGTTATGCGTTATGCGTTATGCGTTATCCGTTATGCGTTATGCGTTATGCGTTATGCGTTATGCGTTATGCGTTATGCGTTATGCGTTATGCGTTATGCGTTATGCGTTATGCGTTATGTGTTATGCGTTATGCGTTATCCGTTATGCGTTATCCGTTATGCGTTATGCGTTAAGCGTTATGCGTTATGCGTTATGAGCTATGCGTTAAGCGTTATGCGTTATGCATTATGCGTTATGCGTTATGCGTAATGCGTTATGCGTTAAGCGTTATGCGTTATGCGTTATGCGTTATGCGTTATGCGTTATGCGTTATGCGTTATGCGTTATGGGTTATGGGTTATGCGTTATGCGTCATGCGTTATGCGTTATGCGTTATGCGTTATGCGTTATGCGTTATGCGTTATGCGTTATGCGTTATGCGTTATGCGTTATGCGTTATGCGTTATGCGTTATGCGTTATGCGTTATGCGTTATGCGTTATGCGTTATGCGTTATGCGTTATGCGTTATGCGTTATGCGTTATGCGTTATGCGTTATGCGTTATGCGTTATGCGTTATGCGTTATGCGTTATGCGTTATGCGTTATGCGTTATGCGTTATGCGTTATGCGTTATGCGTTATGCGTTATGCGTTATGCGTTATGCGTTATGCGTTATGCGTTATGCGTTATGCGTTATGCGTTATGCGTTATGCGTTATGCGTTATGCGTTATGCGTTATGCGTTATGCGTTATCCGTTATCCGTTATGCGTTATGCGTTATGCGTTATGCGTTATCCGTTATGCGTTATGCGTTATGCGTTATGCGTTAAGCGTTATGTGTTATGCGTTATGCGTTATGCGTTATGCGTTATGCGTTATGCGTTATGCGTTATGCGTTATGCGTTATGCGTTATGCGTTATGCGTTATGCGTTATGCGTTATCCGTTATGCGTTATGCGTTATGCGTTAAGCGTTATGCGTTATTCGTTATGCGTTATGCGTTACGCGTTATACGTTATGCGTTAAGCGTTATGCGTTATGCGTTATGCGATATGTGTTATGCGTTATGCGTTATGCGTTATGCGTTATGCGTTATGCGTTATGCGTTATGCGTTATGCGTTATGCGTTATGCGTTATGCGTTATGCGTTATGCGTTATGCGTTATGCGCTATCCGTTATGCGTTATGCGTTATGCGTTATCCGTTATGCGTTATGCGTTATGCGTTATGCGTTATGCGTTATGCGTTAAGCGTTATGCGTTATCCGTTATCCGTTATGCGTTATGCGTTATGCGTTATGCGTTATGCGTTATGCGTTAAGCGTTATGCGTTATGCGTTATGCGATATGTGTTATGCGTTATGCGTTATGCGTTGTGCGTTATGCATTATGCGTTATGCGTTATGCGTTACGCGTTATGCGTTAGGCGTTATGCGTTAAGCGTTATGCGTTATGCGTTATGCGTTATGTGTTATGCGTTATGCGTTATGCGTTATGCGTTATGCGTTATCCGTTATGCGTTATGCGTTAAGCGTTATGCGTTATGCGTTATGAGCTATGCGTTAAGCGTTATGCGTTATCCGTTATGCGTTATGCGTTAAGCGTTATGCGTTATGCGTTATGAGCTATGCGTTAAGCGTTATGCGTTATGCATTATGCGTTATGCGTTATGCGTAATGCGTTATGCGTTAAGCGTTATGCGTTATGCGTTATGCGTTATGCGTTATGCGTTATGCGTTATGCGTTATGCGTTATGCGTTATGCGTTATGCGTTATGCGTTATGCGTTATGCGTTATGGGTTATGGGTTATGCGTTATGCGTTATGCGTTATGCGTTATGCGTTATGCGTTATGCGTTATGCGTTATGCGTTATGCGTCATGCGTTATGCGTTATGCGTTATGCGTTATGCGTTATGCGTTATGCGATATGCGTTATGCGTTATGCGTTATGCGTTATGCGTTATGCGTTATGCGTTATGCGTTATGCGTTATGCGTTATGCGTTATGCGTTATGCGTTATGCGTTATGCGTTATGCGTTATGCGTTATGCGTTATGCGTTATGCGTTATGCGTTATCCGTTATGCGTTATGCGTTAAGCGTTCTGCGTTATGCGTTATGAGCTATGCGTTAAGCGTTATGCGTTATGCATTATGCGTTATGCGTTATGCGTAATGCGTTATGCGTTAAGCGTTATGCGTTATGCGTTATGCGTTATGCGTTATGCGTTATGCGTTATGCGTTATGCGTTATGCGTTATGCGTTATGCGTTATGCGTTATGCGTTATGCGTTATGCGTTATGCGTTATGCGTTATGCGTTATGCGTTATGCGTTATGCGTTATGCGTTATGCGTTATGCGTTATGCGTTATGCGTTATGCGTTATGCGTTATGCGTTATGCGTTATGCGTTATGCGTTATGCGTTATGCGTTATGCGTTATGCGTTATGCGTTATGCGTTATGCGTTATGCGTTATGCGTTATGCGTTATGCGTTATGCGTTATGCGTTATGCGTTATGCGTTATGCGTTATGCGTTATGCGTTATGCGTTATGCGTTATGCGTTATGCGTTATGCGTTATGCGTTATGCGTTATGCGTTATGCGTTATGCGTTATGCGTTATGCGTTATGCGTTATGCGTTATGCGTTATGCGTTATGCGTTATGCGTTATGCGTTATGCGTTATGCGTTATCCGTTATGCGTTATGACTTTTTCATTGAACGTTATGCGTTATGTGTTATGCGTTATGCGTTATGCGTTATGCGTTATGCGTTATGCGTTATGCGTTATGCGTTATGCGTTATGCGTTATGCGTTATGCGTTATGCGTTATGCGTTAAGCGTTATGCGTTATGCGTTATGCGTTATGCGTTAAGCGTTATGCATTAAGCGTTATGCGTTATGCGTTATGCGTTATGCGTTATGCGTTATGCGTTATGCGTTATGCGTTATGCGTTATGCGTTATGCGTTATGCGTTATGCGTTATGCGTTATGCGTTATGCGTTATGCGTTATGCGTTATGCGTTATGCGTTATGCGTTATGCGTTATGCGTTATGCGTTATGCGTTATGCGTTATGCGTTATGCGTTAAGCGTTATGCGTTATCCGTTATGCGTTATGCGTTATGCGTTATGCGTTATGCGTTATGCGTTAAGCGTTATGCGTTATGCGTTATGCGATATGTGTTATGCGTTATGCGTTATGCGTTGTGCGTTATGCATTATGCGTTATGCGTTATGCGTTACGCGTTATGCGTTAGGCGTTATGCGTTAAGCGTTATGCGTTATGCGTTATGCGTTATGTGTTATGCGTTATGCGTTATGCGTTATGCGTTATGCGTTATCCGTTATGCGTTATGCGTTAAGCGTTATGCGTTATGCGTTATGAGCTATGCGTTAAGCGTTATGCGTTATCCGTTATGCGTTATGCGTTAAGCGTTATGCGTTATGCGTTATGAGCTATGCGTTAAGCGTTATGCGTTATGCATTATGCGTTATGCGTTATGCGTAATGCGTTATGCGTTAAGCGTTATGCGTTATGCGTTATGCGTTATGCGTTATGCGTTATGCGTTATGCGTTATGCGTTATGCGTTATGCGTTATGCGTTATGCGTTATGCGTTATGCGTTATGGGTTATGGGTTATGCGTTATGCGTTATGCGTCATGCGTTATGCGTTATGCGTTATGCGTTATGCGTCATGCGTTATGCGTTATGCGTTATGCGTTATGCGTTATGCGTTATGCGATATGCGTTATGCGTTATGCGTTATGCGTTATGCGTTATGCGTTATGCGTTATGCGTTATGCGTTATGCGTTATGCGTTATGCGTTATGCGTTATGCGTTATGCGTTATGCGTTATGCGTTATGCGTTATCCGTTATGCGTTATGCGTTAAGCGTTCTGCGTTATGCGTTATGAGCTATGCGTTAAGCGTTATGCGTTATGCATTATGCGTTATGCGTTATGCGTAATGCGTTATGCGTTAAGCGTTATGCGTTATGCGTTATGCGTTATGCGTTATGCGTTATGCGTTATGCGTTATGCGTTATGCGTTATGCGTTATGCGTTATGCGTTATGCGTTATGCGTTATGCGTTATGCGTTATGCGTTATGCGTTATGCGTTATGCGTTATGCGTTATGCGTTATGCGTTATGCGTTATGCGTTATGCGTTATGCGTTATGCGTTATGCGTTATGCGTTATGCGTTATGCGTTATGCGTTATGCGTTATGCGTTATGCGTTATGCGTTATGCGTTATGCGTTATGCGTTATGCGTTATGCGTTATGCGTTATGCGTTATGCGTTATGCGTTATGCGTTATGCGTTATGCGTTATGCGTTATGCGTTATGCGTTATGCGTTATGCGTTATGCGTTATGCGTTATGCGTTATGCGTTATGCGTTATGCGTTATGCGTTATGCGTTATGCGTTATGCGTTATGCGTTATGCGTTATGCGTTATGCGTTATGCGTTATCCGTTATCCGTTATGCGTTATGCGTTATGCGTTATCCGTTATGCGTTATGCGTTATGCGTTATGCGTTAAGCGTTATGTGTTATGCGTTATGCGTTATGCGTTATGCGTTATGCGTTATGCGTTATGCGTTATGCGTTATGCGTTATGCGTTATGCGTTATGCGTTATGCGTTATCCGTTATTCGTTATGCGTTATGCGTTAAGCGTTATGCGTTATTCGTTATGCGTTATGCGTTACGCGTTATACGTTATGCGTTATGCGTGATGCGTTATGCGTTATGCGTTATCCGTTATGCGTTATGCGTTATGCGTTATGCGTTATGCGTTATGCGTTATGCGTTATTCGTTATGCGTTATGCGTTACGCGTTATACGTTATGCGTTATGCGTGATGCGTTATGCGTTATGCGTTATCCGTTATGCGTTATGCGTTATGCGTTATCCGTTATGCGTTATGCGTTATGCGTTATGCGTTATGCGTTATGCGTTATGCGTTATGCGTTATGCGTTATGCGTTATGCGTTATGCGTTATGTGTTATGCGTTATGCGTTATCCGTTATGCGTTATCCGTTATGCGTTATGCGTTAAGCGTTATGCGTTATGCGTTATGAGCTATGCGTTAAGCGTTATGCGTTATGCATTATGCGTTATGCGTTATGCGTAATGCGTTATGCGTTAAGCGTTATGCGTTATGCGTTATGCGTTATGCGTTATGCGTTATGCGTTATGCGTTATGCGTTATGGGTTATGGGTTATGCGTTATGCGTCATGCGTTATGCGTTATGCGTTATGCGTTATGCGTTATGCGTTATGCGTTATGCGTTATGCGTTATGCGTTATGCGTTATGCGTTATGCGTTATGCGTTATGCGTTATGCGTTATGCGTTATGCGTTATGCGTTATGCGTTATGCGTTATGCGTTATGCGTTATGCGTTATGCGTTATGCGTTATGCGTTATGCGTTATGCGTTATGCGTTATGCGTTATGCGTTATGCGTTATGCGTTATGCGTTATGCGTTATGCGTTATGCGTTATGCGTTATGCGTTATGCGTTATGCGTTATGCGTTATGCGTTATGCGTTATGCGTTATGCGTTATGCGTTATGCGTTATGCGTTATGCGTTATGCGTTATGCGTTATCCGTTATCCGTTATGCGTTATGCGTTATGCGTTATGCGTTATCCGTTATGCGTTATGCGTTATGCGTTATGCGTTAAGCGTTATGTGTTATGCGTTATGCGTTATGCGTTATGCGTTATGCGTTATGCGTTATGCGTTATGCGTTATGCGTTATGCGTTATGCGTTATGCGTTATGCGTTATGCGTTATCCGTTATGCGTTATGCGTTATGCGTTAAGCGTTATGCGTTATTCGTTATGCGTTATGCGTTACGCGTTATACGTTATGCGTTAAGCGTTATGCGTTATGCGTTATGCGATATGTGTTATGCGTTATGCGTTATGCGTTATGCGTTATGCGTTATGCGTTATGCGTTATGCGTTATGCGTTATGCGTTATGCGTTATGCGTTATGCGTTATGCGTTATGCGTTATGCGCTATCCGTTATGCGTTATGCGTTATGCGTTATCCGTTATGCGTTATGCGTTATGCGTTATGCGTTATGCGTTATGCGTTAAGCGTTATGCGTTATCCGTTATGCGTTATGCGTTATGCGTTATGCGTTATGCGTTATGCGTTAAGCGTTATGCGTTATGCGTTATGCGATATGTGTTATGCGTTATGCGTTATGCGTTGTGCGTTATGCATTATGCGTTATGCGTTATGCGTTACGCGTTATGCGTTAGGCGTTATGCGTTAAGCGTTATGCGTTATGCGTTATGCGTTATGTGTTATGCGTTATGCGTTATGCGTTATGCGTTATGCGTTATCCGTTATGCGTTATGCGTTAAGCGTTATGCGTTATGCGTTATGAGCTATGCGTTAAGCGTTATGCGTTATCCGTTATGCGTTATGCGTTAAGCGTTATGCGTTATGCGTTATGAGCTATGCGTTAAGCGTTATGCGTTATGCATTATGCGTTATGCGTTATGCGTAATGCGTTATGCGTTAAGCGTTATGCGTTATGCGTTATGCGTTATGCGTTATGCGTTATGCGTTATGCGTTATGCGTTATGCGTTATGCGTTATGCGTTATGCGTTATGCGTTATGGGTTATGGGTTATGCGTTATGCGTTATGCGTTATGCGTTATGCGTTATGCGTTATGCGTTATGCGTCATGCGTTATGCGTTATGCGTTATGCGTTATGCGTTATGCGTTATGCGATATGCGTTATGCGTTATGCGTTATGCGTTATGCGGTATGCGTTATGCGTTATGCGTTATGCGTTATGCGTTATGCGTTATGCGTTATGCGTTATGCGTTATGCGTTATGCGTTATGCGTTATGCGTTATGCGTTATGCGTTATGCGTTATGCGTTATGCGTTATGCGTTATGCGTTATCCGTTATGCGTTATGCGTTAAGCGTTCTGCGTTATGCGTTATGAGCTATGCGTTAAGCGTTATGCGTTATGCATTATGCGTTATGCGTTATGCGTAATGCGTTATGCGTTAAGCGTTATGCGTTATGCGTTATGCGTTATGCGTTATGCGTTATGCGTTATGCGTTATGCGTTATGCGTTATGCGTTATGCGTTATGCGTTATGCGTTATGCGTTATGCGTTATGCGTTATGCGTTATGCGTTATGCGTTATGCGTTATGCGTTATGCGTTATGCGTTATGCGTTATGCGTTATGCGTTATGCGTTATGCGTTATGCGTTATGCGTTATGCGTTATGCGTTATGCGTTATGCGTTATGCGTTATGCGTTATGCGTTATGCGTTATGCGTTATGCGTTATGCGTTATGCGTTATGCGTTATGCGTTATGCGTTATGCGTTATGCGTTATGCGTTATGCGTTATGCGTTATGCGTTATGCGTTATGCGTTATGCGTTATGCGTTATGCGTTATGCGTTATGCGTTATGCGTTATGCGTTATGCGTTATGCGTTATGCGTTATGCGTTATGCGTTATGCGTTATGCGTTATGCGTTATGCGTTATGCGTTATGCGTTATGCGTTATGCGTTATGCGTTATGCGTTATGCGTTATCCGTTATGCGTTATGACTTTTTCATTGAACGTTATGCGTTATGTGTTATGCGTTATGCGTTATGCGTTATGCGTTATGCGTTATGCGTTATGCGTTATGCGTTATGCGTTATGCGTTATGCGTTATGCGTTATGCGTTATGCGTTAAGCGTTATGCGTTATGCGTTATGCGTTATGCGTTAAGCGTTATGCATTAAGCGTTATGCGTTATGCGTTATGCGTTATGCGTTATGCGTTATGCGTTATGCGTTATGCGTTATGCGTTATGCGTTATGCGTTATGCGTTATGCGTTATGCGTTATGCGTTATGCGTTATGCGTTATGCGTTATGCGTTATGCGTTATGCGTTATGCGTTATGCGTTATGCGTTATGCGTTATGCGTTATGCGTTATGCGTTAAGCGTTATGCGTTATCCGTTATGCGTTATGCGTTATGCGTTATGCGTTATGCGTTATGCGTTAAGCGTTATGCGTTATGCGTTATGCGATATGTGTTATGCGTTATGCGTTATGCGTTGTGCGTTATGCATTATGCGTTATGCGTTATGCGTTACGCGTTATGCGTTAGGCGTTATGCGTTAAGCGTTATGCGTTATGCGTTATGCGTTATGTGTTATGCGTTATGCGTTATGCGTTATGCGTTATGCGTTATCCGTTATGCGTTATGCGTTAAGCGTTATGCGTTATGCGTTATGAGCTATGCGTTAAGCGTTATGCGTTATCCGTTATGCGTTATGCGTTAAGCGTTATGCGTTATGCGTTATGAGCTATGCGTTAAGCGTTATGCGTTATGCATTATGCGTTATGCGTTATGCGTAATGCGTTATGCGTTAAGCGTTATGCGTTATGCGTTATGCGTTATGCGTTATGCGTTATGCGTTATGCGTTATGCGTTATGCGTTATGCGTTATGCGTTATGCGTTATGCGTTATGCGTTATGCGTTATGGGTTATGGGTTATGCGTTATGCGTTATGCGTCATGCGTTATGCGTTATGCGTTATGCGTTATGCGTCATGCGTTATGCGTTATGCGTTATGCGTTATGCGTTATGCGTTATGCGATATGCGTTATGCGTTATGCGTTATGCGTTATGCGTTATGCGTTATGCGTTATGCGTTATGCGTTATGCGTTATGCGTTATGCGTTATGCGTTATGCGTTATGCGTTATGCGTTATGCGTTATGCGTTATCCGTTATGCGTTATGCGTTAAGCGTTCTGCGTTATGCGTTATGAGCTATGCGTTAAGCGTTATGCGTTATGCATTATGCGTTATGCGTTATGCGTAATGCGTTATGCGTTAAGCGTTATGCGTTATGCGTTATGCGTTATGCGTTATGCGTTATGCGTTATGCGTTATGCGTTATGCGTTATGCGTTATGCGTTATGCGTTATGCGTTATGCGTTATGCGTTATGCGTTATGCGTTATGCGTTATGCGTTATGCGTTATGCGTTATGCGTTATGCGTTATGCGTTATGCGTTATGCGTTATGCGTTATGCGTTATGCGTTATGCGTTATGCGTTATGCGTTATGCGTTATGCGTTATGCGTTATGCGTTATGCGTTATGCGTTATGCGTTATGCGTTATGCGTTATGCGTTATGCGTTATGCGTTATGCGTTATGCGTTATGCGTTATGCGTTATGCGTTATGCGTTATGTGTTATGCGTTATGCGTTATGCGTTATGCGTTATGCGTTATGCGTTATGCGTTATGCGTTATGCGTTATGCGTTATGCGTTATGCGTTGTGCGTTATGCATTATGCGTTATGCGTTACGCGTTACGCGTTAGGCGTTATGCGTTAAGCGTTATGCGTTATGCGTTATGCGTTATGTGTTATGCGTTATGCGTTATGAGCTATGCGTTAAGCGTTATGCGTTATCCGTTATGCGTTATGCGTTATGCGTTATGCGTTATGCGTTATGCGTTATGCGTTATGCGTTATGCGTTATGCGTTATGCGTAATGCGTTATGCGTTATGCGTTATGCGTTATGCGTTATGCGTTATGCGTTATGCGTTATGCGTTATGCGTTATCCGTTATGCGTTATCCGTTATGCGTTATGCGTTAAGCGTTATGCGTTATGCGTTATGAGCTATGCGTTAAGCGTTATGCGTTATGCATTATGCGTTATGCGTTATGCGTAATGCGTTATGCGTTAAGCGTTATGCGTTATGCGTTATGCGTTATGCGTTATGCGTTATGCGTTATGCGTTATGCGTTATGCGTTATGCGTTATGCGTTATGGGTTATGGGTTATGCGTTATGCGTTATGCGTTATGCGTTATGCGTTATGCGTTATGCGTTATGCGTTATGCGTTATGCGTTATGCGTTATGCGTTATGCGTTATGCGTTATGCGTTATGCGTTATGCGTTATGCGTTATGCGTTATGCGTTATGCGTTATGCGTTATGCGTTATGCGTTATGCGTTATGCGTTATGCGTTATGCGTTATGCGTTATGCGTTATGCGTTATGCGTTATGCGTTATGCGTTATGCGTTATGCGTTATGCGTTATGCGTTATGCGTTATGCGTTATGCGTTATGCGTTATGCGTTATGCGTTATGCGTTATGCGTTATGCGTTATGCGTTATGCGTTATGCGTTATGCGTTATGCGTTATGCGTTATGCGTTATGCGTTATGCGTTATGCGTTATGCGTTATCCGTTATCCGTTATGCGTTATGCGTTATGCGTTATCCGTTATGCGTTATGCGTTATGCGTTATGCGTTAAGCGTTATGTGTTATGCGTTATGCGTTATGCGTTATGCGTTATGCGTTATGCGTTATGCGTTATGCGTTATGCGTTATGCGTTATGCGTTATGCGTTATCCGTTATGCGTTATGCGTTATGCGTTAAGCGTTATGCGTTATTCGTTATGCGTTATGCGTTACGCGTTATACGTTATGCGTTATGCGTGATGCGTTATGCGTTATGCGTTATGCGTTATGCGTTATGGGTTATGGGTTATGCGTTATGCGTTATGCGTTATGCGTTATTCGTTATGCGTTATGCGTTACGCGTTATACGTTATGCGTTATGCGTGATGCGTTATGCGTTATGCGTTATCCGTTATGCGTTATGCGTTATGCGTTATCCGTTATGCGTTATGCGTTATGCGTTATGCGTTATGCGTTATGCGTTATGCGTTATGCGTTATGCGTTATGCGTTATGCGTTATGCGTTATGCGTTATGTGTTATGCGTTATGCGTTATCCGTTATGCGTTATCCGTTATGCGTTATGCGTTAAGCGTTATGCGTTATGCGTTATGAGCTATGCGTTAAGCGTTATGCGTTATGCATTATGCGTTATGCGTTATGCGTAATGCGTTATGCGTTAAGCGTTATGCGTTATGCGTTATGCGTTATGCGTTATGCGTTATGCGTTATGCGTTATGCGTTATGCGTTATGGGTTATGGGTTATGCGTTATGCGTTATGCGTTATGCGTTATGCGTTATGCATTATGCGTTATGCGTTATGCGTTATGCGTTATGCGTTATGCGTTATGCGTTATGCGTTATGCGTTATGCGTTATGCGTTATGCGTTATGCGTTATGCGTTATGCGTTATGCGTTATGCGTTATGCGTTATGCGTTATGCGTTATGCGTTATGCGTTATGCGTTATGCGTTATGCGTTATGCGTTATGCGTTATGCGTTATGCGTTATGCGTTATGCGTTATGCGTTATGCGTTATGCGTTATGCGTTATGCGTTATGCGTTATGCGTTATGCGTTATGCGTTATGCGTTATGCGTTATGCGTTATGCGTTATGCGTTATGCGTTATGCGTTATGCGTTATCCGTTATCCGTTATGCGTTATGCGTTATGCGTTATCCGTTATGCGTTATGCGTTATGCGTTATGCGTTAAGCGTTATGTGTTATGCGTTATGCGTTATGCGTTAAGCGTTATGCGTTATGCGTTATGCGATATGTGTTATGCGTTATGCGTTATGCGTTATGCGTTATGCGTTATGCGTTATGCGTTATGCGTTATGCGTTATGCGTTATGCGTTATGCGTTATGCGTTATGCGTTATGCGTTATGCGTTATGCGTTATGCGTTATGCGTTATGCGTTAAGCGTTATGCGTTATCCGTTATGCGTTATGCGTTATGCGTTATGCGTTATGCGTTATGCGTTAAGCGTTATGCGTTATGCGTTATGCGATATGTGTTATGCGTTATGCGTTATGCGTTGTGCGTTATGCATTATGCGTTATGCGTTATGCGTTACGCGTTATGCGTTAGGCGTTATGCGTTAAGCGTTATGCGTTATGCGTTATGCGTTATGTGTTATGCGTTATGCGTTATGCGTTATGCGTTATGCGTTATCCGTTATGCGTTATGCGTTAAGCGTTATGCGTTATGCGTTATGAGCTATGCGTTAAGCGTTATGCGTTATCCGTTATGCGTTATGCGTTAAGCGTTATGCGTTATGCGTTATGAGCTATGCGTTAAGCGTTATGCGTTATGCATTATGCGTTATGCGTTATGCGTAATGCGTTATGCGTTAAGCGTTATGCGTTATGCGTTATGCGTTATGCGTTATGCGTTATGCGTTATGCGTTATGCGTTATGCGTTATGCGTTATGCGTTATGCGTTATGCGTTATGCGTTATGCGTTATGCGTTATGGGTTATGGGTTATGCGTTATGCGTTATGCGTTATGCGTTATGCGTTATGCGTTATGCGTTATGCGTCATGCGTTATGCGTTATGCGTTATGCGTTATGCGTTATGCGTTATGCGATATGCGTTATGCGTTATGCGTTATGCGTTATGCGTTATGCGTTATGCGTTATGCGTTATGCGTTATGCGTTATGCGTTATGCGTTATGCGTTATGCGTTATGCGTTATGCGTTATGCGTTATGCGTTATGCGTTATCCGTTATGCGTTATGCGTTAAGCGTTCTGCGTTATGCGTTATGAGCTATGCGTTAAGCGTTATGCGTTATGCATTATGCGTTATGCGTTATGCGTAATGCGTTATGCGTTAAGCGTTATGCGTTATGCGTTATGCGTTATGCGTTATGCGTTATGCGTTATGCGTTATGCGTTATGCGTTATGCGTTATGCGTTATGCGTTATGCGTTATGCGTTATGCGTTATGCGTTATGCGTTATGCGTTATGCGTTATGCGTTATGCGTTATGCGTTATGCGTTATGCGTTATGCGTTATGCGTTATGCGTTATGCGTTATGCGTTATGCGTTATGCGTTATGCGTTATGCGTTATGCGTTATGCGTTATGCGTTATGCGTTATGCGTTATGCGTTATGCGTTATGCGTTATGCGTTATGCGTTATGCGTTATGCGTTATGCGTTATGCGTTATGCGTTATGCGTTATGCGTTATGCGTTATGCGTTATGCGTTATGCGTTATGCGTTATGCGTTATGCGTTATGCGTTATGCGTTATGCGTTATGCGTTATGCGTTATGCGTTATGCGTTATGCGTTATGCGTTATGCGTTATGCGTTATGCGTTATCCGTTATGCGTTATGACTTTTTCATTGAACGTTATGCGTTATGTGTTATGCGTTATGCGTTATGCGTTATGCGTTATGCGTTATGCGTTATGCGTTATGCGTTATGCGTTATGCGTTATGCGTTATGCGTTAAGCGTTATGCGTTATGCGTTATGCGTTATGCGTTAAGCGTTATGCATTAAGCGTTATGCGTTATGCGTTATGCGTTATGCGTTATGCGTTATGCGTTATGCGTTATGCGTTATGCGTTATGCGTTATGCGTTATGCGTTATGCGTTATGCGTTATGCGTTATGCGTTATGCGTTATGCGTTATGCGTTATGTGTTATGCGTTATGCGTTATGCGTTATGCGTTATGCGTTATGCGTTATGCGTTATGCGTTATGCGTTATGCGTTATGCGTTATGCGTTATGCGTTATGCGTTGTGCGTTATGCATTATGCGTTATGCGTTACGCGTTACGCGTTAGGCGTTATGCGTTAAGCGTTATGCGTTATGCGTTATGCGTTATGTGTTATGCGTTATGCGTTATGAGCTATGCGTTAAGCGTTATGCGTTATCCGTTATGCGTTATGCGTTATGCGTTATGCGTTATGCGTTATGCGTTATGCGTTATGCGTTATGCGTTATGCGTTATGCGTAATGCGTTATGCGTTATGCGTTATGCGTTATGCGTTATGCGTTATGCGTTATGCGTTATGCGTTATCCGTTATGCGTTATCCGTTATGCGTTATGCGTTAAGCGTTATGCGTTATGCGTTATGAGCTATGCGTTAAGCGTTATGCGTTATGCATTATGCGTTATGCGTTATGCGTAATGCGTTATGCGTTAAGCGTTATGCGTTATGCGTTATGCGTTATGCGTTATGCGTTATGCGTTATGCGTTATGCGTTATGCGTTATGCGTTATGGGTTATGGGTTATGCGTTATGCGTTATGCGTTATGCGTTATGCGTTATGCGTTATGCGTTATGCGTTATGCGTTATGCGTTATGCGTTATGCGTTATGCGTTATGCGTTATGCGTTATGCGTTATGCGTTATGCGTTATGCGTTATGCGTTATGCGTTATGCGTTATGCGTTATGCGTTATGCGTTATGCGTTATGCGTTATGCGTTATGCGTTATGCGTTATGCGTTATGCGTTATGCGTTATGCGTTATGCGTTATGCGTTATGCGTTATGCGTTATGCGTTATGCGTTATGCGTTATGCGTTATGCGTTATGCGTTATGCGTTATGCGTTATGCGTTATGCGTTATGCGTTATGCGTTATGCGTTATGCGTTATGCGTTATGCGTTATGCGTTATGCGTTATGCGTTATGCGTTATGCGTTATGCGTTATGCGTTATGCGTTATCCGTTATCCGTTATGCGTTATGCGTTATGCGTTATCCGTTATGCGTTATGCGTTATGCGTTATGCGTTAAGCGTTATGTGTTATGCGTTATGCGTTATGCGTTATGCGTTATGCGTTATGCGTTATGCGTTATGCGTTATGCGTTATGCGTTATGCGTTATGCGTTATCCGTTATGCGTTATGCGTTATGCGTTAAGCGTTATGCGTTATTCGTTATGCGTTATGCGTTACGCGTTATACGTTATGCGTTATGCGTGATGCGTTATGCGTTATGCGTTATGCGTTATGCGTTATGGGTTATGGGTTATGCGTTATGCGTTATGCGTTATGCGTTATTCGTTATGCGTTATGCGTTACGCGTTATACGTTATGCGTTATGCGTGATGCGTTATGCGTTATGCGTTATCCGTTATGCGTTATGCGTTATGCGTTATCCGTTATGCGTTATGCGTTATGCGTTATGCGTTATGCGTTATGCGTTATGCGTTATGCGTTATGCGTTATGCGTTATGCGTTATGCGTTATGCGTTATGTGTTATGCGTTATGCGTTATCCGTTATGCGTTATCCGTTATGCGTTATGCGTTAAGCGTTATGCGTTATGCGTTATGAGCTATGCGTTAAGCGTTATGCGTTATGCATTATGCGTTATGCGTTATGCGTAATGCGTTATGCGTTAAGCGTTATGCGTTATGCGTTATGCGTTATGCGTTATGCGTTATGCGTTATGCGTTATGCGTTATGCGTTATGGGTTATGGGTTATGCGTTATGCGTTATGCGTTATGCGTTATGCGTTATGCATTATGCGTTATGCGTTATGCGTTATGCGTTATGCGTTATGCGTTATGCGTTATGCGTTATGCGTTATGCGTTATGCGTTATGCGTTATGCGTTATGCGTTATGCGTTATGCGTTATGCGTTATGCGTTATGCGTTATGCGTTATGCGTTATGCGTTATGCGTTATGCGTTATGCGTTATGCGTTATGCGTTATGCGTTATGCGTTATGCGTTATGCGTTATGCGTTATGCGTTATGCGTTATGCGTTATGCGTTATGCGTTATGCGTTATGCGTTATGCGTTATGCGTTATGCGTTATGCGTTATGCGTTATGCGTTATGCGTTATGCGTTATGCGTTATGCGTTATGCGTTATGCGTTATGCGTTATGCGTTATGCGTTATCCGTTATCCGTTATGCGTTATGCGTTATGCGTTATCCGTTATGCGTTATGCGTTATGCGTTATGCGTTAAGCGTTATGTGTTATGCGTTATGCGTTATGCGTTAAGCGTTATGCGTTATGCGTTATGCGATATGTGTTATGCGTTATGCGTTATGCGTTATGCGTTATGCGTTATGCGTTATGCGTTATGCGTTATGCGTTATGCGTTATGCGTTATGCGTTATGCGTTATGCGTTATGCGTTATGCGTTATGCGTTATGCGTTATGCGTTATGCGTTAAGCGTTATGCGTTATCCGTTATGCGTTATGCGTTATGCGTTATGCGTTATGCGTTATGCGTTAAGCGTTATGCGTTATGCGTTATGCGATATGTGTTATGCGTTATGCGTTATGCGTTGTGCGTTATGCATTATGCGTTATGCGTTATGCGTTACGCGTTATGCGTTAGGCGTTATGCGTTAAGCGTTATGCGTTATGCGTTATGCGTTATGTGTTATGCGTTATGCGTTATGCGTTATGCGTTATGCGTTATCCGTTATGCGTTATGCGTTAAGCGTTATGCGTTATGCGTTATGAGCTATGCGTTAAGCGTTATGCGTTATCCGTTATGCGTTATGCGTTAAGCGTTATGCGTTATGCGTTATGAGCTATGCGTTAAGCGTTATGCGTTATGCATTATGCGTTATGCGTTATGCGTAATGCGTTATGCGTTAAGCGTTATGCGTTATGCGTTATGCGTTATGCGTTATGCGTTATGCGTTATGCGTTATGCGTTATGCGTTATGCGTTATGCGTTATGCGTTATGCGTTATGCGTTATGCGTTATGGGTTATGGGTTATGCGTTATGCGTTATGCGTTATGCGTTATGCGTTATGCGTTATGCGTTATGCGTCATGCGTTATGCGTTATGCGTTATGCGTTATGCGTTATGCGTTATGCGATATGCGTTATGCGTTATGCGTTATGCGTTATGCGTTATGCGTTATGCGTTATGCGTTATGCGTTATGCGTTATGCGTTATGCGTTATGCGTTATGCGTTATGCGTTATGCGTTATGCGTTATGCGTTATGCGTTATGCGTTATGCGTTATGCGTTATGCGTTATCCGTTATGCGTTATGCGTTAAGCGTTCTGCGTTATGCGTTATGAGCTATGCGTTAAGCGTTATGCGTTATGCATTATGCGTTATGCGTTATGCGTAATGCGTTATGCGTTAAGCGTTATGCGTTATGCGTTATGCGTTATGCGTTATGCGTTATGCGTTATGCGTTATGCGTTATGCGTTATGCGTTATGCGTTATGCGTTATGCGTTATGCGTTATGCGTTATGCGTTATGCGTTATGCGTTATGCGTTATGCGTTATGCGTTATGCGTTATGCGTTATGCGTTATGCGTTATGCGTTATGCGTTATGCGTTATGCGTTATGCGTTATGCGTTATGCGTTATGCGTTATGCGTTATGCGTTATGCGTTATGCGTTATGCGTTATGCGTTATGCGTTATGCGTTATGCGTTATGCGTTATGCGTTATGCGTTATGCGTTATGCGTTATGCGTTATGCGTTATGCGTTATGCGTTATGCGTTATGCGTTATGCGTTATGCGTTATGCGTTATGCGTTATGCGTTATGCGTTATGCGTTATGCGTTATGCGTTATGCGTTATGCGTTATGCGTTATGCGTTATGCGTTATGCGTTATGCGTTATGCGTTATGCGTTATGCGTTATGCGTTATGCGTTATGCGTTATGCGTTATGCGTTATGCGTTATGCGTTATGCGTTATGCGTTATCCGTTATGCGTTATGACTTTTTCATTGAACGTTATGCGTTATGTGTTATGCGTTATGCGTTATGCGTTATGCGTTATGCGTTATGCGTTATGCGTTATGCGTTATGCGTTATGCGTTATGCGTTAAGCGTTATGCGTTATGCGTTATGCGTTATGCGTTAAGCGTTATGCATTAAGCGTTATGCGTTATGCGTTATGCGTTATGCGTTATGCGTTATGCGTTATGCGTTATGCGTTATGCGTTATGCGTTATGCGTTATGCGTTATGCGTTATGCGTTATGCGTTATGCGTTATGCGTTATGCGTTATGCGTTATGCGTTATGCGTTATGCGTTATGCGTTATGCGTTATGCGTTATGCGTTAAGCGTTATGCGTTATCCGTTATGCGTTATGCGTTATGCGTTATGCGTTATGCGTTATGCGTTAAGCGTTATGCGTTATGCGTTATGCGATATGTGTTATGCGTTATGCGTTATGCGTTGTGCGTTATGCATTATGCGTTATGCGTTATGCGTTACGCGTTATGCGTTAGGCGTTATGCGTTATGCGTTATGCGTTATCCGTTATGCGTTATGACTTTTTCATTGAACGTTATGCGTTATGTGTTATGCGTTATGCGTTATGCGTTATGCGTTATGCGTTATGCGTTATGCGTTATGCGTTATGCGTTATGCGTTATGCGTTATGCGTTAAGCGTTATGCGTTATGCGTTATGCGTTATGCGTTAAGCGTTATGCATTAAGCGTTATGCGTTATGCGTTATGCGTTATGCGTTATGCGTTATGCGTTATGCGTTATGCGTTATGCGTTATGCGTTATGCGTTATGCGTTATGCGTTATGCGTTATGCGTTATGCGTTATGCGTTATGCGTTATGCGTTATGCGTTATGCGTTATGCGTTATGCGTTATGCGTTATGCGTTATGCGTTATGCGTTATGCGTTATGCGTTATGCGTTATGCGTTATGCGTTATGCGTTATGCGTTATGCGTTATGCGTTATGCGTTATGCGTTATGCGTTATGCGTTATGCGTTATGCGTTATGCGTTATGCGTTATGCGTTATGCGTTATGCGTTATGCGTTATGCGTTATGCGTTATGCGTTATCCGTTATGCGTTATGACTTTTTCATTGAACGTTATGCGTTATGTGTTATGCGTTATGCGTTATGCGTTATGCGTTATGCGTTATGCGTTATGCGTTATGCGTTATGCGTTATGCGTTATGCGTTATGCGTTAAGCGTTATGCGTTATGCGTTATGCGTTATGCGTTAAGCGTTATGCATTAAGCGTTATGCGTTATGCGTTATGCGTTATGCGTTATGCGTTATGCGTTATGCGTTATGCGTTATGCGTTATGCGTTATGCGTTATGCGTTATGCGTTATGCGTTATGCGTTATGCGTTATGCGTTATGCGTTATGCGTTATGTGTTATGCGTTATGCGTTATGCGTTATGCGTTATGCGTTATGCGTTATGCGTTATGCGTTATGCGTTATGCGTTATGCGTTATGCGTTATGCGTTATGCGTTGTGCGTTATGCATTATGCGTTATGCGTTACGCGTTACGCGTTAGGCGTTATGCGTTAAGCGTTATGCGTTATGCGTTATGCGTTATGTGTTATGCGTTATGCGTTATGAGCTATGCGTTAAGCGTTATGCGTTATCCGTTATGCGTTATGCGTTATGCGTTATGCGTTATGCGTTATGCGTTATGCGTTATGCGTTATGCGTTATGCGTTATGCGTAATGCGTTATGCGTTATGCGTTATGCGTTATGCGTTATGCGTTATGCGTTATGCGTTATGCGTTATCCGTTATGCGTTATCCGTTATGCGTTATGCGTTAAGCGTTATGCGTTATGCGTTATGAGCTATGCGTTAAGCGTTATGCGTTATGCATTATGCGTTATGCGTTATGCGTAATGCGTTATGCGTTAAGCGTTATGCGTTATGCGTTATGCGTTATGCGTTATGCGTTATGCGTTATGCGTTATGCGTTATGCGTTATGCGTTATGGGTTATGGGTTATGCGTTATGCGTTATGCGTTATGCGTTATGCGTTATGCGTTATGCGTTATGCGTTATGCGTTATGCGTTATGCGTTATGCGTTATGCGTTATGCGTTATGCGTTATGCGTTATGCGTTATGCGTTATGCGTTATGCGTTATGCGTTATGCGTTATGCGTTATGCGTTATGCGTTATGCGTTATGCGTTATGCGTTATGCGTTATGCGTTATGCGTTATGCGTTATGCGTTATGCGTTATGCGTTATGCGTTATGCGTTATGCGTTATGCGTTATGCGTTATGCGTTATGCGTTATGCGTTATGCGTTATGCGTTATGCGTTATGCGTTATGCGTTATGCGTTATGCGTTATGCGTTATGCGTTATGCGTTATGCGTTATGCGTTATGCGTTATGCGTTATGCGTTATGCGTTATGCGTTATGCGTTATGCGTTATGCGTTATGCGTTATGCGTTATGCGTTATCCGTTATCCGTTATGCGTTATGCGTTATGCGTTATCCGTTATGCGTTATGCGTTATGCGTTATGCGTTAAGCGTTATGTGTTATGCGTTATGCGTTATGCGTTATGCGTTATGCGTTATGCGTTATGCGTTATGCGTTATGCGTTATGCGTTATGCGTTATGCGTTATCCGTTATGCGTTATGCGTTATGCGTTAAGCGTTATGCGTTATTCGTTATGCGTTATGCGTTACGCGTTATACGTTATGCGTTATGCGTGATGCGTTATGCGTTATGCGTTATGCGTTATGCGTTATGGGTTATGGGTTATGCGTTATGCGTTATGCGTTATGCGTTATTCGTTATGCGTTATGCGTTACGCGTTATACGTTATGCGTTATGCGTGATGCGTTATGCGTTATGCGTTATCCGTTATGCGTTATGCGTTATGCGTTATCCGTTATGCGTTATGCGTTATGCGTTATGCGTTATGCGTTATGCGTTATGCGTTATGCGTTATGCGTTATGCGTTATGCGTTATGCGTTATGCGTTATGTGTTATGCGTTATGCGTTATCCGTTATGCGTTATCCGTTATGCGTTATGCGTTAAGCGTTATGCGTTATGCGTTATGAGCTATGCGTTAAGCGTTATGCGTTATGCATTATGCGTTATGCGTTATGCGTAATGCGTTATGCGTTAAGCGTTATGCGTTATGCGTTATGCGTTATGCGTTATGCGTTATGCGTTATGCGTTATGCGTTATGCGTTATGGGTTATGGGTTATGCGTTATGCGTTATGCGTTATGCGTTATGCGTTATGCATTATGCGTTATGCGTTATGCGTTATGCGTTATGCGTTATGCGTTATGCGTTATGCGTTATGCGTTATGCGTTATGCGTTATGCGTTATGCGTTATGCGTTATGCGTTATGCGTTATGCGTTATGCGTTATGCGTTATGCGTTATGCGTTATGCGTTATGCGTTATGCGTTATGCGTTATGCGTTATGCGTTATGCGTTATGCGTTATGCGTTATGCGTTATGCGTTATGCGTTATGCGTTATGCGTTATGCGTTATGCGTTATGCGTTATGCGTTATGCGTTATGCGTTATGCGTTATGCGTTATGCGTTATGCGTTATGCGTTATGCGTTATGCGTTATGCGTTATGCGTTATGCGTTATGCGTTATGCGTTATCCGTTATCCGTTATGCGTTATGCGTTATGCGTTATCCGTTATGCGTTATGCGTTATGCGTTATGCGTTAAGCGTTATGTGTTATGCGTTATGCGTTATGCGTTAAGCGTTATGCGTTATGCGTTATGCGATATGTGTTATGCGTTATGCGTTATGCGTTATGCGTTATGCGTTATGCGTTATGCGTTATGCGTTATGCGTTATGCGTTATGCGTTATGCGTTATGCGTTATGCGTTATGCGTTATGCGTTATGCGTTATGCGTTATGCGTTATGCGTTAAGCGTTATGCGTTATCCGTTATGCGTTATGCGTTATGCGTTATGCGTTATGCGTTATGCGTTAAGCGTTATGCGTTATGCGTTATGCGATATGTGTTATGCGTTATGCGTTATGCGTTGTGCGTTATGCATTATGCGTTATGCGTTATGCGTTACGCGTTATGCGTTAGGCGTTATGCGTTAAGCGTTATGCGTTATGCGTTATGCGTTATGTGTTATGCGTTATGCGTTATGCGTTATGCGTTATGCGTTATCCGTTATGCGTTATGCGTTAAGCGTTATGCGTTATGCGTTATGAGCTATGCGTTAAGCGTTATGCGTTATCCGTTATGCGTTATGCGTTAAGCGTTATGCGTTATGCGTTATGAGCTATGCGTTAAGCGTTATGCGTTATGCATTATGCGTTATGCGTTATGCGTAATGCGTTATGCGTTAAGCGTTATGCGTTATGCGTTATGCGTTATGCGTTATGCGTTATGCGTTATGCGTTATGCGTTATGCGTTATGCGTTATGCGTTATGCGTTATGCGTTATGCGTTATGCGTTATGCGTTATGGGTTATGGGTTATGCGTTATGCGTTATGCGTTATGCGTTATGCGTTATGCGTTATGCGTTATGCGTCATGCGTTATGCGTTATGCGTTATGCGTTATGCGTTATGCGTTATGCGATATGCGTTATGCGTTATGCGTTATGCGTTATGCGTTATGCGTTATGCGTTATGCGTTATGCGTTATGCGTTATGCGTTATGCGTTATGCGTTATGCGTTATGCGTTATGCGTTATGCGTTATGCGTTATGCGTTATGCGTTATGCGTTATGCGTTATGCGTTATCCGTTATGCGTTATGCGTTAAGCGTTCTGCGTTATGCGTTATGAGCTATGCGTTAAGCGTTATGCGTTATGCATTATGCGTTATGCGTTATGCGTAATGCGTTATGCGTTAAGCGTTATGCGTTATGCGTTATGCGTTATGCGTTATGCGTTATGCGTTATGCGTTATGCGTTATGCGTTATGCGTTATGCGTTATGCGTTATGCGTTATGCGTTATGCGTTATGCGTTATGCGTTATGCGTTATGCGTTATGCGTTATGCGTTATGCGTTATGCGTTATGCGTTATGCGTTATGCGTTATGCGTTATGCGTTATGCGTTATGCGTTATGCGTTATGCGTTATGCGTTATGCGTTATGCGTTATGCGTTATGCGTTATGCGTTATGCGTTATGCGTTATGCGTTATGCGTTATGCGTTATGCGTTATGCGTTATGCGTTATGCGTTATGCGTTATGCGTTATGCGTTATGCGTTATGCGTTATGCGTTATGCGTTATGCGTTATGCGTTATGCGTTATGCGTTATGCGTTATGCGTTATGCGTTATGCGTTATGCGTTATGCGTTATGCGTTATGCGTTATGCGTTATGCGTTATGCGTTATGCGTTATGCGTTATGCGTTATGCGTTATGCGTTATGCGTTATGCGTTATGCGTTATGCGTTATGCGTTATGCGTTATGCGTTATGCGTTATGCGTTATCCGTTATGCGTTATGACTTTTTCATTGAACGTTATGCGTTATGTGTTATGCGTTATGCGTTATGCGTTATGCGTTATGCGTTATGCGTTATGCGTTATGCGTTATGCGTTATGCGTTATGCGTTAAGCGTTATGCGTTATGCGTTATGCGTTATGCGTTAAGCGTTATGCATTAAGCGTTATGCGTTATGCGTTATGCGTTATGCGTTATGCGTTATGCGTTATGCGTTATGCGTTATGCGTTATGCGTTATGCGTTATGCGTTATGCGTTATGCGTTATGCGTTATGCGTTATGCGTTATGCGTTATGCGTTATGCGTTATGCGTTATGCGTTATGCGTTATGCGTTATGCGTTATGCGTTATGCGTTAAGCGTTATGCGTTATCCGTTATGCGTTATGCGTTATGCGTTATGCGTTATGCGTTATGCGTTAAGCGTTATGCGTTATGCGTTATGCGATATGTGTTATGCGTTATGCGTTATGCGTTGTGCGTTATGCATTATGCGTTATGCGTTATGCGTTACGCGTTATGCGTTAGGCGTTATGCGTTAAGCGTTATGCGTTATGCGTTATGCGTTATGTGTTATGCGTTATGCGTTATGCGTTATGCGTTATGCGTTATCCGTTATGCGTTATGCGTTAAGCGTTATGCGTTATGCGTTATGAGCTATGCGTTAAGCGTTATGCGTTATCCGTTATGCGTTATGCGTTAAGCGTTATGCGTTATGCGTTATGAGCTATGCGTTAAGCGTTATGCGTTATGCATTATGCGTTATGCGTTATGCGTAATGCGTTATGCGTTAAGCGTTATGCGTTATGCGTTATGCGTTATGCGTTATGCGTTATGCGTTATGCGTTATGCGTTATGCGTTATGCGTTATGCGTTATGCGTTATGCGTTATGCGTTATGCGTTATGCGTTATGGGTTATGGGTTATGCGTTATGCGTTATGCGTCATGCGTTATGCGTTATGCGTTATGCGTTATGCGTCATGCGTTATGCGTTATGCGTTATGCGTTATGCGTTATGCGTTATGCGATATGCGTTATGCGTTATGCGTTATGCGTTATGCGTTATGCGTTATGCGTTATGCGTTATGCGTTATGCGTTATGCGTTATGCGTTATGCGTTATGCGTTATGCGTTATGCGTTATCCGTTATGCGTTATGCGTTAAGCGTTCTGCGTTATGCGTTATGAGCTATGCGTTAAGCGTTATGCGTTATGCATTATGCGTTATGCGTTATGCGTAATGCGTTATGCGTTAAGCGTTATGCGTTATGCGTTATGCGTTATGCGTTATGCGTTATGCGTTATGCGTTATGCGTTATGCGTTATGCGTTATGCGTTATGCGTTATGCGTTATGCGTTATGCGTTATGCGTTATGCGTTATGCGTTATGCGTTATGCGTTATGCGTTATGCGTTATGCGTTATGCGTTATGCGTTATGCGTTATGCGTTATGCGTTATGCGTTATGCGTTATGCGTTATGCGTTATGCGTTATGCGTTATGCGTTATGCGTTATGCGTTATGCGTTATGCGTTATGCGTTATGCGTTATGCGTTATGCGTTATGCGTTATGCGTTATGCGTTATGCGTTATGCGTTATGCGTTATGCGTTATGCGTTATGCGTTATGCGTTATGCGTTATGCGTTATGCGTTATGCGTTATGCGTTATGCGTTATGCGTTATGCGTTATGCGTTATGTGTTATGCGTTATGCGTTATGCGTTATGCGTTATGCGTTATGCGTTATGCGTTATGCGTTATGCGTTATGCGTTATGCGTTATGCGTTATGCGTTGTGCGTTATGCATTATGCGTTATGCGTTACGCGTTACGCGTTAGGCGTTATGCGTTAAGCGTTATGCGTTATGCGTTATGCGTTATGTGTTATGCGTTATGCGTTATGAGCTATGCGTTAAGCGTTATGCGTTATCCGTTATGCGTTATGCGTTATGCGTTATGCGTTATGCGTTATGCGTTATGCGTTATGCGTTATGCGTTATGCGTTATGCGTTATGCGTAATGCGTTATGCGTTATGCGTTATGCGTTATGCGTTATGCGTTATGCGTTATGCGTTATGCGTTATCCGTTATGCGTTATCCGTTATGCGTTATGCGTTAAGCGTTATGCGTTATGCGTTATGAGCTATGCGTTAAGCGTTATGCGTTATGCATTATGCGTTATGCGTTATGCGTAATGCGTTATGCGTTAAGCGTTATGCGTTATGCGTTATGCGTTATGCGTTATGCGTTATGCGTTATGCGTTATGCGTTATGCGTTATGCGTTATGGGTTATGGGTTATGCGTTATGCGTTATGCGTTATGCGTTATGCGTTATGCGTTATGCGTTATGCGTTATGCGTTATGCGTTATGCGTTATGCGTTATGCGTTATGCGTTATGCGTTATGCGTTATGCGTTATGCGTTATGCGTTATGCGTTATGCGTTATGCGTTATGCGTTATGCGTTATGCGTTATGCGTTATGCGTTATGCGTTATGCGTTATGTGTTATGCGTTATGCGTTATCCGTTATGCGTTATCCGTTATGCGTTATGCGTTAAGCGTTATGCGTTATGCGTTATGAGCTATGCGTTAAGCGTTATGCGTTATGCATTATGCGTTATGCGTTATGCGTAATGCGTTATGCGTTAAGCGTTATGCGTTATGCGTTATGCGTTATGCGTTATGCGTTATGCGTTATGCGTTATGCGTTATGGGTTATGGGTTATGCGTTATGCGTTATGCGTTATGCGTTATGCGTTATGCGTTATGCGTTATGCGTTATGCGTTATGCGTTATGCGTTATGCGTTATGCGTTATGCGTTATGCGTTATGCGTTATGCGTTATGCGTTATGCGTTATGCGTTATGCGTTATGCGTTATGCGTTATGCGTTATGCGTTATGCGTTATGCGTTATGCGTTATGCGTTATGCGTTATGCGTTATGCGTTATGCGTTATGCGTTATGCGTTATGCGTTATGCGTTATGCGTTATGCGTTATGCGTTATGCGTTATGCGTTATGCGTTATGCGTTATGCGTTATCCGTTATCCGTTATGCGTTATGCGTTATGCGTTATGCGTTATCCGTTATCCGTTATGCGTTATGCGTTATGCGTTATCCGTTATGCGTTATGCGTTATGCGTTATGCGTTAAGCGTTATGTGTTATGCGTTATGCGTTATGCGTTATGCGTTATGCGTTATGCGTTATGCGTTATGCGTTATGCGTTATGCGTTATGCGTTATGCGTTATCCGTTATGCGTTATGCGTTATGCGTTAAGCGTTATGCGTTATTCGTTATGCGTTATGCGTTACGCGTTATACGTTATGCGTTATGCGTGATGCGTTATGCGTTATGCGTTATGCGTTATGCGTTATGGGTTATGGGTTATGCGTTATGCGTTATGCGTTATGCGTTATTCGTTATGCGTTATGCGTTACGCGTTATACGTTATGCGTTATGCGTGATGCGTTATGCGTTATGCGTTATCCGTTATGCGTTATGCGTTATGCGTTATCCGTTATGCGTTATGCGTTATGCGTTATGCGTTATGCGTTATGCGTTATGCGTTATGCGTTATGCGTTATGCGTTATGCGTTATGCGTTATGTGTTATGCGTTATGCGTTATCCGTTATGCGTTATCCGTTATGCGTTATGCGTTAAGCGTTATGCGTTATGCGTTATGAGCTATGCGTTAAGCGTTATGCGTTATGCATTATGCGTTATGCGTTATGCGTAATGCGTTATGCGTTAAGCGTTATGCGTTATGCGTTATGCGTTATGCGTTATGCGTTATGCGTTATGCGTTATGCGTTATGGGTTATGGGTTATGCGTTATGCGTTATGCGTTATGCGTTATGCGTTATGCATTATGCGTTATGCGTTATGCGTTATGCGTTATGCGTTATGCGTTATGCGTTATGCGTTATGCGTTATGCGTTATGCGTTATGCGTTATGCGTTATGCGTTATGCGTTATGCGTTATGCGTTATGCGTTATGCGTTATGCGTTATGCGTTATGCGTTATGCGTTATGCGTTATGCGTTATGCGTTATGCGTTATGCGTTATGCGTTATGCGTTATGCGTTATGCGTTATGCGTTATGCGTTATGCGTTATGCGTTATGCGTTATGCGTTATGCGTTATGCGTTATGCGTTATGCGTTATGCGTTATGCGTTATGCGTTATGCGTTATGCGTTATGCGTTATGCGTTATGCGTTATGCGTTATGCGTTATGCGTTATCCGTTATCCGTTATGCGTTATGCGTTATGCGTTATCCGTTATGCGTTATGCGTTATGCGTTATGCGTTAAGCGTTATGTGTTATGCGTTATGCGTTATGCGTTAAGCGTTATGCGTTATGCGTTATGCGATATGTGTTATGCGTTATGCGTTATGCGTTATGCGTTATGCGTTATGCGTTAAGCGTTATGCGTTATGCGTTATGAGCTATGCGTTAAGCGTTATGCGTTATGCATTATGCGTTATGCGTTATGCGTAATGCGTTATGCGTTATGCGTTATGCGTTATGCGTTATGCGTTATGCGTTATGCGTTATGCGTTATGCGTTATGCGTTATGGGTTATGGGTTATGCGTTATGCGTTATGCGTTATGCGATATGTGTTATGCGTTATGCGTTATGCGTTATGCGTTATGCGTTATGCGTTAAGCGTTATGCGTTATGCGTTATGCGTTATGCGTTATGCGTTATGGGTTATGGGTTATGCGTTATGCGTTATGCGTTATGCGTTATGCGTTATGCGTTATGCGTTATGCGTTATGCGTTATGCGTTATGCGTTATGCGTTATGCGTTATGCGTTATGCGTTATGCGTTATGCGTTATGCGTTATGCGTTATGCGTTATGCGTTATGCGTTATGCGTTATGCGTTATGCGTTATGCGTTATGCGTTATGCGTTATGCGTTATGCGTTATGTGTTATGCGTTATGCGTTATCCGTTATGCGTTATCCGTTATGCGTTATGCGTTAAGCGTTATGCGTTATGCGTTATGAGCTATGCGTTAAGCGTTATGCGTTATGCATTATGCGTTATGCGTTATGCGTAATGCGTTATGCGTTAAGCGTTATGCGTTATGCGTTATGCGTTATGCGTTATGCGTTATGCGTTATGCGTTATGGGTTATGGGTTATGCGTTATGCGTTATGCGTTATGCGTTATGCGTTATGCGTTATGCGTTATGCGTTATGCGTTATGCGTTATGCGTTATGCGTTATGCGTTATGCGTTATGCGTTATGCGTTATGCGTTATGCGTTATGCGTTATGCGTTATGCGTTATGCGTTATGCGTTATGCGTTATGCGTTATGCGTTATGCGTTATGCGTTATGCGTTATGCGTTATGCGTTATGCGTTATGCGTTATGCGTTATGCGTTATGCGTTATGCGTTATGCGTTATGCGTTATGCGTTATGCGTTATGCGTTATGCGTTATGCGTTATGCGTTATGCGTTATGCGTTATGCGTTATGCGTTATGCGTTATGCGTTATGCGTTATGCGTTATGCGTTATGCGTTATCCGTTATCCGTTATGCGTTATGCGTTATGCGTTATCCGTTATGCGTTATGCGTTATGCGTTATGCGTTAAGCGTTATGTGTTATGCGTTATGCGTTATGCGTTATGCGTTATGCGTTATGCGTTATGCGTTATGCGTTATGCGTTATGCGTTATGCGTTATGCGTTATGCGTTATCCGTTATGCGTTATGCGTTATGCGTTAAGCGTTATGCGTTATTCGTTATGCGTTATGCGTTACGCGTTATACGTTATGCGTTATGCGTGATGCGTTATGCGTTATGCGTTATGCGTTATGCGTTATGGGTTATGGGTTATGCGTTATGCGTTATGCGTTATGCGTTATTCGTTATGCGTTATGCGTTACGCGTTATACGTTATGCGTTATGCGTGATGCGTTATGCGTTATGCGTTATGCGTTATGCGTTATGCGTTATGCGTTATGCGTTAAGCGTTATGCGTTATGCGTTATGAGCTATGCGTTAAGCGTTATGCGTTATGCATTATGCGTTATGCGTTATGCGTAATGCGTTATGCGTTAAGCGTTATGCGTTATGCGTTATGCGTTATGCGTTATGCGTTATGCGTTATGCGTTATGCGTTATGGGTTATGGGTTATGCGTTATGCGTTATGCGTTATGCGTTATGCGTTATGCATTATGCGTTATGCGTTATGCGTTATGCGTTATGCGTTATGCGTTATGCGTTATGCGTTATGCGTTATGCGTTATGCGTTATGCGTTATGCGTTATGCGTTATGCGTTATGCGTTATGCGTTATGCGTTATGCGTTATGCGTTATGCGTTATGCGTTATGCGTTATGCGTTATGCGTTATGCGTTATGCGTTATGCGTTATGCGTTATGCGTTATGCGTTATGCGTTATGCGTTATGCGTTATGCGTTATGCGTTATGCGTTATGCGTTATGCGTTATGCGTTATGCGTTATGCGTTATGCGTTATGCGTTATGCGTTATGCGTTATGCGTTATGCGTTATGCGTTATGCGTTATGCGTTATGCGTTATGCGTTATCCGTTATCCGTTATGCGTTATGCGTTATGCGTTATCCGTTATGCGTTATGCGTTATGCGTTATGCGTTAAGCGTTATGTGTTATGCGTTATGCGTTATGCGTTAAGCGTTATGCGTTATGCGTTATGCGATATGTGTTATGCGTTATGCGTTATGCGTTATGCGTTATGCGTTATGCGTTATGCGTTATGCGTTATGCGTTATGCGTTATGCGTTATGCGTTATGCGTTATGCGTTATGCGTTATGCGTTATGCGTTATGCGTTATGCGTTATGCGTTATGCGTTATGCGTTATGCGTTATGCGTTATGCGTTATCCGTTATCCGTTATGCGTTATGCGTTATGCGTTATCCGTTATGCGTTATGCGTTATGCGTTATGCGTTAAGCGTTATGTGTTATGCGTTATGCGTTATGCGTTATGCGTTATGCGTTATGCGTTATGCGTTATGCGTTATGCGTTATGCGTTATGCGTTATGCGTTATCCGTTATGCGTTATGCGTTATGCGTTAAGCGTTATGCGTTATTCGTTATGCGTTATGCGTTAAGCGTTATGCGTTATGCGTTATGAGCTATGCGTTAAGCGTTATGCGTTATGCATTATGCGTTATGCGTTATGCGTAATGCGTTATGCGTTAAGCGTTATGCGTTATGCGTTATGCGTTATGCGTTATGCGTTATGCGTTATGCGTTATGCGTTATGCGTTATGCGTTATGCGTTATGCGTTATGCGTTATCCGTTATGCGTTATGCGTTATGCGTTAAGCGTTATGCGTTATTCGTTATGCGTTATGCGTTACGCGTTATACGTTATGCGTTATGCGTTATGCGTTATGCGTTATGCGTTATGCGTTATGCGTTATGGGTTATGGGTTATGCGTTATGCGTTATGTGTTATGCGTTATGCGTTATCCGTTATGCGTTATCCGTTATGCGTTATGCGTTAAGCGTTATGCGTTATGCGTTATGCGTTATGCGTTATGCGTTATGTGTTATGCGTTATGCGTTATCCGTTATGCGTTATCCGTTATGCGTTATGCGTTAAGCGTTATGCGTTATGCGTTATGAGCTATGCGTTAAGCGTTATGCGTTATGCATTATGCGTTATGCGTTATGCGTAATGCGTTATGCGTTATGCGTTATGCGTTATGCGTTATGCGTTATGCGTTATGCGTTATGCGTTATGCGTTATCCGTTATACGTTATGCGTTATGCGTTAAGCGTTATGCGTTATTCGTTATGCGTTATGCGTTACGCGTTATACGTTATGCGTTATGCGTTATGCGTTATGCGTTATGCGTTATGCGTTATGCGTTATGCGTTATGCGTTATGGGTTATGGGTTATGCGTTATGCGTTATGCGTTATCCGTTATGCGTTATGCGTTATGCGTTATGCGTTATGCGTTATGCGTTATGCGTTATGCGTTATGCGTTATGCGTTATGCGTTATGCGTTATGTGTTATGCGTTATGCGTTATCCGTTATGCGTTATCCGTTATGCGTTATGCGTTAAGCGTTATGCGTTATGAGCTATGCGTTAAGCGTTATGCGTTATGCATTATGCGTTATGCGTTATGCGTAATGCGTTATGCGTTAAGCGTTATGCGTTATGCGTTATGCGTTATGCGTTATGCGTTATGCGTTATGCGTTATGCGTTATGCGTTATGGGTTATGGGTTATGCGTTATGCGTTATGCGTTATGCGTTATGCGTTATGCATTATGCGTTATGCGTTATGCGTTATGCGTTATGCGTTATGCGTTATGCGTTATGCGTTATGCGTTATGCGTTATGCGTTATGCGTTATGCGTTATGCGTTATGCGTTATGCGTTATGCGTTATGCGTTATGCGTTATGCGTTATGCGTTATGCGTTATGCGTTATGCGTTATGCGTTATGCGTTATGCGTTATGCGTTATGCGTTATGCGTTATGCGTTATGCGTTATGCGTTATGCGTTATGCGTTATGCGTTATGCGTTATGCGTTATGCGTTATGCGTTATGCGTTATGCGTTATCCGTTATCCGTTATGCGTTATGCGTTATGCGTTATCCGTTATGCGTTATGCGTTATGCGTTATGCGTTAAGCGTTATGCGTTATGCGTTATGCGTTATGCGTTAAGCGTTATGCGTTATGCGTTATGCGATATGTGTTATGCGTTATGCGTTATGCGTTATGCGTTATGCGTTATGCGTTATGCGTTATGCGTTATGCGTTATGCGTTATGCGTTATGCGTTATGCGTTATGCGTTATGCGTTATGCGTTATGCGTTATGCGTTATGCGTTATGCGTTATCCGTTATCCGTTATGCGTTATGCGTTATGCGTTATCCGTTATGCGTTATGCGTTATGCGTTATGCGTTAAGCGTTATGTGTTATGCGTTATGCGTTATGCGTTATGCGTTATGCGTTATGCGTTATGCGTTATGCGTTATGCGTTATGCGTTATGCGTTATGCGTTATCCGTTATGCGTTATGCGTTATGCGTTAAGCGTTATGCGTTATTCGTTATGCGTTATGCGTTACGCGTTATACGTTATGCGTTATGCGTGATGCGTTATGCGTTATGCGTTATCCGTTATGCGTTATGCGTTATCCGTTATGCGTTATGCGTTATGCGTTATGCGTTATGCGTTATGCGTTATGCGTTATGCGTTATGCGTTATGCGTTATGCGTTATGGGTTATGGGTTATGCGTTATGCGTCATGCGTTATGCGTTATGCGTTATGCGTCATGCGTTATGCGTTATGCGTTATGCGTTATGCGTTATGCGTTATGCGATATGCGTTATGCGTTATGCGTTATGCGTTATGCGTTATGCGTTATGCGTTATGCGTTATGCGTTATGCGTTATGGGTTATGCGTTATGCGTTATGCGTTATGCGTTATCCGTTATGCGTGATGCGTTATGCGTTATGCGTTATGCGTCATGCGTTATGCGTTATGCGTTATGCGTTATGCGTTATGCGTTATGCGTTATGCGTTATGCGTTATGCGTTATGCGTTATGCGTTATGCGTTATGCGTTATGCGTTATGCGTTATGCGTTATGCGTTATGCGTTATGCGTTATGCGTTATGCGTTATGCGTTATGCGTTATGCGTTATGCGTTATCCGTTATGCGTTATGCGTTATCCGTTATGCGTTATGCGTTATGCGTTATGCGTTATGCGTTAAGCGTTATGCGTTATGCGTTATGCGATATGTGTTATGCGTTATGCGTTATGCGTTGTGCGTTATGCATTATGCGTTATGCGTTATGCGTTATGCGTTACGCGTTATGCGTTAGGCGTTATGCGTTAAGCGTTATGCGTTATGCGTTATGCGTTATGCGTTATGCGTTATGCGTTATGCGTTATGCGTTATGCGTTATGCGTTATGCGTTATGCGTTATGCGTTATGCGTTATGCGTTATGCGTTATGCGTTATGCGTTATGCGTTATGCGTTATGCGTTATGCGTTATGCGTTATGCGTTATGCGTTATGCGTTATGCGTTATGCGTTATGCGTTATGCGTTATGCGTTATGCGTTATGCGTTATGCGTTATGCGTTATGCGTTATGCGTTATGCGTTATGCGTTATCCGTTATCCGTTATGCGTTATGCGTTATGCGTTATCCGTTATGCGTTATGCGTTATGCGTTATGCGTTAAGCGTTATGCGTTATGCGTTATGCGATATGTGTTATGCGTTATGCGTTATGCGTTGTGCGTTATGCATTATGCGTTATGCGTTATGCGTTATGCGTTACGCGTTATGCGTTAGGCGTTATGCGTTAAGCGTTATGCGTTATGCGTTATGCGTTATGCGTTATGCGTTATGTGTTATGCGTTATGCGTTATGCGTTATGCGTTATGCGTTATGCGTTATGCGTTATGCGTTATGCGTTATCCGTTATGCGTTATGCGTTATGCGTTAAGCGTTATGCGTTATTCGTTATGCGTTATGCGTTACGCGTTATACGTTATGCGTTATGCGTGATGCGTTATGCGTTATGCGTTATCCGTTATGCGTTATGCGTTATGCGTTATCCGTTATGCGTTTGCGTTATGCGTTATGCGTTATGCGTTAAGCGTTATGCGTTATGCGTTATGCGATATGTGTTATGCGTTATGCGTTATGCGTTATGCGTTATGCGTTATGCGTTATGCGTTATGCGTTATGCGTTATGCGTTATGCGTTATGCGTTATGCGCTATCCGTTATGCGTTATGCGTTATGCGTTATGTGTTATGCGTTATGCGTTATGCGTTATGCGTTATGCGTTAAGCGTTATGCGTTATGCGTTATGCGTTATGCGTTATGCGTTATGCGTTATGCGTTATGCGTTATGCGTTATGCGTTATGCGTTATGCGTTATGCGTTATGCGTTATGAGCTATGCGTTAAGCGTTATGCGTTATGCATTATGCGTTATGCGTTATGCGTAATGCGTTATGCGTTAAGCGTTATGCGTTATGCGTTATGCGTTATGCGTTATGCGTTATGCGTTATGCGTTATGCGTTATGCGTTATGCGTTATGCGTTATGGGTTATGGGTTATGCGTTATGCGTTATGCGTTATGCGTTATGCGTTATGCGTTATGCGTCATGCGTTATGCGTTATGCGTTATGCGTTATGCGTTATGCGTTATGCGTTATGCGTCATGCGTTATGCGTTATGCGTTATGCGTTATGCGTTATGCGTTATGCGATATGCGTTATGCGTTATGCGTTATGCGTTATGCGTTATGCGTTATGCGTTATGCGTTATGCGTTATGCGTTATGCGTTATGCGTTATGCGTTATGCGTTATGCGTTATGCGTTATGCGTTGTGCGTTATGCGTTATCCGTTATGCGTTATGCGTTAAGCGTTCTGCGTTATGCGTTATGAGCTATGCGTTAAGCGTTATGCGTTATGCATTATGCGTTATGCGTTATGCGTAATGCGTTATGCGTTAAGCGTTATGCGTTATGCGTTATGCGTTATGCGTTATGCGTTATGCGTTATGCGTTATGCGTTATGCGTTATGCGTTATGCGTTATGCGTTATGCGTTATGCGTTATGCGTTATGCGTTATGCGTTATGCGTTATGCGTTATGCGTTATGCGTTATGCGTTATGCGTTATGCGTTATGCGTTATGCGTTATGCGTTATGCGTTATGCGTTATGCGTTATGCGTTATGCGTTATGCGTTATGCGTTATGCGTTATGCGTTATGCGTTATGCGTTATGCGTTATGCGTTACGCGTTATGCGTTATGCGTTATGCGTTACGCGTTATGCGTTAGGCGTTATGCGTTAAGCGTTATGCGTTATGCGTTATGCGTTATGTGTTATGCGTTATGCGTTATGCGTTATGCGTTATGCGTTATGCGTTATGCGTTATGCGTTATGCGTTATGCGTTATGCGTTATGCGTTATGCGTTATGCGTTATGCGTTATGCGTTATGCGTTATGCGTTATGCGTTATGCGTTATGCGTTATGCGTTATGCGTTATGCGTTATGCGTTATGCGTTATGCGTTATGTGTTATGCGTTATGCGTTATCCGTTATGCGTTATCCGTAATGCGTTATGCGTTAAGCGTTATGCGTTATGCGTTATGAGCTATGCGTTAAGCGTTATGCGTTATGCATTATGCGTTATGCGTTATGCGTAATGCGTTATGCGTTAAGCGTTATGCGTTATGCGTTATGCGTTATGCGTTATGCGTTATGCGTTATGCGTTATGCGTTTGCGTTATGCGTTATGCGTTATGCGTTATGCATTATGCGTTATGCGTTATGCGTTATGCGTTATGCGTTATGCGTTATGCGTTATGCGTTATGCGTTATGCGTTATGCGTTATGCGTTATGCGTTATGCGTTATGCGTTATGCGTTAGGCGTTATGCGTTAAGCGTTATGCGTTATGCGTTATGCGTTATGCGTTATGCGTTATGCGTTATGCGTTATGCGTTATGCGTTATGCGTTATGCGTTATGCGTTATGCGTTATGCGTTATGCGTTATGCGTTATGCGTTATGCGTTATGCGTTATGCGTTATGCGTTATGCGTTATTCGTTATGCGTTATGCGTTATGCGTTATGCGTTATGCGTTATGCGTTATGCGTTATGCGTTATGCGTTATGCGTTATGCGTTATGCGTTATGCGTTATGCGTTATGCGTTATGCGTTATGCGTTATGCGTTATGCGTTATGCGTTATGCGTTATGCGTTATGCGTTATGCGTTATGCGTTATGCGTTATGCGTTATGCGTTATGCGTTATGCGTTATGCGTTATGCGTTATGCGTTATGCGTTATGCGTTATGCGTTATGCGTTATGCGTTATGCGTTATGCGTTATGCGTTATGCGTTATGCGTTATGCGTTATGCGTTATGCGTTATGCGTTATGCGTTATGCGTTATGCGTTATGCGTTATGCGTTATGCGTTATGCGTTATGCGTTATGCGTTATGCGTTATGCGTTATGCGTTATGCGTTATGCGTTATGCGTTATGCGTTATGCGTTATGCGTTATGCGTTATGCGTTATGCGTTATGCGTTATGCGTTATGCGTTATGCGTTATGCGTTATGCGTTATGCGTTATGCGTTATGCGTTATGCGTTATGCGTTATGCGTTATGCGTTATGCGTTATGCGTTATGCGTTATGCGTTATGCGTTATGCGTTATGCGTTATGCGTTATGCGTTATGCGTTATGCGTTATGCGTTATGCGTTATGCGTTATGCGTTATGCGTGATGCGTTATGCGTTATGCGTTATCCGTTATGCGTTATGCGTTATGCGTTATCCGTTATGCGTTATGCGTTATGCGTTATGCGTTATGCGTTAAGCGTTATGCGTTATGCGTTATGCGATATGTGTTATGCGTTATGCGTTATGCGTTATGCGTTATGCGTTATGCGTTATGCGTTATGCGTTATGCGTTATGCGTTATGCGTTATGCGTTATGCGTTATGCGTTATGCGCTATCCGTTATGCGTTATGCGTTATGCGTTATGTGTTATGCGTTATGCGTTATGCGTTATGCGTTATGCGTTATGCGTTAAGCGTTATGCGTTATGCGTTATGCGTTATGCGTTATGCGTTATGCGTTATGCGTTATGCGTTATGCGTTATGCGTTATGCGTTATGCGTTATGCGTTATGCGTTATGCGTTATGCGTTATGCGTTATGCGATATGTGTTATGCGTTATGCGTTATGCGTTATGCGTTATGCGTTATGTGTTATGCGTTATGCGTTATCCGTTATGCGTTATCCGTTATGCGTTATGCGTTAAGCGTTATGCGTTATGCGTTATGCGTTATGCGTTATGCGTTATGCGTTATGCGTTATGCGTTATGCGTTATGCGTTATGCGTTATGCGTTATGCGTTATGCGTTATGCGTTATGCGTTATGCGTTATGCGTTATGGGTTATGGGTTATGCGTTATGCGTTATGCGTTATGCGTTATGCGTTATGCGTTATGCGTCATGCGTTATGCGTTATGCGTTATGCGTTATGCGTTATGCGTTATGCGATATGCGTTATGCGTTATGCGTTATGCGTTATGCGTTATGCGTTATGCGTTATGCGTTATGCGTTATGCGTTATGCGTTATGCGTTATGCGTTATGCGTTATGTGTTATCCGTTATGCGTTATGCGTTAAGCGTTCTGCGTTATGCGTTATGAGCTATGCGTCATGCGTTATGCGTTATGCGTTATGCGTTATGCGTTATGCGTTATGCGATATGCGTTATGCGTTATGCGTTATGCGTTATGCGTTATGCGTTATGCGTTATGCGTTATGCGTTATGCGTTATGCGTTATGCGTTATGCGTTATGCGTTATGTGTTATCCGTTATGCGTTATGCGTTAAGCGTTCTGCGTTATGCGTTATGAGCTATGCGTTAAGCGTTATGCGTTATGCATTATGCGTTATGCGTTATGCGTAATGCGTTATGCGTTAAGCGTTATGCGTTATGCGTTATGCGTTATGCGTTATGCGTTATGCGTTATGCGTTATGCGTTATGCGTTATGCGTTATGCGTTATGCGTTATGCGTTATGCGTTATGCGTTATGCGTTATGCGTTATGCGTTATGCGTTATGCGTTATGCGTTATGCGTTATGCGTTATGCGTTATGCGTTATGCGTTATGCGTTATGCGTTATGCGTTATGCGTTATGCGTTATGCGTTATGCGTTATGCGTTATGCGTTATGCGTTATGCGTTATGCGTTATGCGTTATGCGTTATGCGTTATGCGTTATGCGTTATGCGTTATGCGTTATGCGTTATGCGTTATGCGTTATGCGTTATGCGTTATGCGTTATGCGTTATGCGTTATGCGTTATGCGTTATGCGTTATGCGTTATGCGTTATGCGTTATGCGTTATGCGTTATGCGTTATGCGTTATGCGTTATGCGTTATGCGTTATGCGTTATGCGTTATGCGTTATGCGTTATGCGTTATGCGTTATGCGTTATGCGTTATCCGTTATGCGTTATGCGTTAAGCGTTATGCGTTATGCGTTATGAGCTATGCGTTAAGCGTTATGCGTTATGCATTATGCGTTATGCGTTATGCGTAATGCGTTATGCGTTAAGCGTTATGCGTTATGCGTTATGCGTTATGCGTTATGCGTTATGCGTTATGCGTTATGCGTTATGCGTTATGCGTTATGCGTTATGCGTTATGCGTTATGCGTCATGCGTTATGCGTTATGCGTTATGCGTTATGCGTTATGCGTTATGCGTTATGCGTTATGCGTCATGCGTTATGCGTTATGCGTTATGCGTTATGCGTTATGCGATATGCGTTATGCGTTATGCGTTATGCGTTATGCGTTATGCGTTATGCGTTATGCGTTATGCGTTATGCGTTATGCGTTATGCGTTATGCGTTATGCGTTATGCGTTATGCGTTATCCGTTATGCGTTATGCGTTAAGCGTTCTGCGTTATGCGTTATGAGCTATGCGTTAAGCGTTATGCGTTATGCATTATGCGTTATGCGTTATGCGTAATGCGTTATGCGTTAAGCGTTATGCGTTATGCGTTATGCGTTATGCGTTATGCGTTATGCGTTATGCGTTATGCGTTATGCGTTATGCGTTATGCGTTATGCGTTATGCGTTATGCGTTATGCGTTATGCGTTATGCGTTATGCGTTATGCGTTATGCGTTATGCGTTATGCGTTATGCGTTATGCGTTATGCGTTATGCGTTATGCGTTATGCGTTATGCGTTATGCGTTATGCGTTATGCGTTATGCGTTATGCGTTATGCGTTACGCGTTATGCGTTATGCGTTATGCGTTACGCGTTATGCGTTAGGCGTTATGCGTTAAGCGTTATGCGTTATGCGTTATGCGTTATGTGTTATGCGTTATGCGTTATGCGTTATGCGTTATGCGTTATGCGTTATGCGTTATGCGTTATGCGTTATGCGTTATGCGTTATGCGTTATGCGTTATGCGTTATGCGTTATGCGTTATGCGTTATGCGTTATGCGTTATGCGTTATGCGTTATGCGTTATGCGTTATGCGTTATGCGTTATGCGTTATGTGTTATGCGTTATGCGTTATCCGTTATGCGTTATCCGTTATGCGTTATGCGTTAAGCGTTATGCGTTATGCGTTATGCGATATGTGTTATGCGTTATGCGTTATGCGTTGTGCGTTATGCATTATGCGTTATGCGTTATGCGTTACGCGTTATGCGTTAGGCGTTATGCGTTAAGCGTTATGCGTTATGCGTTATGCGTTATGTGTTATGCGTTATGCGTTATGCGTTATGCGTTATGCGTTATGCGTTATGCGTTACGCGTTATGCGTTATGCGTTATGCGTTATGCGTTATGCGTTATGCGTTATGCGTTATGCGTTATGCGTTATGCGTTATGCGTTATGCGTTATGCGTTATGCGTTATGCGTTATGCGTTATGCGTTATGCGTTATGCGTTATGCGTTATGCGTTATGCGTTATGCGTTATGCGTTATGTGTTATGCGTTATGCGTTATCCGTTATCCGTTATGCGTTATCCGTTATGCGTTATGCGTTAAGCGTTATGCGTTATGCGTTATGAGCTATGCGTTAAGCGTTATGCGTTATGCATTATGCGTTATGCGTTTTGCGTAATGCGTTATGCGTTAAGCGTTATGCGTTATGCGTTATGCGTTATGCGTTATGCGTTATGCGTTATGCGTTATGCGTTATGCGTTATGCGTTATGCGTTATGCGTTATGCGTTATGCGTTATTCGTTATGCGTTATGCGTTATGCGTTATGCGTTATGCGTTATGCGTTATGCGTTATGCGTTATGCGTTATGCGTTATGCGTTATGCGTTATGCGTTATGCGTTATGCGTTATGCGTTATGCGTTATGCGTTATGCGTTATGCGTTATGCGTTATGCGTTATGCGTTATGCGTTATGCGTTATGCGTTATGCGTTATGCGTTATGCGTTATGCGTTATGCGTTATGCGTTATGCGTTATGCGTTATGCGTTATGCGTTATGCGTTATGCGTTATGCGTTATGCGTTATGCGTTATGCGTTATGCGTTATGCGTTATGCGTTATGCGTTATGCGTTATGCGTTATGCGTTATGCGTTATGCGTTATGCGTTATGCGTTATGCGTTATGCGTTATGCGTTATGCGTTATGCGTTATGCGTTATGCGTTATGCGTTATGCGTTATGCGTTATGCGTTATGCGTTATGCGTTATGCGTTATGCGTTATGCGTTATGCGTTATGCGTTATGCGTTATGCGTTATGCGTTATGCGTTATGCGTTATGCGTTATGCGTTATGCGTTATGCGTTATGCGTTATGCGTTATGCGTTATGCGTTATGCGTTATGCGTTATGCGTTATGCGTTATGCGTTATGCGTTATGCGTTATGCGTTATGCGTTATGCGTTATGCGTTATGCGTAATGCGTTATGCGTTATGCGTTATGCGTTATGCGTCATGCGTTATGCGTCATGCGTTATGCGTTATGCGTTATGCGTTATGCGTTATGCGATATGCGTTATGCGTTATGCGTTATGCGTTATGCGTTATGCGTTATGCGTTATGCGTTATGCGTTATGCGTTATGCGTTATGCGTTATGCGTTATGCGTTATCCGTTATGCGTTATGCGTTAAGCGTTCTGCGTTATGCGTAATGCGTTATGCGTTAAGCGTTATGCGTTATGCATTATGCGTTATGCGTTATGCGTAATGCGTTATGCGTTAAGCGTTATGCGTTATGCGTTATGCGTTATGCGTTATGCGTTATGCGTTATGCGTTATGCGTTATGCGTTATGCGTTATGCGTTATCCGTTATGCGTTATGCGTTATGCGTTATGCGTTATGCGTTATGCGTTATGCGTTATGCGTTATGCGTTATGCGTTATGCGTTATGCGTTATGCGTTATGCGTTATGCGTTATGCGTTATGCGTTATGCGTTATGCGTTATGCGTTATGCGTTATGCGTTATGCGTTATGCGTTATGCGTTATGCGTTATGCGTTATGCGTTATGCGTTATGCGTTATGCGTTATGCGTTATGCGTTATGCGTTATGCGTTATGCGTTATGCGTTATGCGTTATGCGTTATGCGTTATGCGTTATGCGTTATGCGTTATGCGTTAAGCGTTATGCGTTATGCGTTATGCGTTATGCGTTATGCGTTATGCGTTATGCGTTATGCGTTATGCGTTATGCGTTATGCGTTATGCGTTATGCGTTATGCGTTATGCGTTATGCGTTATGGGTTATGGGTTATGCGTTATGCGTTATGCGTTATGCGTTATGCGTTATGCGTTATGCGTCATGCGTTATGCGTTATGCGTTATGCGTTATGCGTTATGCGTTATGCGATATGCGTTATGCGTTATGCGTTATGCGTTATGCGTTATGCGTTATGCGTTATGCGTTATGCGTTATGCGTTATGCGTTATGCGTTATGCGTTATGCGTTATGCGTTATGCGTTATGCGTTATCCGTTATGCGTTATGCGTTAAGCGTTCTGCGTTATGCGTTATGAGCTATGCGTTATGCGTTATGCGTTATGCGTTATGCGTTATGCGTTATGCGTTATGCGTTATGCGTTATGCGTTATGCGTTATGCGTTATGCGTTATGCGTTATGCGTTATGCGTTATGCGTTATGCGTTATGCGTTATGCGTTATGCGTTATGCGTTATGCGTTATGCGTTATGCGTTATGCGTTATGCGTTATGCGTTATGCGTTATCCGTTATCCGTTATGCGTTAGGCGTTATGCGTTATCCGTTATGCGTTATGCGTTATGCGTTATGCGTTAAGCGTTATGCGTTATGCGTTATGCGATATGTGTTATGCGTTATGCGTTATGCGTTGTGCGTTATGCGTTATGCGTTATGCGTTATGCGTTATGCGTTATGCGTTATGCGTTATGCGTTATGCGTTATGCGTTATGCGTTATGCGTTATGCGTTATGCGTTATGCGTTATGCGTTAAGCGTTATGCGTTATGCGTTATGCGTTATGCGTTATGCGTTATGCGTTATGCGTTATGCGTTATGCGTTATGCGTTATGCGTTATGCGTTATGCGTTATGCGTTATGCGTTATGCGTTATGGGTTATGGGTTATGCGTTATGCGTTATGCGTTATGCGTTATGCGTTATGCGTTATGCGTCATGCGTTATGCGTTATGCGTTATGCGTTATGCGTTATGCGTTATGCGATATGCGTTATGCGTTATGCGTTATGCGTTATGCGTTATGCGTTATGCGTTATGCGTTATGCGTTATCCGTTATCCGTTATGCGTTATGCGTTATGCGTTATCCGTTATGCGTTATGCGTTATGCGTTATGCGTTAAGCGTTATGCGTTATGCGTTATGCGATATGTGTTATGCGTTATGCGTTATGCGTTGTGCGTTATGCATTATGCGTTATGCGTTATGCGTTATGCGTTACGCGTTATGCGTTAGGCGTTATGCGTTAAGCGTTATGCGTTATGCGTTATGCGTTATGCGTTATGCGTTATGTGTTATGCGTTATGCGTTATGCGTTATGCGTTATGCGTTATGCGTTATGCGTTATGCGTTATGCGTTATGCGTTATCCGTTATGCGTTATGCGTTATGCGTTAAGCGTTATGCGTTATTCGTTATGCGTTATGCGTTACGCGTTATACGTTATGCGTTATGCGTGATGCGTTATGCGTTATGCGTTATCCGTTATGCGTTATGCGTTATGCGTTATCCGTTATGCGTTATGCGTTATGCGTTATGCGTTATGCGTTAAGCGTTATGCGTTATGCGTTATGCGATATGTGTTATGCGTTATGCGTTATGCGTTATGCGTTATGCGTTATGCGTTATGCGTTATGCGTTATGCGTTATGCGTTATGCGTTATGCGCTATCCGTTATGCGTTATGCGTTATGCGTTATGTGTTATGCGTTATGCGTTATGCGTTATGCGTTATGCGTTATGCGTTAAGCGTTATGCGTTATGCGTTATGCGTTATGCGTTATGCGTTATGCGTTATGCGTTATGCGTTATGCGTTATGCGTTATGCGTTATGCGTTATGCGTTATGCGATATGTGTTATGCATTATGCGTTATGCGTTATGCGTTATGCGTTATGTGTTATGCGTTATGCGTTATCCGTTATGCGTTATCCGTTATGCGTTATGCGTTAAGCGTTATGCGTTATGCGTTATGAGCTATGCGTTAAGCGTTATGCGTTATGCATTATGCGTTATGCGTTATGCGTAATGCGTTATGCGTTAAGCGTTATGCGTTATGCGTTATGCGTTATGCGTTATGCGTTATGCGTTATGCGTTATGCGTTATGCGTTATGCGTTATGCGTTATGCGTTATGCGTTATGCGTTATGCGTTATGCGTTATGCGTTATGCGTTATGCGTTATGCGTTATGCGTTATGCGTTATGCGTTATGCGTTATGCGTTATGCGTTATGCGTTATGCGTTATGCGTTATGCGTTATGCGTTATGCGTTATGCGTTATGCGTTATGCGTTATGCGTTATGCGTTATGCGTTATGCGTTATGCGTTATGCGTTATGCGTTGTGCGTTATGCATTATGCGTTATGCGTTATGCGTTACGCGTTACGCGTTAGGCGTTATGCGTTATGCGTTATGCGTTATGCGTTATGCGTTATGCGTTATGCGTCATGCGTTATGCGTTATGCGTTATGCGTTATGCGTTATGCGTTATGCGTTATGCGTTATGCGTTATGCGTCATGCGTTATGCGTTATGCGTTATGCGTTATGCGTTATGCGATATGCGTTATGCGTTATGCGTTATGCGTTATGCGTTATGCGTTATGCGTTATGCGTTATGCGTTATGCGTTATGCGTTATGCGTTATGCGTTATGCGTTATGCGTTATGCGTTATCCGTTATGCGTTATGCGTTAAGCGTTCTGCGTTATGCGTTATGAGCTATGCGTTAAGCGTTATGCGTTATGCATTATGCGTTATGCGTTATGCGTAATGCGTTATGCGTTAAGCGTTATGCGTTATGCGTTATGCGTTATGCGTTATGCGTTATGCGTTATGCGTTATGCGTTATGCGTTATGCGTTATGCGTTATGCGTTATGCGTTATGCGTTATGCGTTATGCGTTATGCGTTATGCGTTATGCGTTATGCGTTATGCGTTATGCGTTATGCGTTATGCGTTATGCGTTATGCGTTATGCGTTATGCGTTATGCGTTATGCGTTATGCGTTATGCGTTATGCGTTATGCGTTATGCGTTATGCGTTATGCGTTATGCGTTACGCGTTATGCGTTATGCGTTATGCGTTACGCGTTATGCGTTAGGCGTTATGCGTTAAGCGTTATGCGTTATGCGTTATGCGTTATGTGTTATGCGTTATGCGTTATGCGTTATGCGTTATGCGTTATGCGTTATGCGTTATGCGTTATGCGTTATGCGTTATGCGTTATGCGTTATGCGTTATGCGTTATGCGTTATGCGTTATGCGTTATGCGTTATGCGTTATGCGTTATGCGTTATGCGTTATGCGTTATGCGTTATGCGTTATGCGTTATGCGTTATGCGTTATGTGTTATGCGTTATGCGTTATCCGTTATGCGTTATCCGTTATGCGTTATGCGTTAAGCGTTATGCGTTATGCGTTATGAGCTATGCGTTAAGCGTTATGCGTTATGCATTATGCGTTATGCGTTATGCGTAATGCGTTATGCGTTATGCGTTATGCGTTATGCGTTATGCGTTATGCGTTATGCGTTATGCGTCATGCGTTATGCGTTATGCGTTATGCGTTATGCGTTATGCGATATGCGTTATGCGTTATGCGTTATGCGTTATGCGATATGCGTTATGCGTTATGCGTTATGCGTTATGCGTTATGCGTTATGCGTTATGCGTTATGCGTTATGCGTTATGCGTTATGCGTTATGCGTTATCCGTTATGCGTTATGCGTTAAGCGTTCTGCGTTATGCGTAATGCGTTATGCGTTAAGCGTTATGCGTTATGCATTATGCGTTATGCGTTATGCGTAATGCGTTATGCGTTAAGCGTTATGCGTTATGCGTTATGCGTTATGCGTTATGCGTTATGCGTTATGCGTTATGCGTTATGCGTTATGCGTTATGCGTTATCCGTTATGCGTTATGCGTTATGCGTTATGCGTTATGCGTTATGCGTTATGCGTTATGCGTTATGCGTTATGCGTTATGCGTTATGCGTTATGCGTTATGCGTTATGCGTTATGCGTTATGCGTTATGCGTTATGCGTTATGCGTTATGCGTTATGCGTTATGCGTTATGCGTTATGCGTTATGCGTTATGCGTTATGCGTTATGCGTTATGCGTTATGCGTTATGCGTTATGCGTTATGCGTTATGCGTTATGCGTTATGCGTTAAGCGTTATGCGTTATGCGTTATGCGTTATGCGTTATGCGTTATGCGTTATGCGTTATGCGTTATGCGTTATGCGTTATGCGTTATGCGTTATGCGTTATGCGTTATGCGTTATGCGTTATGGGTTATGGGTTATGCGTTATGCGTTATGCGTTATGCGTTATGCGTTATGCGTTATGCGTCATGCGTTATGCGTTATGCGTTATGCGTTATGCGTTATGCGTTATGCGTTATGCGATATGCGTTATGCGTTATGCGTTATGCGTTATGCGTTATGCGTTATGCGTTATGCGTTATGCGTTATGCGTTATGCGTTATGCGTTATGCGTTATGCGTTATGCGTTATGCGTTATCCGTTATGCGTTATGCGTTAAGCGTTCTGCGTTATGCGTTATGAGCTATGCGTTATGCGTTATGCGTTATGCGTTATGCGTTATGCGTTATGCGTTATGCGTTATGCGTTATGCGTTATGCGTTATGCGTTATGCGTTATGCGTTATGCGTTATGCGTTATGCGTTATGCGTTATGCGTTATGCGTTATGCGTTATGCGTTATGCGTTATGCGTTATGCGTTATGCGTTATGCGTTATGCGTTATGCGTTATCCGTTATCCGTTATGCGTTAGGCGTTATGCGTTATCCGTTTATGCGTTATGCGTTATGCGTTATGCGTTAAGCGTTATGCGTTATGCGTTATGCGATATGTGTTATGCGTTATGCGTTATGCGTTGTGCGTTATGCGTTATGCGTTATGCGTTATGCGTTATGCGTTATGCGTTATGCGTTATGCGTTATTGCGTTATGCGTTATGCGTTATGCGTTATGCGTTATGCGTTATGCGTTATGCGTTAAGCGTTATGCGTTATGCGTTATGCGTTATGCGTTATGCGTTATGCGTTATGCGTTATGCGTTATGCGTTATGCGTTATGCGTTATGCGTTATGCGTTATGCGTTATGCGTTTATGCGTTATGGGTTATGGGTTATGCGTTATGCGTTATGCGTTATGCGTTATGCGTTATGCGTTATGCGTCATGCGTTATGCGTTATGCGTTATGCGTTATGCGTTATGCGTTATGCGATATGCGTTATGCGTTATGCGTTATGCGTTATGCGTTATGCGTTATGCGTTATGCGTTATGCGTTATCCGTTATCCGTTATGCGTTATGCGTTATGCGTTATCCGTTATGCGTTATGCGTTATGCGTTATGCGTTAAGCGTTATGCGTTATGCGTTTTGCGATATGTGTTATGCGTTATGCGTTATGCGTTGTGCGTTATGCATTATGCGTTATGCGTTATGCGTTATGCGTTACGCGTTATGCGTTAGGCGTTATGCGTTAAGCGTTATGCGTTATGCGTTATGCGTTATGCGTTATGCGTTATGTGTTATGCGTTATGCGTTATGCGTTATGCGTTATGCGTTATGCGTTATGCGTTATGCGTTATGCGTTATGCGTTATCCGTTATGCGTTATGCGTTATGCGTTAAGCGTTATGCGTTATTCGTTATGCGTTATGCGTTACGCGTTATACGTTATGCGTTATGCGTGATGCGTTTATGCGTTATGCGTTATCCGTTATGCGTTATGCGTTATGCGTTATCCGTTATGCGTTATGCGTTATGCGTTATGCGTTATGCGTTAAGCGTTATGCGTTATGCGTTATGCGATATGTGTTATGCGTTATTGCGTTATGCGTTATGCGTTATGCGTTATGCGTTATGCGTTATGCGTTATGCGTTTATGCGTTATGCGTTATGCGCTATCCGTTATGCGTTATGCGTTATGCGTTATGTGTTATGCGTTATGCGTTATGCGTTATGCGTTATGCGTTATGCGTTAAGCGTTATGCGTTATGCGTTATGCGTTATGCGTTATGCGTTATGCGTTATGCGTTATGCGTTATGCGTTATGCGTTATGCGTTATGCGTTATGCGTTATGCGATATGTGTTATGCATTATGCGTTATGCGTTATGCGTTATGCGTTATGTGTTATGCGTTATGCGTTATCCGTTATGCGTTATCGTTATGCGTTATGCGTTAAGCGTTATGCGTTATGCGTTATGAGCTATGCGTTAAGCGTTATGCGTTTATGCATTATGCGTTATGCGTTATGCGTAATGCGTTATGCGTTAAGCGTTATGCGTTATGCGTTATGCGTTATGCGTTATGCGTTATGCGTTATTGCGTTATGCGTTATGCGTTATGCGTTATGCGTTATGCGTTATGCGTTATGCGTTATGCGTTATGCGTTATGCGTTATGCGTTATGCGTTATGCGTTATGCGTTATGCGTTATGCGTTATGCGTTATGCGTTATGCGTTTATGCGTTATGCGTTATGCGTTATGCGTTATGCGTTATGCGTTATGCGTTATGCGTTATGCGTTATGCGTTATGCGTTTATGCGTTATGCGTTATGCGTTATGCGTTGTGCGTTATGCATTATGCGTTATGCGTTATGCGTTACGCGTTACGCGTTAGGCGTTATGCGTTATGCGTTATGCGTTATGCGTTTATGCGTTATGCGTTATGCGTCATGCGTTATGCGTTATGCGTTATGCGTTATGCGTTATGCGTTATGCGTTATGCGTTATGCGTTATGCGTCATGCGTTATGCGTTATGCGTTATGCGTTATGCGTTATGCGATATGCGTTATGCGTTATGCGTTATGCGTTATGCGTTATGCGTTATGCGTTATGCGTTATGCGTTATGCGTTATGCGTTATGCGTTATTGCGTTATGCGTTATGCGTTATGCGTTATCCGTTATGCGTTATGCGTTAAGCGTTCTGCGTTATGCGTTATGAGCTATGCGTTAAGCGTTATGCGTTATGCATTATGCGTTATGCGTTATGCGTAATGCGTTATGCGTTAAGCGTTATGCGTTATGCGTTATGCGTTATGCGTTATGCGTTATGCGTTATGCGTTATGCGTTATGCGTTATGCGTTATGCGTTATGCGTTATGCGTTATGCGTTATGCGTTATGCGTTATGCGTTATGCGTTATGCGTTATGCGTTATGCGTTATGCGTTATGCGTATGCGTTATGCGTTATGCGTTATGCGTTATGCGTTATGCGTTATGCGTTATGCGTTATGCGTTATGCGTTATGCGTTATGCGTTATGCGTTATGCGTTATGCGTTACGCGTTATGCGTTATGCGTTATGCGTTACGCGTTATGCGTTAGGCGTTATGCGTTAAGCGTTATGCGTTATGCGTTATGCGTTATGTGTTATGCGTTATGCGTTATGCGTTATGCGTTATGCGTTATGCGTTATGCGTTATGCGTTATGCGTTATGCGTTATGCGTTATGCGTTATGCGTTATGCGTTATGCGTTATGCGTTATGCGTTATGCGTTATGCGTTATGCGTTATGCGTTATGCGTTATGCGTTATGCGTTATGCGTTATGCGTTATGCGTTTATGCGTTTATGTGTTATGCGTTATGCGTTATCCGTTATGCGTTATCCGTTATGCGTTATGCGTTAAGCGTTATGCGTTATGCGTTATGAGCTATGCGTTAAGCGTTATGCGTTATGCATTATGCGTTATGCGTTATGCGTAATGCGTTATGCGTTAAGCGTTATGCGTTATGCGTTATGCGTTATGCGTTATGCGTTATGCGTTATGCGTTATGCGTTATGCGTTATGCGTTATGCGTTATGGTTATGGGTTATGCGTTATGCGTTATGCGTTATGCGTTATGCGTTATGCGTTATGCGTCATGCGTTATGCGTATGCGTTATGCGTTATGCGTTATGCGTTATGCGTTATGCGTTATGCGTTATGCGTTATGCGTTTATGCGTTATGCGTTATGCGTTATGCGTTATGCGTTATGCGTTATGCGTTATGCGTTATGCGTTATGCGTTATGCGTTATGCGTTATGCGTTATGCGTTATGCGTTATGCGTTATGCGTTATGCGTTATGCGTTATGCGTTATGCGTTATGCGTTATGCGTTATGCGTTATGCGTTATGCGTTATGCGTTATGCGTTATGCGTTATGCGTTATGCGTTATGCGTTATGCGTTATGCGTTATGCGTTATGCGTTATGCGTTATGCGTTATGCGTTATGCGTTATGCGTTATGCGTTATGCGTTATGCGTTATGCGTTATGCGTTATGCGTTATGCGTTATGCGTTATGCGTTATGCGTTATGCGTTATGCGTTATGCGTTATGCGTTATGCGTTATGCGTTATGCGTTATGCGTTATGCGTTTTGCGTTATGCGTTATGCGTTATGCGTTATGCGTTATGCGTTATGCGTTATGCGTTTATGCGTTATGCGTTATGCGTTATGCGTTATGCGTTATGCGTTATGGGTTATGGGTTATGCGTTATGCGTTATGCGTTATGCGTTATGCGTTATGCGTTATGCGTTATGCGTTATGCGTTATGCGTTTATGCGTTATGCGTTATGCGTTATGCGTTATGCGTTATGCGTTATGCGTTATGCGTTATGCGTTATGCGTTATGCGTTATGCGTTATGCGTTATGGCGTTATGGGTTATGGGTTATGCGTTATGCGTTATGCGTTATGCGTTATGCGTTATGCCGTTATGCGTTTGCGTTATGCGTTATGCGTTATGCGTTATGCGTTATGCGTTATGCGTTATGCGTTATGCGTTATGCGTTATGCGTTATGCGTTATGCGTTATGCGTTATGCGTTATGCGTTATGTGCGTTATGCGTTAGGCGTTATGCGTTAAGGCGTTATGCGTTATGCGTTATGCGTTATGCGTTATGCCGTTATGCGTTATGCGTTATGCGTTATGCGTTATGCGTTATGCGTTATGCGTTATGCGTTATGCGTTATGTATGCGTTATGCCGTTTATGCGTTATGCGTTATGCGTTATGCGTTATGCGTTATGCGTTATTCGTTATGCGTTATGCGTTATGCGTTATGCGTTATTGCGTTATGCGTTATGCGTTATGCGTTATGCGTTATGCGTTATTGCGTTATGCGTTATGCGTTATGCGTTATGCGTTATGCGTTATGCGTTATGCGTTATGCGTATGCGTTATGCGTTATGCGTTATGCCGTTATGCGTTATGCGTTATGCGTTATGCGTTATGCGTTATGCGTTATGCGTTATGCGTTATGCGTTATGCGTTATGCGTTATGCCGTTATGCGTTATGCGTTATGCGTTATGCGTTATGCGTTATGCGTATGCGTTATGCGTTATGCGTTATGCGTTATGGTTATGGTTATGCGTTATGCGTTATGCGTTATGCGGTTATGGCGTTATGCGTTATGCGTATGCGTTATGCGTTATGCGTTATGCGTTATGCGTATGCGTTATGCGTTATGCGTTATGCGTTATTGCGTTATGCGTTATGCGTTATGCGTTATGCGTTATGCGTTATGCGTTAGGCGTTATGCGTTATGCGTTATGCGTTATGCTTGTTTATGCGTTATGCGTTATGCGTTATGCGTTATGCGTTATGCGTTATGCGTTATGCGTTATGCGTTATGCGTTATGCGTTATGCGTTATGCGTTATGCGTTATGCGTTATGCGTTATGCGTTATGCGTTATGCGTTATGCGTTATCGTTATGCGTTATGCCGTTATGCGTTATGCGTTATGCGTTATGCGTTATGCGTTATGCGTTATGCGTTATGCGTTATGCGTTATGCGTTATGCGTTATTGCGTTATGCGTTATGCGTTATGCGTTATGCGTTATGCGTTATGCGTTATGCGTTATGCGTTATGCGTTATGGCGTTATGCGTTATGCGTTATTGCGTTATGCGTTATGCGTTATGCGTTATGCGTTTATGCGTTATGCGTTATGCGTTATGCGTTATGCGTTATGCGTTATGCGTTATGCGTTATGCGTTATGCGTTATGCGTTATGCGTTATGCGTTATGCGTTATGCGTTATGCGTATGGTTATGCGTTATGCGTTATGCGTTCTGCGTTATGCGTTATGCGTTATGCGTTATGCGTTATGCGTTATGCGTTATGCGTTATGCGTTATGCGTATGCGTTATGCGTTATGCGTTATGCGTTATGCGGTTATGGGTTATGCGTTATGCGTATGGCGTTATGCGTTATGCGTTATGCGTTATGCGTTATGCGTTATGCGTTTATGCGTATGCGTTATGCGTTATGCGTTATGCGTTTATGCGTTATGCGTTATGCGTTATGCGTTATGCGTTATGCGTTATGCGTTATGCGTTATTGCGTTATGCGTTTGTTATGCGTTAGGCGTTATGCGTTAGGCGTTATGCGTTAAGCGTTATGCGTTATGCGTTATGCGTTATGCGTTATGCGTTATGCGTTATGCGTTATGCGTTATGCGTTATGCGTTATGCGTTATGCGTTATGCGTTATGCGTTATGCGTTATGCGTATGCGTTATGCGTTATGCGTTATGCGTTATGCGTTATTCGTTATTCGTTATGCGTTATGCGTTATGCGTTATGCGTTATGCGTTATGCGTTATGCGTTATGCGTTATGCGTTATGCGTTATGCGTTATGCGTTATTGCGTTATGCGTTATGCGTTATGATTGCGTTATGCGTTATGCGTTATGCGTTATGCGTTATGCGTTATGCGTTATGCGTTATGCGTTATGCGTTATGCGTTATGCGTTATGCGTTATGCGTTATGCGTTATGCGTTATGCGTTTATGCGTTATGCGTTATGCGTTATGCGTTATGCGTTATGCGTTATGCGTTATGCGTTATGCGTTATGCGTTATGCGTTATGCGTTATGCGTTATGCGTTATGCGTTATGCGTTATGCGTTATGCGTTATCCGTTATGCGTTATGCGTTATGCGTTATGCGTTATGCGTTATGCGTTATGCGTTATGCGTTTATGCGTTATGCGTTATGCGTTATGCGTTATGCGATATGTGTTATGCGTTATGTCGTTAGGCGTTATGCGTTATGCGATATGTGTTATGCGTTATGCGTTATGCGTTATGCGTTATGCGTTATGCGTTATGCGTTATGCGTTATGCGTTATGCGTTATGCGTTTATGCGTTATGCGTTATGCGTTATGCGCTATCCGTTATGCGTTATGCGTTATGCGTTATGTGTTATGCGTTATGCGTTATGCGTTATGCGTTATGCGTTATGCGTTAAGCGTTATGCGTTATGCGTTATGCGTTATGCGTTATGGTTATGCGTTATGCGTTATGCGTTATGCGTTATGCGTTATGCGTTATGCGATATGTGTTATGCGTTATGCGTTATGCGTTATGACGTTATGCGTTATGTGTTATGCGTTATGCGTTATCCGTTATGCGTTATCCGTTATGGCGTTATGCGTTAAGCGTTATGCGTTATGCGTTATGAGCTATGCGTTAAGCGTTATGCGTTATGCATTATGCGTTATGCGTTATGCGTAATGCGTTATGCGTTAAGCGTTATGCGTTATGGCGTTATGCGTTATGCGTTATGCGTTATGCGTTATGCGTTATGCGTTATGCGTTATGCGTTATGCGTTATGCGTTATGCGTTATGCGTTATGCGTTATGCGTTATGCGTTATGCGTTATGCGTTATGCGTTATGCGTTATGGGTTATGGGTTATGCGTTATGCGTTATGCGTTATGCGTTATGCGTTATGCGTTATGCGTCATGCGTTATGCGTTATGCGTTATGCGTTATGCGTTATGCGTTATGCGATATGCGTTATGCGTTATGCGTTATGCGTTATGCGTTATGCGTTATGCGTTATGCGTTATGCGTTATGCGTTATGCGTTATGCGTTAATGCGTTATGCGTTATGCGTTATGCGTTATGTGTTATCCGTTATGCGTTATGCGTTAAGCGTTCTGCGTTATGCGTTATGAGCTATGCGTTAAGCGTTATGCGTTATGCATTATGCGTTATGCGTTATGCGTAATGCGTTATGCGTTAAGCGTTATGCGTTATGCGTTATGCGTTATGCGTTATGCGTTATGCGTTATGCGTTATGCGTTATGCGTTATGCGTTATGCGTTATGCGTTATGCGTTATGCGTTATTGCGTTATGCGTTATGCGTTATGCGTTATGCGTTATGCGTTATGCGTTATGCGTTATGCGTTATGCGTTATGCGTTATGCGTTATGCGTTATGCGTTATGCGTTATGCGTTATGCGTTATGCGTTATGCGTTATGCGTTATGCGTTATGCGTTATGCGTTATGCGTTATGCGTTATGCGTTATGCGTTATGCGTTATGCGTTATGCGTTATGCGTTATGCGTTATGCGTTATGCGTTTATGCGTTATGCGTTATGCGTTATGCGTTATGCGTTATGCGTTATGCGTTATGCGTTATGCGTATGCGTTATGCGTTATGCGTTATGCGTTATGCGTTATGCGTTATGCGTTAATGCGTTATGCGTTATGCGTTATGCGTTATGCGTTATGCGTATGCGTTATGCGTTATGCGTTATGCGTTATGCGTTATGCGTTATGCGTTATGCGTTATGCGTTATGCGTTATGCGTTATGCGTTATCCGTTATCCGTTATGCGTTATGCGTTATGCGTTATCCGTTATGCGTTATGCGTTATGCGTTATGCGTTAAGCGTTATGCGTTATGCGTTATGCGATATGTGTTATGCGTTATTGCGTTATGCGTTAATGCGTTATGCGTTATGCGTTATGCGTTATGCGTTATGCGTTATGCGTTATGCGTTATGCGTTATGCGTTATGCGTTATGCGTTATTGCGTTATGCGTTATGCGTTATGCGTTATGCGTTATGCGTTATGCGTTATGCGTTATGCGTTATGCGTTATGCGTTATGCGTTATGCGTTATGCGTTATGCGTTATGCGTTATGCGTTATGCGTTATGCGTTATGCGTTATGCGTTATGCGTTATGCGTTATGCGTTATGCGTTATGCGTTATGCGTTATGCGTTATGCGTATGCGTTATGCGTTATGCGTTATGCGTTATGCGTTATGCGTTATGCGTTATGCGTTATGCGTTATGCGTTATGCGTTATGCGTTATGCGTTATGCGTTATGCGTTATGCGTTATGCGTTATGCGTTATGCGTTATGCGTTATGCGTTATGCGTTATGCGTTATGCGTTATGCGTTATGCGTTATTGCGTTCTAGCGTTATGCGTTGTGTTATGCGTTATGCGTTATGCGTTATGCGTTATTCGTTATGCGTTATGCGTTATGCGTTATGCGTTATGCGTTATGCGTTATGCGTTATGCGTTTTGCGTTATTGCGTTATGCGTTATGCGTTATGGGTTATGGGTTATGCGTTATGCGTTATGCGTGATATGCGTTATGCGTTATGCGTTATGCGTTATGCGTTATGCGTTATGCGTTATGCGTTATGCGTTATGCGTTATGCGTTATGCGTTATGCGTTATTGCGTTATGCGTTATGCGTTAATGCGTTATGCGTTATGCGTTATGCGATATGTGTTATGCGTTATGCGTTATGCGTTGTGCGTTATGCGTTATGCGTTATGCGTTATGCGTTACGCGTTATGCGTTAGGCGTTATGCGTTAAGCGTTATGCGTTATGCGTTATGCGTTATGTTTATGCGTTATGCGTTATGCGTTATGCGTTATGCGTTATGCGTTATGCGTTATGCGTTATGCGTTATGTGTTATGCGTTATGCGTTATGCGTTATGCGTTATGCGTTATGCGTTATGCGTTATGCGTTATGCGTTATGCGTTATGCGTTATGCGTTATGCGTTATGCGTTATGCGTTATGCGTTATGCGTTATGCGTTATGCGTTATGCGTTATGTGTTATGCGTTATGCGTTATCCGTTAGGTTATCGTTATGCGTTATGCGTTAAGCGTTATGCGTTATGCGTTATGAGCTATGCGTTAAGCGTTATGCGTTATGCATAATGCGTTATGCGTTATGCGTAATGCGTTATGCGTAAGCGTTATGCGTTATGCGTTATGCGTTATGCGTTATGCGTTATGCGTTATGCGTTATGCGTTATGCGTTATGCGTTATGCGTTATGCGTTATGCGTTATGCGTTATGCGTTATTGCGTTATGCGTTATGGGTTATGGGTTATGCGTTATGCGTTATGCGTTATGCGTTATGCGTTATGCGTTATGCGTTATTGCGTCATGCGTTATGCGTTATGCGTTATGCGTTATGCGTTATGCGTTATGCGATATGCGTTATGCGTTATGCGTTATGCGTTATGCGTTATGCGTTATGCGTTATGCGTTATGCGTTATGCGTTATGCGTTATGGCGTTATGCGTTATGCGTTATGCGTTATGCGTTATGCGTTATCCGTTATGCGTTATGCGTTA